>NW_028327180.1:13560000-14185000 GCF_987537825.1 Furipterus horrens
CACCAAGATTCCCAGAATGAAGGATCCTCCTAAATGAGGAAGATAGTAGCAGCGAAAACCCCAGACACCCCTCTTACAATGAATAAGCTGGGAGGGGGATGGAAATTGCTGCATTGTCTTCAGGAAACCCTTGTCAAACCTAATAATGTTAACATGCACTGGAGAAAAATGTTATGTTTCTCTTGATTTTTCAAGCGAAAGAAGACAAAGAGAAGCAGTAATCCCACCAGAAAACTGCTTGTTCCTCGGATAAGATAGTAGTTTTAGAGACACTGGCTTGCAAAAAAAATAGGCTAACGAACGCTTCAGAGAGGTGTGTTCTAATAAATCTTGAATTTACTCTGAAGCAATTACCTGAGCAATTAAGTAATTGAACAAGAACTAGGGTTTAACTTCAGGATAAATCCAAAATAATTCTAATGGCAAGGGACTTTCAATTTTTTTCCTTTTTGTTTCTTTCTTTTTTTCTTATATTTTTCCTTTAGATGAGTGAAAACAAGGATAATATGGGAATCAGAACATTTGGCAAGATCATAATATTATCTTTAAAGTTGAATGAAATTTCTCTTCTTCTTAGTCACATTCATGTCATTATTTGTAAATAACGCAAGATCCAGAGATAACCATGATAATTTCCTCCATTTTTTCTAAATTTATTTAACGATTCAAGTTTATATATATATTTTTGCAAAATAAAATTACTCTACATAATTAGGCTGCACCTTGCTTGTTCTCTTCTGTATATATAATCAACACCTTCCCATATCAGGATACACAGTCTTGCTTTGTTGTCTAGTACCTGGTATTCTATGATATGGATATGTTATAATTCCATATCATATAACTCATTATTAATAAGCATGTAAAATGTTTTCAATTTTTTTTGGCTATTGACAGCAATGTCACAATGATCTTCCTTTAGAAAATATACCTATAGATTCATATTTTTAAATGTTGGATGACATGGTCTAGAAGCGGTCTTTTAAAACACAAATTAGATCATATTTCTTCGCTTCAAATCTTCCAGTGTCTTCCAAGTTTGCTTAGCATGAAATCCAAACTCCTTCCCAAGACTTTGCCCACCACCCAGCCCCTTGGGTCTCTCTCCCTCTTCCCCACCCACCTCCCGCCTTACTGGCCTCCTTCCCACGAAGAGGACACTCACGCTCCCTGAGGGATTTTGCATGTCCTGTTCCTGCTGCCAGGAATTGCTCCAGGCCAGGTCCTTCTCAACTTCAGCTCTCATCAGGAAAGGCCCCTCCTCAGAGGCCACCCATATACAAAAACTTCCCTCTCACACTACTTTTTTAAAATAAATAACACTTTCCTCTTATGCTATTCTCATGAAGGGGCATCACATCCCTAGGCCTTGCTGGGCCTAACAAGCCTCATCCTTAAATGTTCAGCTTATGAATCTCAGGGTCTGACCCTGACTTTGATGCACTATGCCAGCCACGTGTGAGGAGCATGGAGATAGTCAGTTCTGGTCCATTTGGAAAACAAGAGCCTTTACTGTGTCTCCAGAGGGTATAATATCTTCGTTTCCCCACAAAGATACTTCTGAGGGACCCACTAAAGTGTGTGAGGGTAGATTTTCTTCTGACCCTAGGAGAAGAATATTATTCCAGATTCAGTTTGATTGAGAAAAATGTGTTCTTTCTCCTACAAATGTAATAGATATGGTTCCTAAAAGAGAACTTGAGAAGAACACTACAAGTATTTTGTATCTATAAGATTAAGTCTAGAGCAAAAGCCAGCATGTCTCACCTTTTTGTCTTTGATGTACAGGTTGCATATGTAAGATTCATGAACAACAATTTTGAAAATCTAAAATTATTATATCAAAGTTGAAGAAAAAAAAGCTTATTAGACAAGAATACTGGATTTATGATCAGTAGGAATAACAAAATATCCCATAGAGTTAACCTATACACTGATGCCAAACATTATAGATTGCAGTAATAAATATTAGATATAGACATTGTTCTTTCCATCTGAGATAACCCAGAGGAAAGCATCTTTCTCCACCTAGAATTCTGTGAGTGAGGCTTTCGCAGAATCATGAACAATATTTGACATTCAGGACTCCTAACATGAGGAGGGTCAAAGTAACTGACATACAGGGGGGTTGTCAGATAGTTCCAGACACCAAAGACATTTGTCATGGCAGCAGAGTTGGGACGCTGGGTTAGAAGAAATATAGTTTCATTATAGAGGCCATATAATTTCTGATAGTAACTCAATTAAAGAGGCCCTTAAAACATCGAAGATGAAGAAATTTGCTTCCTAAAATCAAGGTAGATTTGTTTTTGTAAACTGATGATAACACCAGGAGAAAACTTAATAAGCCATAATTATTTTAGTATTACCTCCATTGAGGCATATTTAAAGAAAGCATATTTGTGAATGTAAGATATATGGTAAAACATATTAAGGATGGAAAAACAATGCAAATTGCACCTTGAGATTTTGAGTTACATGGTTTTATAATTGCTGACCTACCAGTACTAGTAGGATTAGAATCAATTAACTCTTGGAGTCTGAGGGGCGGCCACCCTGGCCATTTTCCATGAAGCAAGAAACACTTTACAAGTTATCACCCAGTCTGTTGAGAATGAACAAGCACCTGATAGGCAAGTAGAAAAAACAGCAGCACGTACACAAAATGGAAAATACACTTGAAATATTTCATGCTGTAAAGTTTAAAATTCTTTTTTTAAAAAATTCTTAATGTAGTAAGAGTTATTATGAATCAAAAAGACAGCCAACTCAATAGAAAAAGGAGTTAAGGAAGGACAAGGATAGAAAATTCACAAAAACAGAATAGTAAATTGTCGATAAATATATATATATATATATATATATATATATATAAAATATGCAACCCTAGCATATGAAAATAATGAGGTATTATTTATCTCCTTCCTGTTTTATGTCAGCAAGTTTGGGGGGTTCTTAATACTTAGAAGGTAATCCTAAATTTCGTTGCCAATCTTGAGTACAGTGCCAGGAAGTAGTATGACAATTCACAGCAAAAGTTGGAAAACTTTGCATTCATTTGAAGCTATTGTGTGTCAGACACTGTGCTAAGCGCGGGGTTAAAAAAAAAAAAGTCAAAAAAGACCCAGCCGAGGTCCTGTGCAACACACAGACTCCACTTGGACGCAGGAAGCTCAAGTGCTGTTACAAAGGAAAAGGTTGCTGCTCTGGTAATTCAGACTGCTTTTTTTTTTTTTTTTTTTTTAATGGCTAAGAGCAAGCTGATTGGCAGTGGTGAAGGGCAGGGAAAGTTTTTACCAAGTTAATCACTAAAAGCTGCGAAGGCCCTTTATCAGAAGGACTGGAACTCAAATTACTAACCAACTCCCAGTGCAACTGAGGATAAAGAAACAAATTTCTTTTAGGGTGCTGGGAGGCTAGACAAAAGTGATCCCCGAAGGAGCTTATAAACATGGGGGCAGGGCACAAGCTGCAGACTAGAAGGGCACATTTTTCGCCCTCTCCAAGTTAAGGGCAAGATTTGCAAAACCTAAAGTAAATAGCAGCGCTGCTCTCCCTGCCCCCACATGCCAGTTCCTATTCATGTGAAGCCCTTTAGTGTGCGATTTGCAGAGCGTGCTTTAAAATGCAGATTTTTCCCCAAGCCTTGTTAGCATTGAAGTCATTAAAATTGTGGCCTCCACATAATTACAGAAACCGATGGCATATTTCAGTGTGTCAATCTACACAGGACTCAACTGCAGGTTCTAACCATTAAGCTTTTGTTCATTTGACACTAGTTTATAGAAATTGTGTTTTAAGACTAATGTACGGGAAGAGACTTCTGGTCAAGACAGAACACAGGCAGAAATGGCTCATCTCTTCACATGGTTGTGTTCTAAAATACAGAACAATGATCATTCAGAACCGTCAGAAATCGAGTTTAATGGAAGTCTGACAACTACGAATTAAAGAAACTACATCTATCCCTGCTAGTAGGAGGGGTGCAGACACAGAACAAGCTGGTCTCTCACCCCTGTGTGGTGGATAAAAATTCAAGAGGGCTATATCAGGAGTAAGGAGTCCCAGCCTCACACCAGGGCCCGCAGCCCAGGGCTCCAGTGCCAGGAAGATAAGTCCCCACAGCTTCTGGCTACAGAAAGCAGCAGGGATTGAATCGGGGAAGAAAGCAGTTCCTCTAAAAGAGGCCACACAGACTCACCTACTCAGACCCACTCCCTCTGAGCTCCAGCACCCAGGTAGCAGCTTGAAGGGCACCAGTGGCATACTGGGAGAAACTGAAGTGTCTGGCATCAAGCTGAGCGTAGACCATTGTCTCTTTTCTAAACCCTCCCCCAACAGAACCAGCAAGCTGGTGTCATATCTGAAACTCCATCAACCTGGCTAACACTGTCTGACTCATCTAGGAGATCCCAAGAGATTCTGCCCAACCAACTTACAGGCCCACCCAAGCTGCTTTTCCATATGAATGGCTGGTCCTGGCTCAGGGCTCACAACTTCCTAAATCCTATCAAACAAGCAACAGCTGGCCTCAGTGAACTCCAGGCCCGGCACTACCAGCAGCCAGCCTGATTCACAGCTTGGCTTCCCCTGGGAATCTCCAAGCCCGGCACAAGTAGCAGCCATCTCAGATTGCTTTATAACCCAGGTAGGGTGGCCCCAGGCAAAACACAGGTGGGGTCTGACCTTGGCCTGCACCACCCAAGAAACCATAGCACTAGCTCACCCAGTGGAAAGCTACAGACCATGTCAGAGCACCATCACCCTACCCCTGCACAGCTGATCCTCCACGGAGGATGGAGGTTGGTGGTAAGTAGTCACAGCCAGTTCTTGCAGCTGACTGGCCTGGGTAAATCCCTCCCATTGACCTGCCATCAACAATCAAGGCTCAACTACAAGAGGAGGGTGTACTCAGCCCACACAAAGGGCTCACCTCGAGTACCCAGCTTAGGTGATAGGGGAGGCTGTGCCACTGGACCCTACAGGACACCTACTACATTAGGCCACACTGTCAAGAAACAGAGTCAAAGCAGCTCTACCTAATACATAGAAACAAACACAGGGAGGCTCCCCAAACAAGGAGACAAAGAAATATGGCCCAAATGAAAGAACAGAACAAAACTCCAGAAAAAGAACTAAAAGAAATGGAGATAAGCAACCTATCAGATGAAGAGTTCCAAATACTGGTTATAAGGATACTCAAGGAATTTAGGACCTCAGCAGCATAAAAAAAGATCCAGTCAGAAACGAAGGATACACTAATTGAAATAAAGAATAATTTACAGGGAAACAATAGTAGTGTGGATGAAGCCAAGAATCAAATGAATAATTTGGAACATAAGGAAGCAAAACAACAACCAATCAGAAAAACAAGGAGAAAAAAGAAACTGGAAAAAAATGAGGACAGTGTAAGCAGCCTCTGGGACAACTTCAACAGGTCCAACATTCACATCATAGGGGTGGCAGAAGGACAAGGGAAAGAGCAAGAAATTTGAAATCTATTTGAAAAAATAATGAAAGAAAACTTTCCTAATTTGGTGAAGGAAATAAATATGCAAGTCCAGGAAACACAGAGAATCCCAAATGAGATGAATGCAAAGAAGCTCACTCCAAGACACATCATAATTAAAATGCCAAAGGTTAAATGTAAAGAGAGAATCTTAAAAGCAGCAAGAGAAAAGCAGTTAGTTACCTACAGGGTAGTTTCCATACGACTGACAGCTGATTTCTCAAAAAAAAACAAAACAACTTTGCAGGCTAGAAGGGACTGGCAAGAAATATTCAAAGTCAATAAAAGCAGGGACCCACGTTAAAGATTGTCCTACCCCGCAAAGATATCGTTTAGAATCAAAGGGCAGATAAAGAGCTTCCCAGACGACAAAAAAACTAAAGGAGCTCATCATCACCAAACCATTACTATATGAAATATTAAAGGTACTTACTTATTTAAGAAAAAGAAGATCAAAACTATGAACCATAAAATGGCAAGAAATACAAATCAACAATTGAATCTAAAAGACAAACTAAGCAAACAAGAACAGAGACAGAATCATGGATACAGAGAGCATTTTGATGGTTGTCAGATGGGGGTGTGTGTGTGGAAATAGGTGAGGTGATTAAAAACTTACAGAATAGCCATCGGGATGTACAGTACAGTATAGGAAAAGGAGTAGCCAAAGAACTTACACACATAAACAATGGTGGGGGAATTGTCTGAGGGAGTGGAAGGAGAGGAGCAAAGAGGGAAAATCAGGACAATTGTAATAGCATAATCAATAAAATATAATAGAAAAATTTTAAAGGCTAATAGGCAATCAGTTCTTCTGTACATTTATTTTCCAATTTTAAGAACTTTCTTTTTCTTCCTACATTCTTTCTTTTTGTACTTGAAGCTGATTTGAATACTATTGACTACAATTGTGAGATGTGCGTGTTTTATACACACTGAGATATTTTAACTCAAATTATAAAGGGAGTGCATGTGTATACAATTCTCTTAGAACACAGCTCTGTCAAGTGCTAAGAAAGATTTTTGCTAAATGAAAGAAAAATACAAATATAACAAATTAGATTGGCCCTTGCAATTGGTAGGTGATGGGCTTTCCATGGAGACAAGACTGTCCTTTTTAGGCCCACTCTTTTCCTTGGGTCTAATTGAAAATTTGGTGAATTGTAACAATCCCCATGGTGGGAGCTTCTATCCAAGGTATTCTTTTAACTGTTAAAATGGAGCCTAAGGAAGATATGACCTGCCTGGAAAATGCCACAAAGTGTCAAAGCAGCGATTTTTAATCAGTGTGCCGCAAGAATTTTTTTTAAAAAACATGCGATGCCTGACTATTCAGTTAGGGGCACTGACCTCTTTTCCCTTAGATTGTCAGATAAAAAAAGTGACAACAGCCTACACAACAATAACTGTCCAGTGTGAGTGAATCAAAATTATACCTAATTTTTTTTGGTCATATTGGCAAAAAAATAGAATATACTTTTTGGTGTTCTACAGATCTTTAGTAATTAGTTCATGGGTGCCAAGAGATGAGAAAGGTTGAAAATCGCTGTGTTAAAGCAAACTTTTGTTGCTAGTCTGTCCCAGTGTCTTCCCCTTTCCCCCCACCGAGGAGCTGGCTCACTGTGGTCTTGCTTGGGATAGTCCGTGAAGAACACTGACAATGTATCGGATTGGTCATGGTAGGGACAATTTTCATGGATGGAAATACAAAGGCCAGTGTTAAATGAGAACCTTTATAAGGGCTTCGAACACTAATAAATTGTGATGAGAAGGCTCCCCACCCCTGCAGACCATCTGAGTCTTTTTTAGGCACACACTGGAGAGTTTGCTTACAAGCCAAACACAGCCCTCCTCGGGACAGAGGGAAGGACAAAGATAAAAGTGGCGGCCTTCCACACGAGCTGAGAGACAAAATTCACCCCAATTTCACAAAACGATCTTTGGACATAAACCAGATGAAAAATGTTTTTCATAGTTGACCCCATGGCATGCCCCCCCAAAAGGGCACATTTTTTGTCCTCGTTGTCTGTGTGTGCATGAGGGTGAGCTAGAACAGTATACTGCTGTGTCTTGTGATTTATGTCATATTGTAATCCAAAGCTACACGAGACAGGCCTATATGACGTCTTTGAAGTAAAGAGAAAAGACGGGAAAGGAGTTAAGTACCAATAAGTACGGGTAGAATTATAATCAAGAGCAAATAAGTCACCACCCTAAGGGCTTCTGAGCATCGCGGCCCCGAAAGGCTGAGCTGCACTTGGAATGTGCTAAGGTGACCAGCCCGTTGTGAAATCACTTCTTTCGTAGGAGCTCTGAGCTGACAAGCCATATACAGAAGTGTTGCAGATTAGAAGCTTATTTCTTGTCAGCATATCAGGGGTGGTCCTTTCACAGCCTAACAATCTGGGGGACACTGAGCCTTGACAGAAAAAGCAGCAGAAAGGGCTGGCTTCTACACAGGAGGGAGGGTAATGGGCTTCAATAACCAAAGCTGGACTTGAACTCCCGCGAGCCAGTCTTCTAAAGTCCGTGAGCAGGGACTTGAAGCGGGGCAAGCACTTGAAGGCGATGGAGCTTTGAAGTCAGACAGACCCCCAACTTTGAATGTTTTCTTCATTACCTAGTAACTGTATGATCCTGGGCGAATCTCTCTTCGCCTCCCAGGGTCTCGGCCTCCTCTCTGTTGAGGGGATAGCACGCTATATGCCTCCCGGCCTTGTTTCACGCATGGAATGGGGTCATACATACCACCTCTCAGTGCTGTAAGGAATAAGTCGGTTATCAGGGGGCCGGTCAGCACAGCACCTGTCTCTTCCTGGCTCCCTCTTCCCCTCTTTTCTTGAAATAAGAATGTTGCAAAGTCAGTGAAGTTGACCACTTTTTATTGTACCTGAGATGCAGAACAGTTTTATCTTTCTAGGTACCATTTTTCCATGATTTCTGACCTAAGTATTGACAACTGTGTAGTATATTCAAATGATGGGGGAGTGGGTCTTGGTATCATTATTTTTTAATTCCAATTGACACGTGCTCCTCTGGGAAAGTCACCATGTCTCTCAATTTCTAGTTATACTGAACACCCTGAGTCAGTGCACACTGCTCAAAGCCTGGCATAAACGTCACATAGAGAAGAATGAACACAACACACTTGTTACAACTAGACTGCATGCCCAGAGTCAAGAAGGCCTATGTTCTTTCTGATCAAGAGGTTGCCATGAACGTTCCCCTAAATTATCATTCTAACATTGACACAAGCAAGTTTTATTGGCTGTGTCCAGACTAAGGGGAGCTAGAGTTTGTCTAGAAGTGATCAGTGGAGATCTGAGAAAGCAAAGAAAGCAAAGAATTTATAACACTCATATTACACACTTCATACACACTACATTTTACAGAAGGAACAGAGCCTCTCTGGAAGGCATGTGACCTGCACAGTGACCGGTGTCTGAGCCAGAAAACAAACTCTTTCCCTTCCTGGCTTACTGTTTCAGATCTCCTTAAACAGACTCTCCTGCAATAATGATAAGCTGGAAATAACCTAAACATTTCCTGAAGTTTTGGAAATGTCACACGCTACTGTGCTTCCTGACGTGGCGTTCACAGAGATGTTTAGTGACACTAGAAAAAAATGCTTTTTTCAAAAGTGAAGCTAGCAGATGGTTACTGTGCAATAGCCATCCTAATTTTCAATCCCAGGAGGTATAAATAAGTACAGAGAAATATCTACTCTTTCCAATGATCACCCAGCCCTCCTGAGGTTTCCATCATCTCCAGCCATAAATATCACTTAGCTTTTCCATTCATTTGTGGTCTGGTCACATACCCTACCAGGAATGAGGAATTTTTCATTTCTAAAGCTGGCTCGGCCACCCACTTACTGTGTGGCCTTGGACAAGTCATTTAGCGACTTTCTCAATCTTAATCATAGAGTAAGAATTGCATTATGAAGATGACCTTATTCAGTCTTTCTAAGGATTCCCAATTCCAAAGCTGATTACTATAAAAATAAAAATAAAAATAAAAAGTGGTGCCATCCTATCACATATATTGAAAGATTAGCTATGTGGTCTTTCCACCCAAACACAGCAAGATTGAAAGAAAGGAAAAAAAACAACCTCTTCAGCATGTTGCAGCTGAAAAAGAAGCTTGGTGATGAGCATTCTCATAAATTATGTTATTAAGAGCAAGGCTCTAATGATGATTAAATATCCATAGAAATTGACCACTTCCCCATCAAACAGCTCTGGCGTGAAGTGTCTTGAGGAAGTTTCGGAGACACAGCTTTAAATCTTAGGCTTGCCAGGAATGGATTCTCTGTGATCTCATAATCCCTTGATCATGATGATGTGTTTCATTTATCACATTGGATTAGTTATTTCTTCATGTATCTGTGGCCCCCAGTGGCCTTTAGCTCTCATAAGCAGGAGCCATTTCTTATTCATCTTTCGATACCCACTGCCTGACACAAAATAGGTATTACACACACAGCTTCTTGAGCTACACCACACTGGGACAGCTGGGTGCATAAAGAAGAAGCAATGCAATTGTGTTCTCATGGCCAATGGAGAAATTCAATGACATTTTTCCAGTAGTTTTATTTCTTCACTCATAAAGATACTTATAACAAGCTGAACTTTTACAAACATATTTCAGCATCTTTCAGCTATCTTCATCTGAGGTCTTCAACACAGTAATTTAAGCATGGCTCTATTCTGTTGATTCTGGCTGATACACACACACACACACACACACACATACTCATATACATACATGCTCACATATACACTTATACACATACTCACATACATACCCACAGATTCACATTTATATACACACTCACATACACATGCACACACATTCACATATATTCTCTCTTTTACACACATACACTCAGGCTAGAAGTCATGCAAAAGAAAAACAATTATTGAGAATTCTTATAGGGCTACAGGTATGTGGTAGTCATGGAAAGACTAATGATTTACCTTCCTCAGTGAGAACGATAGGTTTTAGTCCAGCACACATGCTTCCTACAAAAGAGTGAATGGCGTGGAGCATAAATAAGAGCAAAGACATAACATGACAAATAGTGGCACAAAGAGAGGTGACAGCCTGAAACAACAAAGTGGCCTTCAGGTGTAAACATCACCTAAGCCAGTGCATTATCTACCCAATGGCTTAAATCCAGCTCGTACATATGGAACAGCAGAGGTGGTGACCTGGAACACTGGGATCTGTCACTATGTGGCCTATTCAAAGCAGAATTCATCACATGACATAGGTTTACCCTGGATTCAAAAATTTCACTTATTTTTATCTTTTCAGGAAGGCTATTTCTCTTACTTTTCTACATAATTAACTTTTTTACTTGTTTCTATTCTACTTACTAATATTTCTGAGTTCAATAATTCTCCAGATACTGCTTGCTTTGCAACTATAATGATCCCAAAAGTCAAGAATGTGAAATCTGTAAGCAGTAGAATTTATAATAACTTTTCTTCCTTAAATAAAATTCTCCATAAACCTCAAACCAATAAGTAAAAATTTCTTAGCCCCCTCAGACCGTCTTTAGGTTGACAGTGAGTTGTGAGTAGTTGGCAGTCAGGCTGTATAAAATACTCATACATCAAAGTAAGAAGGTTTTACGCAGCAAAGGAAACCATCAACAAAACAAAAAGACAACCCATTGAATAGGAGAACATAGTCACTGATACGTCTGATAAAGGCTTCATACCCAAAATTTATAAAGAAATTATAAAATTCAACACCAAAAAAAACAAACAACCCAATGAAAAAATGGGCAAAGGACCTGAATAGACACTTTTCCAAAGAGGACATACAGATGGCCAGTAGACGTATGAAAAGATGCTTGTTACTAATCATTAGGGAAATACAAATTAAAACCACAATGAGATATCCCCCCACACCTGTGAGAATGGCTATCATCAATAAATCAACAAACAACAAGTGTTGGCAAGGATGCGGAGAAAGGGGAACCCTCATGCACTGTTGGTGAGAATGTATATTGGTGCAGCCACTGTGGAAAGTAGTATGGGCATATCTCAAAAAATTAGAAATGGGACTGCCTTATGGCCCAGTGATCCCACTTCTGGGAATATCCAAACAAACCTGAAACACTAATTCAAAAGAATATATACACCCCCATGTTGTTCACTGCAGCATTATTTATGATAGCCAAGATTTGAAAGCCACCCAATCACCCATCACTCAGTAGATGAGTGGATAAAAAAGCTGTGGTCCATTTACACAGTGGAATACTACTGGCCATAAAACATAAAGAAATCTCATTCTTTGCAACAGCATGGGTGGACCTGGAGAGCATTACGCTAAGTGAAATAAGCCAGTCAGAGAAAGACAAATACCATGTGATTCCACTCATATGTGGAATCTAATGAACAAAATGAACTAACAAACAAAAGAGAAAGAGAGACTCATAGAGAGACACAGGCTGACAGCTGTTGGACAGGTGTGAGTCATGCCTGTGGGGTGGAGGGATTGAGCAAAAAAGAAAAACAAAAACAACTCATGAACATGGACAATGTTGTGGTGATTGCCGGAGCTGGTAGGAGAAGGGAGGTGGAGGAGGGTCTGGGGGGATAAATGGTGATGGATGGAGACTTGACTTCACGTGGTGAACATGCTATGCACACTTTACAGATGATGTGTTGTAAAATTGTGAACCTGAAACTTGTATAATTTTGTTAACCAGTGTCACCCGAATAATTATGTTCCTCACTTTTGACTCTTAGATTTAGATTATAAGTACTTGTGTTCTCATACACTAGTAAGATAGCTTTCTGCATGTTTCTTTTCCAATAAAAATATCAAAACGTAATTGAAAAAATATTAGCTACATGATTCGTCCTTATTAGGAAGTAACTGAAAGCTAACATGAAATTGGGATAGAGGTGTGAATAGGGTATGCTTCGGTCAATAATGGAGAACTTGAATTTTCTGCTACATTCAATATTAGCAATAAAACAAAAGTTTGCAGGGGTGGTAGTGGAATCCAAAATTTCCAAAGCTAATATGTACCCCACATTTTCCAGGCTTCCCCAACCTAGAAAAACCAGTGGGTCATACGGTCATTGGAGCCACACGCCCCTTGACCTCAGTGTGGCATCTGCCTTTTTCTTTCTCTGCTGCTTTGTCTGCTGCATGAAATCCTCTGCTCAGTCCATAGCAAATCAAACCACTGATGTGTGGTGCCTCCTTCCACTCTTTCCTCTGTCCAAGTTCATGTAGCTGGGCCTATGTGATCTCACAGTGTTCATTCAAGTATCTTAAAGTGCTAGACCTTACTATGTTGGTTCTGTTTCCCGTTGTTCTACATCTTCTGTCTAGAGCAGAGGGTGGCAGAGTACAGCTCTCTGGCCAGGTAGTCTCAGTCTTTCTTTGTGCAGGCCACAAGCTAAGAATGTTTTATGCTTTTAAAGGGTTAGAGGAAGAGGGGTGGGGAGAAAGGGGGGGGGGGGGGAGGAGGCATCAGTAGTGGCTGTGGTGGCAGAGGCCCTATGTGGCTTGCAAAGCCTAAATTACCTTACTGGAAAATTCTGCACAGCCCTAGTCTAGAGAGATAGTTGGCCTCACTCATAGAATGCGACTTCTCTTTAGAACATTTAGAACAAAGACATAGAAAGTGTAAGAAGAAAAATATGGCCAAATCTGACCCTGATACAAAGGGACTCTTGATTAAATCCTTTCTAAATATTTTCCCAGTATGTGGCAAACACTGTTGGTTGCCTCCCCAGAAGACATTCTCTCTCAATTTTGATTTAAAATATCAGGGAGCCATATAATTTGGAGGAGGCTGGGGTCCTTTTCATCCTCAGGAGGGTAACTTTGGGTAAATCCAGTCGAGGTAATTCTACCCCCGTGCCAGCGATTGGTGTGGGGCCAGGCACAGGTTGTAAATCTGGCCAATGAAACATAAGGGTAAGTCGGCTATGGGAGGCATGAAAACAGTTTACTTTCTTTTAAAAGGAAAGCCAAAGAAAGAGCATGTCTTCTTCTTTCCCTGGCCTCTTTGGACATTGGTGGTGGTGGTGGGGGGGGTGAAGACATAACGCCCAGAATTGTTACATCCATCTTGTAACCCACAGGCTGGGGTGGGCAGGCAGAGTGGAAAGCTGGCCAAAAAGAATCAACTCTCAGGTCTCCTACCAAGGAATTTGGTATGTGAGGTAATGCAATCATTTCTCTGTCAAACTCACTTTTAGTTGTTTCTTTTCCTAACCTACCCCCTTCAATCCAGAAGCAACTTGATGTACCCTGTATAAGCAACAGTTTATAGAAAACCTTAGCTATTGCATTCATTGCACAATAGAAGATTTTCTGAAAAATGAAGTGCTGGTCTTGTCCTAATTGGAAGGAGCACTCTGTTTATGAGTCTGTCCCTCTGGGTGCAGCTTTTATGACTAATTCATGATTTAGAAGAACGGTTCTCAAGAAAATAGATGAATCTTCCTAACTATTGTAGGTAAACGGCTTTTGTTGTGCTCAGAAGGGAAAGTTGATTTTCACATAGTTTATCAAAGTTTCTGAATAGTTTATTCAGTGGTATACATATCTTTTCACCTCCATATGTTTTTGAATAGTACAATGGGCAGATCTCAATAAATGCCGAATTACTGAGTGAGATTAATTTTAAGAGTCAGAAGGGAAATCCCTACAAGGACAGAGCAAGTCTGAAAACCCATGAAGCTCACTCGCCCACCCCACTGGCTGCCTCTCGCCCTTCCCCACCCATGTTGACATACTCCACGCTCCCCCCTCCAGCATGCTGTTGGCCATGTGCATTACCACACTTGCAAGAAGTTACAATAGTTTATTCTAAATGTCTTGGCTTTTACAGCCTAAATTGAGGCCTTTAGTGGCACTTGGAAATTATTTTTGTGGTTTACTTTTATAGATAACACATTTCCCACCCCTGCCCCTTTCTGCTGGCTCCTTCAGAAATTTGGTTGAGGGAAACCACACAGAATTCTGAAATCTGTAGACCAGGTGCCCACATCACAGTAACTAGGATCACCATACTGGTGGCTTTTGGCAAGACATCAAAGTCTGTTCTTTCTCCTATTATCATTCCTAACAGGAAATTTGACTCCAGTGAATATATATAATATTTTCAGTAGCTTTAACTCATAACCCATTAATTACTTTTGGTTTTATTTATTGTGCTTCTGGTATTTCTCTTAAATTTAAAACTCTCCAAGAGTCTTTTAATATTATACTATTATTTATGGGAAATTGTAGCAGGGATATCGGTAGTAGTAGTAAGAAGGAAGAAATTGATGAGGAATCTGTGTCACTCTTCGCTTCCCAGATCATCGAATTCATGAAGCTCCTTCACACCGAGGGCGGTTATCTTGATTTTGTCCAGGATATTTCCTGCCTCTGTCTTGGCACTCCGGCAAGTAGGGAGGGTCCTTCATTCATTTGCTCACCTGTTCATTAGTCCACAGATATTTATTCATAAGGCGCTGTGAGTCAGACATTTACAAAGCTCCCAGAGATTCAGTGATGAATAAGAAAGATCCCATCCCTATCATCATGGAGCTCATAGTCTCATCGGTGGGACAGATCCCAACCAAGGAAAGAAACTATTCCAGGTAGTGGTAATTGTCATAAAGCAAACAAATGAGGAGCTAAGAGGAAATAGGCCATTTTTTCCTGTGGGAAGGTCGTTGGGAAAGGCATCATTGAAGAGGTGATCTGGGAAGACGTGGGAAAGAGCCAGCCATGAGGACGGTAGTTAAGACTGACCCTGAAAATCCTGACTCTCTCTTCTGGTTTTGCTGAAGTTCCAATAGGTGTGTCTCATCTGTTAGAGCAGATTCTGTCTTACTCTCCAGCAGCTGTCACTTGGAAGAGTCTTCATTATCTTTATGGGTCCCCTGTGACAACTGACAGGAACTTTAGAAGAGAAAGCTTTTTCTCTTGGAATTCTGGAACAAGTACAATTGGCCTCAGACCTAAAATTCTGTGTAGTGACCTCTCTATTGGAACAGAATATCCAAGAAACCCCAAGGGGTGAAGAATCCTTCTTGCCACTCAGGGATGCGGAAGCAGAACTCTCAACTCTTCCAGGGTCACACATACCTGAGTATGTTGGTCTGTCCTCCAGCATCCCTCCCCCCAACCCTTATTTCCTTCACACACTCATCTTTACGCAGACTCTAGAAGGTCAGATTATTTTCCCTAAGAGGAATTTTGTCACGTAAAACATCAGGGCAATCTGAACTGCCTAATCTTACCATACTCCATTATCTGCATTTAATTACACTGTCTCAACACTCTTCACCCCATGCCATATAAATAAAAAAGATTTTTCTTAATCTCTTGTTGTGGGTTGAATGGTGAATCCCAAAATGTCATGTGTACATCCTAACTCACAAAACCCGTACATGTGACATTATTGCAAAATAAGTCTTTGCAGGTGTAAAGAAGGATTTCAAGATGAAACTATACTGGATTAGGGTGGGCCCTAAATCCATGGCCAAGTCCATCTAGGAGAAGAGGCCATGTGATGACAGAGGCGGAGGTCGGAGCTACGCAGCCATAAGCTACGGAAAGCCAGGAGTCTTGGGAAGCTGGAAGAGGCAAGAAAGGATTCTCCCCTCGAGCCTCCAGACAGACCAGGGTCCTGCCAGCACCTTGATTCATATTTCTGGCCTCCAGAACTGGGAGAGGATAAATTCCTGTTATTTTAAGCCACCACATTTGTGGTAATTTGTTGCAGCAACCATAAGAAATGAATATATCATCTGAAAATGTGGACTGATTTTTAAGATTAAAAAATTATAGTTTGCTCTATTTTTGTTTATTTTACTTTATTTTAGTGAAAAAAAGCAATTGACAAGAGATGCAACCTAAAGAGGTCTCAGAGCTGCCCATGTCACTCCTCAGATGGCAGCGTCAGACAACGGAAGAACAGGGGAGGTGACCTGGGAATCAGACACTGGTTACTGTTGTTTCTAATTGTAGACTCTGGATCTGGAGTTTTCTACGACATCTGTGCACATCATGGTGGGGGGGTACTGAAATGGTGAAAATGAAATAATAAAATAATAGCTGGGAAAATGAGCTGCAGGTATAATAGCACATTAAAAAGTTGTATTATTAGAGAAAAGAGGAAAAGAAAGGGGATTCGTACAAATCCCGGTCCCACAGACATCACTGCACCCAAATAATGAATAGGAACCCTCCCCCCAGACAGGGCTGGGTGATCTTGGCATAGCCCACAATTTCCAATGCTGCTGAGTCACTCTGATGAGTATCCAAGAATCCCAGGGCCACCACCATCCCTTCTTCCTCATGGAAAATTGATGTGAAAAGTAGAAGCCACACGTGGCTACATTTGGGGGAGTTTAATATTCAGAGAGGTCAGTGCCTCGTCACCAGTGACAAATGCAGAATTCAGTCCCTTTGCTGGCCAGCCACTCCCTACGCTGGTATTCACTGGGAGTCTTTGGAAGATGTCTGAGCACCCTGGTCGCACTCAGTCTTGCCTTCTGCACCAAGCCTGTGGATGTTTCAAAAGAAACCCAAGCAGCCGAGGTGGCAGCATTGAGGAAAGTCTCAGAGGCCCCTGCCCAGACAAAACCAGCTGAGTAACTTTATGGGCAGACCCACAGCTCAGTAAGTCAGCCCCACTAAGACACTAGCCTTGACGAGAGAGAACCCTGGTTCCATGGCAGAAGGTAATCACAGAGCTTGTCCCACAAACTTGGTCAAAGATGCTACAATTCTTGTGCTGCCTTCAAGGCCCCAAAGAGACTGAAAAGGAGTTAGGAAGATTGCACTAGAGACAGGGAAATGTAGGCTGGGATGGACCATGGTTTTGGAAAATAAATGCTTTAATACTAGCCTGCAATGTGTTAGGGAGGAGTTGATTCCCTGTCTTCTTTTTGCCTCCTATGAAAATTAAATTATATTTTAAATGAAATTATCTTCTTTGTATTCATGATTTATGTGACCTGTCATGCTAGCTGCATGATTTAATTATGGCCAATGATGGCGAGGCAGACAGAACACTGAACTTCCACAGGGCTGGGTTCCAGCCCAGACAGCGTCATCTGAACGAGTTGGTTAAGAGGCACATTGACCTGCCTCATTCTTTGTTTCCTCATTCGTAAAATTTGAGAGCATAGTTGGAGAGCATACAGGACCCTTCTTAAAAACATACTTGGAGAAAACTCAAAATATCAAAAGAATGATGATTATTTAAATACATTCATATGTTATCAGGTTTTAACAACTTTCAAATCCATCTCAAGTCAATCACACAAACTGCCTTAGAAATCAATCCTAGGAAAGCTCACACACATCCCAGGGCTCTTGTGCACACTAAACATGTGTTCTGCATGGAAATACCTAAGGTGTGACTTTCTTAGCTTTAAAAGTATAAAGATAAATGCAAATGACTTAGAAAAACAAACAAACAAACATGAATCACAAAGAATAAGCATTTAAAAGACTCCAAAAAAAAATGATTTTTAGTGGGCCAATATAAAAATTTTGGGTTATAAAAAAAAAAAAAGGAAAAAATAAAATCAAAATAACATATGTTGACAATTCCAAATAAAAGCTAAAGTATAAAAATCAAGGGATAAATCCATATGTGTGAGCATCGGGTTTTGTGGGATTTTTTGCTTATTGAGGTCCTGATGGCTTTTGCTCTTAGGATAGTTGTTTTAGCTATATTTTATTTTCACCTTTTGTACATTTGCAAACATCACCCATACATACTCATTGTCAAAGTGAAAAGGATCTAGAGTCCTGAGATCATGAAAGAAGTTGTGCGTGTCCTTAGCAGCAGAACAAGCTGAGGGACCCCCTTCTCTACAGAGGGGTACTTGGCATCTCTAAAAGACCCTGCAGCCCAGTTGGTTGGAGCATCATCTCATGCACTAAAAGCCTGTGGGTTTGATTCCCAGTCAGAGCACCTACTTGTGGGTTCGATCCCCAGTCAGCGCATGTCATAGTGATGTCTCTCTCTCTCTCTCTCTCTCTCTCTCTCTCTCTCTCTCTCTGTCTCTTTCTCTCTTTCTCTCTCTCTCTCTTCCCTCCCCTCTCTCACTGTCACATCAATAAAAACATATCCTCAGGTGAGGATTAAAAATAATAATAAAAATAAATAATAATTAATAAAATAAAAGACTCTGCAGTTAAAAAAATGACAGAGAACCAGGGCCAGGGTGGACTGGATCAATGTCAGATTTCTAAAGCAAGTCTCCTGCTTAAGGGGAAATTTTCAGGGGCTCAGAGTGGGAGTCGGGTGGGTGGGGGGTGGGGGGGCCACAACATAGCAGCCCCCTCTCTCACCTGCTTCCCCCTTCTGTGGTCATTTTCACAAGTCAGCAGGGGGTAGAGGCAGGAGGCAAACCCAGCACATCGTCAAAATAACCAAGTGTTCTCTGCCAAAAGGAAATGTGGGCTAAGAACTCTAATGAGGGGGTAAGCAAAGAGCCACCGGTTCCAAGCAGCAAGATGTGTCAGCGAGAGAGAACAGCAGCCCTGCTGGCCCCAGGACAGCCAGAGCCCTAATCTGTAAATCACTCTGAAGCCCCATCCGTCAAAAAATGCGGCCACCCCTGGAGCAAAGGCATGAAGCAACAAACTAGCCTCCTGCGGATAACCCATGTGACACAGCAAAAAAGCTCCAACGTCCAAGAGGGAGGGGGAGGGTGGCTTGCCAGAACCTCATTACATTTAATCAAGATGGCAAAAAATGATGAGCACGTGTCCTGTAATCCCAAATGAAAAACACACGCATATGCATACACACCGACACACACACACACACACACACACACATACACACACACACACACCACTCTTAAGACTATAGAATCTCTCATCTCCCTTTATAAGCCTACTCTAAAATTTTTGGCACAGGCCTGAAAGTCATTAGTAATTTAGCTGAAACGTAAAATTTTACTGCAGCGCATTGGTAGCTATTATGAGGTATAAATCTGTGTGGCTCTGGCAGGTTGAATTCCTTCCTATTGCCCTTCATCGTGCTACAAAAACCATTTAACTGTGCTGGGGGTACAGGACTCACATTTTGGAATTAAATTAGAGACATGAGAATACTTAAAATACCCTTTCTTTGCTTGATCCGCACTAACCAGTTTGAACTGCTTTCTTGGGCCACGTCCCGCTGGAGAAAATGTGATCTTCTTTAGGAAATTTGGATTCAGCAAACTGCCTTGCAAAAGCCATAGCATTCAAAATTATGAGGGCCAAAAAAAATCTGTGTTGGCTTCACCTACATTTCTCATATCTACCCGGGCCCATCGTTTCCAGAGGTCATTGGAGAACACATGTATCTTACTCATAAATTCCAATAGCTTCCTTATGAAACTATGCAGGAAAAAAAAAAAAGACCATGTCTACTGCTGTTTTGTTTTGTTTTGTTTTTAGGAGACTGTTCTTTATATTCTTCTAGTTTGTGTCACAGTTTTCTTCATAACCCTTTCTGGAACCTTTAAGTCTTGGGTGCAAGTATATTTTTATAGCCAAAGTATGATGGTTTTGAGCATAGGATAATTAGGATTTGAGATTGGAATTATTCGGATGACCTAGTAAAAGGCCTGAGGGACTTCAACTGATGCCTAAATTCTGTGCCCTTATCCAGGAATAGCAAATAGAAGAGTTTGTTCCACCACTTGCCATTCTGGTGCCCATAGCAGATACTATTCACGGATTACAGAAGTAGGACAAGCTTCAGGTGAGGCTTGATCCAGTAGCCCTTTCTAATTGAATCAAAACACAAGCTGAGCCTTTTCTCAACACAAGTATGCAGGTAACCATGACCAGTTTATCAAAGTTAGCACTGGGAAAACAAAACTCATTTGCCTTCTTTGGCCTAAACAGTAAGCACTCTAACAGCAGGAACCCCCTTTTCTGTCTCTCGTACTTTTCTCAGTATCCAGCACATAGCTGGCCTCGGAAAACACTTATTGATGCAACTGAACTGTGTGATCCTGTTATTAACTCTAAGAGTTTCCTACGCTAAATAACGTCTTTTCCTTATTTTGTTTTCCTAGAAAATTGGCATTGTGTCAATTACCAGTTACCTTATTATTGTTAACAAAAAAATAAACATTAAATTGAATGTTACCAATCCCATTAAATGTTTATTTAGAAATAATACCATGTTCGGTATTATGTAAAGCAAAATACATAAGCATGTTCTCTACTCCCTAGGTGCTCAGAGTCTGGAATGGAGTGGCCTGCAATACAAATAAATATGGCTGATGCGGTTTCCTCTAGTCACAGTCCCTTCTAGAGGGAAGTCCCAGTCACTCTTGATCAGCATTGCCCAGTTTCATGGTATCATGAAAATTTCCCTGTCTGTCCAAAGAAGTGTTAAGAAAGTTGTTGAGGATGTATGTTACACCTTTATTGGTGAGAATACTTTTAGGTAAGTAGCAGAAACCTTAACTCAATGTGTTTAAACTATATATAAGGGAGGATTCACTGGCCCATGTAATTAAATATACCAGAAGGATACCAGAGGAAGGGTAACCACAGGTAAAGCTTGACCAAGCTACTCAATTGTGTATCCAAGATCTTTTTTTTTCTTTTTTTCCTGTCTAACCTCATGATTCCAAAATGGCTGCAACTGCGCCCGAGTAACACATGTCCTCATTAATTTCTTCAACAAAAGCATCAATGTTCCAACATTTCCAGGGAAAGAAATGAGATTTAATCTGTTTGGATGGCTTAAATTAGATACCTTAAAACGCATACTTATAACACGAACCTTAACAAATTACTATAACCCGTGAAGGGAATACACTGATGAAATTAGCCTGGGTCCTGTGCTCCACCTTAGATCCAGAGGTAGAATTGTTTTTCTCAGAATCACACAGATCCCCAACAGAAATCATTACTGTTGGAAAAGGGTGAAGGGAATGAAACAAAAAACTCAGCCAACAAATACCCTCCGTAACAGCATCTCTTTCTGATGACCTGAGGGAGGAACTTCTGTGTGGCCTAAGGAACCAAGAATAGGTGACACTGTCCTGAGCATCTGCTACATTTTATCTTACAAGCATTGCAAACTGTGTGAAACCCAGATATCTTCTGATCCAACAGCCTATAGGTGCCAACGGGGTTCTGGAGGGAACACATGATCCTGACGGCCTTGGCAGCCTCTACCTCTATTCTGTCCACCATTCTTTCTCCTGAGATGCTCGCTCACCCTCAGGTATCTCTGAGAAGCCCTGCAGATGGCTGAGGGATGCTGAAAAAGAAGCACACAGTCTGTGGCTGCCTAGCCCCCCACCAGGCCTTATCTGAAAGCTGTGTGTCCACAGGGCCTGAACCATGCCCATAGGACAGCTGCCATCTTTGCACCACTTTACCACTCCTGCTGGAATATCCTACCGGCCTCTGCTGATGTGTTACAAGGCAGCCCAATTATAAAGTAACCCTGGGCTGCTCACAGGCCTCCTCTTCCCACCCAGAAACCAGCAAAACCCTCCCCTCTCTGCCTGCCTCTGTTGGTTTGTTTCTTTAAATTGACCCATTTTACACTCCTAAGGAGAAAAAAAAAAGATGTACATGTCAGTTTCAATTCAGTTAAGATAACTGGCAGGGTTCCTTTTTGCACTGGTTCCAGAAATCTTAGAACTGAATGAATGGTACCTCGCCTCCGGTATATGTGTGTATTTTAAGGTTTATTCCCATTGCACATTCTCTCTTTCCTTGCTCCCCTCCCTCCTTATCCAGTGACTCTTCTTTCCATTTTCCTGATGATTCCTTGTCCCATATGTGCATCCCACCCAGGGCGCCCTGTGGTACATTTCCCATGTCCCGCTCCATGTTTGCAAGGTCCTCTCAGGTATATGACTGAAGGCAATCACATCCAGTGGAAACTTCTGCCAGTAAGGTGGGTAACCTCAGCCTCCCTCCTCCTCCCACCCCCTGACCCAGCACCACACCTCCTACATGACAGCTGCAGTGGAAAGCACTGGAAAATTAAACAACTCTCCCATTACCAAAGGTAGGTCATGTACTTAACCCAGGCAGGATTTTTCAATGAGGCCTCATTTCACCACGAAGATGCTGGACCCCTCACTCTTGGAGAGGGCTCCTTCCCTCTCCTAACTGGGATGAAGAGTTCACTATGAACCCCATCTAGATGACCAATATTGCAGCCAGAGGTGGCATCCTTCCACACTCTACACCCACCCCTACCTGGCATCTCATAACTGGCTTTAACCAGGTCATCTGACTCTGCTTCAGTTTCCTTCCACTTGACACTGAGGACGTCTGGCCAAGATGGAGACCTAGACAGACACACTGCATCACCCTCCACAACTAAGAAGGAATACAACTACCGCAAAACTAGAGACAAGCAGAAGTTCCAGAAAATTGAGCTGCATGGAAGTCCAGCAAACAAAGATATAAAGAAGAAATACTCCTCCACACAGGTAGGAGGGGTGCAGCCAGGACAGAGAGGATGTGGTGCAGTGGTGGCAGCAGTGGCAGTAGCACCAGCAGCGACAGGCCAGTGGAAGGCACAGTCACACATTTTAAAAAGTTGGGAGGGACACCTATGGAGCACTACCAGAGCCAGAACAGACCACACAGCTCACCATTCCAGCACTGGGGAAAATCAAGCATCATTGCTTCTGACTGTGCAAACTAGTGGGGGTTGGGGTGGAGGCAGAAACTGCTGGTCTCTCAGCAGAATCCGCTTGTTTAAAGGGCCCCCATGGTTCTAGAATGTCCGCAGACCCACTCACTCTGGGAACAACAGCCAGGGCAACAGCTATAGAGGCGCCAGTCCCATATGGAAGTGGGAGAAGTGCCTGGAAAAGGGGCGAGTGCTGGGCAAGTGGCATTGTTCCCTCTCATACCCCTCCCCTACATACAGCACCACAACGTGGTGAAATGGGTCACCCTGTACTGACGAATACCTAAGGCTCCGCCCCTTACAACATAACAGGAGCGACAGCTCTACCTAAGACACAGAGGCAAACAAACACAAGAGCCTGTCAAGATGAGGGTAAAGAGAAGTATGGCCCAAAAGGGGGAACAGATCAAGGTCTCAGTGGGAGAACTAAGCAACGAGGAGATAGCCAACCTAACAGATGAGGAGATAGACAACCTAACAGACGCAGAGTTCAAAACACTGGTGATAAAGATGCTCATAGGCTTGACAGAAATGCTTGAGTGTGGCAAACGCATAAGGGAAGAAGTGAAGACTCTGCTAAATGAAACGAAGGAAATCCACACAAAACCAATGGTGAAGGGAAGGAAACCGGGGTTCAAATAAATGATTTGGAAAATCAGGAAGAAAAAAACAGTCAACCAATACAGAATGAGGAAACAAGAATTGAAGAAAATGAGGAGACGCTTGGGAAGCTCTGGGACAACTTTAAACATGCCACGTGGCACTGAGGAACATACAACAATAAAGTAAAATAGTTATCAGTTGTACTGCAAACAAATATTTGGTTCAAGTAAATAAGTTTTCTAGTTACAGGCAATGAAAGCAAAGTATTCCAAGCCAAGGATGTTTCCTGTCAGGAGAAATTCCTACCACTGTTCTCTGAGAGAGACCTTGGGCACTTTCATGTCTGGGGTGAGAGGGCATAAGTAGTTGAGATACAGAGTGAAACCTGGAGAAAGAAGGTCAGAGTCCCAGGAGAAGGAAATCATTAGCAGAACATTATTGAACTGGTCTGAAAGGTGTGGAGCAATAGGAAGAAAAATGGAGCAAGAACACACGTGGGATGTGGCAATGCCCGGCTCTTTTCAAGGAAGCAGAAGGTTCATTCTTGCTCACAACAAGCACAGTGAGAGAAGCAGGTGAGCCAGGGGGCCGAGGACATGTGGGAACACAGGGAAAAGTGGGGTTTTTTTGGGTGGGGGTGATACCAAGTTAAATGCTCTTATAGCTCTGGACAAAAATAAATGCATAAATAAAACCTATTAAAGAGTATTCTGAGATAGTCAAAAATTCATTCTTTTTATGGGACTGTTATCCAATGTGAACAGTATGAGGTTTCTATGTAAAATGTGAACAGCATGAGGTTTATTTATGGGCTGTGCTTGGTTCATCGTGACAAATATGCTGTCCTTAGAAAACTTAATGCCTTCCCCAGAGTCTCTCCTCTCAACCCTTATAGCACCCCCTCCTTCTCCTCCAGACCCAATTGGCTTGAGTCACAAAACAGCCTTTCTTGCTGCAGCAACACTGATATATATGCTTCATTCCAAGTTGGGCCTACCCCCACCCCCATGGTCCCTGCCACTGAGGAATTTCGGCAGGGGATGAGGGTCAGAATCCCTAGCAGAGCTGGAGGGAGGCAAATGGGACTGGTGAGTGTTGGGGTTACTTGGGACCAAGGGTTCAACAGTGTCAGGAAACCCGACTTTCACCCAGAGGGGGACTTAAAACTCTGATCCTAGGGTCAGGATTTGGCAATGCTTTGATCTATCTGGGTTCAAAGCTGGGGTGCGGCATGGAAAAGCCTTGGTCTAAGGTTCAAGATTTGAGAATGCCTTTGTCCCACATCCCAGCTTTGGGGCTGAGCATGGGAAACCAGTAGGTTCCAGATTGGGGTTGGGGGAGTGTCTCCGCTGGCCTCGGATACTCAGGTCTTCAAACCCCAGTTTTGAGCTGACATTCTCCAGGTATAGATCCCGGGGTCCAAGGATCCAGCCTCCTGCTCTTGTCTTAGCGCCTCCAGTAGCAATCCCACTGGCGTCCACTTGAGAGCGACACTCTCAAACTTGTTCGCTATCGTGTTCCTGGGGTTGGTTGCGCAGGCGTAGCAAGGCACGCACCAGGATCAAAAGCACAGGCCCGGCAATGCTGAGCAGCAAGGTGCCAGCGCCGCCCGCTGCCCTGAGAACCAGGAGGCCAACGGCAAGCACTGCTGCCAGGCAGGCAGCGGGGTGACTGCCGCGATCGCGGTAGCGGCGCGCGGGTTGACTGCCGCGGGAGCGGTCGCCGGGCTCGGGGTGACTGCCGCGGCCGCGGTCGCCGCGCGCGGGGTGACTGCCGAGGTCGCTGCGGGCGGGGTGACTGCCGCGGGAGCGGTCGCCGCGCTCGGGGTGACTGCCGCGGCCGCGGTCGCCGCGCGCGGGGTGACTGCCGCGGGCGTGGGCGCTGCTCGCCGGGTGACTGCCGTAGCCGCGGTCGCTGCGCGCGGGGTGACTGCCGAGGTCGCCGCGGGCGGGGTGACTGCCGCGGGCGCGGTCGCCGCGGGCGGGGGTGACTGCCGCGGGCGCGGTCGCCGCGCGCTGGTGACTGCCGCGGCCTCGGTCCCTGCGGGCGGGGTGACTGCCGCGGGCGCGGTCGCCGCGCGCTGGTGACTGCCGCGGCCTCGGTCCCTGCGGGCGGGGTGACTGCCGCGGGCGCGGTCGCCGCGCGCTGGTGACTGCCGCGGCCTCGGTCCCTGCGGGCGGGGTGACTGCCGCGGACGGGGTGACTGCCGCGGGCGCGGTCGCTGCGGGCGGGGGTGACTGCCGCGGCCTCGGTCCCTGCGAGCGGGGTGACTGCCGCGGGTGCGGTCGCTGCGCGCGGGGTGACTGCCGCGGCCTCGGTCCCTGCGGGCGGGGTGACTGCCGCGGGCGGGGGTGACTGCCACGGGCGCGGTCCCTGCGGGCCGGGTGACTGCCGCGGCGGCGCGGTAGCTGCGCGCGGGGTGACTGCCGCGGCCTCGGTCGCTGCGCGCGGGGTGACTGCCGCGGCCTCGGTGCCTGCGGGCGGGGTGACTGCCGCGGGCGGGGGTGACTGCCGCGGGCGCGGTCCCTGCGGGCCGGGTGACTGCCGCGGCGGCGCGGTAGCTGCGCGCGGGGTGACTGCCGCGGCCTCGGTCGCTGCGCGCGGGGTGACTGCCGCGGCCTCGGTGCCTGCGGGCGGGGTGACTGCCGCGGGCGGGGGTGACTGCCGCAGGCGCGGTCCCTGCGGGCCGGGTGACTGCCACGGCGGCGCGGTAGCTGCGCGCGGGGTGACTGCCGCGGCCTCGGTCGCTGCGCGCGGGGTGACTGCCGCGGCGGCGCGGTAGCTGCGCGCGGGGTGACTGCCGCGGCGGCGCGGTAGCTGCGCGCGCGGTGACTGCCGCGGCCTCGGTCGCTGCGCGCGGGGTGACTGCCGCGGCGGCGCTGTAGCTGCGCGCGCGGTGACTGCCGCGGCCTCGGTCGCTGCGCGCGGGGTGACTGCCGCGGCGGCGCAGTAGCTGCGCGCGGTGACTGCCGCGGCCTCGGTCGCTGCGCGCGGGGTGACTGCCGCGGCGGCGCGGTAGCTGCGCGCGCGGTGAGTGCCGCGGCCTCGGTCGCTGCGCGCCGGGTGACTGCCGCGGCCTCGGTCGCTGCGCGCCGGGTTACTGCCGCGGCGGCGCGGTAGCTGCGCGCGGGGTGACTGCCGTGGCCTCGGTCGCTGCGTGCCGGGTGACTGCCGCGGCCTCGGTCGCTGCGCGCGGGGTGACTGCCGCGGCCTCGGTCGCTGCGCGCTGGGTGACTGCCGCGGCGGCGCAGTAGCTGCGCGCGGAGTGACTGCCGCAGCCGCGCGGCTCTCAGCCACCCATACCAGCACCCCGAGGGCCACCGCCGCCACCAGCATGCGTAGAAGAGTGTGCAGCGGGCACACGTACCCAGCCAGAGCAAGACCGAAGCCAAAGAGACAACGTAGTTGGTCTGGTAGTAGAGGAGATTGCTGGTGACGCGCAGGCACCACCACTGGGGGTCGTATGGAGCCCGGGCCACGAAATGCGCGGACCGCAGAATGAAGTCATCTAGCGCGCATAGCGGTGGGAGCTGCACCTGCTACATCCTGCATATCGATGTAGCTGGACCAGCCGGAACAGCCGGACTGCAATGCCCCTGTAGCCTTCTTCTTAACGCAGTTGATCATGCTTTTCAGTAGAGAGAAGAGAGAGGAAAAATACGGAAGCATTCATTACATTTTTCAAGAAAGGGAATTAAGTCTTATCTGAAGTTAGGGAATTGACCTACAAAAGTAAAATTAAAGTTCTTTTAAGCATCAAAGGAAAAAAATATAGAGTAAAAATAAAAATGAAATAATATGTCTTGGAAAATTAAGGCTTATAATAATAAGTTAATTTTGTATTACAGAAAAATATATTGAATTGTAAACTATCAGAGAGAACAAGAGGAGGGCCTTATAGAAGTAAACATTAGTCTAATAAAGCCTTTTAGATTCTACTTGATGCATAAAATTGCTCTCTCTGTCAACTGAAATGAACCTGACTTATTTCCCTGTCAGACTAGCCTCTTCCTATTATCTTATATTTGTTGTCATTCAGGCCTGAGCAGCTGAATGCTCAACCTCATTCCTGAAGAACTGGCATGTCTGCTTTGTGGAGCGCACAATGACAACTTAACTGAGGGACAGGCAAGAGACCGGGGACCTACTGCAAGCTAAAACCTAAAATAAACAGAAGAGAGGCACTAGTGGATACTTTAAAAAGGAATTTATGGCCCATTTCCTCATTCCCCCTAGGATTTTGCTAGTGAAAATAAATTTGATATTTTCAGCATTTAAAACAAATATATTTTTCAGAAAGAAAACAGGCCAAAGTTTCAGATGTCTAATCGAGCATTCCAGCAAGACACCCAAAGTGTAATAGCATCAGTGGGACCCTCCATTGGGGCACTGGCTCTGAAGTCACCAGTCTGCAAAGCCACCCACACCTGAATATACTTTGCTGCCCTGGACATGCCAGGCCTGCTCACTGGTATCAAATGACTTATTTTGGGACATCTTACCCGTTGAGAAGTCAAAACATAAGGGCAACTTACATTAGGCTAAGAGTCTTTCCCTTATTGTTAGTTTATTTCTCCACAACATGTTTTTCTCCTAGGGAATAGAAATGGTGACGTTAAACAAGATAAATCATGGTGTCATAAAATATATTCCATTTATTTAATAGCTTTCCACCCTCGGAATGTTGCAGACTTTGAGATTCTGTATTAAGTCATATACTTAGGATTTCTAATATGCCTTAAAAGCCCACTCAACTCCCCCCAGCTTCTGAGAACAGGAAGTAAAGAAAATCAGTCTTTTTCCTGCTAATCCTCCTAAGAGGAATTGAGAGAGCCAGCAGAGCCATTTTGGAACTTTGCTGCGAAATAAGACTTAGCATCTGAGAAGGATACTACCAGAATGCTTGATTAGAATAGTGTTGCAGGAGTTATTGTAGATGGATCCAAATCACACTAGCGTGAGGTTATTCTGTGCACCTCAAAACTTATCTCCAAGAACGTATGGAATGCTAGTTGGCCATCCATTTCTCGTAGATCCATTCCTAAAGCCACTGGAGGAGAAATTTGAGAATTGGAGTGCCATTCACCTGTCAAAGGTACTTAGCTCAGTCTTTCAATCTTTAAAAGCAGATCCTCTACTTTTCTCTGAGTCTCATTTAATTCAACAGAAGAAAGATTAACCTAGAAAATGTGAAATCACTCAGAGATTGGAGAAATTCCATATCGGGGAAAATACTTGTCAACATTACAAAGTTTCTTGAGGACAATAAGCAAACATCCGAGGACAGAGACAACTGTCTATTCCACTTTGTGTTTTCCACACTTAGCATAGTAACGTGGCACATAGCAGATGTTCAAGAAATGTTGAATGAAGAAATGAAAGCATTTGTGGCACTTTTTCCAAAGGGCCCATTCTTTAAAAACATTTCTTTTGTCCATTGGAAACTAAGTATGTATTGTGTTTGATTGTTAATCAGCATGTTGCTAAAATTAGTTCTTTTATACCTGCTGTTTATTCATTTTTGAATTAGTTCAGTGGAAACTTATTGAACAATATTCTTCCCCAAGGTCTAAATTATGTGCTATAAAATACTGCCCCATAGTAAAAATTGACTTTTAAAATGATTGAAAAATTATAATTAAGTTTTCTTGCTTTGAATATTAATTCATACTAGTGATTTTAGTATGTACAAAGTCAATAGAATCATAAAATCAATAACATTGGCCTTTATAGTTAAAAAGCTTTATCTATATGGGGCCTCTACACATTTGTCACATTTTGTTTTCAAGTATTTTTTAACATATCAGTTATCAACAAGCTGTTATAATTCATCTACTCTTGTTAAGAGAAACTGAAACTTTTCTGCTGAAGGATGGGAGTTATTAGAAAAATGTCTTCTTAACTTATGATATAAACCCAACACTTAGAATCGATTCTTTTTAAAATTCACTTTAGTAGTTCTTTAGGGATCCCAATGCTTACTGATAATACGGGGCTTGGAAACTGGATTTGCATAGCGTAACTTCTGTAAAACACAGGTACGCATTTAAAACACGGCATCTACCCATTCTACCTTAGATCTTACCTCTAAACAGACTTCCTATTGTGTTTTATTCCTTCACAACTGACCCTTCAGATAGTCAAAGGTGGGTTCCTTGCACTCTGTCACTTTGCATTTTCCTGTGGACGCATAAGAGGTTCAGGGGAACGTTGGGGTATGAACCGTAGAGTTTATGGAGAGAGTCCACTGCCTTTTTCTCCAGTTTTTTCTTTTTTCCTTAAAATACTTCGATAATTGCATCAGCTCCTCATTTTGCTTGTGTTGACAGCCTGAAAGTGCGATGTGATCATCCCAGCTGGAAGTCTCTGGAACTTTCCTGAACCATCTTGTGACTGTAAAAATGGGTGGTCTTCCCTCTGCACCACCCAGGTCATTAGGTGCAGCCGCCCCGATTGCTTCATAAGCTTTCCAAGAAATCTAACATACCAAACAGGGCTCATTCCCAGCGAGTTCCCACTCTCTCTTCATCTGTGATATTCCAGACGATGGGATATTTTCCACTAAGAAACAGATATTTTGGAAAGTTCTACTCCAGCTTGTTTGCAGAACTGACATTTACACAATCATGAACAACACTTTCTGCAGTACTTAGGAGTTCTTTAGAGGACCTTTATCCAAGTGCTGACCGGGCTTAACCCTACTTAACTTGTAAAAAATGAAGGGATTATAGAAGAAGGTATATGGCCATGGGCCACTGGTGGATTAGACTTTCCCTTGGCTGTGTTTTCGTAGAGCCTTTGAAGTGTGGCTTGAGTACAATCTTCCTTAATGTTCCCTTGTTGGACCTTGTTTGGTTACAGTAGTAATCGTCGGGGTTAGGAGAATGGAGAAAGGATGTGTCATGCTTATTTTGCTTATCATTGGTGTACCTTTTCCAGGAGGGCAGTGTCCTTCAAAGCATTCTGGGGGCCTGAACCTCTACAGCTACATAAAGTATCTGGAGTCTTAGTTTGAATTTTAAAAGCCAGGGCTGCCGAAGAGTGGAGAAACAGGTCCTCTCATACATCGCTTCCTGGAGGGAACTGTAAAAGAAAAAATAAAAATCGACCTGGCTATTCCAATTCTAGAAATTAATTCTAAGAAAATAATAGGGATGTGTGCAAAAAATTAATCACTATCATAGTCATAGCATTATTTATGATACAGCAAACTAGACAACACATCAGGGAAAAACTAAATATATTCTAATGCCTATCGAGTGAAAACATAGGCAGCCAAGGAACTACATATGCAGAGTAGGCAAAAGTAGACTTACAGCCGTGAGTACACAAAACACAGAATTTATTCTTGAATTATTATTTATTAATTATTGTATTATTTATTGGTATTACAACTGTAAACCACTCTTGCCCACCCCTGTATACTGTAAAAGGGCTTATAATGTTGACATTGACAGAGTCTTTCAACATGGGAAAAAATAAATCTCATTCTACACCAAATGATATCAGTTTTGAAAAAAAAAACAACAAAATTTGAAACTAAAATCCTACTTAAATATATGCATTTGTAAAATTAAAGCAGCAGGGAAATCCCTAAAATATGGACAGTTTTCTTGATTATTTTATTAGTTATTATGGGGCAGGATTATGGGTGAATTTTATTTTCTTCCTTTTTTCCCTTACTACCCAGCTTTTTTTTTTTTTTTACTACAACTAGATATATTTGTCTGGTAATAAAAAATACTTATCATTTGTTTTTGCAGGGTTGGGGGGGATTGTTTTGCTTCATTTGTCCAGTAAATTAAGTCAACTGAAGCTTGATGCTCAGGGGACTGGTAGAGGTCACCCACTTAGAGAGGGGAGAAAAGTCACAGGAGGCATTTCGGACCTGGCTTCAGACCTGAAATCCAGGCTTGACCTTGCCCACACCACGTCACGCAGTGCAAACCAGTGAATCTTTTTATTTCTCTGGGTCTCAGTTTCCCCACCTCTGAACGAGGACACCACTGTTGCCCTAACGTGTCTCACGGGACTATTACGTGCATCAAATAAAATCATGGAAATAAAAAGCTTGAAAAGTCAAGCGTGGGAGGTGGCTCGGCCGACAATTCAAACAGGAAATCACAGACTGATCCAACCAGCCAGGCACTGTCCTGATCACTTCCATTCTTGACCTGCCTCAGCCCCTCTTCTGTACCCACAAGGAATCAGCCCCCAAGTTTCAGAATGCAGCTTGCTTCTCTGTTTCCGCCCCTGGATTCAGCACTAACAGATGTGCAAGGACCCAAAAGGCTGGCCCTGTGTTCTCCTGCATTCATTTCCAATAACCCAGTTCGCCTGCTGCTCACGGCACACCTGCAGGCCTGTCGCCTCAGACAATTCCGCGGCACTTTGAAGCCCTCGCTTGTCGACGTTAAATATGCCCTGGTACACACAGTGTGCTCTGTTTTCATTTTTCCACAAGAATGTCACAATAGCCACATGAAGGGCAGAGAGGTCTTACTCCACAAGCGCATGATCCTCTGAGTTGTCAGTCCAGAAAATTCCAACCCCTCCCCCTCTCCCAGCCTCTATTTGGCAGAGTGCCTTTATCTTTGGATTTTTTCCTTCTGCTTATCCAGCTCTTGTCCCCAGGCTGCTAAAATAAAAGTCTAGGACAGAGTTTATGTCGGAAGATTTAGTTGCCCCAGCGGTAGGGGCCCAGACTCTTTGTTTTCGAGTCACGTTTCTTGGTTTTCAAGGCTGCAGAAAAGAACTTGGACTTAAAGGGGGGAAATAGGCTTTCTCAGAGAGTTGGTGAGGAGACTACCTCTGTCTGATCACCCACAATGAAACTTCTGCGCCACCAGGAAATGACATGCCAAGTTCCCAAGAGGGACATCTGCCTTGGTGGAACCTTCCAGACTTCCTGCCCTCTGAGTGAAGAATGAAAAGGACAATGTCTAATAACCCCTACCTTACATTGGATATTTTCAAAAGCACTAAGCACTGTTATAAAGTACTTGGGATCCAGTCTCTACCCAGTGGGGACCGTCACTTTAATAAAACAGGCTTTTGTCAAGTGCCAGACATTTACCAGGTTAGGTAAGAACATGGGACGCTGCTGGCCAGAGGAATGTATGTCCTCAGTCTTTCTGAGCAAGCAGCATGTTCGGTTGACATGAGTTCTGATAACCATGGAGCCCTTTTCCTCTGTCTCCCCATCCTGGGGCCCACTGCATAACATTTTAAATCATCCCAGCCAGGTGAAAATGGCCAACAGCAAAGCCTCAGCCCAGAAGAGACAAGGGGACAGTGTCGGAGGAAGAAAAGCAGTGGTATTCTTGCTTCATTTTAAAATTAATAGAGTTAGTTATAGTTTCTAAGTACACTTGGAATTCCAGCTGCCAGAGAATGGGTTTGAGCACTGAAAGGCCTCTTTAATCTGTGCACCCGGACAGGTAGAGGGCTCTCCAGCAAGCAGGGCACAGGTAGTGAGTGGCACTGTGAAGCCAGCAAAGAGCCTGCCAGGAAGCCTCAACCCTGTCCTCAGGGACCTGCATCCCCGCGGCCGGCAGGCTTTGATGTCTGCTCAGACTGCTGCGGAGATGCCAGCGGTGCGGTGGGTGTCCACGGCCTCGCTTTGCAGAGACCATCAAAGCGGCTTTCAGATGGCAAAGACTAACAACCTGGCCTCTATTTGAACAGCTAGCAGCGATTCAAACGGTCTCATTCCCGGAGTCTATTAAACAGAAAGAGAGCGAAGGAATAGAGGGGATGTTGAGTACTGGACAGAGTGCAGGGAGAAGAAGCGAGCGGACTGGGCGCGCTTCTGCCACCGGCCCGCATCACCCAAACATCAGTTTTCCGACCTTTAAAACAAACCACTTCCGAGTGTTACCCCACTGAAATACACGATTTGAGCAAATCATGATTTGGCTAATGATGCATATATTAAACTTTAAAAGAATCACCAAAATATCAAAGACTTGTCTGAAGATAGGGAGAAAGAATACCTCCAGGGAAAGAATTTAAATACAATAACACAAGTAAATGGTTTTTAAAATCGAATTTAAGTTCACTGGAAAGGAGCTTCAAGAAAGATAACTTAGCAAATAACCAGTCATAATCCTTATAATCTTGCCCTTCTGACTTGAGAAATCAGTAGTAATGTATTTTTAAAATATTATTTTTCATGACAGATCAAAAAAATACATTGGAAATGGAAGCATTTCTCAATGTCCCTTCTACCCGCTCTTCTCTTAAAGTTCCTTCTATACAAAAATCATCATTTTTAAAAATTAAGACATAGAAACTGGTGAGATAAAAAGCACTTTAAAAAAAGACTAATGCTGTAATGGAGCACATTATCTTTGAAGAACATGATATACTTTCCTTTGGGTTGAGGGGCCACATCTAACGGTTAAATATCACTTAAGTGTCATTAGCCAGTAGTTGGTCTTTAAGTAGAAGACAAGATGCATCATCGAACAATACAAAAGAATGGAATAAACTACCTTAGCACTTCACATAAGAAGAAAGACAACTAATCAATAAACACGAGGAGATGCTCACCAATGGCCAGGGAAACACAGATGAAAACAAGATGGCATTTTTCTCCTATTAACAACAACAACAAAAATACAGAAGAGTGATAGAGAGCCTCCAGTGTTGGCATGGACATAGGAAATAGGCACCCTCATATATTATTGATGGGGCTATAAACCAGAATAACCTTTTGGGGGAAGAATGAAAAAAAAATGGTAGTGGCTATAAAACATTTTAAATGCACAAGTCCTGCAGAATAGAAAAGAATCTCGGTAATCAAATGCAGATATTTGGCAGAATCACAGAAACTCAACCAATTCAGGGATCACCTCTTTCCCCTTAAGTATTTCTAAGTCTTGATGTCACACCAAGATGTTGGGGCAGAAGGAGAGAGGTACACAATCCTCAGCGTCATTGGTGCTCATGCATGCTCCAGGAAGTCATTGGCTCACCCAGTCCTCAGGTGTTATCCCAGCCAGGTCACTGATGAGACATCCCTTGTTCCTGATGCATGGCCTCTTTACGTCCATCAGCTTTCTCTGTTCCTTTCATGCCATGCTTGAGAGCCTGAGGCTAATTCTGACACTACCCTGCTAAACTAGAACCTTGGAATGGTGGCAAAGTTATTTGCAGACAGATTTGCCTCTATGCAACCAACGCATAGCATCTCCTCTCTGCCTTCATTCCCTGGGGCCGGCCTTCTCACTGAGATTACAGCCTGGGAAACACAGGCCATGGCCTGCAGCTGGGACCTGCATTTGCCTCTGCTGTCCTCGCTTCCCCTCCATCCCCCCTCCCTCTGCACCATGCCAGAGAAACTTTCTCTAAACTAAAACAGAAGTTCTGCGGTCTTTTATGATGTGTCTCCCACATACTCTGTCTTTGCCAGTTTTCTTCATTCCCCTGAGGATTTGGGCTTTTGGAAACCAAAGCCTTGAAGACTTTTTTTGCGCCCTCTGATTTTGGAATTGGGACATCCTTCCTCAGTGACACTAAACACAGAAGACCCTATCTGCTTGAATATAGCAAGGGCAGAAGGGAGAGAGAAAAAACATTGGTAATATTTCTAAAATATCCAATGTATGACCTAGCAATCCACTCCTATCCTGCAAAACTATAGCATTCCACTACTATCCTATGAATGTCATCACAGAAATATGTAAAGAGATGGAGACAGAGATTATCGTAGCATTGTTTGTAATAGTGACAAAATAGAAATAATTTAAATGTTCCCCAGGATGGGGGAATGGTTAAAGAAATCACAGTAAACTGATATGATGGAATTCTATGTAAACATTTAAAGAGATGTGTACAGATCATTTAAGAACCGTGAACTGGGTCAGTGAGCAGACAACAGGTAAATGCTGACAAAGCAAGACTGGACCTGCCGCTGTCATTGACATGGTGCGATGGGGCCACTACAGACTTCTGGGGCAGGGAGGTCTCCCAAAGCAGCCTGTCATTGCAAAGGCCAAGTTCTTCAACAGAAGAGCTGAGGAGAACATTGGGGGCGGGGGTGGAATCCTGGTAGCTTGAAGTCACGTGGAGGTAAGTTCATTAAATGCTCACAAGTACTTTTCAATAAAAAAGATAAAATACATTGTAGCACATGTTAATTTAGCTACAGAAGGCAACTTATCCATTTTCAAAGAACATGTAATTTCTCGGAGAATCAAAAGCCAAGACATAAAGTGAAGACCTTTCATTCATTGAGATTTATGGCTCAGTCACAAAGATTAATCATTTAAGACCCAACAATAATTATAAGAATCATTTTCTAAAACCCTGACTTGAATGTCGATTCCTGCTATGAAATATAAGGGGACTGAAATCTAAACACCTTATCACTCTCTTCCAGGTTCTGTGAGTCAAACAAGTCCAGGAGATCTTATTTCAAACAAATGATGACAGTTGACAGCAAAGTATAAACATGATCCAAGCTAATATATGTGCTAATTGCTCTGTGTTTTAATCCCTATTACATATCCTCCATTATCTGTGAGGCTAACTGCTTTGTCCCAGGTCAAATCTAGCAAGAGCTTCTTCTGCCACTGATACCACTTCAGTGTATAAAAGGAATCTGATGAGTCTGAAATCCAGGCCCAAATTAAACACACTTGGCCCAACTAGAGGTGCTACAGTGACACAGCATGGGACATAATTATGAGCTAAATGGATACGGTTAGCACAGTGTGGTCACTTAATTAACCCTTTGAGTGCCATGGTAATTTGAAATTTGGATCAACATGAGAAAAAAATTATATCAATATATAACTTGAGGTACAAAATAAGAGGCAGAACATAAAATGTGAATCATTCCATTGTTATTTACACTTATAGCCATTGAAAAAAGAGTCTTTGGGAGCGATGCTGGCACTTTTGGGGAAATTTGTCAGTGTCACTCACATTGATGTTGGCACTCAAAGGGTTAAACAATAGTGATACCATAGCTCCTGAGCAAGATCTAATATCTTTATAGATAATGCCAGTAGAAGGTTAATTTGACCACACAAGAGAGTATCCTTGCTTCATATATAAAAACTGACTCACAGCACACAGACTTCCGGCCAAGATGGAGGCCTAGACTGACAAGCTCCATTTCCCTCCACAACTAAGAAGGAATACAATTACTGCAAAACCAGAAATAAGCAGAAGTTCCAGAAAATAAATGGAAGTCCAATGTATGAAGTTAGAAAGAAGTGGTGCTTGTCCGGGTGGGTAGGAGGGGCGAAGCCAGGGTGGAGAGGTCAAGCTGTACTGGTGGCAGCAGCTGCAGCGATGGCAGCAGGGTGGCGGTAAGCACAGACACCCGTATTTAAGGGGAAGTGAGAAGCGCCTGGGGAGCACCGCCAGCTGGATACCAGACCCATCAGCTTGCGATTCCAATGCCGGGGAAGGCAGATCCCTATCGCCTTGAACTGTGAGGCCCAGAGGGGTTAGGGGTGGAGGAGGAGGCTCCTAGTCTCTCAGCAGAGAGTGAATGGCAGGAATCCATCTTGGACCCCCACCCCCACAGAAAATGCCACAGTGTGGTGAGAAGGGTCACCCGGTTGTGACGAGTGCATGGGGCTCCACCCCCTATAGCTTAGGAGGTGTGACAGCCCTGCCCAGGAGGCAAAGGTAAACACAAAACTGTCAGAATGGCACAGATCATGATAGAGATCCCTGTGATGCAGGTGACCAGACAGCAAATGTCTAATCTAACGAAGCAACAGATAGGAAATCTTTCTGAGGCTCAGTTCAGAGTTTTGGTTATAAAAATGCTTACAGACATAACAGCAGATCTTAAACAAGACGGGGAAGGAATGAAGGCTAGTCTTGCTGAGTGAACAAAAACACATACAAACTAGTGGTAAGAGAAAGAAAACCAGGGATCAAATCAACAAATTGGAACATAGGGAAGGAACAAACAGTCAATCAGTGCAGAAAGAGGAAATGAAAAGTGAGGAAAATGAGGAGAGGATAAGAAACCTAATGGACAGCTATAAGTGGGTCAACATCCAAATCATAGGGCTGTCAGAAGGTGAAGAAGAAGAAGTAGGAATTGAAAATTATGTGAAAAACTAATGAAGCAGAACTTCCCTAACTTGGGGAAAGAAATAGACTTACAGGTCCAGGAAGCATAGAGAGTTCCAAATAAACTGGACCCAGGGAGAACCACACCAAGACACATTATAATCAAAATGTCGAAAATTAAGGATGAAGAGAGAATCTTAAAAGTAGCAAGAGAGAAGAAGAGAATTATGTACAAAGGGGTCCCAATAAGACTGTCAGCTGATTTCTCAAAAGAAACTCTGCAGGCAAGAAGGGATTGGCAAGAAATATTCAAAGTAATGCAAAGCAAAAACCTACAACCACAATTACTGTATCCAGTAAAGCTGTCATTCAGAATAGAAGGGCAGAGAAAGTGTTTCCAGGACAAAGTAAAACTGAAGGAGTTCATCAGATCCAAACCAATGTTACATTAAATGTTAAAGGGACTTGTTTAGGAGAAAGAGGATCAAAACTATGAACTTTAAAATGAAAGCTGTATCACAACAACCAACAACAGAAGCTAGGGAACTAAAACAAAGGCAAACTAAGTAGGCAACGAGAGTGGGAAAAGAATTATAGGTATGGGGAACATTATGGGGGGAGGTCAGTAGGGAGGGGGAAGGGGGGAAAGGGAGGGAGATGGTACAGGAATTAAGAAGCATAGTAGGAGGGAGTGGAGTAGACAGGAAGATATTGAGAAGAGCTATATGCACAACCAATGGGCATGGACTATGTGGGGACAACTGGAGGGAGGGGGTCACTGGGTGGAAGGGAACAAATGGAAAAGAATTTGGAACAACTGTAACAGCATAATCAATAAAGCACATTAAAAAAAACAAAACAAAACAAAACAGTGACTCACACTATCAAATAAGAAAGGAGCCACAATTTCAAGACATTTCAAGTGAATCTTCTCATCCTCATAAGTGCTGACCAATGTAAAATGCTTGAAACATCTCAATTGTCAGAGAAGCCTTTCAAACATGTCTAATAATTATTCACACATTTGTTGAATGCTATGTACTGAGAACAGTTAATATTTATTTAGCACTTACTATGTCCTAGGCACTGTTCTAATTTCACAGATTGACTCATTTAATCCCCATAACAACCCTATGAGTCAGCTCTATTGTCTTTCCAACTTTGCAGCATTGGGGACTGAGTCACAGAAATGAAGGAACTCACCCAAAGCTCACGGAGACTGTCACTGAAGAAACTGAGACTGAAACCCAGTGACCTGGCTTCAGAGCCCTGCTCCCTACTCTGCAAACTAGGCTAAAAAAATAAAGGATTTTAAAAAATCCTCTCCCTATGAGATGATGGCTGTTAAATAAACCCATTGTGGTAATCATTTCACCATACATGTGAGTCAAATCATCACATTGCACACCTTAAAAATAGTGACGCCTATCAATTATTGCTCAATAAAACTGAAAAATTAAATTAAATTTAAGAAGAAACAGATTTTTCCAAGAAAATAAATAAACAAAGAACATACTCCAGTGGGAGAAACAGAAATGTAAAAAAATAACTAAAATGCAAAGTAATGCTTTGGCAGCATAAATACAGGGATCAACAGAGAAAAACCACAAGTATCAGGGTGGAGTTTAATAAAAAATTATGGAAATGTGTATGAGGTCAGGAAGCTAGGCACCAATTATTTCACTTTTTGAAACTCTGTATTAGTATATATATATATACACACGCACACACACACACATATATATATATAACTACATGAAATAGCCTCTTCATCCATCCAAAATAGAAGTGTATAAACTAATGGGTTCTAATCCCCTAAGTGGGTATTTTGGAGCTTACCTAATTTCAGGAGACTAAGATAGTATTTAATGCCTTACTTCTGTAAGAAACACTTTATGATCCTGAGAGAAAATAGTACATCATTGTATTGAGTGGAATGAAGCTCTACACTGAGCAAGATCTTTACCTTTAACCTCTAACATATGCAGTCCTAGAAGACTGACCAAATGATCTTTAAAACTCTGCCCTTCCCTTTTGAGAAATCCTGCCAACAAATGGAATTCCTATTGTCACTTTTCTCTAACTGTTCTAGACACAAATACTCGTTTTGCAAAGATGTTGGCGTGTCATTGGCAAAATTCACTTGTTGTGCTATTTCTATTATCCTTATTCCAGACCTCATCCCAAAATAGTCCTGCGTAAGATGCCACATGTGTCCTCTAGCACTTCAGGAATTAAGAGCACATGGACAATAAAAATGGAATCCCCATGACTTCAACCTAAGTCATCCAGGAAAGATGTTCATGCAACATGGTTATGCATTGTTTCTCAGTATCTGCTTTTGTTCTAAGCTCAGTTAGGAATATCAACATAAATCTCAGAACTCTTAAGAATTCAGTAAATTAGGCCTGTCTTAGTCCACTCTGGCTGCTATAACAAAATACCATGGATTAGGTGGCTTATAATAACAGAAATGTATTTCTCATACTTCTGGAAGCTGGGTATTCCAAAGTCAAGGCACCAACAGATATGGTATCTGTTCAGTGCCAGCTTCTTGGTTCATAGATGGCCGTCTTCTCTCTGTGTCATCACACGGAAGAAGGGGCAGAGGACTTCTCTGGGATCTCTTTTATAAGAGCACTGATTCCATTTATGAGATCACCTTTGAAAAGCCCCACCTCCTAATCCAATTACCTTGGGGGTTAGGATGTCAACATATCAATTTTGGAGGGAGACATGAACATTCAGTCCACAGTAAACCCATTCCACAATATCTAAATACTGTGACTCTCCAAAAAAGTCAGCAGTCACAGGGGCAGGTGAAAGTATAGCATTTATATTTAAGTTTTTACCATTATTATTTATAATAGGAACACAGAGATGACTGATAGAGGGCCTGCCCACACTGTCCCAAAACCAAAATCTGGAGCAGGTCACTAGGCCTACTTCGTGTTCGTCACTTTGTAGAGTATGTTTTTGAACTACCTCCTTAATTCCAAAGTAAAATCTTTATCAAATAAAGACATCAATAGCATCCTCTCCAAAACTGAGGGCCAGATTCCTCCCTTCAGCATCCCCACAGGACTTTTTCATGTTACTAGATTAAACATATTTAGCCAATATGTGGGCTTCAGCCAAGGGAGGATAAAAAGAAGAATATATTAAATAGAACATCCAATCAGTCACTTTTAAGGTAACAGCGTCATTATCTGCCAGACAATGACACTATTAGGAAGCACTATCTGCTGGGGTGGTGGTGGGGAGGTATAAAGAAAGAAAAGAAAATCAAAAGGTCATCTCATTTCAACTGCAAAGCTGAACTGTAGAAATTATGGTTGGCAAAGCGATATCTCTTCAATCAAAATAAAACATAAAATGATCCTTACTAGGCCAACAGCAGCTGTCCAATTATAATAAACAAAATTCCTCTGTTGATGTCTTTTTCTGGACCCGTGTTTTCTTCACCTTTTATTTTTTCCTCAAAAAAAATTACATGGCAAGACCCGTGGGTAGGGGTGAGGACATTTGGGGCTGGTTCTGATGTGTATGTTGGAGTATCTGAAATACACAGATAAAACTGGGTGTAAGCCTTAAAATAGAGCCGAGTGTCAATTTCAAAATAAATAATGATAATGGTATTTTCAAGATCAGCTCTTTATTCATGTTCTGTGCCAAAGCACTTAAATACCCTGTGCTACTCATAACATAATGTGGGTGGTAAGAGAAAAAAAGCCAACCCTACTTCACCATGTTATCCCTAAAGAGTCTATTCACGTCAGTGCTGCAGAGATACGATTAATTTATATAACCCCGGTATCCTGACACAGAGACATGAAGCACACGAAGCAAAATATTCTCTTATTTTGAAAAGAGGAGCATGAACATAAGCCCTACTTTATGCCATGGCACAAAGCTCTATTAGATAAATAATTAAATATTTTAATTAACAAATTATTCTGGTAAGCCATTTTTAACAGACACTTAATTTTTTTTTCTTTTAAGTTCAAAGTTTGAGGCCACACATACTTTCTCCCCATGGGAGTTAACAATCGCTATGATGGTGTTTTGTAGGATCTGAGATCATCCGGGCTTCGCACTGTTTAGTTCAGGCCAGATGATATTTACCATCATATAGTTAGATGACTAGCTCCAGATACATTTTGGGGCACATATCTCACCTATGTGGTTATACTCTGTTTGGAGGATAACTTTTCATTTAAAATTGGCCTTTGGGCTCTGGCCAGGTGGCTCAGTTGGTTGGAGTGTTGTCACATACACCAAAGGGTTGCAGGTTTGGTTCCCGGCCAGGACACATACCTGGGTTGTGGGTTCAACCCCTGGTCAGGGCACATGCAGGAGGTAACCGATTTATGTGATTGACATCTCTCTTTCTCTCCCCTGCCTCTCTCTCTAAAATCAATGAAAATATTCTCAGGTGAGGATTAAAAAAATAAGTAAATAAATAAATTAAACTGACTTTGGGGCTATTTAAATCTATTTAGTTAAAAACATCAACCAGTTAAACCTTTTATTTAATCTGGTTAATACACAAGTTTCATATGTTGTTCTGGAAGAACCCTAAATAATAATAAATCAGATTGTTTTAAGTAGTTCTTTTCTAAGTGAAAAAGAAACAAAATAAAGCTCCATTAAAAAAACAAAAACAACAAAACTCCAACACAACCCAAAATCTAATTTTTCAAACAAATAGCACATTCATAGATAAGTCACAAATATTTTCCAAATTAAGTTGTGTTTTAATTATACCTGTAAGTAACAAGAAATGATTCTAATCTTGGCTTATAACTGGGTTGCATTTTTTAATTTTAGAGTTGCCTTAAAAATTTGAGTCCACTGATTTAAAAGCTGAACCTTATCATCAATTTGTGAAAGATTCCTTAAGAAAAAAAGTAAGGTTTTGCCCAGAAAAATAGATATTCTTTCTTATTTCCCTTTGGAAGGAAGTCTTGTGAATTTGAGAAGCAGGTGCGTGTGGGTGTCCGTGTGTGTGTGTGTGTGTGTGTGCGTGTGTGTGTGTGTGCATGTGTGCATGTATGTGTATCTATACTTGACAGAGAGGGAAAGAGAACACCCCTGAGTGTCCACAACCTATAGTTAAGTATCACCAATTACAGAGGCATTCCCTACACTTAACATTCAGGCCTAACCTTTGTGTTAGGTGGGGTCAGCAGACTATTTATAGACTACAGGGCAGTACTGCTGGGAACCACTTCCCGCTGTGACAGGGTGGTAATGCTATGGGTGGACCCTCTCCAAGAGAAATAAGATAGGGACTATATGCAAGTAGCGTCACATAGAGGTCAGAACCATAATTTCCTTTAGTCTTCAACCCATGGGAGGTGGAGAGGAGACAGATAATTTTAATTCTACAAGCTACTCCCATGAAAAAAGAGGTCCTATTTCTTGTAAATGTTTATTCTATTCTGAAATCCATCTTTCTTGTTTCTGCTAAAATGTATCTTGCCATTGACACCAACTCAAGCCAGAGATACTAAAATAATACAGTATATACAACAGAGATGTAGAGACGTTGGTGTTCATAACATTGTGTCGGGTTGGTTCAGTTACCACCTGTCTTGATGATTAAAATAGAAAGAATGGGCAAGCGTCTAGCCAGAACTCCAAGCAGCAGGATTATGTTACTTTTGTGTATCACACCCATTAACCCAGGATGTGTGTGGAGGGGGTGGGGTAGGACCCACACTGAAATCTGCCTTCTTAGAGAATGCTAAGTGCTCCATCTTAATGAAATGCCAGAGGATTAAAATCTTAAAGATGAAGAGTTGGGCATAGGAGAGAGTATGATGGAGTGGAAAAGGCAGGCATGCTCAGGTTTGACTTTTACCATTAATGGATGTGTAGGCCTGGGCAGGTCAATTTAGCAACCCATTTCCTTTTCCTTAATGTAGAGGCCATGGGGTCTAGGGAATGAGTGGGACAGTGGCACTTAGTAGGCATTCGATGAATGATGATCTCCCCCACCACTTGCTAAACAAAGCTCATTCAGAAATCTAAAAATGACCACCTCCTAGCCCAAGACCACTTTGTCCCAGAATCTTCACGGGTCCCCCCACAGCTCACTTACCACTTCCATGAACTAATGTTCTAACTCCTTAAGAATTTAATTTATTCTAACTGTTTTAAGTTTACTGGCTCTACATGGCTATGGTTGGTGGTCCCCAAGTTTGTTCTCCTGCTGTATAAATTTGCATCCCAGCTCCCAGCTCAGAGCTTGGCACATATAGGCTTTTAAGAAATATTGGAATGAATAAAATAAATGAAATGAATACACAACCTACACCCACTCCCAACATGTGAAAGGACAATAGTAAGGCCTTCAAAAATTTTGTTCATTTAAATTCCTTACTCTTTTTATCTCCAAAATAAAAGGCTGAAGCAAACTTCAGCCATCATAAAGAAAGGAAAACTCATCTCTGCCACATTTCTAGAAAGGATAATTTCAAGTTCCCAGCTGCTCTCTTGCCAGCAGTTACCTGTGTAGCCATGAATGCTCCATTTTTCCAATGTTATCATATAAAATAAAGGTGTGGTGGAAAGAACACTAAACAACTTGACCCAGATTTTAGTTATGTCCACCACATGAACACTTGGGTAAGTCACATTATCTCTGTCAGTCTCTCTTTTCCTTTTCTTTTTTTTTTTTTTTTTTTTTGTCATTTGTGAAGGGGAACTAAATCTTCATTGCAGGAAATATATACCTCACTAGTGCACTGTGAGAGAGGATCAGACGAAATGCGCAAAAGAGCTGGAACTCTGTAAACCTCTCTATAAAAGTAATGAACTGTTCCCATTAGTACGTTCTCAGAAGGAGGGTGAGGGCAGCTGCTGCCACGGCGGGCATAAGTACGTCCCGCCTCGGTCAGAACCCCAACCTAAGGTAAGTGGCAAGAAGACGCTGTCTACGTGTATGCATGTTGGGGGGATGCAAAGGAGAAGCATTTCACTTACTGAACACTGAATGCATGCTACCATCAGCCAATGTGACACACTTCCCAACAGCTCATCCAGGTTATTTGCTGAATCCCATCTCTGTTCCCTATCCATAGTTTCTCTTCAGGAAATCCTCAGATCCAGATTGACCAAAGAGGCCAGACAGAACTGAGAAAATGATCTAAATACACATTAGTGTAGTCTAGTTGGGTATAAAAATAACACAGAACTTGATTGAGGATTCTTGATGGTACTTTAAAAACATTGTTTTTATAATTATTTTATATAGTTGTCCCTCCAAATCGTGTTTAAATTGTTTTATACTTTCTATGAAGAAAGGACATGTTAAGGGAAATTTTAAGCCTAACACTTGTCTCAAGAGATCATAAATCCTAAACCTGCAGGATGAAATTCACAGTCTTATTCTATTGACTTCATCCTTCAATGGTGTGATTCACCAGTGTGCTTAGCCAGTGAGCATTGACTCACAAGAGCCCAAGAGCCAATTTTGTGCGTATCTTCTCAAGTCCACTTTCATCCATATTGGCCATGTGAAATTAGCTTAGGTGGGAGTATTTAAACCATAGAAATGGGCAAGGTGACAAATCAGGGCACACTTTTTGCTTTCTGAGAGCCGGGTGTTAAACACTTACCAGCACGCCACTGTTTTGTGACTCTCCTCAGAGCAAGTTGCTTCATTCCTCTATGTCTGCAATTCAATTCCAGCTTCCACAACCATTGCCAGATCTCTCCTCATTAGAATAACTTGAAGCTTTCTCTTTCATAACTTGAGTTCAAAAGTTTGGTCTAGAAACAAACTAGCTCATTTTTGTTTTCCGTAAATCTTTCTCCTTATTTCTCCTTTGTTTTCCATATTTCCCTCAACTGTCATAACTACCTACCTTTCCCTATTCTCTACCTTACTCTCCATCCAGGCTTTCCTACTCCCTGAGCTTTCCCCCTGAAGCCAGCAGAGCAAAATTAGATACCCCAAAGGAAACATATTTAACATCCTTTTGGTTTTCAGGCATATAGCCACTGCCTATAATATCTTTAGGGAATTGCAAGCAAAAGGAAGGATGTGATTCTGTCTGCTTTGCATTTTACATGCATCCTCATTTTGTCAGCTTTCTCATCCAGGAAAACTTCTGGTGGGGAAGAGACTTTGGATGGGCTCTAATACAGCCATCAGCCGTATTAACCATCCACACCTGAATGAGGATGAAACAGGTATCAGTTGCCGTCTCCTCATCATGAGTATGATCAGGCATTTCTGCCCACTGGCAAATTGGATTCAGCATCACAACCCCTTATCTAAAATTCGGACACATTGCACAGGCTCTATGGGCCTCAGTTTTCTCTAAAATGGGGAGGATAATAAAAATAATATTTGTTTTGTAGAACTATTATAAAGGGTAGGTATAATATTACTGGAGCATGTGGTACAATGCTATATATATATATTTTTTTATTTTTTGCTTATCTGGAAAATGTTACATTGGACACTACATTTTCCTCTAGATTACTGAAGAACACAAACATGCTCTTGATAAATGTCTTTCTCTTTTTCTCATCTATCAGAGCAACATACTTTGAAATAATAAAACATTGATTTTATTTTATTATACTATTAGATATGTATATTTAAAAACATTTTAAAATAGTGATAAGAGAAAAGGGAAGACAAAATTGATTTCTCAAAGATATTCCACTAACAGAGTGTTACATAAACCTCTAGGCTTTTAAAAATGCATATATAGTTATGAAATGAAATCAAACTTATATATACTGTTTTGTAATCTACCCTTTCCACTTAACCTATCATGAATCTCTGTTTCATCAATAGCTACAGTCAAACTTTAACGCTAGCAATGGACATCACAAAGTCCAGACATGCTATGATAACCTACTGCAGCTTTCAGGCAAATGTCACGGATGGCCTTGCCAGATGCCTGATGCAGGAAGAGCTGGCCAGACCAGTGTTACCACTTCAGAAAAGTGAAGTGCAAAGTGATGAGTGTTGGATACTTATCAGACCTTCATATGGCAGAGAAGAAGAGAGTCAGATAAACCAATAGGCTATAGCAAGTTGGCTTCACCAGAGAAAATTTTCCTCTAAGACTCCTGAAGAAGAGGACTAAATGAGAGGCTTACTTCTTCCTCCCCTTCTCTATCCCCTTAGAATGGGAAAGAATGTGTTTAATAGCTCTGCCCTAAGATTGAGAGTGTTGGCCCAGTTCAGCACACTAACAGCATAAAGGCCATTGCTAATAGACAACTTGCCACCTTTTTTTTTCTTCTGGATTTCTGAAAGAAACAAGGAAACTTGCAGATGATTAGATGCTTAGTGCAAACCTCTGGGCTAGCATTAGTTCAAGGCAGGTACCAAATAGCATAGGTAGCAAGAAATATAGCTCAGCCCCATCCACCCAATTCTCTAAACAATATTGTCTCACAGAGCACATGTGGCATAAAAGAAACTATTTGAAACTTCAACGTGGTTGAGATGAAGTAGAGAAAATTCTTCGTACTTTGAAGAATTAACATTAGAATGACCAAATGTTTCTAAACTGTTGTGTTTGAGCCTATGTATGTTTGAATGGATTTGGTCTTTCACTCAAGGAATTGTTACTAGCAGTAAACCATGAGTTATAAAAATGGATTCTTAAAAAAAAATCAGCACATCAAAAGAGAGAAAGCTATTATTACTCTGAAAAGGAAAGGAAATGGGGCAACTGGCTTATTTTGCAGTTGTTTTGCACATTCTTTTGGATGCAAGCACCACATTGTCAATGATGTTTCTTAACAAAATTGAGTTCAAGGCAGCTGATCAGAAAAACTAATCAGAATATTACCCTTTCTGAAATTCCCCAGTCACCCATTGGCACCATCTTGGACAACTGCCTTGACTCCCACCCCCGTCTCTTTGCTCACTCATTCCCCTCCGCTATTTGGCTCAAGAGCACCCACACAGGAAAGGAGAAAACATACTTGTTACTCTGAGCATGATTCACTTGCACAGAGAGTCCCGTTCTGAATGCTGTCTTCCTCCTGTGTGGTCATCCCTCAGGCCTTGGGATCTAGAGCAGAATAACTGCTCTAGGCCCAAAGGGGTTTCTATTCTTTCTTAAGATTTACCATTTCCTCCCATCTAGAGTGGTTAATGAAAACCCTCTGATTGTTTGTATTTTTCGTGCTTCAATGATGAGTTGCCATTTACAGGGTTTAAAATTAGGTGGGTCGTTGCTGCTGCCTTTCCTGTAGCCAGCTAATCACAGCATTCTCTGCCACACCAAGGCCAGAACAGGCATGGCACACGCAACTGGTAAGGAAACCACTGATTATAGGCCAAGGAGCTAACGTGCTTACACAACATGAATTGTTTGAAACACTCTGCACATTATTTGGTTTTTAAACATTTTTTACTTCAGAATTGTTTCTCTAGGACTAGCCCTGGGCCTGGCACATTGGTTAATGAGTGAATGGGTTGCTGCCTTTCCCTTGAAAGGCTGACCAAAGCAATAGCTGGCTTTTGCTTGGGCACATCAAACTAGAGGTGGAGTTGGAGGAGTTCTTTAGTCCTCACCGACCTTGAAATTGTGAGGGCCCTCTGTTCTCTTTGGGCTATGGTGACCTTAGACCTTGAAATTGTGAGGGCCCTCTGTTCTCCTTGGGCTATGGTGACCTTACTGATGATAATGTTAAAATTCAGAAAAAGCTCCATGCATATTTTAAACATCAATGAAGCCTCTCAAAATCATATGTCAAGGAAAAACTTGCAGGTTGATTTTGTCTTCAAGTACAGTCAGATTTAAAATCCAGGCACAAATATGCCACCACCTCTCACCTTTCTGGTGTTGCTCTGGCGTTGCATCATCAAGAAATTCCTTTTGCTTCAGGATATTAACATGTAGAGCCCTGACCAGTGTAGCTCAGTGGGTTGGGCATCGTCCCACAGAGCAAAAGGTTGCCAGTTTGATTCCACTCAGGGCACATGGCTGGGATGTGGGTTCGATCCTGGATTAAGGTGCAGATGAAAGGCAACTAAGTGATTCTTCTCTTGTACATAGATGTTTCTTTCCCTCTTTATCTCTCTCCCTTTTCCTCTCTCTAAAAATAAATAATTATTTTTTAAAGCTATAAAAAATCTTTTTAAAATGTATATAAAATAGTTAGGGTCCTGCAGGGACTGAAAATCCAGAACTCACGAGTTTTGGCTTGCGTCTCTATTCTGACTTGCTTTATACCTTAAGGCAAGTCTCCAAATCTCTTAGTATCTCCGTTTGCTTGTCTATAAAGTGAAGATAATTCAGCTGACCCATTTCATAGGGATGTTGTATTGAATAGCTAATTAGTAATTATAAAGGGCATTGAAAGTACATTTTGCTAGACAAAGGCACGTAAATGATAATGATATGTTACAGAGTAGGAAGGTCATGTTTAGACACTTTTATGTAGAAGGAAATTGAAGTACAATGAGATTTTCACATTATATTTAATGTTAAAGGTGATAAAGAGCAAACCCTAGCTTCTTTAATGGTCTCATTGTTCTACATTACTGGCAACCAAAGGGGATCACATAACATTAAATAATTTGAAAAACTTCTCCTAGTTAATTCCTGTCTAAAGCTTCCTGCAACTCCTGTATGCTACTGAAAACTGCTTAAACATGTAGTGACAAGGCCATTTGAGAGCAGGAGTAATATTAGTCATTGATCTCCTGGCTTTTATTTGTTTTTAGTGATGGGAGGGGGACTGTCATTAAAAGTATCAGGCCAATCAAGAACCTTTTATGACTATGGCAAACTAGTCATAGAACCAAAAGATAATTAGCATAGTTAGTACACCACGAATATTTTCATGCTATGTGAATACTGACATTAGGTTGTTTCCTTGAATTCTAGGTTATACAGTGTCCCCAAAGTCAAGTGCCTGACCCCACTTATGTTCTCTAAAACTGGGTCCATTGCCACAGTAGTTTCATTGTTTCTACAGTATGTTCACTTTGGAAAAACGGATAGAGCCACACACCAGATCCTTTCCTTTACCAACTCTGCTGGAGAGTCCTATAATCCCTGTGATGCAGAACCCACTGTGTCGTGTGGTGACCACATCATAACAGATATGCTTTTAACTCCATGGCATGGTGCAAAGAGAAAAACAAAAAGGAACACTTAAGGAAGTGAGAAATTTCCAAATTATGCATAAGTTAATTAAGGGAACAAAATTATTCTGACCCATAAAAACAGGAAATATAAGAAGACTTAGATGTTCTTATGGGCCTAAGGAAGAAAATGTGGCCACACTCAAAATGAAAATTAAGACCAAGAGACTTGACATTTGAAAAACATCAGCCAGTTATAACAATCAATAACATAAATTTAACATATCAAAAATGTTAGTATGCTACATAATTTCTATGTATTGGGTTCTAACAACATTTTGAGAAACTCATTCAAACATATTTATTTAGCCTTTTGTTTCCAGGTAGGGAATAGTAGGTGACACTTTTTCTACTACGATAACTTCAAAAAAACAGTTACATTGCAAAAAAAGAGAAAAATCACTCTTATTTTAAAAGACCTTGAAAAGTTGAGGAATCAAGGAGAATTAACCCATAGAAGGGAAAGTCCCTGTGAGATGAGCAGACTGTCACTGACTATTTTCTGTGGGAGGTTTACCAGTTTTAGACATGGGCCGATGATAGGGCGTGGCCTGCACAGAGGGACTTCACTAGAACGGGAAATCAGCAAAGCTTTGAGCAGGTATATGGGGCTGGCGGGATCACTGGAAACTTCAGACGTTCTAACACATGGTTCATTTTCCCCACAGTATATTTGCTGAATTCTGAGATTAGGAAGCTTTTACAAAGCAAATCTCTGTGGTACCATGGTGTTTCAGAGACGAAGTCCCACTTGAAGATGGGACCTGCTTCAAACACAAAACTGGAGTCCTCCTCAATGCATTTTCCAAAGTTGGAAGCAGTGGGAAGCAGGAGGCTAAAGACTAAGGTCCCAAATGTCTGAAGGGCAGCCTTTAATGGTTAAGATTATAGAGACTCACCAGGCCTCCCCCGTCACCAAAAAAAAAAAGCCTTAGAAGAACAGGCCTAAGAAAAATAGGTGAACCGATTCAAACTGAGTCATATATAGGTGCAACCAAGTCCCAACTCAGCATAATGCAGGTTGGAATGAGACAGCCAGTCCTCAACACTATCCTCCTAACACGGAAGCTCGTTCGTAACAAGTATCCTCTAGAGCTTCTAAAGATCATTACACACAACATTTGACACACAATTAAAAATTACTAATTTGTGGAGAGGCTGGTAAATGTGGCTAGTAATCAAGGAAATAAAACGTAATAGGAGATATTTCAATGATTCAGATATCGGAATGAGCACACAGGGCTTTGAAATAATGTATCAAAGAAATAAAAGGGAAAGAGGGCAAACTTGATGAGAAGATGGAATTTTCAACAGAAAATGGGGATTTATTACAAAGACACTAGCTCTAGGCAGTTTGCTGAGTGTATTATCTAAGAAAGTAAACCTATTTAGAAATACGGGGGAGGAATGTTACCCAATTGTGGACAAAGAAATTGAGAAATCTCTAAGTTAGTTTTCATTAAGGCCTTTATACCAATAAGTGATTGTATTACAACAATAACAAAAAAAAAAAAAAAAAAAAAAAAGGCTGCACAAACAGGATTGTTCACCCATTTGAAAATTCAAGAATGTGGCCGGTCAGTACAGAGATTACATTTAGCTTATACCCGAGTAAGAGTAATAGTAAGGTAAAACAACAGTGATATCAAAGAGCATTTGTAGTTTGTTGCAGGTTAAATTCATCTTAATTATTTAATACATTTTAAATAGTTTTTATTCCATTTTATGAATATGTCCATTCCAGATCATTTTGCCTCAATAAAGTACAAATTTTAAACACCCTTTAGAACCGTGACAGATTTCCATTCTAAGTTAACTCAGAAAATTTTAATGTTTCATTAATTTTAAGCATTTGCACGCGTCCTGTTCTTTGATTTTCATTAACATTCTGTGAATCATTTAATCTCCATTTTACAGATCAGAAACTAGATGCTATTAGAAAATGATGAATGATTCCAATACGAAAAGGATATTTAGCAAAAAACCTGATGAAGAGAAAAAAGGGGCTTCATAGAGACCAAGGGCATCAACCCCCTTCGTCTGGAGCTAAACTTCTAAGCGGAAAAGCAGGAAAACACAGCACAGATGATCACCTTCATCTCTACCCAATGCGGGGGAGCTGCTGCCAAAATAAAGAAACCCACCCCCGTCAATGCTGCAAATCTTTCGGTTCAAACCTCTGGTTGCAAAGGAAACAGCACCAATTTGCAACATTCCAGGGCTCTGAGTTGGTTTTTAGAGTCTCCTATGTCTGCTCTGCAAGGAAGTGAACCGATGCCATGGTCCTTTGTTACTTTCAATAAACTGCCTCTGGAATTAATAAAGGATCTTGAGACCTGGCCTGACGGTGAGAGTTTAGAAGGAGGAAGTTGTCAACCTAGAAGTTTCAATAAGTAATCACAGACTTGCTGTTATCTTCCGTTGATGCAATACTTACTATGTACTAGGTCTGTGAGGAAACACAAGAAAATGTTTTCACCAGATACGTAGACTTTTCTCCCTTTTAATCAAGAAATCACTTTCTTTGGATGATTTGACAAAGGCCCATCACTTGTCAAGAGTACTGTAATGAGTGGTGTGGAGCCATGTTTTTAAGGTTAGGCTTCTTGAAGAAAGTGACACGGGGAGAAGTTTTAAGCAAAGGAAGTAAGATTACTTAATGGCTAGAACATGATAGATCTTAGACCTGTGAAAGAGCCTAGGATTCATAAAAGCAGGCAAAGCAAGAAGAAAGCTTTTTTGGACAAGTGAATTATATAAAACTGTAGACCGAGATGGAGGAAACAGACACAAATATTTGAAAGCTTATGAGGCCACTTAAATATTCAACGGTAAGAACTGTTTTAATAAAACATGGCACATCTATGCGATATTTTATACCCTTAAAGCTATGCTTTTGAGGATTATTTAATGGCACCCAGAATTGTTAGTGATGTAATATTACTTGCAAGAGGAAGCAGGATACAAACTCATATGCAGGATAACAGCAGTTTTGTTACACATACCCTCTCAAACACACACAGCACACACAGATGCACAGTGTCAGGACTCTGTTACAAATATAGAAATGGAAATTAAAGTGATCTGTCTTGAGCAGGTTAGGGAATGACTGATAATATAACTGAACCATTCAAGGCTAGAACTGGCTTCAGATGAGGCTTGACGCACAGTTCAAACACCGTCAAGACCTAGTGTCTCACATTAGATTTCTCCACTCTGTTTCTGCAGTATAGCTCCCATTCTTGGGTAGGTCCTACCCTAGAGAGCTTCTGGTGCCATGTGTACTTGCATTCAAGTGATGTGGGAAAAGAAGTCTGAACAAAAACCAGTTTGCTGTGCTGGTTTGTTTGACATTTTTTTTGTTTGTTTGTTTCCCAGCCCTGGACCAATTCCTGTATCCTAGAAGGTATAAAAGAATAAAAGTCCAGGCATAAAGGACTAGTGTGGACTCTGAAAAACTAGACAACAAATGCTCCATACAGTACTTGCTACCTTGTGGAAACAAGTATGCCCAGAGTTTCCAATTGTCAAGAGATCCTGGAAATGTGATTTTTTCCCCCCACATCTTGGCAGCTAATTGACATTTTTAAAAATACTTGATGGGTCAATAAAACGTATTTGCCAGCCAGATGAAAACCATAGGCTACCAGTGTGTCACCTCTCCTCTAGGTCTCTCCTGAGAGAAGCTGCAGGAAGCTGGAGGTCAGAGCCAGGACACAGAAGACAGAAAGGAGACCTCCTCTCTGCTCCGCCAATAAACCATCTCACTCCAGTGCCTCCTACTTGTAGAACCTAACAGAGAACCAGTGGGAAAGGAGAACCCCAACACCCACACCACAGAGCAGTGTAGAGAGAATGGATTTGGAACTGAGAGACAGAAGGTAAACATCTGGCACAGACATAACAACAAAAAAATATGTTTCACATCAGGACTCAGAACCCAACACTTAAGTCATTCATGTCCAACTGAAGCAAGTTTCAGACGTCAAAGTGAAGTACTCTGTTTTCTTTTCTATTCTATTTCATTTTAATTTTAATTCTGGTTACATACACACCCCCAAATGATTTCAGGACCCATGCACGTCTTAGAAGAGACTCAAATCTAAAAAAGGAGTGGGTGATTCCAGGGGAGCCAAGTGTCCGTCGTTGAGACAAGGGACCCCCATCAAATTCAAGCCAGTCTATGAGCAATTTAGGAAATGTGGGGAAAGTATGGAAAGGTTTGTTTTGTGGTTTCAGAGCAGTCCTGCCAGGGAAACAGAGACTATCATAGTGGCGGAGTCAGCAAGTTTCACAGTTTCATTTTGACCCTGCCTTCTCCATCAACATTCCAGATGTAAGTTTGCAAGCAACATATGACATAGGTGTTTATAAGTGGGTGGCACTGAAACACTTAATGCCCTTTTAGAGTCAACATTTATCAACATGGTGGCACTTGGAAATTTGGTTTGTTTTCTTTAGTGAATAAATGTTAAGAAAATTACAGTATTGTCTACCGGACAGTATAAAAGTCACTAATAACAGATTCTTTTTTGATTTCTCGGGTAGTTAATTGAGAAAAGTAAGCTTTTATGACTCAAAAAAACACAATGGGACTGTATTATTCATTCTTGATTATTGGCTATTATCCAGAATTAAGTCAAATTTTACATATATTTAAGTTCATTAGTAATTCACATATTAAATTTGGTCCTTAGGAAGCCACTTAGATATTAGTACTACTGAAAATACAACCTCTACCTCCAAAAAAACTGAGCAGAAACTTGGGGAAGAAAACCAACTGAAATATGCTCTGGCAAATGCAAATTAAAATCAATAGGTGGTTTTGACTCACAATGTTAACCGATTCATTCGTTTGTCGACCCAGAAGAACTCTTGACCTAGATTGTACAGAATTTTACCCTTTGCCTTTTTTCACCTTACATTCAAATCTTCTCTGTGCATGAGACCTCAAAGTTCATCGAGAAACTCCAGAGCCCGAGTATAGGCTCAGTCCCTGCTTCTGCCATTAACGCACCATTTGAACTTCGGCAACTCACTTAACTTCTTAATAACAAATTCTCTCCTCAGTTCACTTTTGTGAAGATCAAATGAGATGACAGATGGAAAAAAAATATATAGAAGTTTACAGGTTCTATTTAAAGGCAAAATCTTATTAAACTCTTTGCCATACATACACCATAGTGTCTAACAATAGCTTAGGGCACATATTCAATAAATATCCTTTATTGATGGAGCACCTTTTTTTTTAGATGAAGATATCTACTAAGGAACTATAACTGCCTGATCTACTTCTACTGAAAAATACACACACACACACACACACACACACACACACACACACACACACACACACACACACACACTAGAGAGAAAAGGGCAGGCTGCAAGCCTTACCAGCATAGGGTAGTATAAGGATTGAGAGTGCAAGGTCAGAGTATGTCCACCTTAGTTCAGATCCAAGCTCCATGACTTCCTGTGTAACCTGGATGAGTGACTTGCCCACCCTGTGCCTCATTCTTCCCACCTTTTGACTGGAGAGAATAGCACCATCTAGCTCATGGCATTGTTGTGAAGTTTAAAAATATACGTCTATGTAAAGTGCTTCGGAACAGTGCCTGGTATATAGTAGCCCACAATAATGATCAGCTATTACTATCACTTTTGTTATTATTTCTAGAGTCTGGGGAAGCTTGTGGAGAGGTAAATGCAGGTTAGAAAGGAAGAGATTACAGAAGAGGCATGAATTTGAGAGATGCTTCAAAATTCTGAACATGTTGCAGCAATATACCCCGTGCTTGATCCCACAGAACAACAGATTAAATCACAGAATTGCTTCCTTTCCTAATTTCACCAGCTCTCTGTTCGGAGCAGTTGTTCATGAGAATACATCTTTGATGTTATAATTTTAAAAAAGCTCCCAGGTTTCATAAATAAAACTGCAGTGAAAGACCACTACTAAAGTGGAAAGACAGACAATGCCAAGCATTGTAGACTCAAGCAAATGGAACTTGAGTCCACAGATGCTGTCACATAAACAGCTAAAAACTACTTTGGAAACAGGTTGGCAGCATCTACAAGAGCCAAGCATATGTATTCCTTATGGTCCAGAAATTCACTCCTAGGTATTATATACCCAACAGCAATGAATCCGTATGTTCACTAAAGACATGTACAAGAATGTTCCTAGGGACAATATTTATAACAGCTCAAACAGGAAGCAATCCAAATTTCATCACCCAAAAACGAGTATATTCATAGAATAGAATGCTGTATGTCATAGAGAATGAACAAATCGTTCTTATATAATGTGGATGAATCTCACAAACATAATATTGGGGAAAAAAACAGCCAAATACAAAAGAGTACTACTCATTCATTTCATTTCTATAAAGTTTAAGTGCATTCCAAACTAAACTATGGTGTTAGAAGTCAGAATAGTCATTATCTTTGGAGCGAGGCGGTGCAAGGAGAGGGAACAAAGGGGCTCCCGGAGTGTGATCATGCTCTGTTTGTTGATCTGGGGGCAAAATTACCTGGGTGCTCTTACAGTGAAAATTGGCCAAAATGTATACATACATGTATGCACATAGGTATACATATACACACAACATGTGTAAGTTAAACTTCAAAAATACATATACTCACATGTGTTAAAATTTTAAAAATTTTAAATGCAAATAGTAGTCTTGAGCATTTTAACTATTTTCACGGTAACAGGGCCTTTGAAGGAATGACTTCTCCAGGCTTTGCTGAAAATTCCTCCTTCGTGCCACCAATGAAACCTGCACCATGGCCCCTGATACAGTGAATTGAAGTCACTGTTTATATGTCTGTCTTCCATACTCAGCCGTAATATGTTTAAGGCCAAGGACTGTGTCTGATTTATCTTATATTTCCAGATTTTAACACAGAGCCAGCCACACGGTAGGCTCCTTCAATAGATGCAAATTAAAACTAATGGTAAATGAGATACATATCACTTTATGTTTTATAAAATACACTTTGATGCCAAAGTTGCTGAAACATCAGTTTTGTCAAATGGCTACCTAGTTATGTATGCCAGCTGCCTACAGAGTTCTCCCCCAAATTCCATCCAAACTATTCATCACCTTTCCCAGGCTTTGAAATATTCTTAACTAAGCTCTTCTGCTCAGAGAAAGCAAGAGGCATCATGAGCTATACTTTCCTTCTTAAGGTTTCCTAATAAATTCTGTTATTAAAAGGTGGAAAACAAAAACTTTTGTATTTAGCCTAGCTGACTCTAGAATTCATCAGAGAAATATTGTAACCTAAGACGCACATTGGTTATGTACTTCCGTGACCACTGAAGTTGCAGAAACTAAGCAGGAATGGAGGAAGCTTTCCTGCTTGGCTGTACCCTCAACAACTTTCTGAGATTCACAGTTTACTGCTTTCACAGAATATCAAGAAAAATGAAGTAATCATCTGAGACTCAGAATGCTATTGATCCGAGGGTGGGCATCTGTGCTTCTTGCCCTGGAGGACAAGTTGTTTTTCTCATGAGTCGAATCTGCTTAATTTCTTGGTCTCTGTTAGTTTGTAAAAGTGCACTTACAGGCAGCAGCCAAGAAATACCACACGTCGGCTTTTGTCACCTTCTAGTCTTAGCTCTTTGCCTTTGAGACTTGGAATACAAAGCAGAATTAGAAACATCAATTTCTTGAGGTTCAGAAATTAGTTTCATATTTGCTGTCTCTATAGCTGCCAAAAAGGACATATTAATAAAACATAGTATTGTAAAGAGGGGGAGAGGAATTACGTCACCCATTAATCAGTGACCTAACCAGAAAAACATTAGTGAATGATTAAAGAAAGAGGACCCGAAGGGGAACGCAGAGGGATTCAGACAGGCTTTGGTCAAAGCCCCCAAATCTAATGTAATTTCAAGCTGGCCTCAAAATTCAATTTGTGTGGAACCTCTAAGTCATGTATTCCGCCACGACATACAGCGTAATTGTATTTGAACGGCTTCCAGCACGGCCCTGAGAACAGGCCGGGTTCCGGGCCGGGAGCGCCCGCAAGGAAGGCGGCCCAGATGACCACACAGGAGGACGGACTGAGGAACGCCGTCTGCGGGTCCCACCTGCTGACCGTTGCCCTCCGCAGGAAGCACATGTTTCTGCTTAATTCCTGCCAGCTTTGGGCTGTCAGGTAGGGCATCTGCCGCGGGCAGCTCCCGAGGGCTGCCACCTGGTGCTGTCTGTCGGCCCCAGACCAACGAGGAAAAGGGGAGGCATTCATCTATGTGCTTATTTTTCTGTGTTTAGGGTATTTCTTGGGACTTGGAGTTTTCACTTGGCAAGTGAACTGGTCTCTTTAGTTAGAAGTGGGGGGGGGGGGAACGTTGCTTGCTTTCCTTTAACTCAGAGTTCCCTTCTTTGGAAAGGCTGTTTAGCAATACCTGGTTCACCCTCATTAAGCCCATGCAGCTTCCTCACAGGGCTACAAACCGACTGGAAAATATAGTTTTAAGGTATATCCTAATAATCAGAACTTGAAACAGTCATTAAGCTCATTATTTTTAACATGCAGTACTAAACTATTACAAATAGGCAAACACAAAGTTGTTGTTATAATCCCATTAAATAGAAAAGACAAAAATAAATAGAAATAAATGTCCGAGGAGAAAAATGGAGCATTCCTTAGGAAAAAAAAAAAAAACCTTTTTGGCTCCTGTCTCAATAATTTATAGCAGGCAGAGGAATAAAAGATTCTCAGTGACTGTCAACAGTTAGATAATATTTCAGCCTCAAACAGGCTGCTTCTTTTGATCCAAAATCAACTTCTTATAGTTAATTTTAACTCATAACATGCGCTTGCATCGACAAATGCAGAGCAACTTTCCATAAAGTCAATTAGCTACAGTGAAGTCCAATAACGAGGAGGCATATTTTGTGTTTTTACTGTACTGTTTTAAGTAATAGGACAATTGTGAACAGGAATTAGCACCTCGGCGAGAAAAAAGCCATTACCCTAATGACACAAATATTTTTGTAGTGGCTTCTTGCTCAGTTCATCCTACCGATGAGCGACAGAAGTAATAATTATGATAAAATGTATATAGATCCTGAGTTAAGGATAATATTGGTAGTAATAGGAAAAGTTAGATGTAATCCAATGCTGGATTTGCTCAATAAACTTTAGGTTGTATGTCTAAGCCCCTACAGGTATCTTTTAAAGTACACACCCCAAAATTTATTTACGTTACCATTAAAAACTGAACTTTGTTATCTCTCCAGCTCTGAATCACATCTTTTCCACTGAAGCAATTCTTTTCATTATGTGATTTTTTTTTCTTTCTTGGATAACAGAATTTTTGAGGAGCAGAACTATCACTTTATGGCAGAACAGACTGTTCTGAACTTCAAAAACATATTACTATGGAAATTGGTGTTCAGAAAGTCAAGAGCAAAATGCCATGAGTTTATTTCTTCATGACGTTGTTAACACTGGAAAGAATCTCAGCGGAGGCAGCATCAGAGATTCCTACACTAGCACAGTTATGCACGTTTTCTAGTAAATATAAGCACGCTGCTGCCTTCATTTACAGGGCCATATTTTCATTCTACCTGTGTGTTTTTAGGAAGTTCAATAAAATATTTGCTCAGAAAGTATTCCGGACATGTGAAGGCACAAGGTGCCAAGTCATACAAAGAACTGGACGCAAGAGAGGAATAGGAAGTTGAATGGGTGAAAAGTGGTTGGGCAAAGAAGCACAAAAGGGATTAAAAAAATGCAGAATGACCCTTCAGAATCAGAGGAATCAGACCATAACGTTCAGAGCAGAAACTGTTTTCATAACTTTTTGTTCCTAAAAATTGTGTCTTGATTATCTTAAACCTCTGCCTGGGCTCACTCCCTGTGTGGGGAGCCTGGAATGAAGGCTTTGGCAACATGCTTCCTGTGCATGTTCTGATTTCTCATCTGTGCACGGAGCCCTGCGCCACAACTGCACGGTACTGTTCGCTCTCCCAGGGTCTCCCTCAGCGATGCTGATAAAGCGAGAGTGGCCAGCACAAGGGGGTGCAGGCTCCTCATGCCCAGGGAAGGGGCTCTAACTCCACACCTCTTAGGAATGCCCGAGGAGTACTCAGGAAACACCTTCAAGGGAATTCTGCAGCCGAACATGTTTGTTAAACTGAAGCGATTTTTTTCTGAGCAGTGAGAGTATCTGCCAGGCTTACAGATCAGGAAACACGTCAGCCTGCCCCTTGATACCCACTTCTGGGCTTTGAGGCTGGGCTTCTGAGGACTGCCTGTGGACGTGCAGGAGAGCTGGCTGCATTTAAGAAAAAAAAAGGGGGGGGCAGATATAACTACAAAGAGTTCCTAAGTGTTTAAGCATATTCTATATTCATGTTCGCAAAACAATATTCCACATTATTGTCTCTCATTCAGCTGGCTCTGCAGTGGAAACACCCATCCGCTGCGTGCACTGTGAGAAATTCCTAGGTTTTGCTTCATGAATTTTTCATGGAAAGCAAAACCGTGTTTCTGTCTTTGTTTGTTGTTGCTGTTGTTTTAACAGAACATATTTCGAAATGTCTTGAACTTACTCTGGGTATTTAATCGGATCAGTTTTCTGTTGTGTAGCTTCCCACCCGCCTGGTCTTCTCTCATCCAAACCCCAGGTCTTTCAGCTACTGGCCTGTGCAGAGCCCTGGTTTGATAACCCTGCAATTGGAGGGTAGAGTGGGAGGAGAGGCCTCATACCTTTGTTTTTCTGGTTCTCCCCAACACCCTGGTGGCCTACTTGGGTGTCCCACAAGCTCTCGGTGGAAAATAGTGCATCCCTTTTAGCAACAACCCCACCTAGCATGAGCTCCTGAGCTATACTTAAACAAGGAGGAAAGCGAGTTGGAATGATTGAAGCCTGCATTATGCCATGCGAGGAGAACCATTTTCTCTCCATGGTGGCGGGCCACAGAGTAATTTCGGCTTCTGCTTTGGCAACCCATGAGGGAGAGGGAGTGAAGTCATGTTATTTTCCAGTGTGACAAAAAAGCAATTGGTATTCAAAAGTATATTTTCAGCGGAAATTTTCAACAACGTTGTGAGGGTTTTTTTTTTTTTTTAACCTAATAACAAAATATTCAAGAGAAGATTTTTCTATTTCCCAAGTCTTCTCATCCTGCCAGATTATCTTTTTTATGTAAGGAAAGGGAAAACAGAATGTACAAGCTCAGAGTACCCATGTCCTCATAGCTACACAAAATGATCACACTCCTTCCTATTTCTTCCTCAAAATAGCCATGGTCTTTTGTGTTTTGTAATATTTATAGAAAAATGTGGATCAACCCCATAGCCCAGCTTTTGAAGCATCTCAACAATTTAGAGTGTTCCTGTTAAGCACTAAAAACATGCTGGGGGAGGAGGCGTGAATAGGGCAATGTTTGCCTCTAGAGGACTGTGAGCTGAGTCTACTTTCTTCTTCAATAATCAGTATGAAAAGCGCTCAGGCAATTTTTCCTAAGTATGGAGTGACTAAAATTTAACACTCACACCCATCCATTATGTACTATGATGTAAAAATCTACTCCTGGGGTCCGGACTGCCTTTCAGCATTCCAAAACCACCACCTGCCTCCATTCTAATCCTCCTGACCATCTTTCCTTTGTGCCCCATGGTACCCACTGTCATTGTCTGTCATTCAGTTGTATTTCCTATAACATTTCATTGTATAGATCATGATACTGACTGGATACACATTTGTCTTCAGTTATAAAATGTTAAGCCCTTAAGTTCCACATGATGTTGTAATCATTGTGAAACTTACAGGGTGAAGCCAACACCTAGAACTTACAGATGACTGGTAAATGTTTGTCGAAGGACAGAATGAATGAATGATAGGAAGTTGGAACTGACATAAAGACTAAAATATTTATAGTTTTAAAAATAAATTTATATATATATATATATATATATATATATATATATATATATATACACACACACACACACACACACACACACACACAAGGGGGGACCCAAAACAACCCAAATGACCTTCTGGTGGGTGGGCCCCAAGTAGTGCAGGCTCCCCCCACTGAGTATCCTAGGAATCCATCTGTATCAGTGGACAAGCTGGTGTTATTATGAGAGGCTGCATTCTGAAGACTCAACACATTTGCCCATTTCATGATGGGTGATTTAGGAGCACCTGTCCACACTGCACTGAGTGTTCAGCAGTTTTTGACCAAAAATGGCACAACCCCATGCCCCATCCTCCCTACTCATGATCTCACTCTGAGCAACTTTCTTTTGTTTCCCCAGATTAAAAAAAAAAAAAAAAAAAAAAAGTCCTCAAAAGGAAACATATCGCTGATATGGAAGAGGTTAAACAAACAAACAAAAAAAAACAGAAACTCGAAAAAGCATCAAAATCAACAAGTTCAAAAACTGTTTTGAGCAGTGGAAAAAAGGTTTTGATAGATGCATTGCATCAAATGGATTACACTTCCCATCCCATCATGCGGATACACACCGTGTGCTTTCCCCTTGTGCCATCTGAATGCAAATTATAAGGAGGCACTAGAGGAGGGTGGAACCAGAAGTTGGAAGGAGATTGCAGTCCTAGATGACTGCATGTACTCATCCACCCAGTGGTGCCCCTGCCAATGTGAGCAGATGCCCTGGACTATATGTATATGTGTGTGTATGTATATATATATATATATATATATATATATACATACACATATATATACACATATACATATATATGTTTTCAAGTATATTTATTTAATAAAATATACTTGAAAAACAAAAAACAAAACAAAACAAAACAAAACACACTTATAACTGAATATTCATAGCACCCTTATTTAAATAGCTCCAAAATGGAAACAAGCCAGATATCAGCTAGCTGGTGAATGGAGGAGCAACTGGTGATATATTCATACATTGAAGTAACTCTCAGCTATAAAAAGGGAAGACCTTCTGATGTAGGGAACTCACGAATAAACTTTAAAAACACTATGCTAAGCAAAAGAAACCATACAAAAAGTACCTACTTTATAATTCCATTTATATGAAATTTAGAACAGACAAACTAATTTGTATTGAATGCAAAACTAAAAGAATGTCAAATAGATTATTGAATGTATTTAAGCAGGAGAATTACGTACACAAAACTGTGTTTGAAGAGATGACTAAAAACTTGTTTGATAGGATTAAAACAATAAGACACATTGCTTTTCTTTCTCATAAAAGTTATTGAATTTTTGCATTTAAAAAATGTTAAGAAGTGTTTTTAAAAAGTTGCTATAATTTATCCCAACACTGTGGTCCAGGCATTATTTCAGCATTAACCAACTTAGATTTAGAGTAAACACTTCTCCTGCTTACTTACTATTTCTTTGTTTGATATAATAATTGTCTTTCTATTCAACAAGACAGAGAAGGAAAACTCTGATTCCAAAAAACCTCCGCTGCCTTGCGGCATACCTCTTCAGGGGAAAGGCTAAGGGAGTAAACCCCGACAGAAAATCCGGAGCCGGAGTCCCTAAGGCGGTTTGACGTTGTAGTCAACACCGGCAACTCCTGCGGCGCACCTGAAGCCAAGCTGTATTGACTCCGTCTTTCCCTTGGACCCTTCAGCTGCGAAGAGAGGGGGGATCTGCTGCATGGGCAACAGCAGACCCTCCATATCACCCTGCCCAGGCTCTGTAGCTTCAGCTTCACTGGAGAGGACACTCCAGCGACATCGCAAGATGTCGATTCAACACGGGAGGAGACAGATACCGTGTCACTCCCGAGTCGGACTGCACAGCCATTCTCGGCGGTGCAGATAGACTCTTAAGAAGCTACACCGTCGTCTCTCGAGACGGACGGCTGCCGACGACGACGATATATATATATATATATATATATGTATGTATGTGTGTATATCCCTTGGTATGTGTGTCTTTCTTTCTTTCTTTCTTTCTTTTTTTTTTTTTTTTGATAAAGGGATGAAAGCTTAAGTGCACCAAATTTGCCTCGTTTGAGTTCTACCTGTTGAAAAGACAACAAATTTACTTTCCTTTTTTACATACACTCAGAGGACTGAGCACAGAAATGAAATAAACAATTGGTAGAGCTCTCAGGCATTATAATGAAAACCTAATAATATAAAAAACTTTTCTGGCATCAAATTTAAGGTATATAAGAGCACATTTCTTTTAAACAAAATGGAAGTAAAAAATAAAAATTAGTATAGAATATATGTCATAAAAATGACATATTACATATGTTGTGCTTCATTGTAAATTATATATTTCTTTGGAGAACATTCATGTTTGTTATTTAGAAGATCTCAATGTTCATAGCAATGTTATTTACAATAGCCAAGAGCAAGAAACAGCCTAAGTGCCCATCAGTAAATGAGTGGATCAAAAAACTGTGGTACATTTACACAGTGGAGTACTACGCAGTGGAAAGAAAGAAGGAACTCCCACCCTTCACGACAGCATGGATGGAACTGGAGAATATTATGCTAAGTGAAATAAGCCAGGTGGCGAAAGACAAATACCGTATGATCTCACCTATAGGAGGAAACTAATGAACAAAACAAACAAATAATCAAAATAGAACCAGTGACATGGAAAGAAGGAACAAACTGACAGTGACCAGAGGGGAGGGGGGATGGAGAAAACGGGGGAAAGAAGGGGAAGGGTTCAGTCAAGGAACAAGTATAAAGGACCCATGGACATGAACAACAGTGTGGAGATTGACTGTGGGAGTCGGGGGCAGGGGGCAGGGAGAAGGGCAGGGGAGAGCAATGGGGGAAAATGGGACAACTGTAATTGAACAACAATAAATTAAAATAAGTAAGAAAAAAATTTTAAAAGAAGATTCAAAGTTAGGTATCCAAACCTAGGAGCCTATGAATTGCAAAAGAAAACAAAGAAAGACAAAAACAAAAAACTGTGTTATCCCAAAGAGAGATTTCATAAATAGAGGATTTTGTATATAAGCCTATTTATCTGCAGCCTAGAATTGAGAACTGTCTAGAGAACATGATCTAAGTAGGCAAACAATTCAGATAATGTAAATTGCAGTTCAAGGGCTAAGAAATACAGAAAACATGTTTAGTCTAAAAAAATAGAGAGACCTAAAATGGCATGCATGTTCTGAGAAAAGTTTTTTCTGGGACTGGACAGTATGGAAACACTAAAATATAAATTAGAATCAAAGAGACTTTGCAGCTTAAAATGTGTGTCAAGGAAGCTGCTCTGAACAGCTCATCCCAAGTTCCCATTCAGTTCCCACGGAGACACGCAAAATGAAAACGAGGGTGAATGATCTATTGCTAGAGTCACAGACTGATTTTCATAAGTAAAGCTAATCTGAAAAACAACAACAATTCAGAACCTATCCGTGCTTTACCTCTCAAAGCAGAGCAGCCACATAACCTAGAAGAAGGAAGACCTTTTTTCTGACATCCAGGGCAGTGACCCAGAGCCCTTCACTACTAAGAACACAGGGCCGTTTCCCTTCTTTAGCACAGATGGTGTTTTCTTAAGACACATTTTTCGTACCCATGCTGAGGCTGTATACTCCAGAAAATAAGGAAGCAATAATTTAAAGGGGGACGGGTGGTTGCACCTTACTTCCTTGGTGGACAAAGAGGTGCAAACCCAACGGCCAGTATCTGCTGAAGAGACAGTTTCCTGGGGGCCCTGGGTGTAGCGAGTGAAATCACAGTCTGTGGGTGCAGAGACCTGGAGTTTTCGCTTGCTTCGCTGCTCCTGAAGGCCTCAGGCTGATAGAGGCAAAATTAATGCAAGAGGATCCGCACAGACATGTGAGCTAATAAAGTGCTGAAATAGAAAGACAATCTCGAGACAGAAAATGCAGGTCAGCTGCAAGGAGGCTGCAGTCAGGTTGGCTTTCTTTTCAACAGGAAAGGTCATGACAGAACAACAGCATAGCTGCACACACTTTTGCAGGGAAAGTGTCTGTGAGCTAGAAGTCTGATACCCCAGCTAAGATGTTTTCAGTGTGAGAAGACTAGTCCTTGGTATGCTGGGCCTAAAAACAAGCAAACAAAAGTCACATGTCCTTCTAGAAAAAATTAAAAGACATTTTGGTCAAGATTTATTTCAAAAATAACAGCCTCGCAGTTGGAAAGTATTCTATAAAAGCACGGTGGTAGAACTCCCTGAAATCTATTAAACACTGTTGTCTAAGTAATAATATAAATAACTCAAAAAATGGAACGCACGTTTCCCAAGCAAATTTCAAAGATCAAACATAGAAACGAACTATAAAAACAATAACAGTTTATATTGATTTTCAGTATGTACTGGACAGTCTCTCTGTGAATGTGTTTAATCTCAACAATAAAACTTACAGGATGGTTGCACTATGATCCCCATTTTCCAGATGAGAAAACTGAGGCACACAGAGAGCAGGTTGTCCTAAATTACAAAACTAGAAACTGGCTGTAAGAGCCTGAATTTACAACGGGAAAAATTTTAAACGTATCAACTGGCAGACTGACAGTGACTGGGGGGTGGGGGAGGAGCGGGTAGGAGAAGGGGGGAAACAAGGGGAACAGTCTAGTCAAGGAACTAGTATAAATGACCCATGGACATGGACAACGGGGTGGGGGGGAGCAATGGGATAAAAAGTGGGACAACTGTAATAGGAAAACAATAAATAAATTTTTTTTAAAAAGAAGTAGATCTAAAAAAAAACTTATCAGTTGGGAAAAGTGGGTGGTAAAACCCCTTGCATGTATTATACATAGAAAAATATTTTTACTTGTTCCTTTCCCTGCTTCCATAACTTTCTAACTGATCTCTGAACTTTTGGTCCTAATGCTCTTTAATGACCCTTCACCTGCCAACCATAGAACACGGCACCGTCCTTAAAATTCTCCAATAGCTTTCCCACTGCTCTCAGCACAGGCCCCTGAGTCCTTCAAGTGTCCCAGAAGCCCTGCATGTTCTGGCCCCTGCCTGCTGCTTCCCCATTACCCTGAATTTAGCATGCCTCTCTCAGCCTTTGACAGCTCATGTTTGCAAAAATATGCTTCGTGAAGTATAGGAATAATACAACAATCATATCTGAACCAGTATGTTTACCTTTCTGCCTTTCCCTCCCTACACCTCAGCCGCACTGCTGGACGGATCTGAATAAAGGCGGGCTAGAAAGTTACAGGATGATTGAAATACTATTAAAGCAGGGGCAAAAAGGATCACCTCTCACCAAAACTCTATGTAAAGAGAAGGCCATAGCTGTAAACACGATTATTAAACTATAAAAACTAAAAATAAAATGTAAAAAATTGCACACAGACTAATGGTTCCCAGGTGGGAGGGGAGGTGGAGGATGGGTGAAAAATGAAGGGTTTAAGGAGCACAGATCGGCGGTTACAGAACAGTCACGGGGATGTCAAGTACAGCATAAGGAACATGGTCAATAGTACTGTAATCACTATGCGTGGTGCCAAGTGGGGACTGGACTTACTGAGAGGATCACTTCGTAAGTTACAGAAATGTGTAGCCACCATGCTGTACACCTGAAACTAATATAATATAGAATGTCAGCTGTGATTGAAAAAAATTAAAAATTAAAATTGAAAAACTAAATAAAGTTATGGTATTATTTTAAAAACTAAAAACTACCCACAAAATATGAGAAAAAATATAATGCTGTTTTTAAAAGGGTAAATTCTTAGATCTATGTTGTATTTTTTCCAGTTCTGATTATTTTTTAAAAACGATAAAAATTTAATCAGAGAAAAATTAAGTTGAATAACAAACTTAATGTGAGAAGGAAGTTATATAGGGATGTATAGTGATGAATATTTTTAATTTAAATTTTTTAAATGGTAGGAGACATGATATTAATAAAAATTTAAGGATTAATATTCAGTGATGATTCCACAGCATCTAGAACAGTATCTGGTAGAGGTAGGTGTTCAGTAATATTTGGTGAATACATAAATCTTAGAGAAAAATATGACTTGTCTGGAGAAGTAGAAATCCTGAAACGAGCAGCAGCCATGGGGGGGGAAGGATGTATACTATATGTTACCAAAGAATTATCACAAATTCCCAAATCCTCTCATTGGGTAAAACTGAGCGCTTACTACACGCCAGGAACGACTCTAGACACTGAAAATACCCACCTACCCTCCCCCAGATGTCTTCATAGATTATGTTTATTTCCTATTACCTATAGGAAAAAGTAAACCCAAACCACACAGGTGGTGATACGTGCTATGAAGGAAACTATAGCAGAGTAAGAGGAGTAGGAAGGGGGCCCACCCATGGTTATTCCTCAGGGGAGTCAGGAGCAGCAGACCTGGAAAAAACAGGGAGCCTACCACTCTGCAAAGGAGCAAAGTTGTTTCCACAGGGGACAAAAAGTATAGGAGCCCTAAGATAAGGCCGGGCCTGTGCCTGGAGCTGAGCAAGCCAGGCAAGAGGACTAAGACCAGGCCTCACGCACCTCTGAGGCATTGCACTCTGAGTAAGAAGGGGAGCCACATGGTCTTGATCTACCATGATCTGACCTCTATTTGAAATCCACACTGTGATTTGGTGGGGAGGATGGACTCTGGGGTACAAGGTGAACCCTGGAAGAATAACGTCAATATAGGTCATTGCTGTAACCCCAGCAAGAGACGATGGTGGCGGGCAAAGCAGAGTCACAGTGGAAGTGGCTTAGTGGCTGGGCTTGGGGTATACAGGATCCCCTCACTTATCGCAGGTATTCTAGACACCGCCCCCCCGTGAAGTAGGAACCATACATTTATTCTACACTCTTAAACCTACGTAACTTTAACAACATATGTATACAGTACTGCAAAATCCCACGATATAGCAGAAAATCCACGATAAATAATTAAATATAATACTTTTAAAAATCCCACCATACAGCGAGGCCGTGATAAGTGAACCACGATATAGAGAGGGACTACTGTATTAGCGGCCAGATTCTGGATTCATTCTGAAGAGGGAGCTGATAGGATTTGTTGATGGATGGGGAGAACTTATACTTGAAGACAGTAAAATATCTTATAAGCTGCAAAAACAAACAAAAGAAAGTAGAACCCTGGTTCAATGCAGGAATCAGAATCTCATGCTATTATATATGAGAGTTAACCCATTAGCAGATGCTAGAATATATTTTTTAAATTGAGTATATGATAAGCATGGCTTTACAAGTCAAATCTGTGGAGAACCAAGAATTACTCAATAAATGGTGTGAACATAATTCATTGCCTATTTTTAAGTCATCCTTGACTATTACTTATGCCAATGAAATGGTAGGGGAAGTGATCAATTTAACGTGAACAATGTTTAAAGATAACCATTAATATCAAGAAGAAATTTTTGATGAATTTTTATCTGAACTCAGTAGCCACAGAACTTATAAGTTAAACAGCGGTGAGAGAAATCACAAAGAGGAAAACATACTAGAGCATTACCTAGTTAAAACACAGAACTTCTCTAGGTCAAAAATGTGTAAACAAATTAAAACCAAAGAAAGTAGAAATTTTTGCATAAATATGACAACAGATGGTCAATATTCTAGTTACACAGAAATCTGTTTAAAGAAACGAACAAAAAACCCCACCCAGATCCTAACCACCATGATAAGGACGAATTTAGAAAAGACGAACAACAGAAAGGGGAGCTCAGTGCAGTTGTGCTAACAAAACGTTTCTTCCCAGAACCAGCCCTAGTGCTGGCCCTGCTTTCTTTTCTTTTCTTTCTTTTTTTTTTTTTTTTGAAAGTTTCAGCTTTGAAAGTTCCACCCACGTTTCTGGGTACAAGGGAGATCTGCCATGTAGAACTGAAATGGTTAATTAAATGATGTCATCACAGAACATTCAAGTCGTTGGGTGAGCTACAGCTCAGACATATGGGAAGAACGGCACCTGGGAAGAAGTATCCAAATAACACTTAGAAGTGAAGGAACTTAAACTAAAAAAGGATTCAAAAAGTTATGGTGTGCTGTTCACCGAATATAAGATCCCAATAGATTGTTGTGAACAAAAAGAGTCATAAAATACCAGATATCAAATCTGAAACTGTCATGCAAAACCGTAGTGGACGGACTCTCCCTGGAATATTATGTGGAGGGACTAATGGTCGCTCACCCTTTAGAGAGAAAGGAAAACAGAATGCTCTCGGGGATTGAGAGGCTTATAGAAATAAATTTAAGAAGGCAGGATTCTTTCTCACAGGTGCAAAGTTAAAATAATACTCATAAATACACTATGTGTTTACTGTGAGCCAGGCAGTGTGTTAAATTCTTTCAATATGCTATCCCATTCAGTCCTCCCATCCAGCCTTGGGGGGAGGTATCCTCATCCTCATATAACAAGTGAGGACAATGGGTCTCCAACCTTGAGGTCACACAGCAGGGAAGAGCTGAGCAGGGACCTCATGGTGGGCCTGTCTGACTCCAAACCACCTTCTCCCAGTTGTCAGCATCCTTAGCATGGAAACAAGCAACACAGGCTGGTCTGCCACATATTAAACCATGGGGGCCCTCCTTGAAATTTCAAAGAGGGAGGCCCAAGGTCAGGTCAACTCCCAGCAGCGCAGTGGAATTCCCTCCCTCGGAAGGCAGAGAGGATAGAGCACAACAGATTCCAAAAGACTCTTTCAGCCACTTCTTCATCTCTCCAACAAGTATTTGTTGAGGCCTTGCGATGCACCAAGCAGGGTGCGAGGAGCTGAGTTCACGTGAAACTCAGAATCAGTCTCTAAGGGCAGAAAGGAATGCTTCGATAGGGTGGGCATTCTCTGCGTTTTTAGATTGAACTCACACAGGACCAGCAGGCTCTAAAAAGAGAAGCCCTTTGTTGCCCTGGCCTAGAGAGCATGATAAACCACAAATCTGACACATGTCCTTCTGTCTAAATTTAACCCATGCACATTTTGAGAGGTGGAACATTTGGACTATGGGTATGGTTTTCTGAACACTTGGAGAAAATAGCATTAGGTCATAATTCTGGAATGGTGAGATGCAGCCTCCTTTTTAAGTGTGAGATCTGTTGTGATTCCTTGTACATTATTCCTGTATTCCCAAGGACCAACAAAATAATTTTAGAGCTGGTTTATTTTCTGTTATGATTTGTCTTACATTGTCAATGCTTCCTAGTCTCTATCTTCAGGTTTCCCTATCCTTTCTCTCATGATGTCAACTTTGGAAGTACTGTAATGCACTCTCCATAAAGCCTGGGAAAAGAGCATACATTTTCCTTAAAAACATGTGAAGGAGAAGGATTATATGGGGGTGAAGCTGTTCTAGAACGCATTATATTCTATGTGAGCAAATAAAAACATCAGGATATTTCCATAATTAAATATTCTCTGGTAAATTACAGAGAAGTTCATTTCATCGATTGAATTGGATCCTAGCTGATAACATTTTCCAACTTGGGAACTTTATGTTTGTGTGAGCAGTTTACTTGGAGAATAACGGCTTTATGTCTACCAGCCACCAAAAGTCTAAGCGTAGGGCGACAGACTCCCCAAGGGAGGGATCCGGCTCAAGTCATTACGAAGGTGAGGATGGAGCCCACGAGGGAGGAAACAGATTGCACTGCACATGAGCATGACCTAGTGGCTGGTTCACTGAGTGGCATTTATGGCAGTAATAGAAAAGATGACTTGTATGTTTTTCCAAGTGGCAGGGTAAGGGACATGTATGCAGCTGCTGCTCACAGAGAGGTGAAGACCAGGAAAGAACAGCAACCTAGAAAGGAAGCACAGAGAGAGAGGGCCATTCACAATCTCTGCCCATCCAGCAGTTGGGTCTCCCCACTGCCTTCAGGAGCCTGGCCCCATCCAAAGCACTTCACTGCAGAAGTAAACAGAATGCTCTTACTGATTCTTCACAAGGAACCAAAAATGATAAACTTTGCCTCATACTGGCTCCTGAGTCACTGTGGTGAGTTTATTTAGACTATGAAACATTTAACAGAGCTCACCATGGTCAGCATGACTTGCCATATACATTCATCAGGGGCTCGCTGGCCAGGGCACAGTGATATTGCTAAATAATGTAAATACAATGCATTAACCCTCGAGAAATGTACAACTGCTATGTTTCGTAGCCAAATACGTAATCAATATGCCTAAGCGCCTCTGTAGTCCTTTGATACCATGGCTTTGCATGCCTGTCAACATCTTCATTAAAGTTGACTATGGGACAAATTATCTGAAGCACTTTTTATAAACTCTCTATGATAAGTGTTTCCCTTAGACACCTGACTATTGATAGAGCAGTTGATGTTTTGTTCCTATGAGAATTTATAGAACTAACATTTCCTAGCCTGAACTGTAGACTTACTACAATATTCCTATAATCAGTCTCAGTAATTTTGGGGAAAAATAAGGCCAGAAATGCTACAGTCTTGCTAAAATAAATAAATAAAATAAAAATTAAAAAGCCAAGTCTCAAATGTTTCATTTGAAATCTATGTTGCATAAATTTACATATTATCTTCAGGAAGCTCATCTGTATAAATTTAAGTAATTTTTGGGCCATATTGTCTATGTACACAAATTTATTATTGAGTAGTAAACCCTTGAACTGCTAAGAGGTTTTTTTTTAAATTATCACATCTCTGATTAGAAGCAAAAGCAGCAGCCTTGGAAGAATGAAGTAAAGTATGATTTACTAAAAAGGGAGTTAGACTCTGGATTCTAGTTTTCCCTTAGTTGCAAAGGTGATGCATGATCCAAACCCTCAGTTCCTTGTTCTCAGATCATTGCTGCAGGGGGCAATTCATAATGTCCTGCATTAGAATGGTTCCTGTTGCCAGGACAGAAAACCCAAGCTCCAATTAGCTGACAGGATAAGGGATTGTTCAATTCGGGGAATAGGAGAGTCCAGCCGCAGGCTTTGGGGTTGGACTCATGCTCGGTCTCAGTGGTATCACTAGGGACTTGATTCTGTCTGTCTCTCCAGCCAGAGGCCAGCACCATTCTTGGCTTGTCTACCCTCGGGGTGAGCAGGTAGCTGCCAACATCTGAGGATACACATTCAGAGACAATGTCTCTGTCTCACGTGCAAAACACAATCAGACTGATGGGGGCTGCTACCCTCAAAGGGCCTCAGCTGTGTGGGCGAAGTGTGCCTACCCCCTGCAACTCTGGCATGTGTTAGAGGAAAGAGTAGGAAGAAATGAATGCTCTGTAGATAACCAATAAATATCCAATGCAAGGCTTTTTAAAACCAATTTTGACCTTCTGCTGTTCTAAGTTCCTTGGGCCTCACAAAATTTATGCATTTATTCAACAAGCACTTACTTAGAATCTAAATCATGGACCCTGGCCCACTCCCAAGGAGATTACAGCCCGGCTAGAGAAATAAGAGAAAAATATTTCTATAACCAAAGGAGAGAGTATATGAAAATAAATAAATCAGAAACAAATGGCTGGGGGGGAGGGGTGTTGTAGAATATGGCAAGGGGCATGAGTCAGCAATCTGAGGAGCAGAGAGAAGGAAAGCGGCCAAAGAACAGGCTGGGTGGGGAGAGAAGGCAGAAGATATCACAGAAGATTGTAGGGGTCAGATTGGGAAGAATCTTTGTGTCCTAGTGGGGGAAGCTTCCACTTTCTGCATAAAAGCATTCGGATTTGTCTGGGGACATGGCATACATGATGGTAATTTTCAAAAGACTGAAACTATAATTTAGGGCCATTAATGTAGGTGGCCAACTCAAAACTTTGTTGATTGTTTTCTTCACTGTCCAGAAGCTCTTTAATTTGATGTGGTCCCCCTTTTCTGTTTTAGCCTTTGTTGCCTGTACTTTTGGTGTCATATCTAAGAAATCATTGTCAAGACCAATGTCAAGGAGCTTTTCCATAATGTTTTATTCTAGAAGTTGTATGGTTTCAAGTCTTACGATTAAGTCTTTTAATCCATGTTTAGTTGATTTCTGTGTGTGGTGAAAGGTAAGAGTCCAATTTCATTATTTTGCATGTGGCTATCCAGTTCTCCCAATACCATTTGTTGAAGAAACTGTCTTTCCTCCATTGCATATTCTTGTCACCCTTGTCAAAGATAAATTGACCGTATGTTTCTGGGTTCTGTATTCTGTTCTGTTGTTCTATGCATCTGTCTTTATGCCAATGCTATACTCTTTTGATTACTGTAGCTTTGTAATATATTTTGAAATCAAGATGTATGATACTTTCAACTTTGTCTTCTTGCTCAAAATTGCCTTTGGCTATCTAAAATCTACAGTGGTCCCCCATGAATTTTAGGATTGTTTTTCTATTTCTGTAAGAAATGCCATTGGGATTTTTATAGAGATTGCATTGAATCTGTAGGTCACTTTAGAGAAAATAGTTACAAAAAATATATCTGCTAAAGGGTTAATATCCAAAATATATAAAGAACTCCTACAAATCATTAGCAAAAAAGTAAGTAAACTGATTAAAAGGGCAAAAGAACTGAATAGAGATTTCTCCAAAGAAGATATACAAATGACCAACAGATATATAAAAAGGCATTCAGTATCACTAATTACCAGGAAAATACAAATCAAAACCACAATGAGCTATCACCTCACATTTGTCAGAATGGCTATTACAAAAAAAAAAAACAGTGTTCGTGAGGGTGTGGAGAAAAAGAGCCCTTGCATACTGTTGATGGAACTATGAAATGGTGCAGTCACTGTGGAAGGCAATACAGTAGTCCCTCTCTATATCGCGGTTCACTTATCACGGGATTTTTTAAAATATTGTATTTAATTATTTATCGCAGATTTTTCACTATATGGCGGTATTTTGCGGTACTCTACAGTAAATACTAAAATAAATGTAAGGTTCCTACTTCGTGGATTTTCACTTAATGCGGGGGGTCTATAACATAATACCCATGCTAAGTGAGGGAATACTGTATAGTGGTTCCTCAAAACACTAAAAATAGAATTACCATGTAATCCGGTAATCTCACTTATCTGTATATATCCAAAGGAATCGAAATGAGTACCTAAAAGTATCTCAAACAACAACATAAATGAACCTGGAATACATTATGTATATAAATCAGAATATTTCAGTTTTTTAATATACTAATTCAAAACTGCATGTTACAGGTAATAGTCTTAATACTCAATGTGCATCAAAAGAACAAGAGTCTCTCACTTCAGACAGCAGAACTCATTTCAGATATCAGAACTATATCACGACTTTTAATTGAGTGAACTTACAGCTTACCAGCAAAGGAAATATAAGCAGCGTAGACCCACAAACACAGGACTGATTTGACTGCAAGAGCAAGATCTCTAATGCCTTGAGTGAAACTAGCAATCCACTGACCAATGGTATCTGCTAGAGAATGAAAAGGGAATGGTTTATTATTTTCAGGAAAAGGTACTTTGGTGATATAACCTTTCTTCTCAAATATAAATCACCTTAACCTTTCTGAATCACTACTATTTCAAATTAAGATTCTAGAGCAAGTGGAGAGACTCGAAGGTACTGAGGACCCTTGACTATGGGCCAAAAGCCAGACACAGATGGCTGTGAACCAAATAAATACTCAGTTTCTTTACATCCAGGTGAGCTGAGGCTCTGGGAATTTGGGGGATCTCTGGAGGATGTAACTTTGGATCACAGAAGTTTCCAGAAATGTATTTGGAACCACTGTGCAGAGGGAAGAATTCCTAACGTATAGGAACCTACTCGAGCAGAGTGAGCCCTTTCAGAATTGCATAAAACTAAATTTCCATCAGTGTCTTGTGGGACTCTCTGACTGGCTGCCATCCTCTGGACCCCTGTATTTCCTCCTGTCCATTTCAAAACACCTGGAGTAGATGTTCCTCTGGAAGAAAAGAAGGCCAAGGTCAAAACAAAGCCACGAGAGCAGCTGTGCATCCCTAGAATCCCCAAGGATCCAGCATGATCCTGGTGTTTTCCAGAGACTCCTTGAGCATCATGCAATTGGGCAATTTGGACCCAGCAGTCCAGCCTCTGACCCTCAGACCCTGAGGCAGACCCACCCGCTGATGAACCCAGGAGCAACATGCCCTTTCTGTATTGCCAGGTGTCATTTTCATGCCTCAGCCTGATATCCAACAAAAGACATTAAATCAGGGCTCCATTCCAAGGAAGAGGCCTCCCTCGCTGCCTAATTGCAAGTAAGAAATGCACAAATTTATTTCCAAATGGGAGGTGGTGTAAAACCTTGGAACAAGTTCAATGGTCCCACAGCTGAGGGCCAACTGAGATTTTAGCTCGGTTCACCTTCCGGAAAACTGTTCAGCCACGTACATCAGCTGGAGTTTGAAAGCAAACCAAGTAATGAAGAAAGGGACGAATTTTAAAGGAGAATAAAATAGCCCCAACAGGACAAACAACCCTGAATCACAAATTAGAATGCTCCCATTGGCAGACACACAAAGGTAATATTTTCACTAGAATGAATAGTCCCAGAAAAATTTGTTCTCCAATATCAGACACAACCAGGCCTTTCCTTCCATATGAGACATGAATGTCTCCTTTTTCCACTTCATCTTTTTCAGTTATCCAAACAAAATTTTAGCAGCAGAACAAATAATGAATTTAGCCCATTTTAGGCCCAATATTTTCCTCGTTAATGTATTAACTCCCTGGCAGTAGTCAAACAGGGCACTCTCGACTCCAGAATATTTTTTTCTTTTATCACCTTTAGAATTCCAGTGCCACCTGGTAACTAATTATGTTTTACTTCATTTCCAAGGAGCAGACGCCTTAAGAGCACGTTCATTTCATCCTGTGGGCCTTGTGGGAGGCTTTGTATAAGCACAGAGTCAGACCGCTGTTTCAATGTTCTTTCTTTCATGTTTGTGAGAACACTTTCATTTTAACGACTCTGCTAAGAGGTTCTTGCTTTAGTTCGAAGTGTATGCAGAGAGGATCCCCACGTAAGAACCAATATTTGCTGAACTGTCTTCATTTCCCCAATGCCATGCCTTGCAAGCACTCTGTATTCCTTTCTTTAGCTCTCATGACAGACAGTGAAGGAAATGTGTGTTGTTTCTGAGTACAGCATATGCCAGAGATTAGTATTTGGCCTGGTGCTTCTCATAACTATGTGTTAAACGGTGCCTTTACTTTCATTTGAGGCTAAGGGGCAAGCAGAAAGAACTGAGTGTGGTCTGGAGTGGGGGGGTTGGCTCAGGTTAGTTCTTGGATCCTGAGTTGCTGCTCCGTAGTCCAGAAGCCAGAATGCCTGTTTCCCCTCTCTTATGTAATTATTTTGAAAATAAATGGCTGCCACCTTGGGTGGGATTTGAAGTAAATGTAATTACAAAATCAACACCAATGAGAGGGAGACAGAGGAAGAGGAAGAAGGAGGAGGACGAGGAGAAGGAGAAGAAGAGGAAGAAGAGAAGGGAAGAGAAAAAAGGTAGAAAAACTGTCCCTGTGGGAAGACATGGACATGCACCTAGGACAGCCATTGCCAACGCTCACTGCCCTTGGCTGTGGGCGACAGCTGGGTGCAGCCCAGTGTTGTCAGTCCTCCACTCCCAAAGCTGTCATGTGACTTGAGGTTGCAACACAGGCAGCAGTATCAAAGCTTGGAGAGGGGTGAAGAGGAAGAATAACACCTCAGTTCCTTGAACGTTACTACACTTCTGCATTTGGAGAGACTTCAAAGTGCCCTTCATTGCTTCTTATCTTTCCTCTACCTGACCTTCATTTTTCCCTTCCCTTGCCCCCTCCTTGCTTCCTCTTGAGAACACACCACACAGCGTATCTAAAGCTAGGGTTGTGGTCTAAGCCGCAGGTGGCAGAGGGAACCTCGCACACCTGCCTCCTTCGCGCATTCTTTCCACCGAACTTGCCAGCCCCCTCTGCTGCTGCCCGGGGCGTCCTCAACACTAGCTCTATCGGTGGGCCCCACCATTTCGTAGCCAAGGTTCCCAACAGCTCTCGGCCCTTTTGCCTATTTTAGAAGACTTTTAGCCTGCCCAGAGCGCCTCAAGGTCCAAGTGCCATATCTTTTTTTGACCCACCTCTTCATTGCCATTGCCCCTGGAGCCAATCAATTAACCATACTCAAAGCAAAGCAAAGCTATTTCCCCTCTAGGTGCTTAATAACAGCATTGCTTACAGGCCTCCCAAAATAATGTTTTTGCATCCTTGATCCTGGGAGCACTCCACTTTTTCGGTGCTATTGTACAATAAAGCTCTCTTTATAAGATTGTTTTTCAATTGAGTATTTGAAATAGAGAGAGGTATGGCAAGTCCTATTTACCTTCACTGTTTCATACCCATTCATCTTGAGAGGGAGCATGCGTTTTCTTTTGAACCACTGGGCACTGCAGAGCAGAGCCAGGAGGTACAAAACAGTGTTCTCCTTCTGCTCCCCCATAAACCATGCCCGTGTCCCGAGCCAAGCAAGGCGGCAGCGGACCGCTCTCCGTGGCAGCTAAGCCTGTGGTCTTCCCTCCCGGCCTCCCCAGGAAGCACAGCCTAGAACTATAGTTGATCCACCTCTGAGTATAAGTGTTTTACTGTCTTTCTAAGGCCAACACCCCCGCCTCCCCGCCCCAAAGTCCTTTTGGATTTTTTCCCCTTACAGGCCCCAGTGAGACGTCTCTCCACTCAGTCAACATGGCAGTTGTCTCTGGCTGCGCCCTCTGGGCAGTAAATAGGTCAATTGGGACAAAAAGGATCCAGTTTTTCCTGCTGCTTCTTGCTGCAGGTGGCAAGCAGGTTCTCGTGTGTGGTTCGCAGGAGGCTCGCCTACCTATCCCAGCGTATCTTACCTGGTTCTGTTTCGTTTTTGCCTTTTCTCCCTCCGGCTCCTGACCCATTTCTGCCAAAGTAAGAGTGTCGTTTCTTCAACAAATAAAGGATTTCCTCTGCGCACTCATAGGTTTGGTAAAGGTCCACTGCTTTAATATTTCTTTTCCCCACTTAGGAGTTCTTTCCAAAAAGCACTACACCACAAGTGCTATTGGATGGCACGCAATGTCAGACTGTTTTTTCACATTTCATTTGCAGGGCAAGCATTTGGAAAAGCTCAGTCACCTGCCGGTGCCTGGGTTGTCACCAGGCTGTGGACTTGGTTATTGAGAGATTGAGTTCTTTTCTTTCATTTACCCTTTTGTTAGGAAAGCAATAGACATGGGATCGGAATTACAGGATTGGATTTTACTACTGGTTGGTTAAGCCTCTTCTCTGGGGAAAGGATGCTGCAGAAATATTAAGAGAAATCAATTTTTTAAAGTTTTGAAATAATCTGTAAGTAGAGGAACCATTAATTGAGCTCATCCTTCAGGCACTGGGCTATGTATACACGCTGCTTTATTTAATTGATTCGATAATCTTATGAGAGTTTCATTACTATCTCCATTTTACAGATATACAAATAGGCTCAAACCAAGTAACCTGCCTATGGTCTCAGACAAGAAAATATCAAAGCAGAAGTATGAGTACAGATTGTATTGAATCCAAAGCCTGCGCTACTAGGTGCCTTGCCAAGGACCCCTCCTTACTGATAACTTATACTATTTGAATTGTCGTAACGGTAGTTTAGAATTTAAGGCAACATAGCCGCTGGCATTTTTCTGCTCTCTTCTCTATCTATTTATCTATCATCTATTTTTAATCTGTACTAATCCCCAGGACACTTGAATATGCTTCTGCCCCCCCTGAACTATGTAAGGCCCATGTGCTGAACTTGGGTCTTCTGTTGACTCCTGTGGCCTGTCATGTATCAGTGTCACAACCTGTCCCCTTATATCAGACTGACAGCCTGACAGCTTCACAAGTCTCTCAAATACATCACTAAAATACTTCAGATGTGTTACCTGCCTGACATGCTGAATGCTAAACATGGTATTGCTCTCAGACACTTTAGCCTGTGCTCAAATTCCTCATGAATTCAACTGTACTTCCTATGACACAGTTTTCATAAAACTGCACAAGGGGACTATCCTCTCATTCCAGAGAACCCACTTAGTCAACTTCCACACATCAACCACCCAAACGAGTCTGAATGTATCTGATATGTAAAGGACTTTCAGAGTTTTTCTATTCCCATCAGCGTCAATTATTAATATTAATTGTACACATACGGATGATTATTTCAATGCATATTTCACATGTATGATCTTAATCCACACAACATAAGGCAGATGTTATCTCATTTTACAAGTGGGAAACTGAGATTCAGAGAGATTAGAAAACCTTCCAAGAGCTCACAGCCAGGGAGTGATAGAGTTGGCAATCAACCCTGGGTCACTGACTCCAAAATCAGTGCCACTGTCCCGGTATCAAATTAGCAGATACTTCCTTCCTAGATCTTTTTAAGGACCTATAGCACAAGTCAAAATATGTCTTTTCTCTTCTCCCTGAAGAAAGGACTCCCAGGGTAAGCAAAAAGAGACAAAGAAAAACTGAAAGTTATACCAAATGTCTTAGAAAATATTACAGAGATGAGCCGTTATCAATTTATAAGAGTTTTTTTTCTTTTTTCATTTTTTGGAGGGCAGTGATTCTGCTGACCCAATCATTATAAAGTTCAAGTCTGAAATATCAGAGCTAGTAAATCCATGAAATAGTCTATTCACAGAAGCTGATTTGAAATATCTAAGTTGCTAGCTATAATAGACATTATAAATTATGATAAATATATAGATATATGTCTGTGTGCGTGTGTGTGTGTGTGTGTACAACTTTTAATTTTATTGAATCTAAGCAAAGACTACCTCATGGTCTTCACTGTGATGAGAGGTAAATCCTCCACCACTGTCGATAAACTTGAGTTATTATGAAAGGTTGTGGAATTTCTGCCTTCAAGGCTTAAAATAATATAGGTGGTAGATTCTCTTCTACAGTTTGTTGAAATGTGTCTGAAGCTTTGACTCAAATTGCCTCTCAATATCTCTTTCAGCCTCTGATTTTAGGATTGATGTGTCTGTCCCCCTACAGGGTTCAAGAAGAGACTTGAAGGAATTCTAGTAGAAGGAAACCCAGCAGTAGTAAGGCCATGTAGGAGGAAATAACAAGCTCTGAGGTTCTCTTGGGAGGGGCCTTTACTTAGGGAGAATATTTCTCTGATGTAAAGTTTGGCACATAGAATTAGGCTCTAAACAAACAATGCAGTGTCTTCCCACTCCTGGGAAGGCTGGGAAGTTCAGGATGCTGTGGCCCAAAGGGAGGGCCTATCAGGCTGGGAGAGAGAAAAGGGTGTGGGCCTGAGCTGCAGGGAGGGCGCATTTCTTTTTCTTTTCTTTTTTTTTTAAGTATATTTTATTGATTATGTTGTTACAGTTGTCCCAATTTTTTTTCGCTTTGCTCCTCTTCGCCCAGGACCCCCATTCCCTTCAGCAATCCCATCCCCCCACCTTAGTTCATTTCCATGGGCCGTGCATATCAGTTCTTTGGCTTCACCCTTTTCTATATTATTCTTAACTTCCCCCTGTCTATTTTGTACCAACCAATCATGCTTCTTAATCCCTGCACCATTTCCCTGTTTCTCCCCTTTCCCTCTCCCAGCTGATAATCCTCCCAATGATCCCCATACCTATGATTCTGTTCCAAATCTGGTTTGCTTAGTTGGATTTTATTTTTATTTTTTTAGATTCAGTTGCTGATAGTTGTGAGTTTGTTGTCATTTTAATGTTCATAGTTTTGATCTTCTTTTTCTTAAATAAGTCCCTTTAATATTTAATATAATAATGGCTTGGTGATGATGAACTCCTTTATCTTCACCTTGTCTGGGAAGCACTTTATCTGCCCTTCCATCCTAAATGATAGCTTTGCTGGATAGAGTGATCTTGGTTGTAGGCCCTTGCTTTTCATCACATTGAATACTTCTTGCCAGTCCCTTCTTGCCTGCAAAGTTTCTTTTGAGAAATCAGCAGAGAGTCTTATAGGCACCCCTTTGTAGGTAACTCTCTGTTTTTCTCTTGCTGCTTTTAAGATCCTCTCTTTATCTTTAACCTTGGGCATTTTAATGATGATGTGTCTTGGTGTGGTCCTCTTTGGGTCTAGCTTCTTTGGGACTCTGTGCTTTCTGGACTTGTATGTCTATTTCCTTCACCAAATTTGGTGAGTTTTCCTTCATTATTTTTTCACATAAGCTTTCAATTTCTTGCTCTTCCTCTTCTCCTTCTGGCACCCCTATGGTTTGGATGTTGGCACATTTAAAGTTGTCCCAGAGCTTCCTAAGCTTCTCCTCATTTCTTTCAATTCTTGTTTCCGCATTCTGTACTGGTTGACTATATTTTTCTTCTTTATGTTCCAAATAATTGATTTGAATCCTGGTTTCCTTCCCTTCACCATTGGTTTTGTGTAGATTTTCCTTTGTTTCATTTAGCATAGCCTTCACTTCTTCCCTTATCCATTTGCCATACTTAAGAATATCTGTCAAGCCTGTGAGCATCTTTATCCCCAGCATTTTGAACTCTACATTTGTTAGATTGGCTATCTCCTTGTCCCTTAGTTCTCTCACTGGAACCTTGATCCATTCCCTCTTTTGGGCCATACTTCTCTGTCTCCCCAACTTGAAGGCTCCTGTGTTTGTTTGCCTCTGTGTCTTTGATAAAGCTGTCACACCTGTTATGTTGTAAGGGGCGAAGTCTTAGGGATTCGTCAGTACAGGGCGACCTATTTCACCACGTTGTGGCACTGTATGTGGGGGAGGGGCCTGAGAGGGGACAATGCCACTTGCTCAGCACTCGCCCCTTTTCCAGGCACTTCTCCCACTTCTGTGTGGGACTGACATCTCTCTAGTTATTGCCTGGCTGTCTTTCCCAGAGTGGGTCAGTCTGCAGACATTCTAGGATAATGGAGGCCTCTAAACAAGCAGACTCTCCTGAGAGATGAGCAGTTTCTGCCTCTACCCCAACCCCCACTAGTTTGCACAGTCAGAAGCAAGGAGGCTTGATTTTCCCTGATGCTGGAACCATGAGTTGTGCTGTCTGGTCTGGTGCTGGGAGTCCTCCCCAGGTGTCCCTCCCTACCTCTTAAAACACGTGACTATGCTTTCTGCTGGCCTGCCGCAGCTGTCACAGCTGCCACCACCACAGCTTGTCCTCTCTGTCCTGGCTCTGCCAGGAAGCCACATTTCTAACTAACAGGACATGGCTGTTAGTTATGATGGCATCTCTGCACCTGCTTTGTTCTTCAGCTAACACTTCTTACCGCTGCAGGCATACTAGAGTGAGGGCTTTCTTTCCTCAGTGCCTGCTCGTGGGAAGGCACCGCAGGTGCTCACGTGTGCACACCCTCTGGCTCCCAAATTTAGTGGACAAAGTGAAATGGTTGACGTTGGAGACCACTGGGTGTCAATGTTACTAGCTTCCTCTGTGTTTTTTTAAGATCTTGATATTCTCATGTTACATATTGGTCTTCTCTGACTTACCACTTTAATAATTAGCTACTTCATTTTATTTTGTTAATGAATTATGTTTCTGACTTCAACAAATGTTTCTGGAACATCACTTCCATGTCAGGCACTGGTGCTCACGCTAGGAACACAGTGCCACTGTGGGCCACCAAACATGATCGCCCAGTCAGTGAGTTTGTCATAAAGGAGGAGGCAGACAATGAGGGAACTCATTGAAATGCAGCTTCAGCCTTCAGGGACCCCCTTGAGGGGTTCCTGTCAGGGTGGGTGTTCTGCCCCAGATTTGCACCTTCCCCATCTCAGCTCCAATGTCCCCTCCTAGGAGAGGCATTCTTGGGTTGCCCAATCTCAAACCCCTTCCCTTCCCACAAGGTTCTCTCTATCCCATCATTTTCCTCTCCAGTTCCCAAATCTAAACATCTCTTAAAAAATAAAAGATTTTCCCTCTTGAGTGTGAAGTAATTAGTGCTATAACCTTTATCCAACTTATTATGAATATTTATATATTTTACTGGGTACTAATTGGCTCCCTTCATTTGTAGTTTCTCTCCATAGAATGTAACAGAGACCGAGTCCCTCCTGTTCACTCTACCTCAGAGCAGTCACGGGGTGCTTAATAAATATTTGCTAAGAGGGTGAGTGATTGCTTTTGTATGTGAAGTATCTAGTGTTCTAGTGCAGGTTTGACTAGAGGAGGAGAGAAGTTACATCAGATCTAAGACTTAAATAATTACCTAAGCAAAATGGTTAAGGAGGGGGGAGAAGAGCAGTGTGTGCAAAGGAGAATGGCATGTTTGGTGCCCAGATTTTAAGAGGGAACAGCAAGGGATGAAGCTGGAGAGCAATTGAAGGCTTTTTATGCCACATTACGGGAATAGGAATTTCATTCTCTGGGCAAAGGGGAGTGATGATACTACAAGTATCAATTCATTTAATCCTGCCAACAACCTGTAAAGCGGGTGCTGTAACACTAATTACATCTCCAAAATCCCTTTGCCATGTAGATAACACAATCACAGGAATAACACCAGGAGGCTGAGATCATGGGGCTATCTCAGAATTCGGCCTGCCATACGTGCTATTATATTTGATCGATTATTTGTAATATTGTCTATAATAACTATCACAGCTACGATAAATTCCTAATAAATTCTAAACAACTTGTCCTTTTAGTTAATTTCCAAAGATATTAAATTTATCTCTTTTCTTCTCCTTGGTTTTTTAAAATTGTTTTCCCTTTGCCTTACTCCACTCTATTACATATCTTTGTTGGTTCTTTTTTTTCCTTTATTTCTCCTTTCTTAGTTGGTTTTTCTCTATCCATCTCCAAAGTCCTCTTTCTCTCTCTCCAGGTGAGCATATTATCATTTTGAGTGTTTTTTACACAAGATGCTCTGTAATTAGTTACAATTACATGTTATACTTCTATGGCATTGCTCAGCAAAACCTCAAAGCTTATAAGCCTTAATCAGACCTCTCAATGTATATGTGAGTATGAGAAGGAGGATGATCTTTCCCTTTTACAGATGGGAAAATTAAGACTCAAGGGGGTGGAGAATCATCCTAAATCATCTAGTTAACAGAGAAGAGAGGGTTGAAGCCCAGTAGTTAGTCATTCCCTTCTTGGGGAATTTTTAAAAGTCCCTCCCAATGATTCTCACTTTAGAACATAAAGTTCCTTCCTTAGTCTCCCTTCAGTGACGGTGTCTCTGCTGTCACTGGAATCCATGCAGGAAAGGGCAAGCTCAGGAAGGAGCCACTAATGAGCCACTTCAAGGACAGAGTGTGGAGGGACATTATTTAAGGGAAAGAATCAGAGCTGAACCCTAACAGTGGCCAGAGTGAATTGGGAGGTAAGGGGGTCAGACATAAAGTCACCAAACCCCTGAACTAAAAGGAAGCCACCTAGTTCTCAGAGAAGCAAAGTGGTGTAAACTTGACTCCAGCATGAGCCCAGAGCTGAGCTGCTGGTATTGCAGTCCCGGGACTGGGAAGCCCAGAGCAATGGCCCTTTAGCTCACTGGTCAAAACAAAAGTCAGGACCAAAGAATTTTGGAGCACAGCAACCCACTAGCTTTGAAATAAAAATTCATTTGCTTAGCAAAGGGACAAGAAAAATCTCATACCTTTCACACTTTCTGACATTGATTTTCTATGAAAATTACAAGATAAATCTTAGCTCATTTCATACATGTGCTTCATTTACTGCACCTCAACGAATACTGCATCTTCCCAGGCCATTCACTACAAACATCCTTAACATGACACACTCTGAGTTAGGTACTTGCTGTCGCCTCTCAGGACCTGCAGAACTGCAATTGACCCATGGAGAATTGTGGCTCAGTAGTCAGTAGAGAAAGAAGAACTCAAACGTTTATTGAATAGCTTGTTACCTTTTGTCTGCTATGAAGAGTCTTATATTACCCTTTTAGTCTCAACATTTAGAGCGATCGTGAAACAGAGGATTGGTGATATAATATTTTTAAGCCTAATTATTTAAGACAGAGAAGGAAAACTCTGACTCCAAAAAACCTCCGCTGCCTTGCGGCATACCTCTTCAGGGGAAAGGCTAAGGGAGTAAACCCCGACAGAAAATCCGGAGCCGGAGTCCCTAAGGCGGTTTGACGTTGTAGTCAACACCGGCAACTCCTGCGGCGCACCTGAAGCCAAGCTGTATCGACTCCGTCTTTCCCTTGGACCCTTCAGCTGCGAAGAGAGGGGGGGTCTGCTGCATGGGCAACAGCAGACCCTCCATATCACCCTGCCCAGGCTCTGTAGCTTCAGCTCCACTGGAGAGGACACTCCAGCGTCATCACAAGATGTCGATTCAACACGGGAGGAGACAGATACCGTGTCACTCCCGAGTTGGACTGCACAGCCATTCTCGGCGGTGCAGATAGACTCTTAAGAAGCTACACCATCGTCTCTCGAGACGGACGGCTGCCGACAAATTATTTAAGAATGAAGTTCACATAGTGAAAGGATGACAGTCTTCAAGTTCTGAGTCAAGATTTCCACAGCTCCTTCTTCCAAATTCTTAGCTATATTATAGCAGGGTCTTGATCATACCCCAAGCCTCCTGCCTCACTTACAGGCATTGAAGGAAGCTGGTACTATTTCCCTTTCCTCTGTGGAAAGGAAGTTTCAGGTAAAAAGTGACAGGGACGATACCAGCCACTGAGTAATACATGTATATGATATGGTCACTCTCCTTTATTAGTAGAAGGGGAGGCAAAAAGAACAAAGGTGGCAAAACAATGTAAGAAGTACGATCATGGTAAGAAAAGTGACAACGCAAAGGTCAGAATCATCAAGTCATGTTAATATTTTTATTTTTTAAAAGCCATAGCCTTCAAAAGCATCCAAGGGAAAGCAGCACTTGTTAGTATTTTGTGAATAAAATATTTAAAAATTCAAGCAAACAAAATGAAACATAAATAAAATGATTTCTCTAGAATGTGACTTACAAGATTAAATTTTCCTTTTCCAGAACCCTATGGAAAAGAAAACAGTTAAGACTTAGCCTGGGTAAAGCACATGAGTATTAGTATTCTTTCCAAGTTTAAATTGATAGATGATTTTTTTCTTCATTTAATAAAGAAGTTCAATAACATCTTTTGAATGACTTAAGTGTAAATTAACCAGAAATATTTGTGCTTAGTAATGTCATTTATAAAATAATTTAGTTTGGTCAGGGTGTTGCTAATTTGAACAAGGTGGCCTACTCCGCACATGACATTCTTGTATTAACTAGGAGATGCTTGGCGACTAGCATCGGAATTTCCAAAGGATATTCCAGAAGACACATATGTAGTAGTGACATTATCATAACAGGCGCCACAGCCATCACTCACCAAGACCATCCTGGTCCCCCTACCCTTTCATTCAGAAAACAGTCTCTGGAAGGCAAAAAGAAAAGAGCGAGTAGTTGGAATAAATTGTGAAAAACGGAACATCTATGTTTCTCAGAATCACCGCTTTTCTTGTGGCGTTTCAGCAAATGTCTTAATTTATGATATTATCTTTCCTTTCATGTTGTGTTGGGTGAGACTCATTTCCATCCTTCCCTTTGAGTCATGTGGAATGGCTGCTAATGGGAATGATGACAAAGTGGGACTGAGTCATACAGTCAAGGGGGAAAGAAAAGCTGTCACGGATGATCATCGTTTCTCCAGATGCCACAGCTGCGTTCCAGTAGCAGTGGCTGTAAATTACAAGTGCAGGTCCTTTCCTCCCAGCAATGGCAAAGTTAAACAGAAAATGGGTAGACAATGATGTACCACGTGTGTATTGCATGGAGTATCTTGGGGAGACAAAACAGCTTTCTGTCCTCAAGAAACTGGCCAACCAGTTCCAGAGATAAAGCCCTAGACACATGGGTTAGCAGATGCAAAGTGGGGATCTCGGTCTTCAGTCCTCTGTCCTTTAACAAATGTGTTTTTTTTCTACTACCATACCCAATGGAACACAGACCAGGAACAAGGTGTAACAGTGCTTTTCATGAGGTAGACACATGACTAATTAGTCAACATTCCTCAGGAATTAGTTAATACCCCTCAAGAGAATTCTTGATCCATGGAGTACAGTCTACTTGAATGTAATCAGAGAAGAAAAGAATTAGAATGTGCTGACCCCACCAACACCTAAGAAGGTGAGTTTCAAGACGGCAGTAATCAGAAGTGTTGAATCCTGAATTTACTCACGGCTTCTTTTTTCAAAGGATTGTGTCTCTCAATCCTACCTCCCCCATTACAAGATCTTTAAGTTGAAAACTCAACACCGTCCAACCAGCACATGCATCGGACACTCGGTACACGGTGTGGTTAGAGACATCCTACAATTCCCCCTGACACGTTGAGTCTTTGAAGTTCACAGCCACAGCTCTCTGTCACTCATAGTTGTTGACCAAGACATGTTAATGCAGTCCCGTGTCCTCGGTCTTTTCACAAAGTTTTGTAATGTCTGTGCTCAAAATGAGTGAGCTCTAAAGGAGTTTGGGTTTGCCTCCATCAGCATTTCATTGAGAACTAAATTTTAGATGGGTTGGTGTTGTAACTGCTGAGTTGCTCTTTAGCAAATGGGACAGGAACAGAGCCATTGCACAGTTTGAAACCAATGACTAATGTAAAATTATGGAGTATTTACGCGAGGTGTCACTTCACATTAGCAGAACTATTTGAGGTTTAACCTACCTCAAATACACTTATAAAAGCCATAATAATTTACTCAAAGACATTTGTGTCCCACAAATGATCTGCAAGTAACTGTTTTGCTTCTCTAGATAAAGATGACCTGAGACATTTTTTAAAAAACAAACTGTTTACAAGAGCATCTAGGTTATGAAATAACACGATGATTTTGCTTGGTGGCTCATAAAGTGGCCCATAGGGCAATTCCAAGAAAGTGACTTTAAATTTGGTGCGCTAAGAATGCATCAGTGGAATAAGTGTCTAGTTTTCTTTCCAAAGTGACTTTTTCCAAGCGTACAATGCCAGCTTGCGTTTATAAATTTTGAAGTATCTGTTGAAAAAAATTTGTCTTTCTACTTAAAAATTATACATGCCCATCACTCAGATAAAATATACTCAGATTTTTCAATAATAATAGGTATCAACTTTGTTGGCTTCAAAACAATACCAGTTTTTAAAATATACCAAAATATTATCAGTTTTTATCTTGGGTTAAGTGATAGAAGGGGATCATTATGATTTTTGTTTTCTTTGTGGTTTTCTGTTTTTTCTACATTTTCTACATTGAGAATGTATTTCTTTTATAATCATACAAAAACTAAAAATTATTCGTAAAGTTAGCTTATTCACATTATCCTCTAAAGATGTTAAGTAGTATCATTATTCTTTCTGAGAAAACCCCAAATTTTCTTTCAAGGGGAAAAAATAAGGTTTACATATGAATTTTATAACCAGTCTCTGGTTGGCACCCTATTGAAAGAATTTTCTTTGAGTGACTTTTATGATCCAAAATATTAATTCAGCACATTTCAATTTTCCCTGCTCTGGGTGGCGCATTAATTTCCTCTTACTGACTTCCAAGGAGCTCTGTGCGTGAACAAGCTATTCAGGGAGCGGAACTGAAACCTGGCCTAGCGGTCATTCAGCATCTCCTGTCGTGGTTTGCATAGCTTAGGATTCTTCTGGGCCAGGGAAGCATTTGTTTATTACATTTTCCTCAAAATGCCTGTGGAGTTTTAAAGAGGACTTCTTTAGAGAAAAAGCAGGCAGGGGGTTTTCATAACACCAAACATTTGAGAAAATGGAAAGGTTTTACATACACGTTAGCTTCTCTCAATCAGAGTAATGTTACTTGTCCAACTTGGGACCTGGACAAGTCTCTTTATTCTTTTTAAGGTTCTTTTTAAATGGGTATTCATTAAAAAATTATTCTACATGTTTGTAATATAATTAAAAATCCCAGCTTTTTCACTGCCTTGAGGACTTTCTTCTTCATTCCTATTAACCCTGCTAGTTCAGGTAATAGTATAAAATCTGATTTAACAGTTACATATTGATGAATAAAAGTTAAAAATTAGATTCTTCTGGTTTTCATAGTTTTCCCCCAGCTCTATAAGGAACTATTATCAGGGCATCCACAAGCCCTATTTCCCCTATTTCTCTAAATATGTGATTCAATATTTGCCCTTCAGCATATGTTGCATTATCAGCAGAATACTAGACATGAAAAACCTGATTTTGCCAGTGGATTTTAACTTAGTATTGAAATAAAAATAAGGCAAAAACTTTCCCCTGTGGTTTTTGATTAGACAATTCCTTGACTATATATTTTTAAGGGCAACTCACACTCATTTTATTTTCTTTCTATTCTTCAGCATCGACTACCCTTGAAACAGCAGGTGGGGAATGGTATCAGTTAAGAAAGCACTAGCAGCCTGGGGCACCTCTCACACCTTTGCAAGATCTTCTTCCCTGGAGAGTGGGTGGGACCTCTGCCTTCTTCAAACCAACAGAATACAGCCAAAGAGATGGGACATCCATAATTACATGTATGTGGTCACACTACCCAAGACTGTAATGGCCATCTTGAGCAGCCACCCCACCCCCACCCCGGCTGGCTTTAAAGAAGTACTGTAGCTGCGTGTTGTGAGATGACGCGTGTCAAGGGCCGTGTGATAAGCCTATAAGAAACTGAAAACTGCCAGCAATCCCAGGAGCTTGAAAGCAGATCCTTCCCCCAATCTTGCCTTTGTTGAGCCTGGGGCCCCAGCTGCCACCTTCAGAGCATCGCTGAGGGACCCTGAAGCTGAGCCCATACTCCTAACTCATTAAAACTATGAGATATAACAAATGGGTTTTTTAAGCTGCTAGTTTTGTGGTGATATTGTTATGAAGCATATATAAACTATGACGTATATCTCAGAAGAGGTGGAGGAGATGGGGTGAGAGAGGGGGTCAGTGGGAATGAGGACAATACAAAGAAATAGGTTGAATTATCTGTTCCAAGAAGTTATATATGCAGTGAGCTTGAGACTTCAAGACCTATGATAAAAGCAGGTCCTGGGAGCTCTCAGCCTTGCACATGCAGACAGGTGTGGTCTCTGGATGGTAATGAGAAGATGAGCACAATGGGGGGACACCTGTGCTTAGAATAAAAGAATAAAACAATAATCACAGCTTTCGGAATCAGCACAGTGAACTGATTGAGCCTGTGTGCGTACCATGGCTCTGTGATTTACAAGCTATATGGCCATGCAAAATTTCTTCAGCTCACTGAGGTTGTGTTTCTTATGTAAAATGTACTTTTTTTCATTGTAGGATTGCTACAAAGATTAAATGAGATGACATACGTAAAAGACTTATTGCTGTGCCTGGCATACTGTAAGGGCTCAAATATGCTCTTTCTACTGGCTTTTCACACAAGAAACTTCATGTCACAGCAATAATTGATCACATGACTTCAAAGACTAGAGGGAAATATCACATAGGTGTGGAGCAGATAAAGCTCTTAAAAGAACCTATATGAAAAAAATAGCCATTCGTTTATACAACTAGAATAGCACAAAAGGGATTGAGAAATACATTACATCCCAGAAGGCATGAAGAGAAAGAAAAATGCTACTTTGAAGAGAAATGAGATAAGGCTGGATTACAAATTTACAGAATGCAACACTGAATTTCAGAAGTGTGATCTCATTTTCCCCTGAGGATATGCTAAGTCGGCATCCATACCTCACAAGATCAGCACATTTGTAAAAGCTTCTTTCCCTACCTGTGAGGGAAGACTTTGTTTTAGGGCTATCTCCCTGTGTAGTGCTGGCCTTGGGCTTAGTCTCACATGCAGAGCCTCGCACGTTTTCAGGAGGAAAATAAAACCACTCTTCCTCAGGTGCATATTAATCATGTTAAGCTATTCTTTAAAGGCAATAAACAATGCACATATGGTGATTAGAAGAGAATTATTTTTCATAGGAAAATAAAGTCTGGCTCCATATGTTTTGGATTCCTGCTCCCCAAAATAAACCCACAATTCTCCATTCCCTTACCAAAAAGGAAAAAAAATAATCATCTGCTTTAAAGAATACGGAATCCTGACATTTTGGTTAATTTATAACTATCCAAATATATTTCAAGGACTAGTTAATATTTGAGAATATGTATTTCAGATATTCTAAGTAGAAAAATCACATTTTATGTAAGGTAAACAAACCAAAACACCAAAAGGCTGAATCTTGAAGAACCTATGGTTTTATGACATACAAGTAGATTTTAAAGTTAGAAAGCCTTCTCTTATATCCAAATTTATTCTAAATTTATGCATGTAAAAATATCTGTAATGTCTACAAAATGCCCAGGTGTTTACAACATTTAATAAATGAAAATGTTTGCAGAACTTCAGGCCCTTGGGTAGGACATAAAATTTAGACATATTTCCAACAAAGAACTGAAGAACTTCTTTATAAGTAAACCACTCATTTTTAAAAATAAATGGATACATGCTATTCATGAATTTGAAAATAAGACAGAATCTGTGGTCTCAAACCACACCGCACAAATAACCTTTTAATTATATCACATTCTATCAAATCAGATATATAGTTGCCTTAGATATAATGGTTTCTTTGGTCCTAAAATTTAATGACTAAATTTTTGTTTTAGTCTGTCAGAACATTCTTTCACAAATCTATCTCTCCCCTTTCAGACTGAATAACCACAAAACCATTGCAAATCCACATTTTTAACTACACGATAAAGGCTTTTATAATATACCATTTTCCAGGGCAATTATTTATAAGATAAATAATGTTTTAAATGTTTATTTGAAAATGTTTAAATGATTATTTATTTAGATTTGATCTAAGTAGTTTCATACTTAATTTATCTTTTATATTTTAAAGAAACGTTTTGCCAGATTGTCAAGTTGCCACAGTTGTACATAGCTTAGTATTTTTGAAGATTAATTCTGTATCTTGATTAAGGTAGCCTGTTTTGCATTAATAAGTCTTAGTATTTTTACATTATGTTTGAGTTAAACACATCTAAAAATAGAGCATGTTTTCATTCAATCATCAGTAAATATTCATTTGCATATGTTGTTTTTGTGGATTAGTTGCCAAACATGTAGTTAAATGATAAATAGATACGTTGAGGAATTAAACTTTCATACAGGGTGGTCTTGATATGAGTCAAAGCCAGAAAATTAATGCTTAGTTTCCAAAACACCTAATGCACACAAAAGTAATTAATTCTATAGCTGTGTGGGCCTTCAATTCTGTGAATTTATAATGTCTTCCACATTTTATTAATTGTTTACATGGTTAAGGTATTGTACTTTCTCACATCATTCACATAGGGTTGAGATACAAATGAGTTAATTTAATTGATGTAATCATTAATTATTGAGTCGTCTCAGATGTGATCGTTCTGTTTATGAGGTAATTTCATGATGCCAACTGTTTTCCATTATTTTATAATTAAGTCCCATTTCTGTACACCCTCTCGTCCCATTAGCTCACCCTTCCAATTCCATCGAAGGAAAACACATTAGCAAATTACACACTGCAGCTGATTTAGGTATTATAAGAAATTGACATTTACTAAGGAAATAGTCTAGTGGATACTATAAAAATAACAGTTTAAGTCATTACAATAAATAGGCTATTTTTACAAAATAAATAAGTGTGAATCAACAAGACAATTCCAAGAGACACAACTTCCAGCCATCACAAGAAATCTGTACAAGAGATTCCTGTTGCAAGCACCCAGAGATCTCTGTCCCAATTCAGTCTCTCTCACTGACACCAGCTCTAGTCAATGTACGGAGTTGGGGATGTTCGATGGAACATCCACAGAATCTTGGAAACTCAAACATACATATGAGATGCAGAACTGCCCACATAAAATAAATTAGGTGATGGGGGTCATCACATCCTCTGTAACTGGGGCCAGGGGCAGGGAATGTTGCATAAAAAATCCATCTAATTCAGACATGAGTCCATCATTCCATCATGATTCCAACATGATTAAGGACCAATTGTAGATATTTAGTAAAGGCCTGCTATCTACAAGGAAACTCATGTAAATGCCATCTGCTAATTGGTGCTGCTGCTTTTGGGGAATTTATACCTAGCAATAAAATTGTGTTCAGTTGAATAAATTAATATGTGTAAGTATAAGAAATAAGGTGTAATTGATATGTAGTTTCTAAAAGTTGTTTCATAATTAGCTATATATAGCACAATAATTATAATTAATGATAAACAAATATAAATGGAATAGAATTAAAATTAATTATAGAATTACAATTCTATTTCATATTTAATGAATTAAACCACAGTTACTTACATTTACATTAGCAACTAAGAGTAAGTATCATGGAAAAAAGCTTAGAAAGGCAATACAACCTAAGGAAACAATATGCATTTTTTGTGAAACTTATAATCAATACATTTTGAAATATAATTTTGCTCATGACATCACAAAAAATAAAGGTTACTATGTGAGGTGATAGATGTGTGATTGTGGCAATCATTTCACAATATACATTAAGTCCTCACTTAACAACATTGCTAGGTTCTTGGAAACTATGACTCTAAGTGAAATAATGTATAAAGAAATCAATATTTCCATAGATTAATTAGATATAAGCAAGAATTAAGTTCCTACAGCACATTTCTGTTCACAAACTATCATCAAACTTGTAAATAAAGACCAAAAACACTTTTAATATTAAACAATGAAATACATGAGAGCTATATATACATTGAAGAAAGATGAATATAAACAAGCAAGATCATTATTTTCCAACCAAGTCAGTGCCAGTTCAAGGTGACAATCTGAGCATATGAATGTATCTCCTTACATTCCCCAGAACCCATTAAAATAGTAATATACCAGTTAAAAGGAGAGGGTCAAATACAGAGCAGTGAGAAGAACATGAGGAAGTTTATCAGTGGATGAACTATTACAACACAGTTCTAGAAGGTGGAAGGCGAGTGGAGGAGAGAAGCAGACTAGGAGAAGACAAAACCCAGAATGAATATGAAAAGGCTGCAGCTCAAGAGGAAGCTTTCTGCCTTTCAGAACTTGTGGGGCAGGTGGGGTGGGGGGAAGGGCTGCAGACTCAAGGATGCCAGATGAGGTGGTCAGCAGAGCACAGCATAGGGCTGAGAACAGAAGTGTTTATTGAAAAGTCTGCTGCCCATTTCCCCATCTTTATATTCAGAATACACAGCCAGGTGTTACCCTCTAGGCAAAAAAAAAAAAAAAAAAATGTAGAAGAAGGGTTTTCTTGTGTGTTTTCTACATAAATTTAACACACTGTCTAGCATAAACAAAAGAAGTAACTGTTGCTGTTGGAGCACCAGGGAAAAAACATTCTGAGAGTCAGCGTTCCCCAGGGTAATGAAGAAGGCTTGGACACAGCTTTGGGAACAAAGGGTGGTGGGCAGAGCTCAACGGGCTTGATATTAGAAGGGCGAAGGTAGTTAGGATCACTACTCATGAAGAAGAGCAAACATGAAACATGATTGAAATAAATTTCTGCCAACTACTTTGTGAGGAGGGTACAGATTATATGAAGCTGGGAATCCTCCACTGACTTGGTGACTAAGCCTGTTATATCCAAAATTTTTAAAGAAATTGAGTTAGTTATCAAAAGCCTACTCACACACACACACAAAGATATTGTTAGAATTCTACTTCTAGCCAAGATGAAATAACAGGGGCCAACTTTACCACTCTACCTGAACAAAACTGAACTGTTATTATTATAATATTATAATAATGAGAACTAAAAAAACTGGACAAGGTTTTTAGGAACTGCACATCAAGTAAGTAAGCAGAAAACGTTGATCCCTGAGAGAGAGAAATCATACAAGGTGAACCTTATGACTGTCCCAGTTTACAACTCAGACATATTTTCCAGGCTGCGGTATAGGGCAGAAGATCCCAAATAGAACAAGGCAGTAACCATGAGTTGAGGAGCAATACATGGAATCTAGAGAGGCCAAGAACTGCAATTCAAAAAGCAGAATCCTGAGAGAAGACAGCTGCACAGAAAAAGAGCTACAGAGATCCACAGAGGATACCCTTTGAGTTTTCAGCTGAGTATTTAGAAGCATACAGGACTGTAAAGAAATTACCCAAGGACAGGAAAAGAACCACCTGAAAGGAGCACATTCTCAGAGCTCAGACAGATGCAAGGATATTTCATGTTCCAAAAAGCCAGAGGGGAAAACCTAATAATTCAAGAAAAATTGGATAGAGCACCTATACAATGGAATCACCTCAGTAGTGGAGAAAATTAGCCTTAAAGGCAATTCTGGTTTGACCTGACAAGGTTTAACAGCAGGCTAGAAAAGATCAAGCTATTACTAAGGCATTCAACTGCACTTAAGAGCAGAACTCAAGAATATTTATATGAATATAATATTAAGTATTCAACAAGATAAAAATCACAATCTTTGGAATTTAATGAAAAATTATCAAGCATGCAAAGAAGTAGGATAATATAGAATACAATAAGGAGAAAAATCAAGAACTGGCATAGATAATAGAATTGTCAGACAAAGACATTAAAACAATTATTTTAACTATATTCCACATGTTTAAGTATGTAATAGAAAGATTAAGTAGGTAAATACAGACTTGAAAGATGTTTAAAAGATCCAACTCTAACTCTCTGAGATAAAAAGAAAACATTCTTGAAATAATATTTTTTAAAAATAGGTGGAATGGGTTAAATAGCAGATTAGACATTCCAGAATTAAAGATTAGTGAACTTAAAGATATGGAAACTATCTAAAATAAAATACAGAGAAAATGAAGAGAAAAAAATTGAAGAAAGCTTCAGTGAGTTATGGAACACTTTCAAGTGGCCTATTAACATATAATTAGAGTCCTCAAAGGAGGAGAAAACAATAGAAAATATAAAAGTTTTTTTCCAAATTTGATGACACCTATAAACCCACAATTTCAAGAAGTTCAACAAACTTTGAATACAAGAAACAAGAAAATACAATGAGATATATTAGAATGAAAGGGCTTAAACCTACCAATAAAGAAAAAATGTGACAAGCAACCAGGGGGAAAGGGAACATTATATACAAAACAACAAAATAAGAATAAGAGCAAGTTCTCATTGGAAAAAAAATAATTAAGACAGTGGAGGAAACAAAAACTCTCTAAACCTAAAATTTTATACCCAGCCAAAATGTCTCCAAAAAACCAAAGGCAAGAGGTGGTCCTTCCCAAAGACCCCACAAGATGGTGGAAATGGAGCAGAAAAAAAAAGCGAACCTTCTGCAGGTTCACCTACCTCAGCGTGGATCTCACCAGCTGCTGCATGGGTCCTAGGAGCAGCTGATGCAACTGTTCAGTACACAACAGCAGTGGCAGCTGAACCCAGGCCTGTGGAAGAAGCAGGACTTGCCACTGAGTGTCTCTGCACCCAAGAAGAAGGCTCCCCCCACCACCATGGAGAAGCCTGAGGCTGTGAAGACATGATCATCCTGTGGGACATGATCATCTTGTGGGAGATGGTGGGCAGCATGGTGGGCTTCTACATGGCAAGACCTTCAACCCAGTGGAAATCAATCCTGAGATGATTGGTTACTACTGGGTGAGTTCTCCATCACCTACAAGCCAGTGAAGCACAGCTGGACCAGCACTGAGGCCACCCACTCCTCTCACTTCATCCCTCGCAAGTAGCCAGTAAAAGCACAGACTTCTGATTAGGATGGAGATGTAGGTAAACACACTTTACCTCCTCACACAACCATAGAAAGAATTACAACTAGACCTCAAAACAAGTAACACCCAGACCATCAGAAAATCAAGCTGTAGGGAAGTCCAACAACTAAGGATTTAAAGATGCCACATTCATCCAGATGGGTATGAGGGGCAGAAATGTGGAGATGAGTGGAGAGGGACAGAGTCATGGTGTGACATGGAGAGGCGGCAGCAGTGGAAAGAGCAGTCCCACATTCACATGTGGTGGATAAAAATCAGGAGGGATATCTTGGGAGCAAGTGATCCCAGCCCCAGGCCAGACTGCACAGCCTAAGGTTCCAGTGCCAGGAAGATAAATTCCCATAACTACTAGCTGAAAAACCAGTGCACATTGGAGTGGCAAAAGAAACAGCTGGGTTTTCAGGAGACTCTGCTTAAAGGACCTACATGGTCTTCAAATGTATGCTGACCCCTCTGGGGTTCAGCACCAGGGCAACAGCTGGAAGGAAGCCAGTCACACAGGATGAGTGCCGGGAAAACCTCCAGAAGCCAAGCAGTGGCATTGTCCCCTCTCCATGCCTTGCCCCCAAAAAGAGCCACAAAGCAGGGAACCAAGTGACCCCACCCTCGTGATTACCTAAGGCTCTACCCCATACAATTTACAGGTGCCTTTTCTACCATAGGCCACTCTAAGACAGGAAGCCAAGTCAGCTCTATGTAATACACAGAAACAAACACAGGGAGTCTGCCTACTTGAGGAGAAAATGAAATATGGTCCAAATGAAAGAACAGAACAAAACCCCAGAAAAAGAACTAAACAAAATGGAGATGACCAACCTGTCAGATGTAGAGTTCAAAACAGCGGTAATCAGGATACTCAAAGAACTCATTGAGTACAACAACAAAATAAAAAGGACCCAGGAAGAAATGAAGGTTACACTAGGTGAAATAAAGAAAAATCTACAGGGAATCATAAGTAGAGGTGATGAAGCCAGGATTCAAATCAACAATTTAGGACATAGGAAGAAATAAGCATTCAACCAGAACAGCAAGAAAAAAAAAGAATTAAAAAAAAAATGAGGATAGTATAAGGTGCCTCTGGGACATCTCCAAACGTACTAACATCAGAATCATTGGGATTCCAGAAGGAGAAGAAAGAGAAAGAGCAAGAAATTGAAAACTTATTTGAAAAAATGAAAGAAAACTTCTCTAATTTGGTGAAGGAAATATATATACAAGTCCAAGAAGCACAGAGAATCCCAAATAAGTTGGACCCAAAGAGGACCACACCAAGAGGTATCATAATTAAAATGCCAAAGATTCAAGATAAAAAGAGAATCTTAAAAGCAGCAAGAGAAAAGCAGAGGCTTACCTACAAAGGAGTTCCCATAAGATTGTCAGCTTATTTCTCAAAAGAAACTTTGCAGGCAACAAGGGACTGGCAAGAAATATTCACAGTGATGAAAAGCAAGGACATACAATGTAGGTTATTCTAGCTAGAAAAGCTGTCAGGGCAGATAAAATGCTTCCTGGACAAGGTAAAGCTAAAGGAGTTCATCATCACCAAGCCCTTATTAAATGTTAAAGGGACTTATTTAAGAAAAAGAAGAAGTTGAAAACTATGAACATTAAAATGGCAACAAATTCACAACTATCAACAACTGAATCTAAAAAACAAACTAAGCAACAATCAGAACAAGAACAGAATCATAGATACAGAGATCATTTGGAGGGTTATCAGCTGGGAGGGGGGGAGGGAGAGAGTGGGGGGAAAAGTGTAGGGACTAAGAAGCATAATCGATAGGAACAAAATAGACAGGGGAATGTCGAGAATAGTATAGGAAAGGGAGTAGCCAAAGAACTTACATGCATGACCCATGGACATGAACTAAGGTGGGGGGTATTGCTGGAGGGATTGGGGAGACTGGGCAGATGGGAGCAAACATGGACAAATTGGGACAACTGTAATAACATAATCAATAAAATATATTTTTAAAGGCACAGACTTCTCTTTTTTTTAAAAAAAGGCAAAATTAAAACTTTTTCAGACATACCAGAACTGAAAATAAAATAATAAAAATTATACACTTATTTATAAGAACTGATTAAAACGTGTTCTTCAGAAGAATGCTACACTGAGGAATAAAGAGCACCAGAAACGGTAAATAAGTGTGTAAATATAAAAGGGTTTTATTTTTATTTTTAAATCTTTCTAAAAGATAAATATCTGTCTAAAGAAAAAATAACAATACATATTGAGTTTTATAACATATATGGAACATATGTACAAAGTCTGGTAGGGAGAAATGAAAGTATACTGTTAAGGTTTTTATATTATATGTGAAGTGATATCCTATTAACTGAAGAGACATGATAACCTAGAGATGCTCCAAACTCTAATGGAAGCACACACACACACACACACACACACATAAAATAATAGACTTATAGCTAATAAGGCAATAACAGAAAAGAAATGGAATAAATAAAAATAATCCAAAAGAAAAGAAAAAGAATAAAAAGGGGATAAAGAATAAATGGAATAAAAAACAATAAGGTGGTGGATTTTAAACCTAACTAGATCTGTAGTTATATCAAATGTAAGGACTCTAAACACCTCAATTCAAAGTGATAAGTTGTCACATTAACAAAAATAAGCAAAACTCAATAATATGCTGCCTAGAATAAATGTACTTTAAATATAAAAATGGAAATAAAAATAAAAGAATGAAAGAAATCTGTTAACACTAATCAGAAGAAAGAGTAGTTGTATTAATAACAAAGTAGATTTTGAACAAAGATTATTACCAAGGATAAGAGACACTTTATAAAGACCAAAGGGGCAGTTAATATGATACATTGGGAAGACATGACCATCCTGAATGCTCATGCACCCAATTATCAGAGCTTCAAAATACATGAAATAAATTGATGGAACTGCAAAAAGAAACAAAAAATCCATATTATGGAAATGTCGATATTCCTTTTTTTCTCAATAACTGATAGAACATGTAGACAGAAAACCAATAAGGAGACAGGAGAATAAACACTATCTACCAAATTGACCTAATCAAAATTTATAGAACACTCTACCCAACAACAGTAAAATAGACATTCTTTTCAATTGTACACAGACTGCTTACCAAGATTGACCATTGTCCTGCCCATAAACAATTCTCAAACAAAATTTTAAAAATCAATTCATACACATTATGCTTACTCTACAATGGAACTGAATTAGAATCAACAACAGAAAGGTCTCACAAAAAAAAAAAGCAAAAAGGAACCTAACTATTTAGGATAAATAACCCGCGAGTCAAAAAAGAACTCAAAGGGGAAATTAGAATATTTTGAACAGAAAGAAACTGAAAACACATTTCAAAATTTGTCAGGCGTGGCTAAAGCAGTACTTAGGAGAAAAGGGAGAGTACCAACTGCCTATGTTAGAAAATGAGAGGCAGTTCCCTTGGCAGTCATGGGATCTCTCTTGCTTCAACAGTGTTTATGGGGAACAGACCCAGGGACACCCCTTCTTTCAGCTCCCACCACCCTCCAACCTCTTTTCCAGTCACCACCTTCGGAACCACCTCAGCCATCTTCAGCCTCCAAGACCAGCCAACACCACTTTGGGACCTTAACTCCTTATCGCCAGGCAACCATGAGCTCCCAAATTCATCAGAATTATTCCACCAATTTGGAGGCCACCATCAACTGCCTGGCCGCCCTGCATCTGCAGACCTCCCACACCTACCTCTCTCTGGGCTTCTGCTTCCACCACGATGATGGGGCTCTGCAGGGCGTGGGCCACTTCTTCCACGAGTTGGCCCAGGAGAAGTGCAAGGGCCGCGAGCATCTCCTGAAGATGCACAACCAGCACGGTGGCTGCATTCTCTTCCAGGACGCCCAGAAGCCTTCCCACTATGAGTGGGGTAAGACTCGGGACATCATGGCAGCCACCTTGGCCTTGGAGAGGAACCTGAACCAGGCCCTTTGGGATCTGCAGGGCCTGGGTTCTGCCAGCACGGAGCTTCATCTCTGTGACTTCCTGCAGAACCACTTCCTGGGTGAGGAGGTGAAACTCATCAAGAAGATGGGTGACAGCTGATCAACCTCTACAGGCTGGAGGCCCCCAGGCTGGGTGGAGAGCGTCTCTTGGAAAGGCTCACCCTCCAGCACGACTAGGAGCCTTTGGAGCCCAGAGGCCTTTGAGGGGCCCCCCTCCATCCCACTATGTCTGGCTTCTGCCTGAGCCTCTCCCTGCAACCACTAGGCAACCTTTTAATCATCCTGGGACCCTCTCCTGTGCATTGGACCAGATGGAAATAATAAAGCTTTTTGCAGGAAATAAGAAAAGAAAGGAAGGAAGGAAGGAAAGGAAAAAATTGAGAGAGGTCCCAAATTAATTATCTCAGTTTCCATCTTAAGAAACTAGCAAAACCAGAGAAAATTAAACCCAAAATAAGCAGAAGAGTGTAAATAATAAGACCAGAGAAGAAATCAATTAAATAAAAAACAAGAACAATAGACACAATCAACGAAACCAAGAGCTAGCTTGTTCTTTGAGAAAACCCGTTAAATTCATAAACTTCCAGCTACACTGAAAATAAAGCAGAAGACACAAAGTAGCAATTATCATTACTACAGATTACATAAATTAAAAGGAGAACAAGGAAACATTATGAACAACTTTATGCCAGCAGCTGAAATGGACAAATTCCTCAAAAATATATAGCTGTCTGTTCTCCAGAGAACTGTTCTTGGAAGCTTGTTGACCTGGCTACCTGGGGGTTTCTGCCTCCCTAGGGAGCAACCTACAAAGACTAACCAACAGATCCATGGGTTAGAAAAATCATTCACCCCATCCCGCTCTCTCCTCAGGTGAGGACAGATTCTAAGGTGCAATTTAGGTTCTCAAGGGCCCATGGGATCAGGCCGAAGCCAGGCACCAGCTTTCATCCTTAGCTTCATCCTTATTTAGCTTTCTTCCCCTGCTTCATTGAAGGATACTCCTTCAATAAATTACTTGCCTAAGGTCCCCTGTATGGGGCTCTGCTTTATAACCTGCCTTAAGACAGAGCACAAAAGAGAGGCTGGAAGGCAAGGATGAATGATGGTACAGTAGTCCCTCTCTATATCGCGGCCCACTTATCACGGCTTCACTGTATCGCGGGATTTTAAAAAATATTATATTTAATCATTTATCGCGGATTTTTCACTATATCGCGGGATTTTGAGATACTGTATACATATGTTGTTAAAGTTATGTAGGTTTAAGAGTGTAGAATAAATGTAAGGTTCCTACTTCTCAGGGCGGGGGGGGGTGCGTCCAGAACGTAATACCCATGGTAAGTGAGCGAATACTGTACTTAATTCTTCCTTTTACCTTGCTTTTCTGCCTGTACCACCCTGGCAATGAGCCCTGATCTTGGGTTATGAATTAAATTGTGCCCATCCCTCCTCAAAAAAAAAAAAAAGTGGTAAAGTTCTAACCCCCAGCACCTGAGACTGTGACCTGATCTGAAAATAAGGTCTTTGCAGATAATGAAGTTCAGATGAAGTGTATCTTAATCCACCGTGACTGATGCCCTTAAAACAAGGGAAAGTACAGACTCAGAGACAGACATGGGCAGAGGGAATCCAAGGTAAAGATACTGAGAACACCATCTCCCAAATGAGGAAAGGAGCCCCTGAGGCTGCCAAAACTAGCAGGCAGGTCCAGAACAGGTTCTCCCTCACATCCCTCGGAAGAAGCCAACCCTGCCCATACTTGGATTTCAGACTTGTAGCCTACAGGACTGTGAAAGAATACACGTCTGTTGCTTTAAGTCACCTAGTTCGTGGTGCTTTATTAGGGCAGCCCCACGACACTAATGCATCCTGACAGTTGTCTTGGGTTTTCTTCCAACACTCCCATAATCAACTCATTTCACCAACTCAGGGGCCTACGCACCAGCGGGGCAGCAGCCCCATCGCTTCAGTCCCACCAGGGCTCTCCAATCAGCTTCGAGGCTGTTAGCCCTGACTGGCCTCGTTCCTCGGTCCCCAGGTGTGGGAGCTGTTCCCTGCCGTTACTGTTGTATTTCTGTGTTCCCTTTTGGTTTTTTCAGTTTCCTGATATCCATTTAGCCAATTCCTTGTATTCCATTCATTTTATGGAAATGGGAACTAACTAGCAGAGTTTCTTTATCTCTGGCAAGACCCCTGAGTGATGACCATTTCATTCATAGAAAAAGCCAAAGTCTGTAGCATAGCTTACCAGAGTCTATGCTATCCAGGCCCCTGGCTCCTTCTCTGGCCTCCTTCCTTGTCATTTCTTGTCACTCACTCTGCTCTAGCCACCTGGGTCTCTTTGCTAAACATACCAAGCTTGTTACTTTGTGGTTTTTGACTTGCCGTTCCGTGCTTGCCGACATCTGCAAACATATGACCTGCTGCTTCAAGTTTCTCTCTGTAAACACCTTTCCTGACAATGCACAGTCAGTCATGTGTTGCATGACAGCGTTTCGGTTAATAACAGACCACATGTACTACAGTGGTCCCGTAAGATTATAATGGAGCTGAAAAAGTCCTCTTTCCTAGTAATGCTGTAGTTGTGGTAATGTCACAATGTCATAGCGCCAGGTATTTATTCATGTGTTGTGATGACGCTGGTGTAAACAAACCTACTGTGCTTCCAGATCTATAAAAGCCCAACACATACGATCATGTACAGTCCCTAACGCTTGATAATGTTAATAAACAACTGTTACTGCTTTATGTATTTACTATGATATACCATCTATTGTTATTTCAGAGTGTACCCTTTCTACTTATAAAAGTTTTCCGCCATGTAATACCAGCAGCCACCTTTTATATCTGGCGTTCACCATTTATTCTTTAGCCCTTCTGTTGGCTGCCCTTCCTCTGCAGAATTGCACTTGATAGCAGTGTCTTTTGAAATCTCATGTACATTGTCTTCCTTTCTGTTTAATAATTAAAAATTTTATAATGCAAGTATTTCCTCCATTGCAAACTTTATAAAGTATTCAGCCAGACAAGGTTGGCTGGTCAGCAGCATTTGCTGAGAAGTTGGCATGAGACTGAACTAGAATCTTTTCTGGGGTCACCAAAGAAGGGAATGTCATTCCTGTCCTGGTGGAGCTTACCATCTCATGGATATCCAGCTCCCACGTGTAAAATAAATCTCAGTTATCAAAAATGCACAAATAAAAACAATGAAAATGTACTACACGCGTGCTGGTTACATGAGACACAATGGCTGATGGGCCATTCAAACTAGAATAACTCCTAGAACTTGACTGAAAAGCTGGGATTTCAAGATCTATAAGGATAAGGTAGGAAAGCAGAAAGGGTACATTCAAAAGAAAATGACAACTACATGAGCGTAATTTCATTGGTTTCCTAGTCTCTAAACCACACTATGAATTTGGCCCGTAGCCTTCCTTTCTTAGTTATTGACTATTTCTGTATTCTGTGCTTTCCCTTTAATGTATCACATTCTCTTTTGAATTTAAATGCTTCTGTACTTTTAATGGCAGGGTGGAGTCACTTCATAAACTCCTTCCAAACTCATCCTCAGGTCTCAGCTGCAATGTTATTTTCATAGAGAGGCTTTATCCAGTTTCTTAATCGGAAGTAAGTGCACGTTGTTATTCTCTACCTCGGTATTTCTTTCACAGCTCTTACCACAATTTATAATCATAAATTTGTGACCTTATCATCTGTCTTTCTTGCTAGATTATTAACTACCGAGAAGCAGGGTTTTTGTATTTTTTTCATTACTGTACACACTTAGCACAGTGCCTGACACTGAATACAGTAGTCCCTTTCTATATCACAGTTCATTTATCGCGGCCTCATTGTATCAGAGGATTTTTAAAAATATTATATTAATTATTTATCACGGATTTTTTGCTATATCGCAGGATTTTGCGGTACTGTATATGTATGTTGTTAAAGTTATATAGGTTTAAGAGTGTAGAATAAATGCAAGGTTCCTACTTCGCAGGAATGTCTAGAACGTAATACCTGTGATAAGTGAGGGAATATTGTATATATTTGTAGAAATGGAATGAAATACATAGTGCACATTTCCGTGAAGTCCAGAAATCCATATGTAAAACTGATTGAAATACCAAAAATGATTTTATTTCAAACATTTATCAGATTTAAGTTGGGCTAACTTCTGGTACATAGAGATGTGTATCAACGTAGCTCACATACATGGCAATAATTGGAGCTTTACCTATTCAACTTCAATTGTGTCAAATATTTCATCTTTTATGATAAACCTAAATTGTTCATGAGAATCGTTAACCTATCTAAGGTAAAGAATATAATCCTAGCTAGTACTGGTGTATGGGGGTGGGGTGGGCCTAGTTGCTTCTAGCCCAGACAGGGTGCAGCTCAGAAGAAGGAGCCACGTTGCCTGGGTAGACAGGGCCATGCACCAATGCACTGTGCTTGGTGAGTGGAGCTCGAGCAGGACTTCGCTCCCATCTGTGGCCTCAGCCAGGTGCCTTGGTTCAGGGCACGGCCCGCATGAAGAGGGCAGTCCTGGATTGGGGCTGTTCTGTGCAGGTGCGAGCAGAACGTGGGGATCTGGCCACCCTTGGGCAGCTCCATTCCTTGCTTTTAAAAAAGGCCAATTTGTCTGGATGAGTTTGGTCAGGTGTGGGTCCCTTCTTCTTCTCTGTAGAGGGACAGCTCCCTGACGGAAGAAGACCATTTCTTCATGTTCCAGTGTGCAGGTGGCTGTGTAGCCTCCATGTGAGTAACAAGGTTTAATCTTAGGAAGTCAGCCAATGTTGATTCTTGGTTCCTAGAAAGGTATGCTGCCAATCTGGCTGTAGTTGAGCTTTGCAATCTCCCTCTGCAAACAAACAAACAAACAAACAAACAAACAAACGAAAAACCCACATCATCAGTTAGTTCATGTGTATAACACTGCTTAGTGACTATTTGGAAATTTTATCAGTGACACTAAGAATAAGCTCAGCTGTCTCATCAGTGACCCAACTTATTGACTGTCGTGATAGTCTCATTTCTGTAATCCTTTATAAACTCTCTAAATCTTGAAACTTAGGGTCATAGGTTATAACAGCTCCATAATTTTTTATAACCAAAATTAATTTACCTTTTCGTGACCTTAGCCTCAAAATACAATCATAAGGAAGGCCTGTTTTGAAACTGCAAAAATGAATTCATCCCTTGGAGAGTTCAAAACACTGAAACATCATTTTAGAAATACTTTTATTTTGGAAAACAGAACGTAAAACTGATATTTGGGTACAGAGCCTTGGATAGCCAAGTGCAACCTAGATTGGACCCCTGGGTTCTGGTTTTGAAACAATGTAATTAGATGAGATTGTGTAAGTGATTCAATCTGGATGGGGTTCCTCTCCAGATCTGTTTATTAAGTGAGAGTTTAAAGTCTTAATAACTCTATCCTTTATTTTATAAGTCCTTAAAACAGAGGAAATGTCCGATAAAGCATCTGTGGATGAGAAGACAAGTGTGAGATCACGTGTACACAGGATTCATATGTATACAACAGCGCCTGGGAGAAACGGCAAGTTTGTTAGAGGGGGCCTTCCACTCAGCTCAGTACTGCGCTAAATATTCCAGCAGATTCTTTTCAGTTTTTCTCATTGGTCACCTTCTGAGGGGGGATCTAGCTCCACTAGTAACTCTGGGCTCAGGAAGTGAAGGGGGCAGAGCCTTATCTAGCCACAGGACCCACTTTCACAGTAATCAGTTCAATCAGCTACCCGTCTCCACCATCACCAACTTTCCCCTGAGCTTGGCAAAATCTGTGGCGCGATAGTGAAGCAGATCCAAATATGGCCAGCATTTCCTCCACTGCCGAACGGGGAAGACTTACTTATCTCCTCTTTAAAATCCATCTCCCAGAAAATCATCTCCCCTGTTAAATACTCAAGTGGTACTAGGCACACTTTGTGTGCGGCCCCTGTAATCCCAACGTGTGGGGATCTCGAAAACGTCGTCACCTCTCTTGATAACATACAGATCTTTTTAGAAACCCTTTCTTTAGGCAGACTGCTTCTAAATGGGAGAAAGTTTAATTTATTCAGGTACACGGGATACACAGGGTATCCCGCTTCTGGACCTCAGCAAACCTGCTATGAGTTCATCCTTCAGAACTAAGACACCCCCGAGGAAATCTCCCCAGGATTTTTTTCCCCCCTCATTGAAAATGAAGCTGATTTGCGGCCAGCTTCTTCGCCTCTCCTCCACCTGGGGCCGGGGAAACCTGCCTTCCGGGGGATCGCCAGAGGGGCCTGGCAGAGTTCCAGGGCACAGGTGGGGCCCTGCAAGGGGCGTCCAGGGCCAGCCCGCCCAGGTGGTCGCAATCCGTCCCGCAGGCAGACTTCACCGCGCACCCCGTCCGTGGCGTTCCAGTAGCGCGCAGGGCCTTAGCCAAGGATGGGCACCCTTTTCGGAAGTCTTCAAACCACCTCAACTACTCAGCGGCTCCCAGCATCTGGGTTGCAACCGCCACTAAACCAGACCCCAAGGAAGATCTTTATCGCCTAGAGCTTCACATTGAAAATCACCAGGGAACAAGGAGAGTCCGTGCGGGCCAGCAGTTGGAAAGGGGCCGAAAAACTCCCTCCTGCCACCTCCAGCCGTCTCGGCTCATCCTCCCCCGGGGTGAGGGGCGGGCCGGGGCCCGAATGGGGAGGCTGTGGAAGGGGCCCCTCCCTTCTCACCTCCCGCGGCCCACTCCTACTCACTTTCTCCCGGAGCCTCAGCTCCGCGGCCTTTAGCCTGGGGTCGTGCGGAGGGGCTGCGGGCAGGATAAAGGAGTCGGTGGGGACTGTCGGGGCCATGACCTGGCCCCAGGCCGACCTGCGGGAGGACCGGGGCCGCGGACGCCCCCATCCGGGCGCCCCGGCAAGGCGCGCGCGCTGGGCTCCGCGTCCTGGAGGCTGGCTTTGAGAGCTCGGCCGGGCCCCCACCTCCGCCCACCGCCGTGGCCCGCGACCCCTCCGAGCGCATCCCGAAGGTCGCGGGGCCCTGGGGACGCGCTCGCGCCGGGGCCGCCCCCTCCCCTCCCCCCAGTCCGGGCGGGGGCGCGCGAGAAGCGGTGACGTCAAGGGGCGCGCGGTGGCAGCACCTCCCCGCGCGCTAGTTAAAAAGAAGAAGAAAAGAGGGAACGAAACATGAGAGGCTGTGTGAGAAGCTGCAGCCGCCGGCAGAGGAGACCTCAGCATCATCTGGAGCCCAGCGCCGGCCCTGCGTTCGCCTGCCCCGCCGCCTCCAGCTCTGTTCCTGCCACTGTCTCACCTAAACAACTCCCGTTACACGGACAAGTGAACCTCTGTGGCCGGCTTCTCCTCTTCTTCTTCCTCCTCTTCCAGCTCCGTCTCCTCCTCCCACTGCCCAGCCGCGGCAGAAAGCCCCTAACGCCACTGACACTGGCACAGCTGTACACGGTGTCATCCCCACAACTTTCTCTCGCTCCTCGGGCTCTCCCCGGACATTGGACCATCGTCTTTTATTTTTTGCAAAGTTGCATCGCCCCCGCCACCGCCCTCTGCCTCGCCAGTGTCCCGCCGCCTTGCAGCCTCCTCCCGGAGCTGCGCCCTAGTGCCCCTGCTGGGCAGTGGCGTTTCCCCCCTTTCGCCCGCGCCCAGCCCCGGCCGCTCCGGGCAGACGATGCTGAAGATGCTCTCATTTAAGCTGCTGCTGCTGCTGGCCGTGGCTCTGGGCTTCTTCGAAGGAGATGCTAAGTTTGGGGAAAGGAACGAAGGGAGCGGAGCGAGGAGGAGAAGGTGCCTGAATGGGAACCCCCCCAAGCGCCTGAAAAGGAGAGACAGGCGGATGATGTCCCAGCTGGAGCTGCTCGGTGGGGGAGAGATGCTGTGCAGTGGCTTCTACCCGCGGCTGTCCTGCTGCCTTCGGAGTGACAGCGCTGGGCTGGGGCGCCTGGATCACAAGGTAGGCACGCACCCGCCTCACCGCCGCGCGATTGGCATGCTGGCTGGGTGGGGTTCCCCGCGGCCCCCGGCACTGCTGGTGGCTGGAAAAAGGGCGACACTTGTTTGGGGGGTTCTTTTGGATAGATAACTTTTTTAAAGCGCTAGCGAGATTCCCTTGTGGGTGCCTCCGGGGTGCGCAGACGCCTCGCCCGCCCCCGAGAGTCCGCGGTCCGGACGCTGTGCCACACCGCCTATCTCGGAAAAGAGAAGCTTCCGTGGTACCCGCGTTCGGGGCTGGGTAAATATTTTAAAAGAATCGCGATTAACAGTGTGTTTTGGATCGAAACGGGCATTGGCTGCGGTGAAACTGTAAATTAAGGTGGCTGTGGTTTCCGGTTTATTTTTCTAGAGTGAAAAGATTTGTGCAGCTTTCTCCACGTGCTCGGGTCGGGAGAGGGCTGACTCGTAAAGGGTGTTGAGGCGCGGCTGGTTTATGACCCCCAGCCCCGTCAGAGCGGGTTGTCTAACGTTACAATCGTTAACCGGCGACAAGGGAACTCCTGGCACTCCAGTGGGGAACCCGAAAAACTGGCCAAAGATTTTGCTGGGGCGTATTTACCACATAAAACGGAGACAATTCTCCGTCTCTGTTGGTCATGTTTTGTAAATATCATCGGTTCAGGCTTTCGGTGGTATTTAGTTGTCCGGGAATATCTCCTCCAGAAATGTGTTTCAGGAGTAAGGGCAATTTACATTTTCCTCGTGTGAATAAGTTGAAACAAATATGAAAATAGTGTTGGCTGAGTGAAAAGACAAGCTTATTTCTGAGTTTCCGACATCTTTCGTGCCACGGGAGGCGGTAATGTGTGCTGTCTACTGTACTCCAAAGAAAAGGCTGGGGATCACGTCATTAACAATCACTGCACGTGAAATAAACAATCAGGTGTCTTTGCTCCCCCTCCCTCTCCCCATTTTAGGTTTAATTAAGAATTCCTCTGTTACAACACTGCAGTTGTCAAGGTCTGAGAGACTCTTGGAAAACTTGTGCTTCAGTCTTGCTGGCCCAGGCATAAAAAAAAAAAAAAAAAAAAATACCCAGGCTGAATCTAATTTTTATGCTCAGTTCACGGTAGATTTCACTCTATTCTCATGTAAACAGCGCCTACGAATCAACATATGTGTCTGGGTGGTATCTCTCACTTTGTTTTGTAACAAAAAGCCATATTGCATCATTTAATTTGCTCAAGTCATGCAAATAGGAAAAAATCAATAGGACAAAAAGGGGTCGACTTATCCTCCTCCCCACTAAACTGCTGCCCACACACAGAGTCCTGTTGCTTATGGCAAAAGAATAACAACAACACCATTGTGTTTGTTAGTTGGTTCACTAATGGGTGAAACTGGAGAACATCATCCTCTTTCAGTCCCCAGCTCTGTCCAAATGTTCATGCCTTTTGAGGGAGCATTTGTCCAACTCCCTCTATTCCCAGATGAGTGAGAACTGTCTTGCGGGTTTTCAGCTGCAACTCACTCTTTATTCTTACCATATGCAGCAGTAGTCTGAGGTTCAGGGGACAGATATTCCGGCATTTTATTCAAAACAATGTCATTAAGCTCCTGTGTTGTAATTGAATTAAGTCACAGAATAGCTACATTCACCTCATCTGCAGGGTTTTAGCGGGATCCCAAAAGAACCAGGAAATTCAGAGGAAGCTTTAGAAATAGTTTCCATTAAGTCTCCCTGTGTGCGTTGCATACTGTGAGCACACCCATGATTTCCAGACCCCTGCCATACTGTAGAAGAATATGAGGAATGAAAACTTTGTCCTTAACTAAATGTAGTGAAGATGGGGCAAGGGGCAGAGGGGCTGATGGGAGTGATGATCCTTAAGAGAAGTTACATAAAGTTTTTAGTTTTTAAATAAATATTCTTTAGGAAGTAATCAGCCACATTAGCTACCCACATTCCTTCCCGTTTTATGTTCTTCCAATCTTCAACAAATCCCTACGCATTTGGGAAATGTGTCTGAATTAAATTTGGTACACTGGACATCGCAGGTTTCATTACAAAAGGTATATAAACCAACAATACTCAAATTGTTCAAATCAGAGACTTGAAGTAGCTATGCCTGTGCGTTCTTGACCTGTGTTAGGTCTCAAGTTGTAATAGTTTTTAAAACATGTTATTTCATAATAAAGTTCACTGTTTCCCTTCTTTCCCTAAGCCTTCCTGGTTTATAATATATATTAGGGTCTTATTTCATAATGTGTGTGCAGAAGAGATGATGGCTATTTGAAAGGGCTCTTTTTTATGAAAAAAAAAATTTTTTTTCCCAGAAAGATTTCTTCAACTTTTGAAGAAATTACAGGAGTAACTTTTTCCTATTGGGAAAAAAAAAAACTTCATAAACAAATAGATAGCAGCAAACTAGGTAGGAGTATTGAGCATGCTCAGCTGTGACATTAAATCCAGTATCCAGACTAACACATTTTCTTTCATGTAATGAACTAGCTTTGAGTTCAGCTCTTTAGCTGTGGTATTATGCGTCTATATTTTAACTTTTTGTACATTTTAATAGTTTTGTGTATTGTAACAAGATGGCTACCACTATAAATAATGATTGCCAAAATTTAGGAAGTTATATTGTCTTAATATTTTTGCAGATCCTAAGTACAACATGCTAAAAGGATCTAATTCCCATTAGCCAAATTGAATCTGCAACCAACAGAAATACTCCCATTTCTAAAATTTAGCTTGTAGCCACAGAAGCATAGAAGATCTCTCTCTACCTTGGGTGGTTTCACAGCCAAAGCTGTCAAGGAATGGGTGAAAAGTAATTGTTTTCAAGTGTGCCCTTTTACAATCATTTGTTTGCTCTGGCTCTTTCAGGGACAAAGGCTATTGTTGAACACATCCAACTAAACAAATAACTCATCCTGGGGTCCCTTTAACAGCTGCCTTAGTACAATGATCTATTTACATATTAGCCTAAAATTGAAACTGAACTCTTTAATGACATAATCCAGCACTATAGTCCAGAGACCCATGTGTTCTACCCAACAGCTGAAGAACCTTGTAGGCATATGATTTTTAGAAATAACTTTTTATGTACGAAGTGATCTTAAGGTGACATCTTAATATACTGTCATGTATTTTCTCCTTTTGTCCTCTCATCGGTCCCATGTGGGGGCCTTTTTATTCTCTTTGTTTAGTTACTTGATAAATAAAGAGAAATACAGAAGGTCTCTGTCACCCATTTTACTATTTGTTGATAAGCTATAGTTGTAGGCCACGCTTCACTGTGGATTCCAGGATTTATCTTACCTTTCTTCTAGGGATTTTACTTTCATGTGGCTAAAGATTAAAGGATGACCTGCCAGATGTTATAAATTAGTTAGCAACAGCCACAATCATTACTAGGCATGCTGTAATAATGTTTCGAAGTTTTACATGATTTCCAAAGTATATTTAGTTTAAACCACTATAATTTGATGGTTTCATATATGGCTTTTAAAAATCAAAACAGGAAATTAGCTTAAATTTCTTCTTAAGATTGATGACATTGTCAGACATAAAGTTAAGGACCTATATAGATACAGACACATAGGCCAAAAAAAAAAAAAAAAAGAAAGAAAGAAAGAAAAAACAAAAAACCTACACACACACACAGCAGTACACATCTGTCTAAAACAGTGTTGCAACTTGGGTTGAGTCAGTTTAATTGACTTCAGTAAGACTATTGGTTCATTGAAACCAAAGCCAGAATGATGGCTCTATCTATCTTCAAATGGGTATTTACACTGCAGACCTCACACAGAGCAAAATGTTACCATCCTGCTGGGCCGGAACAGCATGGAACTTTACAAAGAATAATATTATACTTGATTTCAGATAATTTATTGAATCCTATTTCTGAAACTTTTGATGAGAGATCTTGTGGCCAGGACACATTCCAAAAATTGTAAAAGACAAAATTCTTTAGGCACTAAAATCAAGCTCTTCCTGGATAGCAGCTGGGAGAGTACATGGGGATCATTTTGCCTCAGCTATTAAAAAAAAAAAAAAGGAAGCATGCATATTCTCCATAAAACCAAAGGTAATTGCACTGCAGTTTTTCAGCCAGCAAAAGAGGTGGTTTCAGCACCCTGCAGTTGTTTTGTCCTTAGAGGACTGTTGTGTGATAAACAAACAGAACAAAGTCTAACAGTATTAATATTGAATACATCTGGGGAGGTCTGCCAGGGTATGGACAACAAGAGACATTTAAAATATTCTTGGAATGCAAATTCTAAGTGTCTGGTGCATGCTTCCTTTTAGAAAACTTTAACCATTTAAGCAATTGCCATTTCGGTCAATTGATAAAAATTAATATGTAAGTATAATTGTGATTAAAATGACTTCTGAATATTCTAGATAGTTACAACATAGTGTACAGATTTTTTTCTGAAATCGGGTAACTCCTGTTGAATTTTTAATTACTACATGCTAAAATCTCAGCATGCTTGTATTCAACTATATTTTTTAGTTGCTTTGCTCTTTTAGACACAAATTTTGTGATCACTAAGAATATCTTTTTCTAAAAAATAGAAGCTATGCAATGTACTCAAATTAGAACCTCAAATTGGGAATGAAATATTTGCTTTAAGCAGTGATCTAGAGATTAAAATATTAATTTCAGTTTATATTTCTGAAGAGATGATTAAGTATAGATGCAGTTACATAAATTGAGAAAAGATATAAAGTTCAACCCCATTATGGTATTTTTTTAATATGAAAAATCAGTTATTGATTTAGACATTTCACATCTCAAATATTGTGCTGATATTGTTTCTCTACATTTATTAGAGAGACTCCTGAAGTCGGTGTTTTAAAGTTATAGTAGACACCAAGACCTAACCTTAATGAATCAATGATGCCCAAGTGGTCTTATTGAAATAAAATGCATAATACTGCATAAAGATAAAAGTATGCTTTTTCCCATTAGTACTTACTAAATACTATACAAAAGTACTTTTATTAGATTCTTGTGTTTATTCTTGCATATAACATACCTGAAGAGCTAGTTAGAAAGTTTTTCCTGGTTAAGTTACAACGAATAATACAAATTGCTCTTAAACCTGTTTGGTTCAGCTTCAGGTATCATTTTTATTGACGATGAAAGGGAAATATTTCCCCCCACTTCAGAAAACTTTCCCTGTGCAATCTGTAGACTGAAAATTAATTGAAATTAGAAAAATATAATTCAAGTTAACATTTTTGAGAACATCGTATTAGGAATTTCAGGAGTGAAATCGATTTTTACCTAAGACACAAATAAACCATGTTTTAAAAAAAAATGTGCTTTCTGTACAGTTGGATAAAAGTATTTGGAATTTTGAAGTTAAGTATTTGTCAGTATGCACTTTGAGGCAGAGTAAAGTGATAAAGAGTTAACGTGTATAAATATAATTGTCATTTAATTTTTTACACCTGAGAGACAGACCAACTATTTTGATTTGCAAGAGTAAGAAGACTTTCGTCCATCCCCACCCCTGGCTCACGTATCCCACACAAGAGAGTACTTGTAGCCTTATAAAGACATTCTCTCTTGTCACCCAGTGATTCCTTTCCGACAACTGTATTGGCTAAATTATACTATTGTACGCACATGATTGCACAAAAAGAAGTAACTAACTCTAACTTAACATACCTAAAAAGTTTATTTCTGATTTGTGGCTTTCAGATATTTTCTGTGACCAACAACACCGAATGCGGGAAGTTACTGGAAGAAATCAAATGTGCGCTCTGCTCTCCGTATTCTCAGAGCCTGTTTCCCTCGCCTGAGCGGGAAGCCCTGGACCGAGACCTAGTACTGCCCCTGCTCTGCAAAGACTATTGCAAAGAATTCTTTTATACTTGCCGAGGCCATATTCCAGGTAAAAATGCACAAATTAATAAACCATGGCAGAATGTCCTTCCAAGACACTTGTTCTTAAATGCTTGCATACAAGAGTGTAAAATATATCACCTTTCAAAATACATATTCTTCCCTCATAAGTAACCTTTTCAAATTTGTAGCCTTTTATTGCTTCTAAAAGGGATTACTGTCATATCAGTCCACAAGCAGTATGCTGGTTTTGTTGAAATGTTCTTCTTTTTTGTTGTTGTTGAACTGATGAGACTGTTCGTGGTCTTCATACACATTGTATTATTGGTTGGATTATCAACAAATTTCTTGCTGGTGTCTTTACCCATCCATGTCAGCATCAAGACAGCCCCGTCTTCTACACACCTAAATGCAGACTGTCCACTGACTTTGAAGGTAGTTGCTTAAATAAACTACAATTCAAAATCCAAAAAAGGTAACACCTTACAAAGCACTTTCACCTATAATGACTAATTTGCTCCTCAAAACCCCTGGGAGGTGGGAAAGGCAGTCATCTCCCCTCAACAGATGAGGACAACCCAGCCTCAGGGGTCGTCCAAGGCCTTAACCAGAGCTGTACAGTGAGAAGGTGATAGGGTACATGTGGAAGTTCTTAGGCTCAGAGTATTCCAAATATACCTGGTCACCATCATGTTTTGGACCCTAATAAACATATAGAGTCTTGGGCGTTGATTAATTTTACCATCAAAAGTTTGTAAACTTTGGTTGTTGGTTTAGTGGGAAGAATCAACATAGAGGTAGAAAAGAATTTAACGAGACAGATTCTGTTTAGTTAGGCAAAGCCACACACAAACAAACCTACTGAAGCTAACAGTTTATAAAACTAAATGGCATTGAAGGAAAAAGCAAGCTTTAAGAACTCTGGGATGCACTTGGAGAATTTTTTTTAACTACTATGCATATTTCGCTTTTTTCTCTGACCCAGAAATGTAGGGTTTTGGGGGGGTTGTATTTTTTTTTTATAGAGCTCTCTTAATAACCTAGGAAAACATTTTGACTAGCGTTGCTTGCTTCCTTTGGTGTACCATAACATATATGTAAACCCATTCCATGTGAAAATATTATTATTGTCTTTATAAACTACAACTATGTTTCCAGGCCTTTTCTGAAGCCAGCTGCTTCTTCCTCTTTATCGCGGTTCCCCAAAGCAAAGGAGGATGGATCGTGGTTGCCTAGGTAGCTTGTCGAGAAGCGATAGCAGATTAGGTTCCATAAAGGTCTGCTGCACATTTCAAGCCTTGAAGGTTCGCTTTTACCACCGTTAAGTTGAAAGTGATATCGACAGTTAGCATTTTCATCTCCCTCCATCTCCTTGAGATAAAGACAATCATGCTGGATTTAGAAACTCATCTGGGGGGGTCTTCCTGTACTGAAGTTATTTTAGCTTCCAAAACAAACACCAGAAAGCGATATCCACTGTGGGAGAGAGCACAGCAAACAGCTCAGGAGCCAGAACGGCAAGCACCTCACTCCCCAGATCAACATATGTGGTGACGAATGACAAATTTATTTTTCTACAAAGTTTGTATATATGTAAAACTGCTGAAGTGCATCAAGATGTCAAGTGCTTTTGGTGGCCACCCAGGCTGCCTTGAAAGATAACCAGATGAAAGCCCCGCTTCAGCGGTGGACGGAGCCGCCAGGGTGCTTTTCCCTGGACAGGCCAGTGGGCTCCGGCCACTAGCAGAGGGGCTTCCTCTGGACCCATCAGACGCTCATAATCGCTCTAAACACATGTCCCCAAAGTGAGCTGTAATAACGCACTCTTTGTGTTACTTACATTGATCAATTTGTTAGCCGGCCTGATCCTCAGTCCTTGCCCCTAACCCAGAAGGCTATTTAGAATTCTAGAACATGGATTTTTCAGAAATTGGTCAAAAGGCAAGTTTTTAATATTTTCACCTTCTTAAGTCTATTTCATGACATGGTTTACTTTTTTCCGAAGTTCCAAATGGTAAAAAAAAAAAGGCTACTTTGTGATTCTTTTTTAATAAGAAACTAGTCAACATATTTTGACTATCCTCATCAATAACCTCCATCTTTCTGCAAATCAAAAACTTGAAGAGGAAGGTACCACAAGGTATGTATTTTGCTAATGCAAATGCTGAAGGGGGTTGAAAATAATTCCAGAGACACCTCCATGTCTTCCTCTCTTGCCCAATACATAAAGAAATAAATATATAAATGATCTATCCCTTTGCTTCACTTTCATGGCTTTAAGAACACGCTGGCCACTTTGGAATACATGTACCCCTGACAGACAGCTACTTTCTAGAAATTTTAATTCAGAAATATTCATAGTCTGCTTATTTTACCAAAAATGAGAACGGAAGTTACATTAAAAATTGCTATAGTGAGGATACATTAGAGTTTTATTAACCATATTCTCCACTTGTGAATTTACTTTGGGAAGTAAATTCTTGAAACTTCCAAAAATACCAAAATTACATTAAACGCACAGAGAAACACACACACACACACACACACACACACACACACACGAGCTCCTTTCTGAACACCATAGGTCTCTTCTTCTGCCTGAATGACAATGAACATACTGGTTGCTTTACTGTTCACTAAATAATGGTTTATATACCTCACTCTGTAAAGCCTTGCTTCTTCCATCCCACTCGTTATCCAAATGATTTTTATTTCTCTTAGACCATCGTCTGTAGGTCATTGTAGTGTGAGATGTCTGTGCCCAATTAGTTCAATTGGTTTAATCCCGTTGGTAATGAGGCCAAGGTCAAGGATTTGATTCCACTGAGTTTCTCTAGTCCACAGCCACTCCTGACCCCAATCAGATACCTTACACATGTGTCTTATTAGTCCCCAGAGCAGCAAACCGGAGGGAATAGATGGACACATTAAAGCTACCACCCCTACTGGAAAAGTGCTCTGGAGTACAGGCCTTACTGACAGGGTTTTTTTTCCCCCAATATTTTCCTTATCAGGATGAACGCCACATGTAATGAGGAAAAATAACTTTTCTGTAGCATACACGCTAAGAGAAAAGCTAGAGCTTAGAATTTTTCATGGAGAATATTTATTTACATGTCAGTGTTTTATAGGATGCTGCATGGTATGGTAGGACTGGGTTCATGACCCAGGAGAATAGTTCCAGGTCCAAGACAGTTGATAAGTTATCAGACGTTTAAACAAAAAATACAGTTGCTAGAACAATCAGTGAACTTCCACCATTAGTAGACTTGATCTTATTATGATAATCCAAGGTGAGCTAAACGCTCACTCTGAGTGACATGCTCTTCAGTGTAGTCTCCCAAACAGAAGGGTACCAGCTGGTAAATTACATCTTCCCTGGCAATAAATGGTAGCCCAATGTCCTGAACAAGATCCCTTTTAGCTCTTACCAGAAAAACATATCTTACTCATCGGCTGTGAGAAAAATGCCCATATTTTATGCAGAAGTCTTCTGATTGGCTTCCTCTTTCACACGTAGGTGATTCACTGTATCTAGATTCTGTAAAAAGCTCAGAGTAATTCATTGTTAACCTTCTGTTTTTGTTTTGTTTCTAATTTGCTAAAAGAGCATGGTACCTCTGGGGCTACAGAGTTTATGAATTGGCTCCATTCATCTTCTGATTTCTCATTTCCTCGTGTTTATCCCCAGCTAATAACTCCATATAAAATGGGTAAAGTGGACTGAGCCACCAGCATTGTTCCATCATTTCCCCTGAAGATGGTATTTGTTTGCAGACTGTAAGGCTAGAATGCAGTTGTTCTTTTTAATAGAAATTTCTTCTGAATTGTGCTTTGAACTCTTTCTGTGACCCAAAATTTCTCCTTCACACATTCAGTTATATAGGTATCTGTAGTCTGACAGTCTTTCTGAATGCATGGAGACGGGCATGGGACCCTTCTGCTTGGTAGTAAGTATCTATATCTATAAAATATATACATTATATAAACCTGTAATATACTTTTATATATAATATAAATTATATAGATATATTATATAAATATAAAGATATTATATGTTATATATTATATATTATATATAATTATATATAATATATTATATTACATGTATATACATATATACATCTCCAAAAAAGAGAGATCGAACCCAAAACTATTCAAAAAGTTTGATTTAGCAACTCAGTTTTTCTTCTCTTCTTTTTACCTCCAGCAGACTTGTTGAACACTACTAGGCAGCCTTCCTCTGGATGCTTAGCCATTAAAGATGAGTGGAGAAAAGTGATTTTTTGTAAACAGTGAATTTCTGCAGATGAGTACATGGTCTGCAATCTTTGTTCCTCTCCTCCATTTCTAATCCTGGATTTTTTTTTTTTTTCCAAAGAAAGATAATCTCCGTCCAGCTGCCTCGTCCCTCCCATGAAGCAACTTTCCCAGCTGCCTTGCCTCCTTTATCTGGCTCCAAAGATAAGATGTTTCTCAATAGCCTAATCAGATGTTGGCCTTGAAGAGTCTGTCTCAGAAATTTAAGGGTGATATGTTTTACCCAAAAGTTAGGTCAAAAATCTACATCATTTTAACCATTTGGGGCCCTCAGTTCCCAAGACTAGTTTTAGATTCGAGGGGCCCGGGGTCAAGATCACAGAACATAAACTTTAGTGTTTTACATGTTCCATGGATAAGCCTCGCTTGGTTGTCCCCAAATTCTTGTTCTTAGAAATCCACACAAACTAGAATGTGCTATACAGCTTCTGAACGTCAACTGAGTTACCAAGTACCTTTATCACAATATTGATCAGGGTATGATAATTTGATTTGTTAGGTAAAAATCAAGGCATTAAACATAATTAAAGTTATGAGAGACCAAAAGCAGTAATTTAGGACCTAATGTAAAGTCAAGTCTGGTAGCCACAAACTCTTTTGATAGCAGAAATTATCAGAATATGGAAGTGAATCATTAATTCATATGTTCTCCTCCCCCCAAACCAACACTTTAACTCAAATCATAAAAGCAATGTCAAAATTCTGTTTTATAATAAAATCCTCTTCTTATTCAAACATAGCTGTTTTTCTTTCATAAAAAGTGTTAATGTGGCAAGAAAAGTTATCTTTTGGATGCTTATTTTTCATTTTTTGTTTTGGCTCATTATAATTTTTTTTTCAGCAAAGGGTGGTATGTCAGCTGTTCTGCCTGAGAAGATTGAAAGGATATTTTAAATATAATTTTTGTCTTATAAAAAACTCATTATCTCCTATAAGTGAGGTGTAAGAAAAAGGCACCAACATATTTGAAAATAGTGGCTCTAAATTAGCATCAATTCATTGCTTAATCACTGCACAGTGAATCAGTCATTTATTATAGCATATATGGACCTTGTGATCATCATTAGATTTGTTATTTAATCATACGTGAGTGACAGTGCAATAAGAATTGTAAAATGGCCCAAACTAGCACCCGTTAGTCCATCTTTTTCTTGATTCTAATTTGTTTTTCTCAGAAAGTTATTAGTACTGTAAAGCAGAAAATGCTGACTTGTGATCAGATAAGCTCCCAGGTGTGCCATATGGTAACTGAGGAAGCTTGAAAATAAGTCACATACAATAACATGATTAATGCTGGGTTTGTATAATATGTATTTCATAGAACTGTTTTAAAATGTCCAATACAGTTTTATTTCATATTTTACCAAACTTCTTACGTTTTGGTTAAAAAAATGGAAATCCCAAGCAAAAAAAAAATACCCAATGTTTTTCTTTCCTTTTATTTTTGTTTATATACTTTCCTAGAATATTCATACAGTTTCTAAAAATGTTTTCCCTGTATTCTATCTTTCAAACAGGGTGTTTTTACATGACACTGAATATTGCTAATGAGTCCTTCTACATTTTTTAAAGGTTTTCTTCAAACGACTGCTGAGGAGTTTTGCTTTTACTACGCGAGGAGAGACGGTGGATTGTGCTTTCCAGACTTTCCGAGAAAACAAATCAGAGGACCAGCATCTAACTACTTGGACCAGACGGAAGAATATGATAAAGCAGAGGAGATCAGCAGGTTCATAAAGAGAATGCTCTTTCATCTTTCCTTAAAAACCTGACAAATCCTTTGGTTTTGAAGGCAAATTGCCTCTTTGCTGACTCCTGCTGATGCCTTTTTTCTTTTTTGTAGTTTGCTTCCTTACGATCATATTAGCTTAAATGCTTTTAATGCTTAGACTACTAATCTTCTGTTATGAGCTTGGCTTCTCTATGATTCATGTGAATTTATGAGTATAGTATTAACTTGAAATAGATGGTTGTTACATTATGGCACTGTGGAAATATTCAGGACAATTATTATTAGCAAATCAGAGTTTTATAAACAGATCTTAGAACTTTCTCTCTGAGTGCCTTTCTGGAAGGTTTAATTACTGTGAGTAAGGCTAATTTTAGTCACTGGAAGATGAGATAATGAGCTTACGACGTTTTAAAATACATACTTTTCCCGTAATTTTTGAAGCTGGGTGATGTGTGAATGGTAGCTCCATTTTTAATTTAAAAAATATTTGCAATTACAGTTTACATTCAGTACCATTTTGCATTATTTTCAGGTGTACAGCATCATGGTGGGACAATCACATACTTGACAAAGTGTTCTCCCTAATGTTCAACACACATTTGATGCTCTCTTTTACTTTTTGATAGAAGGCTTTTTTTGTTTTTTTTCCAAATGAAAAGATTTTCAAAGCATCATATTGTGCCCTTGGGTTTAGCAGCCCTTCAGGATTGTCCAAACCATTGATTCCTAGAGGCGACATGTTTTGAAAAGGATGCCAAGTACATCCCTGCCCTCCCTCCCTTACGCAAAACTGACTGGTTTTCTTTCTTTGTTTAGAAAGCACAGACATAGCTGCTTCTGCATCCAGGAGGTTGTGAGTGGGCTGCGTCAGCCCGTGGGCGCTCTCCACAGTGGGGACGGCTCCCACCGGCTCTTCATCCTGGAGAAAGAAGGCTACGTGAAGATCCTCACACCCGAAGGAGACATTTTCAAGGAGCCTTATTTGGACATTCACAAACTTGTTCAAAGTGGAATAAAGGTTGGCTTTTTACATTTTATTTATCTTTGCTCTGCCTACGTTAATTTTTACTTTAGTGTTATCCTTGCTGAAGGTATTTCTTTATAATAAAAGAATGTTTAAGGAGGAAATAAGGAGACAACATAAGGGTACAGTAACTGTGACATTAACAATGACATTAGATTTTTAATGCTATTTGGTGACTATTAAGCAGTGCAACCAGATTGGTATTTTGACATGTGTTCCCTCTGTAATTTACACATTTAAAATAAGACCTGGTTTTATAAAGTATTTGTTGAAATGTTGTTTAATAGGCATAATACTTGCAATTATAGAATCGTATATCAGCATTCGCTGGTAGAAAAAGAGGTCTTTGGGTTATTTTGGCCCCTGCGAATCATTCTTTACCACAACCTGCTTTTGAGCCTGTGTCATAAAAGATGTGACTTCCGTTATGACTTCCTTGTACAATGTTTTTACAGGTAAGTCAAATATTTTTATCTATAATAAGCCGTCTTTATAATATATTAGCATATCTTTTGCCTTCTTTCCCACTTCTTCAGTTTGAGTGCTCATGTTAAGTAATTAGTAGGTATGTAAATAAAATGATCAGATTTTTTTCACAAGACAGTAACAGTATAATATTAGCAGTACAAAGCTGTAAAGCTAATTTTGGTGTCCTCAAATTAAGACACATAGAACAACTTGTGACTATTTTAGAATGAAACAATACTATTTGGGAAGAACTGGTTATCTTTTTCATTTCTTAACTGGGGGAAAAAAGACATGAAAGGAGGATTTATACTCTTCTACTAATACAGAAATAAACTCCTCTTTGCTGTGTTGAGCTCAACTCAAAGGTAAGACCATCAAACCCAGCACAAAAAAGTCATAAAAAATACAAATATATTCCTGATATCTATGTATTTGGTACCTACCATGTAAAATCATTAGAATGACCCCACTAGAATATTGGGACCACTCAACCTCAAGCTCATGTGTCAACAAACAGTGTCACCGAGACATATGACCTGGGAGAAGCGCCTTGTTGCCCTTCTGGTCCTTTAAGGGAGAGGACTTTGGCACCAAGACACAGGTCATTTGGGAAGATCTGTTTAACTCAGTAGTTTCAACTTTCTTCCAATAATTTTTTTTTTTAGAATTCACTGCAATCACAGGTCTCTTAAAATAAAGCATTAGTGTTTTGCACACCAGAGTTCAATAACTACATGCTGAAATGTGTTCTGATAACCCATTGCCAGTGCATCTAGTGAGCAAAGACTAAAGCAGCAGCTGCAGGTGTGTTACTCACTAGGAGTGTGTTTGTTTGTTTGTTTTGTTTTTTTACTATGAAAGCTAAACAAGCTCTCTATAAAAGAAAAAAATGAGGAAAAAAATTTTTAATTATCACTTATAATCCCATTAAATAAAGAATATCACTATTAATTATCTCTCTTCCAGTTTTTATATAAAAATTAAATGAATTTTTCCTGGCCATAAAGGTAATACAGGTCCATATTAACTGCAGAAACACACGAAAGAATATGTTTCCTTGTCGTTTTTATTCTAAAGAGCTTTAAAATAAAGCTGAAACCAAACCATAAAACCATCTCCTTAGACTTCTTTTTTTTCCCACCAAACAATAAATGCCGTGAGTATGTTACCAGATCTGAAAACTTTTCTCAGAAACTCCATTTCCTTTTTATGAGACATTTAGGATGATTCCAGTCTTTTTTTTTTTTTTTTTTATCATTGTAAGTAATGTTACTTGTCATTCTTATATATTATTTAACCTGATAATGGATGACTTTCTTAAAATTCACTCTCCTCAAGTGCATTACTGATTTGAAGGGCATACACCATATACATACACATTGTCAGTTTGCTCTAAAATATGTTCTCAGATATCTGAAAGAATAATGTGTAATTTTCAAATATTATTTTAGTAAAAATGTTGCCATTGAAAAGATAACATATGATAAAGTATAGGTGAAAGAAATGAGCTAAGAATACTTGAAAATTCTGTTGTAAGAAACAAAAAACAACAACTGATGTTCTTATTTCTACTTCAACTGTCCAAAGACTGTCTTCCTTTCAATTAGAGTTACTGCAGAGTCCCTCTTTCTAAATGTATGCCCATTCATCAGGATATTGAGTGGAAGTTTATCTTCTGTGTGGTTGAGACCTTGCATCATGCAATAGCATCGCACGGCCAGGCTACAACAGGCCATGGTTCTGCCGTACCCACATTTGCAGGCCTCCAGGAATCCTGCAGGCCCCCCCCCTATGGCCCTCCTCTCCTAGGAGAGCTCTGGGGGCTTAAAACCAACTACAAAATCCATTATCCTGCATACGTAGAGGACATCTAATGTAATGGACCCGGTAGGGTAACTCTCAGCAATCCCCCTTCCCAGGGGAAGCTGACCCCAGCTCCAAGGGCAGATCCTGCTTAGTTACAGTCACCTCCAGCAACTGGTGCAGGAAGAGGGGTGTGGCCCAATTAAACTCTCAGAAGGGCTCTTATTCCACACTTAAGGATGAACTTTCTCTTTCCCTAGATAGGAACAAGAAAGCCTGATGCTTCGGTTGCTGCCTGCAGCCACCTGGGAACACCCTATGAACATTATATGACGTATTTTAAAGTGCAGTATGTGAATTCCCTTAGTATTGGACCCTTGTGGTATCAGTAAGATACCACTCTATCACATGGATATCTGAGTGTATACTCGAATGAGCAATGGGACCGTGTCCTTATCATTCAGGGAGGTTAAACCGCTACTGACCCTCATCTCAGTTTCCATGGAACTCCTGCCACAAGTCATGGGTTGGAAGCATTAGAAGAAGCAACTGTAGGGATGGGGGAGCAGGTGCCAGTTTGCTCATGAGCTGATCACACCATTGACTTTCCTGGTGTGCCCTTCAGAGAGTTCTGAAGTGAAAACATTTTCACAGTTGTTTCACCGTAATTTTTCAGGCTCTTTGATATATGAATAGCTATTGTGACCATGGAAATATTCTTTGTCAACAGTCATTTTGTATAAGTAATGCAAATAGGGATTTTCATACATTATTATGCATATCACTTCTTTACTATTCTTTCAGTTTTAAAATCCCAAGAGAGGGGAAAGAGCTGTTTTAACAGAGCACAGTATTGATGGCAATACTCAGATCACAGAATTAATAATGTATACTAAACCCAACCTTCATATGCTTGAAATGAAAACAAGAGAGACCACAGTGGGATTCCCCATGATATTAATTAGTGACCAGCATGAGTATATTAAATCAGACATAAAGGAGAATTTCTGATTATAGGAGTTTCTAAAGCTCATGGTGGCTGGAAGGGAATCTGAAATTTCTTTTCTGCTAATTGTCAATTAAGAATTGATAGTGATTTCTGTCACGTGAAAAAGGACTGACCTTTTCGTGACAGGAACTAGACTTGGTTGATCTCCTTAAACCTGTACTAGCCCTGATTCTTAGAGGCAGCAAAGAGCCAGTTCTTCAGGAGCCTCAGACAGCTCCTCCCAACATGTGTCCTAACTGAAGCTCAAAATGATGCCTCGCTTTAAACACCAGGTTGTGCTGCCTTAGATTGTGGGAGATTCCGGTATCCTGTGAGCGTAACCGTCTGTAGTTTCATGGAGCGAAAGTACTACACAGAAATGCAAAGCACAAACTAAAGAATTGACTTCTTTTAGCTCTAGGAAATAAATTGTAGAGCTGGGTGAGTGGCGTAAATTCTATACTCTGAATTTAAACTGCCATTTCACTTAGGAAGAGATGATTCCATCCACAAGAGCCCAGTGTATGCCCAAATCCTAATACTGAAATGACCACTGGGATCAAATAGTTGAATACCACTTGTCACTTGTCCTCTGCCTTTAGGCATTTACTTGATCTTCCACATAGTACTTGTTCACTTTGATTGAGGAGGTGCGTTAGCTCTGGCAGCAGGTAAGATTCTTAATAGAAAGTTTTGAAAAATGGTATTTAAATATCTCAACAATTAATTCTAATTGGATAATTGCTTTGCCCATTAAATTTGTCCTGTTTTTGTTCCCTTTTGGAATCTGGTATTCATCTAGTTGATAGAACTGTGGTCATTCCCGTTCCTTAAATATGTAGTCTGCTAAACCTGAAAATCCCTTATAAAAAATGACAAGGACATCAGACGTTTCTCTAGCGTAGGTTCACCACGCCTCCCCTGGCCACCAAGGATCGGAAAGTGTGCCTTAGCTTTTCATGGGCACAGCAGGGAAAACAAGCCCGCACCTGTCACCTGGGAACTAACACGCCCTGCGCTCTGCTGCTGAGCTCTCCCGGGCGGGCAGGGGAGGCGAGGCTCGCAGCCCCAGCCCCCGGCTTGCGGTGTGCAGCAGACAAAGCTGAAAGACTTGTCTGTCATTGGGACAAGTGTGACTGGACTCCTGTCCCTCTCTATCTACTTGGATCCTCATTTCAAAAGATGCTTTTTGAAGCGGTCCTTTTACCGGAGGGAGGAGGGCGTAAGGCTGAAAGCTGCTGATTGTCCGGGTGACTGAGCCCATTGAGGTGAGGCTCTTGAGAGACAGCAGCCCGGGCGCCCGGGAGCCGCAGGAGCATGTGGGGAGGAGGCCGGGTGTGCCTGGGCAAGCCCTGCCGGGCGCCTCTGCTTCCACGACTTGCACATCACACGCATAATCCTGAGCATCGACAGATCAGTGAAATCAAGGGCTCATGGTGGACGCCCTGCTTTTCTGAAGTTTGTCGGAGACCTCACCTTTCGCATTGTCCTCTGTCGTTAACTTGCGATCTTATAACAGCCCAGGGGACTGTTCGTGTGTTTTTGTTAAAGTGAAATGACTCACAGCCTCAGTTAGAAGCGATTGACTATTCAAAGTTACCGTAGAACTGAAAACATAGGACGCACACGTACACATGGTAATGACTGGACCGTGTAGCAAATGCTTTTTCAGGAAAACTGTTAGAACTCCACTTTTAATGTGGTTTAGGTTGGAAGAAAGCATGGGTTCATTGACAGAAAGCAGCAAAGTATATGTGGTAAATATTACAATAGAAGAATCACCATTTTGGAATGTCGAAAGTGTTTGACCTAGCAAATTACTGCATTTGAAGTCATTAAACCTCATCTTAAAAGAGAATTACTATAGTGCTGGAAATAACCATCAGGTAAATTTATTCAAAAAGTGGCCTACCACTTTAAATTGAATAGTCTCCCCTAAATTAAAATTTTTTCCATGTCCCCTTTTTTTGGTAGTGTAAAATTCTGGTTCCAAACCACTGAGTTAAAATGTAAACAAAATGTAGGTCTACAAGTAAAACATTTTAATACACTTAATTTTTATATCAAAGTAGTAATGATATGGTATTAAACCCAGCTATATTTTATTATTGAGTATTGCTGACACTTTACATCAGAATGCCCTGTACTCTGTGAAAAATGTTTTCAATTTTAAATCAATTTTCATTTTAAATCGACTAGGAATGTCCACAGAGAAAAGCAAAAATTCCCTTAGTGATGTGAAATAACCCCCGTGTCATTTTCTGTTTAGTTATTAGTTTTCGCATGTGGCGGGCTTAGGTCTTCACTTTGGCATTGGCAATTCTATCGCTAAAACAGTTTTATAACTACGAATGTACGCATAGGTGGTGTGTGCCAATGTAGGCCAGTGTAATCTATACGTTATTTTCCATAAAGGAAGGTTTCAAAATTAAATGCGTGCAAGGCCTCCAACTGAGGAGAGAAAGGCCTGCCCTCTCCTGCAGGAGAGTCTCGCAAGTCACAGCCGGGGTGAGGGGAGTTTGCACATTAGCGTCTTTATATTTGTCTGAAACTTGAAAGGCAGAGGATATAGTCTATCAATCTGACAAGTCCTATGGTAATCATTTAAAACCAGTGAAAACCAAGAAATCTGGCCCCTGAGAAGGTCTCTGCCACCTATAAAAACCCATCCGACTGATAGGGCAGCCACCCCCTCACTGTACCTGGTGACAGTGGTGACGGTTTTCCAGTGGCCAGTTCATCTAATGAGATGGAAATGGCAGGCGTCACAAAACTCTCTAAACGGTAGAAGGTGGCACAGCCCTCCCTTTCAGAGACATGCAATAGCTTTTCTTTCCCAAGGCTACAGTCTCGTCTCCAAGCAAGCCATCTTGTTAGCCTCACACTCTGGTCTTCTTTCTTACTAATCATAACCCCCATTTTCTAAGCACTTACTTTGCTAAGCTAGTACACAGATTATTTCTATAATCCTTATCGTGACCCCATGAGGCAGGTATTGACATCCCCTTTCACAGATGAGGAGACTGAGGCCCGCAGGTGACACATGAGCGTGTTCCTGGGGCTGGACTTGAAGGCAATGTGTCCCATGCTGGCTCTCCGCCTCCATGCACTGCCGCTCAGAGCCGCCTGTTGGCAGCGCTGTGGACAGACTGGGGAGGATGTTTAAGAAACAGAGATCTGTAACTGCTGGTGTTAGCACGCTCAGTGCCGCTGGTCTTGACGGGTGGGACAGGGAGGAGACCGAGGACCTAGATGTGGAGTCAGGCACAGGTCCCAGACTCTGCACTGACACCGTGTGCTGGGTTGGGGGCTCTAGGCTTAGTTTCTCCATCTGCAAACTAGATAATAGAAGGCAGCGCCCAGTCCTGTACACGCATGATCTCACATGGATCTGCAGTACTTTATACGCACTGGCTGTCACCATCGTCTGTCTTACTAACGTGAAAAGATGGGGAAGGGAAGGAAAACGTGCCAGCTCAGAGAATGACTCAAAAGCTCCAGCAACCGCTGGGAATATACTCCCTGGCATTAACAGTGCCCCTTACTATGGGATTGAATAATAATTTATGGAAATTCTGTGACAGTGTTAGCATTTGCACCAAAGTTATATGGCAGGCTCGCGGAAACAGTTACATTGATGGATGCGTGTGGGTTTTCTTTAATTCAAACAGATAAATCTAGAAAATGTTTTTATTTAACTGTGTAACTAGACAAAGACAGCACCTTCATTTTTACAGCATCGCCTTTTGACGTTAGCTGCGTGGCATCGCTGCCTACCTCGTTCTGCAAAAGCCCCCAGCTCCGGGGTTGGTCAGAGCACAGGCCTAACCGTGATTAAGCACAAACCAGCTGACCCACGAGGCCGGCAGCAACCTTTCATCAGAATTTCCTTGCTTTCAGAGTAGTTTTTCTAAACCTGGATATTATAGTAATGTATGTCTTTTTGTGTGTTTATTTTGGAACATGGTTTGTGTCAATCTGCCCTGGAGTTAATAAATTGTAGGATTTGCAAAGGAAATATACTGGGACTGAAAACTAAGAAGGCACGTATTTTTGCTCACTAGCAACTACTGCTCAAAGCACAGATTTAGAATCTCAGGATCTGGGAGGGGAGTCCCTGAGCAAAGTTACTGTGAAGTTAATATGTAATGCCATGATCCAGAGAGTTTAGTACTCAAACAAAAAAATTTTTTTTTCTTAAAGCAGATCAGTAAAATGTGCCAGGTAGTCAGGAGAGGGAGAACTTTAAAGAAAGGTTTCAAAATTAAACAACAGCAACAACAAACAAACATCACTTAATTTATCCGGGAAGTGTGCTGAAGATCAGGGGTGAGCATATTTATGCGGAATGACCAGCGCTACCACCCTCTTGAACCCAGCCTACATCAGACACTTCTATCATATTAACTCAGTGTTCTAGAGAAAATTTCCCAAATCTGCAGGCATGTTATGCTCTTTGGTGTGTCTCCACTGTCCTCTGACCAATTTGGGGAGTTTGTTTAAGTAGCAATTTGCTTTTACTGGCTTCTTTCATTTTTACATTTATAAATTAAGTATACAGATTTCTTTATACAATATATGAAATTTATATATAATTAATGTTATCAATTACTATAATATACTTTAATATATTTTTTGGTAGTATTCATCAATTGACATTTAGTTATTTTAAAGTCTATGATTATGTTGAACTATCATAATGTAAAGTTGGCCAGAATTGGGCCCATGGCTAAGGTATTTTTTAAACCTGCATCATTGCCTAGAAATTGAAATCAACTTTGGACTTTTCAGTCAAAATATGCTTTGAGAAATAAGGTGCTATTTATCGAGACCATTCTGTAATATGTTATAGTGAGAAAAGCTTGACAAAATCTTTTTCTAAATGGTGTAATTTTCTATCCTAGCATGACTTTGTGATGCCAGGTGGCAGTGCACCTCACATGGTCACAGTGGCTCTCAGGAATTACCACTGAAAGGGAGATAAAAATTAAATCACTAAGCAAGTGAATTTTCATTTTTCTCTATCTGGGCATGCCATATACAATTTAATTTTAAGTCCATCCATTCACTCATTTTAAAATATTGTGTAATGCCACAAGCCTAAACTCCAAATCACAGAAAATCTGTAAAAAAAAAGAAAAAAAAAATCCCTAGTTGTGTAAGATAAAATATATACTCATTATTCTATCATATGTGGTAGGACAAGAACAGAAAAAGAGACCATCAACAAATTTGATCTAAATTAATGCTATCATCACTAGCAGTTGAAATTATTTAATTTGATTTTAGAACTGAACCCAATAAACTGAAGCTACTGCAGTAATAAAACATTATGACAAAGGATCTGAAAGATTTATATACTGCCACAAAATTCCTAAGGAAAGAACATTCCTCTCAAACATTCAAATATGAAATATTCTGGCTTTCTCTTTAAGAGTAGCTAAACTCCTTTTAAAAAATTCTAATAAGCTGTTTCTAAACCAGCCTCTTACCCTAAAGCACCTTTGATCCAAATGGATCACAAACTTAAATAAAATGACATCTGTCCTCAGGCTATTTCTAGATAGGGAAAACACATCTGTTCTAAGAACCCTTAGCCAAAGGGTTCAGAAGAATTCCTTAAAAAAAGAAAAGAAAAAATTGTGTGCACAATATGAAGAGAAGATGCTGGAGGTTGGAAAAAATTAGAAAAGCACTACTCGTAAGAGGATAAAAAGATAACCAGATTTTATTCCTGTGAAATATTTCGCCTGTCTACAAAAGACAGGGCGACAAGACTCCCACAGTGGAAATGTCTTTGTGGATGGATGTGAACACACCTGTTCAGGAAAAGTGAAACAAAAACCTGAACTGACTTCCCTCCACACACAGGTCACCAAACATCTGTCATAAGTTATCAATTACTAGCCTAGACTGGACTCAAGCCTGTGACCTCAGGTTGAAAAAGCCACATAGCTCATTCGCTCTCTTGCTCAGTCTGTGGTTTTCCCCTGTACCCCTATTAAAGCTTCTGTTTAAATCTCCAGGAGTTTGGAAGATCAGATTGACCCTATGACATTAATAATGTATGTACACCCAGGGTTTCTATGAGTGTTACCCTGGGGCTGATCCTAGGATTTTGTGACTTGCAGTAATGTGGCTAACTCCAGAAAGGTTTACCCAGTAGCTGACATAGTTCCTTAATTGCATACGTTTCTTAACTGCAACCTAAACACAATGTCTCTTTGAGTGTGTGTGTGTGTGTGTGTGTGTGTGTGTGTGTGTGTGTGTTAAGATTTTGGCTTTGATTAAATATCAATACATATAAAACCTCTGCACAAAAACAAAAACAAGTTCTGGATATAACTATCCATGTAAGCTTTTTCCCTTGTAAAGAATTAATTATTAGAGGTACTACTAAGTCAAACTTTTGGTGGCAGCATCAATTGTCAACTCCTTTGATCCTGATGCGTCACATTCCTGGAATATCCCACCTCAGCTGGAGAACTAGCCACTGGGGCCACAGCCCTCACCCACTGCCAAGCCAAGGGCACCCGTTTGCCAGTGGTTGAATGACTTGGAGCAATCTATTTAACTCTCTGGGGTCTCGGAAGCCTCATCTTTGAAGTCGAGGCTAAATGGTACCTTGGGTCCCTTCTAGCTCTCAAACCCTCTGAAAATAGAAAGCAATGCAGGAGAATTATGGTAAAGAGCAGAGCAAGCAGTCAGTGTGGCTCTGGTGTTGGAAGCTCAGTGGGCTGCTCACTCGGCTTTAGTCTGATTTCTTCCCCTGGGATCTGATCCAGAAGCCCAGTCAGGCTCTCCCAGGGCAGAGCCCACTGAGCACCCACCATGCTGACAAATAGATGCACTCTCCATCCCTCCAGTTAAACTTTGAGGGGCCGCCTAGCTCAGCCTAAGTGAGGCCTCAGGTTTCTAGTTAACGGCAGGAGAATGTCTTTCATGTGTAGGATTGTCAAGGTTGTACATTTTCAAACTGGGTTTGAAAGGAAGATATACCATGACCTTGAAGTGGGCAGCACTAGGGGCACTGAGGAGGACACTGTGGACTGAGTGATGGCAGAGGACAGGGGCTGCGGCCGATGAGTGTGCAGAGTTGAGCAGGTGCGTTGGTGGGAGCGGGAGGCGCGCGTCAGGGAACAGTGTCTTTGGCTTTCACTCTGAGTGAAATGGAGAATCATTGGAGAATTTCGAACAGAAGAGCAGCAGGATCTGACAACCTTTTAAACAAGTAAATAGCAGCCACACTGAAAGTAGACCAGGAGGAACCAGAGAACAGATAGCGGGTAGAAGACTGACTCGCCGCACCAGCTCTGCTCTGAACTTGCTGTGTGCCCTTGGGCCAGTCATTGCCCACTGGAGCCCTGATGTCCCATCTGTGAAATGAGGGGATCTGTAATAGCTGAGGTTCCTACCCATTCCAATCTCAGTGGGTCGATAATTGGACCCTATTAAGTGTAAGCAGTTTTACACCCGATGTTTACTAAATGTACACCTTCTTTCCTATTGTTTTAAAAGACAAACTTTGAAACTTAGTATATTTGCAGCAGAGGCCCTTTATCGGGTTCTGGTGGAAGGTTTTGAATTACAGAAGAATATCAGCATGGTGATGTAACGGAGGGGCTTGCTCTATGCCAACTGTAAATGGTAATCCATGAAAATGGTAACCACAATTAAAGACGAGCGTACAAACACGTTCCTTCTTGGAGAAATGCACATTTAAGTAGAAAAAGAGGGGTCAGTCAGATGATTATTTTTCAAAAAAGAATTATACTTGGATTTAGCATATAAAAGGCCAAAATCCAAGTATCTTGAAGTCAGAGAGGATTAAAATGACGATGGAATTACAAAACTAGGGACTCTGCTAAGAAGGAAGGGCATATGTTGTTGTCGGGGATTTCTAACTATTTAAATTATAAAAATAACAGCCTGATTGATAAAGTACCCATAATTCACTCTCGAACGTAGAAATTCCCAGATATACCCTCAGTGAGTTTCTTTTTTCCTTTGTTGTTGGCCATGGAACCTCGTTTAGCTAATCAGTCTTTCCGGCTGTAAATTAAGCCGGGGGGGGGGGGGGGGTGAACCGGCTGCTTTTCTACCTGCGAGTGAACTACAAAAGTTAATTCGGTTGTGGACAGAGTAGACCAGCCGTGAAAAACTGAAAAGCCAAGGAGGCGAGTGCTTGACCGTTTTCCTTGCACATGGAAGACTTTCAGGGTTCTGTGTTTCCTTGAGAGAAATCCCATGGTGCCAATTAACCTAACTTATTCCAAAACAATTCTCTGTTTGGAAAGAATAATTTTCATTGTGGGTGTTCCTGGAAATTGTATGCCTCCTCCCCTGTTATTACTGAGATGTGTGCTTTGCAATTGAACGTCCCAGCTCCGTTTCCACGGGCTGCGTAGATCCGAGCTCTACCCCACACAGTGTCAGGTAATCTGTTTTAATTTTGTCCAGTGCACACATATTTTAACCTTTAGTCATTTTTTTTTTTAAATGTGGAAAAACCATCTCTACCTAATAATAAGCCAAATAGTTCATGTCAAAATTATCAAAAACACTAAATGCCGGAGATTTGTTTTAATCAGGAAATAGCTTTTCTTGCAAAATTTTCAAGTACGTTGACTTTCTTGGCTTAAATGGCATCTTCATTTTTCTTTGAAATATGGCGAGTGCATTTTCCCTCCAGTGTCAGACAAAACTGGATGAGAAGAGATTGAAAAGGATTTAACTTACTTGGTAATAAATACATTCTCTATTTTATTAGGCTGTTTTGGCTATTTGGATTTCTGGAGTATTTTTTTAAAACCCAATAAATCAATTAACCAGTGTTCACTCTAAGATTTAATTTGGTGAACAGAATATATGTGCTTTTCATCAGGCCACGCATCTTTTTTAAGTCTGAAACCACCACACACCAAGAATTTAATTCTGACAGACATTTGTTCTCAGCAAAATACTTTAGGGCCAATAGTTGTCCCTACTTAATCATGCTTCTTAAAAGTGAATTCCAGAAGACTTGAGGCTCCAAGTGACCCCTGGTAAGGTGAGTTGTCAGTAAATTACTTTTATGATGTGCCCTAGGGAAGCAGGTCTGCTAGAAACTTGGTAGGAAGCTGACCCCCTCTTGCCTGCAGGGGGATGACCTTTAACTTTATCTGACCTTTGCATTTCTAATTCTAAATTTCTGGGAGGCATTTAGTCACATGGGTGGAGGTCATATTAAAAGAGAGACCTCTCCTGTGCCCATAAGACAATGTTAACCACGCATTTGCTGTTAAAACTTCCAGGTGAAGCATGCCAGGGCTCTTTTTATTTCTACAGTTTAATTTTAAATACCAAACATTTAATTAGTTGAAATATGAATGAGTTCAAAACGGATTCATAGTTAAATTAGGACTGTCTTGGGTGCCATTTGGAAAACACAGTAGAAAATTTAATCTCTGTAATTTTGCTAATTTGAATTTATTGTGGCACTTGAAAATTTATGAGCCATTACAGTGAATGATGATATTCCATCATAATAAATTTTTTTTTGTTTAAATAGTTTTTGAAAACAGGTCTTGTCAATCCTGCTGTTGTGTCCATTATGAGAGAGGTTTTATTGTGCTATTTGGAGATAATAATGTACACGGAACTTATAAGAGGAATTTTGATTCAGTTTTGGATGAAAAAATACCCTCATTTGACTATATTAGACTGAAAACATTGGAAAATAATGCTTTTTACAGGATATGAAATATAAAGTGATCATTAATTTTCCATTAATGGTTAGGGCACAGTTTAGGTATGTGGACCCAGATATCTATGTTTTAGTTCCATGAATGTCTAATTTTTCTTCTTTTCCCATTACTTTTGGATGACGCTTAATGAACCGGTATTTTTAATTCCTCCCTAAAGAAAAATATTTCCTTGCTCAGTTTTATTATCTATAAGAGTATTATATGATTCAAAAAAATATATATATATACACACATATGTGTGTGTATACAGTTACATATATAAAATAGTACACTGGGTGGTTGAATTAAATACTAATAAGATAAACTTTTCAAAAAATCACACACCTAATTTTTAATCAATGTTTAGGTGTATAAGCGCATAGACTAAATGTGGAATATTTCCATAATCTCTTTGATTTATAGATCATATTGTAGCATAAGCAAAGCCAAGCAGTGAGAGCTCTGCCTTTGATATCAACCCCTTGAGGAGATCAACAATAAGCAGGCATAGCAGCAATTAATGTAACTTCAGTAATTTTTTAGTGGGGAAGGAAAGAGTTCAGCAAATTCTTTCCTGTAAACCAAAGGATCTGGCTCAAGAGCATATATAAACAAGATGTAAGTTTTAAATATAGCTTAAATGCCACCCAGGAGTGAAACTCAATGGTAAAAGAGTTGTCAACAGAGAACACTCTTTAAATGAGGAGGAAAATATTAAACCAAGGACACGAAGGCTAGGAGGACACAGGCCTGTGCTTCCAACAAATCAGCCCAGAATGTCCTTTTCCCCCGACCCCACCTCTGTTGTTGATCTTTGGATCTGGCAAACGTTGTAGCAAAACACAATGTAGCCATAACTCATTGATAACTCTAGGAACATTTTACTTGAGAAAAAGGGCACTCCATGTCACTATTTTGAAACACATTTGAAATTAAAATGAAACAGATGACACATTAAGACACTAATATTCAAACTGTCCTATGATGTTTGCTTATTTCAGTCCTACCAAAAGCAATTTTTTTTTTTTTTTTGCCATCATGCCTTCTACTGCTGAGATGGGGCTCTGTGGTTTTTGTTTGTATGTTTGTTCAGCTTTGTCACAATTGCTGTGTGAAACTGTCTTGACGGCTTTAACTACTACAGCCTGTTCCACATTATTATTGTTTGGAGACTTTCTCTTCAATTACCATTAAACATGGACTAGGAGACTCATTCATGATGTGTGTTCGGTACTGAAGAGGGCCCGTCTCTGGAGCCAACTCTGGAACCCAACGCAAAACACAGAACCTGGGCTGGGAAGGTAGTTCCTCGCAGGAAAATCCAAGTTCTCCGACCAGAAGCAGTGCATGGTGGTCAGGAAAAGCAACTGGAATATGAGAACCTCAAATCTAATGAGGGAGAAAAAAACAGAATAAATGAGCTGGCATGTGCTATTGTCAAAGCTAAGTATAGGCCAAGTGTGGGAGGGCCCAGTGGAACGAGCAGGTGACTCCACCCGAGGATGGTGACACCTCACATAGGGAATGATTTTAAAGGGGATGGACAGACAAAGGGAAGAGCCTTTCATGCAGGAAGCATCATGAGAGGGTTGAGACCAGGCTGGACATGGAGCCTGAGGCAAGAGACAGGGCCCAGGAGGGGTCTTCCACACTCGGCTAGGACTCCTAGGGTCTTCCTACGGCGAGCACCCAGCAATGCGTTAGGCCCTCACAGTACCCGTCAGTTTCTTCAGGCTGCTGGGGCGTCCTGCTTCCCCTTGGACGGGTTTTGGGAGCTTCTCCTGGTCTGAAGGGCAAGGCAGCTTAAGAACTGAATCCAGAAACAATGAAAAATGAATAAAAGTGAACGCAAGGGGAGAAGATCCTAGGAAAAACAGAAACCCAGTTCAAATGGGCTTAATCAAAAAACAAAACCAGACAACCACGGGCTTTGCTTTCCCCTGCCAGTGCTTCCTTTCCCCTCATGTTGGCCTCATTCCTGGCACACACTGCAGCAGCTCCAGGCTCATATCCTGCCATCTCAGCCGGGCTATAGGAGCAAGAGCAGCTTTTCCCCGCGAGTTGCAACAGAAGTCTCTGAACCGACGCCCCTCATGGGCTCCAATCCTGTGCTACCATGATCAGCCTGAGCCACGTGCCCTTCTCTGCAGCCAGGGGACATGGTCATCACGGTCTAAAGCAGTGATTTTTTCAGCCAGTGTGCCCCAAGAATGTTTACAATATACAATACCTGACTGTTTGGTCAGGAGCACTCACCTCTTTTCCCTTAGATTGTTAAAAAACAAACAAACAAAAAAAAAAAAAACAGCCAATACAACAATAGCCATCCAGTGTGAACAAATCAAAATTATACCTATTTTTTGGTCAGATTGGCAAAAAGAAATTTTTTTTAGTGTGCTGAAAAATTTTGGTAATTAGTGTATGTGTGCCATGAGAAGAAAGAGGTTGAATATTACTGGTCGAAAGCACTGAAGGCCAGGTGTGAAAGGGTTGGTGCCCAACAGGAAAATCAAAGTGCTGACCAGCAGACGTTCACTACTCTTTGGACAAATAAGCCTCCCTTAAATCAGAGTCTATTCTCTTCCTAGTCAGTCCTGCCTTCCTTCATCACCATGCTCTCTTAAAAAAAAAAATTATTTATTTCTTTTTAGAGAGAGGGGAGGGGAGGGAGAAAGAGAGGGAGAGAAAGGTCAGTGTGAAAGAGAAGCATTGATTGGTTGCTTCCCACACACGCCTTGACCAGGGATGGAACCTGCACCCTAGGTATGTGCTCTGACCAGGAATCAAACCCCTGACATTTTGGTGTCTGGGACAACGCTCCAACTTACAGACCCACACTGACCAGGGCACTTTCTTAATGTGCACACAATACTAATTTCTTACTTGTGTTTACTTTCATTTTTAAGACATGTAGACCAATAAAACCTAGAGTTGATGTACAAGGAAAATATACATCAGGAAGCATTGCTGAATCACCAGAAAGATGGGGTCAAAAACACTGACCTAACAACTAAGTTGCAGAAAATGCCTCATCTCGAAAAAATAAAAGGCTTTTGTAAAATTTCTATTTCAATCCCATCCATTAATCGTATTTATTAGTGAGTACTATAGAGTTTACATCCAAATCTGCGAGAATACCAGGAGTACATGGGGTCTGCCTGCAAAATGCTTAAAGAGGATATGAATCATTTAATGATAAGGTTTTGTAGTTTTGTAACATGATTCCGGAATATTTTGCACTCTGTGCCTCTGAAAGTTCACATTCTCTTTCCAGTGATGTTGAGCTCCATTGTGTGCAATTTAATTAACTTTGGTAACCAAATATGATATGTTTTAATTTTCTTTAGTTGAAACAGTGTGATCAGTGTGCTGTAGGCTATTTAAAAGAGTAATATTGTCATGTTATACACTTTGAATATTCATTCCCATGAGTCTGTCAGTATGTCTTTGCTAGGTATTTAATATGCATATTAAAATATGTTCTTACTTATTCAATTAAATGAAAGAAAAAGTCTAAACAGCACAAATTCTAGCTCGACTCAAGAATGTGTATACTTTTATGTCAGAAAAATTTTAAAGTAGTCAATTATTTTCTTATTGAAAGCCTTTGTCATATTTAAACACGTTCTTCGAGTTAATGCTGGCTATAGGCAATAAGCATTCAAATATAAAAAACTAATTTCTTTTTAATGAAAAAAAACTAGTTTCTGTCTTATGTCTGAGTTTTAGGTAGGAATAGTATTACATACGTATGACAGACTTCCTCATTAGCCCTCTGCCTAAAAGCAGGCCTGTGTTCTCACTCTCCCTCACTAAAAAAAGTCTACTTGTTTCCCTTAGCATTTATTATACCTTTGTCTGTCATAGCCATTCCTCCTAAAAGCAGTGTTCAGTGTGTTCACGTAAAAAGTTGAAATGATTTGACCCTTCTGCTTTATTTCACCACACTGGCCCCTTGTCAGACAACTCATTCTGCCACCTGATTGTGTCAACTGATGGGAAGGCATTTTCCTTTGAAACTGTAGGAATCTAGAAGATGGTAATAAAGCTACTCTCTGTTTGATCAAAAAGCTGACAGAGCTGTGGAATTCAGCTCAGAGGAATAACCGATTGTCCCAAAGGCTCTGTGTAGGCATACACTGACTATTTTCCCTGTGCTTTGTAGATCTGCAAAAAATAATATGGCTCAGCCCCCCGTGGGGGAGTGGCTGTGGGTGAGTCATTCATTCACTGACGATTCGTTCATCAAGCTAACGTCTATTGGACTTCTAACTGAGCCAGAGGAACTGGGAAAAGTCCAGAAATTCTTTATATGTTGATGGATTACAATGAATTAACTAAACATTCAGATAGAGATTTACCATTTTAGAAGGGTGGAGGAAATAGGGCATTTGGATTAGTGTCTCAGGGTTACTTTCTAGACAGGAAAATGCCTCCCCATTTACTTGCACGCTTGTTTGGCATGAAGCTGTCTCCTTGTTCCCGATATTGACCTGCAAAATACTGAAATGGATAAACTTACCATTTATTTGTAACAGGGAATGGGGACATCTTATTAACTTAATATTTTTATTAAATAATAATTGAAAAGATACATGGTGAAAAATACCAATTTAAAAAAAACACACATGAAATTTTGATGAAAACAGTACCAAATACTATTTATCCTTAGATGCGAAATTTTAAATATTGTAGTATTCAGGTCATCATTAGAAATATATTGAGTTCGCCATCCCTTGGCATCCTTTAATGAAACCCTTGAGACTAGATAAGTTTCAGAATGCAGTGATTTTTCAGATATAGACTCCTGGTGGGGTCTGGGATAGCAGATCGTACTATTATTATTAATATTAGTATATTTGCAGAAAAACATCTGAATAGTCAGACTGTGTAGGATAAATAGAGACTATAAACTGCTTCACAATAGTTCAGGTCTGGTTTTTCTGACAAATAAATTTCCACTGAATTTCTTTTTAAAAAAGCTTTTCAAAGCTTTCTGGATTTCAAAATTGCCAAGAAGATATTGTGGACGGCTTGGTCACAGCACTGTGCTCTAGCGGCTCATTCGTGTGGTAGTCAGGTCGACATCGACTGTTAGGGATGGAGCTGGGAAAGCAAAGTCTAGCAGAAAGGGCTCCTGAGCTTCAAAGAAAAGAGCTGTCACTTAAGTGCTGTAGTCCCCAAATCATACAACTCTTAGAAGTTTGAAGGGAGCCTGTGGCATCATTCTACAGTTGAGAAAATTAGAGCCTGCAGAGGTGAAATGATTAATTTGAGGTCAGTTAGGCACACAGAACCATACTGACATTGAATTATAAGTAAAGGTAATTTCATTAGTTAACAAGTCTGATGTTTTGTTCTGGGTTTTCCCAGAATGTTCATGTTTCTGAGCAACAGTGAACAGTGGGTTAGGAACATGGAGGATATAGAGGGGGCTCTAAAGACTGATTTAGTGAGAAGTGGAAACTGATAGCAGGGAGAGAAGCAGCAGATTTGCTTGGCAGAAGAAACTTCATACCATAACATACCCTGAAGGCTAGACAGCGCAACTAATGGCTTCACATCAGGGTGACAATATCTTTTGGGTGTTCCAAATCAAAGGAGATGCAATGCTTTTCCGTGAACACAAAGGGAATGTCTACATGGCACAACTTGTTGCCAACCTATTCAGCCCATCCGAAATTTATTTCTTTCAAAACATCCCCACTTGACTTGGGGTGGTAAACACACAATGCAATATTACAAATGATGTATTGTAGAATTATTTTTTCCTGACACCTGTATAATTTTATTAACCAATGCCACCCCAATAAACTCAATTAAAAAACAAATTTAAAAAGAAACAAAAAACATCCCCAAAGATCAAAGAAGAAAAAAAGAATTGCCTCCACTTGTCAATGATATTTCAATTAGACAAGACTTCTTCGGGAGATATGAAACAGGAACATTAAGTGTTGTTTTTGATAGCTATTTGCAGGAAAAAAGTATGTGTGAAGCAAAATACAGATGAGATCACTTCTTTTAAATAAATATTTTATCGTTGTTCTATTACAGTTGTCCCAATTTTCCCCCTTTGCTCTCCTCTGCCCAGCCCCACCCCCACTCCCATAGTCAATTCCCACACTGTTCTCCATGTCCATGGGTCATTCATACGTGCTCTTTGACTAGTCACTTCCCCTTCTTTCCACCCTTATCACCCTGTCTCCTCATTGCTGTCAGTCTGTTCCTTGTTTCCATGCCTCTGGTTCTATTTTGCTAGTTTGTTCATTTTGTTCATTAGGTTCCTTTTTTATGTGAGATCGTATGGTATTTGTCTTTCACTGCCTGGCTCTTATGACTTAGCATAATATTCTCCAGTTGCATACATGTTGTCGTGAAAGGTAGGAGGTCCTTCTTTCTTTCTGCTGCATAGTATTCCATTGGGTGAATGTACCAAATTCTTTGATCCACCCATTTACTGATGGGCACTTAGGCTGTTTCCAGCACTTGGCTATTGTAAACAGTGCTGCAATGAACATACGGGTGCATAGGTTCTTTTGAATTGGTGATTCCGGATTCTTAGGGTATAATCCCAGCAGTGGAATGGCTGGGTCAAAAGGCAGTTCCACTTTTAGTTTTATGAGGAAATTCCATACTACGTGTCATAGTGGCTGCACCAGTCTGCATTCCCACCAACAGTGCATTAGGGTTCCCGTTTCTCCACATCCTCACCAGCGCTGGTTGTTTGTTGATTTGTTAACAATGGCCATTCTGACAGGTGTGAGGTGGTATCTCATTGTGGTTTTAATTTGCATCTCTCTGATAGCTAGTGAGTGATCCCGTTTTTAAAGGAGGATAGTAAGATACTAAGAAAAAGTTAAAGTTGTACTTACGAAAACAAGGATGTATGACATATACTTTGTAAAGATCATCAGTCCACTTTTTATAGCTTGGTCTCTGTTAAAATGCGAACGTCCCTGGCAAGATGACTCTTGTCTTTACCAGGCTTTTTAGTTTAGAGAGGACATATTTCAGCTCTTTTCTCATGTGGATTTTGATGGGGAGAAACCGTGACGATATTTGGGTTCAGAACGGTAGAAACAGATAGCTTTAAGCACAGAAAGAAAGGCAAAACCCGGGAGAATGTGGTACTGAAAACAAATCTCTGGTTTTGTAATCTGGCCCACATGAAGACAGCAACTTCCAGATCGAGCCCCATTGTTGGAGCATAGGATCTTCTATGTTCTTAGTTAAGAATTTGTAAACCTTATTAATTTGCTTAGACTATTGACCTGCGATCTGATTGATATTTCTCATTTCCTCTTTAAAATAAAGAATCTTGGATCAGCTTGAACAGAGATAAAATGTTTTCTCAATCTGAATCCTCACTTGGATAAATGACCAGAGCAAATGCTATTTACTTTATTCTTCATTTTTATAGAATAAATAATGAATAAATGTGGGATAATTATGAGGAGTTTATGAATATAAAATTGACCCATGGTTAAAAAAAAAAGGAGTTCATTACATAATTTTTTTGTTTGTTTGTTTTAGTAATGTTAAAGAATTCACAAAAGATCACTCTGGTTACAAGGGCTGGTTCTTGGAAATTAAATTTAAGATTATAGTTAAATAACTTAATTTAAACCTTGCAATAAATTACACCACATATGTGGATATTATATAGCTTGTGGACCAAAGTAAAGTATACTTAAGACATACTACGTAGTAATGACTTAGATTAAGGATTGGCAAACTATAGACAGAATCTGGCCCCCTGCCTATTTTTACAAATAAAGTTTCATTGGAACACAGCCACACCACCTGTTTACATATTATCTATGGCTACTTTTGAACTACAACAGTGGAGTTGAGGAGTTGTCATACAGAGACTATATAGCATGCAAATCCTTAAATATTCCCTATCTGGCCCTTTAAGAAAAAGGCTGATCCCAAGTTAATTATTCTCAATATACTCCTCTCTGAGAAGTCATGTTGCTTTAAATCTTTGAAGACATTAGACTATCATTTACACAGTGATATTTGAACAGATTAGGGATATCTCGAAAACTTAGAATATTTCTCTAAATGCACATTTTCTATCAAAAAGAATCCTAATTTTTTTTATGGTTTATATTTCCTAGGGCTTTGAATTTTTTTATATGTTATTGATTTTTTATTGATATTAAGAGAGGCAGGGATTGGGCAAGGGGGGAGAGAGAGAGAGAGAGAGAGAGAGAGAGAGAGTCATCGATTTGTTGTTCTACTGATTGATGCATTCATTGGTTGATCCTTGTATGTGCCCTGACTGAGGATCAAACCCACAACCTTAGCATATGGGAGGCTTTGAATTTTTTAGGATATTATTACAAAGAACTATTTTTGAGAGTTCCATATATGGAACTAGTGAAAAGAACATGCTATCGGTGCTTTTGATTGCATTCTGCAACTTTCTCCTCTAAATGACTTATGGGAGATTTCCATCGGCGATGGGCACGCCTGGGCTTTTATGCACATATATCTCAAATCCCAGCCCTGTTGTCTTGACCCCCTGAACATACTGTGGCTCCCCATCACTAAGTGCACCACTGAGTTCATAACTGCATCCTTCTGCACGATATGAAATAGCCCAAGAATGCTCTTTGTGAATTACATCCTTTACTGTGGTGCTAAACACCTGCCATGCCATTGTCTGCCACATGTTCCTGGAGTACAGGGACCATACTGATGTCATCTATCTACATGCCAGCCTGTGGCACCATTTACTATGCAAAGCTGATATTTTCATCTCAAAGCATACTTTTAGAATTTCCCTCCTTTGTCCATGCTCATTACTGGAAATATGTATTTAAAATAAGGGTGACCATTTAATTTATCATCCAAACTAGGATACTTCTGAGAGTAAAGACAGTCTTGTGATCATTTCACTAGAACACAGACCAGAACTGTGTCCAGGCAAACCAGGATAGATGGTCAGCTTAAGTTTCATAAACTGTCAAATTAAAAAGTATCCTTAACTATACCATATCTGATTACTAAATACTTATCATAAAATAACACCACAATGATCTTGACCATGGCAACCAAATTGCCAAAAGGAAAGATGTTTTAAAAATTAAGGGTATGTCGGTTAACTCGCACTCAGTATTCTGTGCCTGTGAAAAGCAACAGGCTGGCCTGGCCACTTCCTTCTGCTTCCCACTTCCATACTGTCTCGGGACTTTCTCTTCCTTCCCGTCAGGAAAAGCAGGTGGCTGTCACCACAGACAATTGCCACGAAAAGTGGGAGGAAAAGAGCAGAAGGAAGAAGGGGGCTGATGAAGGGCTGTGTGAAGGGTTGGGTGCATCTTGTTTCGCTTTTCTTCCTTTTTAATCACTGCTTTTTCAAAGAAAAAAAGGCATAATTGAGCATGCATCGATCTTTCAGTAAGCCTCACTTATCCAGTAAAACTTGAGCACATGTTAAATTATGCAGTTCACTATATTAAGCCAGGACTTTCCAGTCCACCCAAAGTTTCCAGTAAAGTTCTGTTTGACCTTTGTATAAAAGACCACCTTTACTAGGTGACTTATTTTTGCTGCCCTCTTGGGTGGTCGAATGAGACAGATTTCTCTGTTGAACAACATACAACCTTCTTTTTGCCAACTGAACATTACACTGGGATGTGGCTTGGAGGAACACTTTCTCAATACTATAAACAACGGCTTTCTTGGAACAGCTTGTTGCTTAAGCATAAAGAGAGGTTACTCTTGGTTTCGCCTTGAGTAGCATATGAATTGGTTAAGGAAGTAAGTGTGGCTGACCCACCAAATTACAGTGGCCATAATATAATTAAGTTCAGTATCCTCCCTGGAGGCCCTAAGAAGTATTATTATGACACCAAACTTAAAGAAAAGGAATTTTTTAAGAGGCAGGAAATTAGTGAGAAGCAGTCTTTGGGGAAATGTTGCAAAGTTAGAAAAAAAAAAAAAAAAAGCAGTAGAAACAGCATAAAAGTTGTCCAAGGAAAAAGGCCGGTTAAAATACAATATTTTCTTTTCTGTGATCCTGAGTATGCTCAGTCAATATCATTCAAAAGAGCAGGGTGTCTAAGGCTTAAAGATGCTATTGGAGTGAGGACAGGGGAGAAAAGGGAGATTCAGGATGCATCTGAAGTGCTGAAAACAGGAAAAATAGGAAATGGTCCTAAAAGGAATTATTGGGAAGGCATTTGCTCTCTGCTTATCCAAGTGAAATTGTACTTAAAAGTAAAGTTTCTGATAACAACTTGGACTATTAAGTTACAGGCTTAGCATAGACTATTCAGAGGTTATTAAAGGCATAAAGGACTCGGAGTGGAAAGACAGGGACAGGCGAATGAAACTGTAGAGAGCATTTCGGCTCACTACAGGCCACAGCATCTTAGCAAGGCCACCTGTGTAGCTGTCAGAGGTACACAGGGACCAAGGGTTTCTCAGAATACGGATGAACGCTTAAACACTAAAAAGAAAGATGCTTAGACTGGATTTCCTTCCATTGCTGTTCAGGGCATTGCTCTTGATCTCTTAGGCTCCCTGGCAGATGGGTTGAAAATAAACAATCGAGGCTTATTTTATGATCAGAAACAAGGGTGATTTATTCTGTGGTAATATACCACAGCTTTGTCACATTACATAATTGTCCCATTCAGCGAGTCCTCATACCACTCACTGGTTATTGCTGAATAACTGGGTAATCCTACTTACGTGTGTCTTGTCTAGGCATCAGCCATCCGTGCAATAACTCCTTCGATATCCTAATAATATTCTCTTTATGTATCCTGCTCAGGAAGGCTACATTGCAATAAACATTGCCTTCATATATGTAGAGTGTTATGGGGTAGAGGAGAAGGACTGTCACTCAATGTGAAGTATGACCCCACAATGGTGCTGGTCAGACAAATCAAGGAACTGAATGAATGTACTGCCTGGCAAATCCATCTCTCACACAGCCAGCCTTCTGCATACCTTTAGTTTAGACAATGCATTAACCGTATACTTGCATAATACGTAAGGCTGAATCCCTGCTTAATTTCTACCAGCTTCGCAGAGGATATGTCAGCCTCCTACAAGTAGGAACTAAGAAAGTTTATGAGATATGCTTGGAAGTCATCGAGCCTTCCTGGGAAAGGAGAAGCCCGCCCCGTGCAGAGTTTGGGTTCTGTCTGCGTGGAGCTGCCCCAGGTTAAGCTGGTGCTTTGATGTCTTCCTCCCGCTTTCCATCACATCCTCTTCCCACCATGAAGCTGTAGAGTCATTGGGTCTAGTGAGTGCCTTAGGTGTTCCAGGTGCCCGCTAACTTTTGGACTATTTTTGCTCTTGGCCTATGGGCCATTCAGCATTAGCAAAGCTGAATCTAAAGTTGATACCTGACACTCTATTTGCATACACTTTTTAACTTAAGGAAGGCCATGCACCTTTTCCAAGTTCAGCTGGTTCCAGAGACTTTACAAGACACACCCTATCTAATCCTTGCAATAGTCCTATAACCTGGCTATTATGAGTCCTATTTTATAGATGAGAACATTCATATTTAGAAAACTTAGTAATCTCCTCAATGATCTACATCTAGTCACTAAGATTCAAACTCATGTCTGTCTGACTAGTAACTGTGCAGAATCCATCCAACAACCATGCAAAATCCAGCCTGTGAACATTTGAAGATGATATGCTCCAGAATCAGCACTGATGCCTAGCTCTGCTGTCTTCTATGGGCATTTACATAATAAACAAATACACAGTTAGACTCAGATCATGCTCCTGCTCCATCGGCCTCTGTTTCCAAGTATGTGTCAACCTTGGAACAGCTTGTTGAAACAGAAAAGGAAGCTACACTTGATTTGGCCTTGAGCAACATGAATTGTAAAGGAAGTTATGTGTGACTTGCTAGAGGAGCCCCGGTTTGAGGCTGGTTGACAGAGGTGTCCCAGGCAGCCAACAGGTGGAAATACATTACTTATGAAAGTCTCAGAGAAAAGGCTCACGTGGTGAGGTGAGCCTTTCCCTTTTCTGGGTGGGTGAAAAGTTTGATTTTCCTACCGAAATAAACTGAGACTCTACATATTAGAATTTATGGAGGAGGGTTATGCCCTTCTAACTTGCTTTAAGAAATCTGGGGCTCTTCTGTTGTTTTCCCAAGTCCATGTCATACTCCAAAAGACACATGTCATGGGAGTGTGTTAAATGTCACAGAAACTGTAAATGGGTAGACGTTAATGAACTCTGCCAGACGAAACAGTGGCAGAATGAGATAAATGAGGAAATGCATCATCTAAGAAGTTACAGGCAAGACGGGAAGGGTTGAGAATTCATTCTCATTACACAAAACTCAATTCTTCTGTGTCTCCTGTTCTGTGTAAGTTGTAATTACTTATAAATTGGATGTGGGTAATTGCCATGGATGTTTGGTGGGTTTTGAGCAGGAGCACCAAAAACTATAACCATAAATGTAATCAGAGCACTCATTTCTCCAACAAGTTTGGTGGCTTAGAAATGTCATCTAGGGCCCACACCATACCAGTAGGCAAATATCATTTGGGGGCTGGTTTTGGATACTGAGACCATTTCAGCGACAGATAAATCTTTCCAAGGAGCTTGGGCTGCAAAAATGAAAAAAAAAAGCTTTTCATAAGTTGCTGGATTAGGTCATACGGTTGTCTCAGTCCATAGTGTTTAAGCTACATATGCACACTTGTGATTTTCAAAGATAATTTGACATCAGAGGGCTTTCATTAATGTATTTTATTTCACCCAGAAAGTGTTCTTTATAACAAACAGGAAGCCTCACTAAATATAACCCGAAGTTTAAGCAATGGAAAGGCACATAGATGATGTCGTACATTATAAATATTTTTTGTACTTGCTAGTTTATTTCTAAGGAAATTATGAAAATGACATCATAATGATGACTGACTTTTATTAGTGTTTTTGCTCTGAAGCTCTGGACAAATAGTTATAAAGAAAAAAATTTTCTGGTGTTATCCCTTAATACTTCACTTTACCTGATGTTTTCTAGTAACACTAATCTTAGGAAGTAACTCTAAGATTACCATATTATCTTTAGTTTTCTTTTACACATTTATTATGAAAAACAACATGGTAGTAAAGCGCAAATTTTCTTAAAACTCATAGTGGGAAATAATGAACTTTATTTTTGGTCTGAACTACTGATTGAATTAGTCTACAGCCCAAAAAACAATTTCAGATTAATAGTTTATAGACCATTCACTTCTTGCTGTCAGAGGGAAACCTCTCATACTGCTTATTGTATATTTTAGCAATATGCTGCTTTGTTCTACTATTACAAAGTGGAAGTCATTAACAGTCTATTACTACTGAAGCTTTATGCTAGTACCTTTTCTAAATGAATTCTTTTAAATGACTTCATTGATAAAATTGAGCCTTAGAAGAGTGTGGGGTAAAGATATGCATAATACATGAGATGGAGCTAATAGTCTTGTCTTTTATTCATACACTCAACAAATATTTGAGAGCCTAGTAGCTGCAGCCATTGGACTAAGTGCTGGGATACAAAGAATAGTAAGACTGGATTTCCACTCAAGAGTTCTCTACGGGGTAGGAAGACTGGTAAGGATAATCAACACAAAATGATATGATAGTATGGAAAGTGTTCGGGAGTAAAGAGAAGGGCATGCTGAACTCAAGTCAGAGAAGATTGCCGAGGGGTTCTTCCTGAGCAACTATGTAGATGGGGGTTCAAACAGAGGGAGGGACCAAATGTAAAGGCTTCGGGATGTGAAGCCCAGGGCGCATCGAACTTGACTGTGGCAGGAATAAGAACATGAGACAGAATGGCAGAACCAAGGCTAGAAAGAGAGGCGGGGGCCATCCTGTGAAAGGGCTGCATGTTCCCTGTTCAGTCATTTGGACTTATTTTCATGAGAGTCAGAAAGTTTTGTTTTGTTTTGCAATGGTTTTCGGGAGGTAAGGTGTTAAGTCATTTACAAACCCGTGGGAAGGAAGCAGGGTAAGGCTTTTCTTACCATCACACACAGCTAGTAGAAACCAAAAATTCATGTAGCCAAAGAAGGAACACAAGCTGTCCTTCATCTTGTCCATGGTTTCCCTACCTTCATTTACATTCATATGAGGAAATTCACTGACTCAAAGAAAACTTAGCTTTACCTGTGTTTAACCAGCTCAACAGCAATGGATGCCAGTCTTCCCAGCATCGGGCAGGGCAGTCCTATCTCAGGCTCTTTCCTGCTCTAGACTGTTCTGGAATGATGTATGCTATCATACAAAATAATATCTCCTTGTATCCATGATAGTCTACTGTTTCTCACATGATGGGAAGATTGTCAATTTTCCAATTAAAAAAAATAATTTTTTAAATCATATAAAATATGGGTTCCCAGACACTTGGATTTTTAATATTCATTATAAGTGTAAGGAAAAATCCTTTAAACATTTTATATCATGCATATTAATTTTGATAGGTAATTTTGTATTTCCTGATGCCCTACACTAACCAAGCATATAGATGTAACATAAAAGACAATATGTTTTTTGCATCTGTAATTATTTAAGAAAGAGCAGAATAAGGCAATTTTTTGATATTGCTGATGAATTTGTGTATGTCATAATTAGGCTGATGAATTGCTGCTTCTAGAAACTTGCTCTGTTAATATGATGATTCTTGAAATACTTACGTAGTTTTTGCTAATATATTTGTTTATTTTTTTATATTCATAAATATAAGTATCCTTGTTTATTGACATAATTAAATAGGTCTATGTAAATTTAGATTTTATGTATAAAAAGGCCTTTCTTAATTGGATCCTTTGATTTCAAATATTAAAAATACACAGTAAAACAAGTAGCTTTGCTGCAAATGTCACACATGGAGAATTAAGTGCCCTCAGCAGTGGCCCTACTAGGACTCTCACTCCTAAAGTCGTTTTGCCACATGTGCCATCAAATAAGGGGAAAAAAATCAAATACTTCATCCAACTATAGTTGTCCACTTGATACCATCAAAATGGGGAAAAACACTTTTTTCTATCAAAATGAAAAAATTACAAGTGCTTAGGTGGAAAAATTGAATTATCATTTCTTTTAGAGCTGACCTTATATATTTTAAGGGAGGCATCTTGGTTTGGGGTTATAAGTCTGACAGAACAATCAAACAAATAAATGATTATTGATCCCTGCATATACTCTTAAACTCTGTTTCCCCTGACATTTAAGGACAGTGCTCCTATCACCCACTGTCCTGTGCATGAACTACAAGGCCACTCCCACCCTCTGCCACGAGGAAGAAAAGAACTGAGAAGTGAATAGCTAATACTGCCAGCTGGCTGTTAGTAAGTTAAATATTTTATTTTATGTCTTTTTCACTTAAAAAGAAACTTTATGAAGTAGCAGTTATAATTCATGTACAATAGGAAGAAGAAGAAAAAAAACCTGAAGCTCAAAGGTGCTAAGCTACCCCCAAAGCCAAAGATCCTGTAAATCAGAAAGCAAGGATTCAAACCCAGCCCCAGTATAGAGAAACCACCCTCGATCCCCTCTGTTGACATGAGCCCTCAGAGAAAACTCTCCCCAGTCAGAGAGTGAGAATGGGACAGTGTATGGACTCCTGTCCTCTTCCCTGACACTTCCCTCTTCCCAAAGAATCAGACTCAATTACGTGTCTCTCTGGGAGATGCTGTTCTTTCTTTACTTGGAATTTTCTTCCCTCTTGCAGCCTCAGCTTGAATGTACACCCTCAGAGAGGCCTTCCCTGATGCCATGCTCTACATAAGACTTCCCCCAGCCTGCTTTCCCTCTCTTTTCTTTCATAGCCCTCTTCAAAACGTATATATGTATTTGCACGCTTGTTCAGAGTCTCTCACCCCAGCTAGAATGCACTAGCCTGGCCGTGGTGCAGAGCAGCGATGGCCAACTTCTATTGGGCGGCAACAGCGCATGCAGGCCCCCTGGACGCTCTGTCCTTTGACTACTTCAGAACTACCAATGGGATAAAAAATAGCCTCCATTTTGACAATGATAAAACTGAGACACAGACGAGCTAAGTAACCTTCCCACGTCAAAAAGCCAACAAGTGGAGGAGCCAGATTGCCACCCTAGGCCATCGAGACCCCTGAGTCCATTCCCTATAGCACCAGTGAACAGGAATTTGAGGCACCATGACACAGAAGCAACAGTTGGCTTACCGTGGTCGCCGCCTGATGGCTCAGCAGAGTGCTGGAATCGGAGAAGAAGTCTGTGCAGGAAGCGAGGGTACGCGATAATGACGTAGATGTTGAAGAGAGTAGGGGCTGGTGGTAGGAAGGTGCAGCCTTCATAATAAACACTTCATTTGCCCTGCAGTATAGAACCAGGGACTTGTCTCTCCGGTGGTGATTCTGTGAATGAAGAGAGGCGGCATTAATGTGCCATCCATTTTGTCTGAATTGCTTTATTATGTTAAATTATGAACATATTAGGGAAACTGACCTGCCTGTCACTGTTTGGCTCTTCCCTCCGTTAACTAAGAACGCAATCTCATGCAATTTGAATATCAGAAATTCCCCCCAAGTTCTGCCTTTTGGTCCAAAATTATATTATCCCTAGATATGTAAAGTATACTTCCATTATGTTAAGAATTATAGGGAACACAGCTCCCTTTGCATTGACAATACCTACTAGTAAAAGTTCCATGGAAAAGGTGAACAGCCAGACGCTGTCCTCCTTAAAATAAACCTTCATGTATTTAGAGCAAGTTAAGGGTACTCAGATTTGTTTTTAAACCTAAGAAATCCAACCCACCCTCCTTTAGTCTTTCTTCATAAATCCTACTCTGATTGTATAATTACTTTCCTATCTCTAAGATGGACTTCAGATTTTTCAGACCCCCATAATATATGTAACTCCCTACACTTATTTTATCTTAATGGAATAATAGCATAGTGTCCTGATTATAGAAAACATGAAACTGCAAAACTTTACATTTTAAAGTTTACATAATTTAATATTAAAGATGCATTTTAAGAAGTATATATTAGTTGCTTTTATTCAGAATTAGTATAAGTATGTAATATACCAAACATGAAAAAGGGTTGCTTAAGTTGGATATCTGAGGCATGGCAAATGTTTGTTTTCTAAATGTTGATTTGTAACTACTGATATTTTAGAATTAGAATGATTTTTTAATATAAAGATGGATGGTTAGATTGATCGTTTTTTAGTCTAGTGTTGCTAAAATTCTGCATTTGATCATTTTGGAAAATAGTGACTAATGAAAATATCAAAGAGTCAAAGAATTTGATTTTGTTCTTTTGGTACATTGCAAGCTTAACTGACATATAAATCACGTAAACACAAACTCTACTCAGAAAATAATTTTAAAACTACCATAATTTTTATATGACCTTGAAGTTCCAGCAATCTATTACATAACTTCTCAAGAGAAGTCACAATAGAGGAAACCTCATATTTTCTTAAATTTATTAGTGCTTCTTGGTGGTCTAAACTGTTGGGTTTTTTTTTTTTCAAGGTTTCTTTTTGAAAGCAATAATCTTACTTAATTGTTTAATGTTTGTTCTCGTATAAGTCAATTTGAGTTCTTCTTCAGAGTAACAATAGGAAATACATAATAAGACAAAGCAGTGAAACATGACTAAGAAATTCAAATATACTAGGGTTATATTTCTATATAATGATGTGAAGATAATGCCTTTAGCTGCATGACCACGACATTAGCCACACATCTTAAAAAACAAACTTTATAAAAGCAAGAGGTCAGATTCATTAAAAACAATTTTGTTCCATTTTCTGACAGGAGGAAAAAAGGCATTTTTTAAACTACAATGGTATAATTCAGATGAAACTATCAAGGAAACATACTTTATATTTTGGGGTTTAAGGTTTAAAACAAAATGGTCAGACTTTATGCCACAGAGATTTTAGCTATCAAGATGGTAAATGAAATCATATGAGTCCATTTTATTTCATTCGTTTTTAATACAAAAATTTAATATTCCAAATAATTCCATTAAAAATTTACTTTTATTCTTATAAAAGTTAATAGTCCTTATGCTCATAAGACTTTTATTAATAAACTGGGAAAAAATAGTTTTCTTTATTATAGGTGTCTAAGTCATCCTAAGAAAGCTATTTCCAAGCTGCAAGACAATAGGACACCTTCTTTTTCTTACCCATCAAGCAAAATAAATTTGGTGTGTGTGTGGGTGGGGGTCAAGAAGTTAAAGCATTTTCTAAATTGTCTTCCTTGTTCCAAAGGAATTATTTGCTTTTCAACAAGGTTTGTTCCATATTTGTCAATTTAATAATTTTTTGAAATGTTTGTATTTTAAGAATGATCCTAAGAAGGAAATCCTGAAGAGAGTAAGAAAAGCAAAAATTGAAACTCCCCAAACATAATCAAACTCTCCTTTATTCTGTAGCATTCTCTAATTTGGGAGGATATGTGTATTTTTTTTTAACAATATGCGTATTCTTACACAATCCTTGGGCAAGCTTATATTCTTCATTAGTTTCTAATTGGATATCCAAGTCTGAATCTAAATTCAGTACCTTATTTATATAAATATATCTTGTTTATATAAATATGTGTAAATGTTGCTCTGAGGTAATTTTTACAACTGTTTGCCAATATTAAGAATGCATATCTAAATCGTGGAAGTGCATTTTTACATAGAGTTTGTTTTGGATGTGGGAGAAAATATCCTTGTGATTTGCCATCAGTATTATTAGAGAACACACACATTTTGGGGTCGATTTGTTTCCACTACTCCTTTGCTTTGTTTTCTAAAGGCATTATTTTATGTCTAAGTTTAGAGGATAAAAACACCGTATACATTTTTTAACTAAAAAAAAAGTAATATTCCTACAGTGGCCAAGCATGTATGTTTCAACTCTAAAATAAGAATTCGGATTACTTCAAGTCTTGCAAGTCATTAATTAATAAGCCACTGGTAACATATACCATCTAAATCTCCTGAAGAGATATAGACAGATCATTATCAAAACTATGTGGTGAGCCTGATGCTAAATATAGGTATAAATGTGCCTTTCCATGCCTGCAATTTTCTGAAGTCCAAAAGTTCTTTGGATGGTAGGCAGCAAGATAATAATACTTCCTACATAATTTAAATGCATTCCTTATCAGACTAAAATGTAGGGCTACATATTCTCTACCAAAATCTCCTATCATGGATCAATGGAATTTAAGGAGAGCTCTCCTATCTCTGTTGTAATAGCTATAATTTCAGTTCAAATACCACATTGGAACTTACAGAGTGACTTCACTTATCTGAGCAGCCTTCTGCGAGAGAGTAAAGATATTTAGCAAAGAGTTTTCTTTTGCCTCTCTCCCCCATTAACTAACCAAATGAACTCCTTGAAAGGGCTGTAGAGTGTTTTGCTCACTTCTTGGTGGTATGCTAGTTTTTATGTATGTGTCATTGAAAAATATAGAAAGAGATACCTTTTCTTTCATGTTTAATTAACGGTTGATTTAATCAGTTAAACCCCAGTGTAATTTCCCAAAAGATTTGGGTGCTTCATGTTGAAAGGAACAGGTACGAGAAAAATTTGAAAACAGGAGAAAAAAGAAAAGAGCAAAATAACAATGGAAGGAAAGAATCAAAGGGGTTTGGAGAAGAACAGAAATCCCACGATGCTTGTCATGGGTTTGTGAAAGCTAACTGTGCGTGGCTCCTCACCCCGCACACCAGTCGGTGACATCAAGTTGTTCACTTGAGATCAGCTGTGCAGAGTATGTGTGCCACAAAAAAGTACACAAGTCAGGATCCCCCCACCCAGGTTGTCTGTTTATTGGCACATTGCCCTAAAACCGAAGTGAACCCTTGTGTTAACATGACAGATATAAGCTTTATTATATTTCACACAAGTGAAAATGACTCAGCTGTAAGCTTCGTTTCATTCCCCAGGAGAGTTCTGGAAACCTCGGTCCGAGAACAACGGGTAGTGATGGGGGAAGACAATCTAGTCTTTGTTGGCTCATTGCTTCATTTAGGATATATGTGGTGGGGTGATGTAACAATAGTTGGTATTATTTGTCCTCCAATCCCAGAGAATCTCTGCCACTTCTGGTTGTGCATGTTCAAGTTACACAAATCCCTTACCCAGAAAATAAGGATAATATAAAATAGCGTTGAACTCTAGAGTTGTAATGAAGTTGAAGAAGATAATGCTTGGCAAATACTTAGCATCCTCTCTGACACACAGTAAGAGCACAATACACGTGACCTTTCATGACATCGTTTCTACTATAGCTGAGATCCTTTGTAAGACACCAGAAATACCAAGATGAGGCCCTGCCTTCAGGAAACGTACAGTCTAGAGAATTAATCTAGTTCTTAATTTACGTATCTGAGGGTTTGCCATGTCTAGCAATATAACAGCCCAATATTTACCCTTTTGCAATTTAGTCTAAAAATGTATACTTTCAAAAATCTAAGGTCTAAGAAGTATTACACCTGTAGGTTGTAATAGAAGAGTTAAGTGTAGTTACAAAGCTTTTTAAATCGCCATTTTTATTATTTTAAATTTCCCATAAACATTCTTATACTTTTTGTGAAACCTTGAATTTATTTTCATGAAGCCTAAACACACAAGCATGAGAGCTTTGCTTCGTCTATGTGTTGCCAATTTTTCTATAAATGTTCCTTTTTCTAAAAGATACTTAGTGCTAGGATTTTGTTTTTGAGAAGACTTTAGACTTTTTGTCATTTTACTTATTTTGTTATTTTATTATTTCAAATAGGTATTTCATGGTTTGATTTTATTGAAGCATTTTATCTTTTAGAGAAGATGTTTTGGAGAACTGAACTTTGGAAAATCACAGATATTGTTAATACTTGACAAATACTGAGACACATAGTCCCTAGGGTTCAAACCATTCCCTGATATCATGCTGGATTCCTTGGGCAGCGTATAGCGAAGGCTCACCCTTACAGCAGCTAACCACTACCTAGACAGGGCAAAAGACACAAGCAATCCATTAACTAATATGCCATAGTGTGTCGAAGGTCACAGTTCAAACAGGTAAAAAGCCCAGGGAAAAATACAAATATGAGATTTAATTCCACTTGACAAATACATAGCTTATACAAAATAAATCATGTACATTAATCAACTGTTGTAACCATAATCATGTTGACGTATATAACTGAGTATGTATGTACATTGTACCCTATAGGCATGAGATGTGAAAAGAACATTCGTATATGGAATAAGCAGCAGCTGGGAAACTAGAAATTCTAGAAAATAACCACTTCTAGTGCCTTCTTTCTGTGTAGGTTGTAACCCAGACCCTGGGTGACTGATTTATTTTGTTTATATTTGAAGAGAGTGGGGAAGAGAATCATTGAAGAAAGCTAGTGGGACTTTCTGGTAATTGGTCTCCATCTAGAATACATTTCAACATTAGTACATTTTCGAAGCTGTCTTTGCATTTGCCACCTTTGGAAGAGAAAATGTGTCATCCTAAACACACATATGACACAGATCGATTGCTACATACCAGACATTGTATACCCCATGAGACACTCCCTAAAACCACTGACTTGCTGGGTACTTCCTAGCAGCTCTGCATTTGAAGAGGAGTGAGGCGGAGGCGAGCCTGGGTCTGGCCAGTATCTGAAAATCATATGTACTTTCTTAGAGCATCTGGAGCGGCGGGTAAATACCGTTAATCAGAAAGGGACCTTGAAGAGATGAGCTGGTCCTCAGCCTTCCATCCTCAGGAAACCAGAGAATGACTCCAGTGAGTGAAAGACTTACCCAAAAGAAAAGTCAAGCCTGGAAAAGTAGAGGGAAATGTTAAAGGAAGGGGGAGAATTAGTCCTATAAGGGATAGGTCCTCAATGACTGGTTTCACCCTCAGAGAACAGCAAAGGTAAGAAAAGCTGAGAGTGAATGATAAAATGACACAGGATATTTTATAAAACTGTTGAGTTCCAAAGTAAGATTGGTATGAAAGGAAGCCTTCCATATTATTTTGTTTATTCTCTAACTTTAACTTCAGTGCAGTTCGGTAGTTGTTCATGATTGCCTTCTCCCTACAGGGGGGGATGGGCTAAGGAACCTCTGTTTTTTGGGGCGGGTATGGGAGGTAATATTTTCTGACATCAGATAAGATTTTTTTCTCTTGCCAATCAGTTATCCGACAACAATTGGATGCCCAACAATCGCATTCAATTGTGACGCCATCCTGACAGTCACCGGAGATGAAGGGGCTCAGCCCCACAGATTGCCACCACTCTGGGCACCAACGACAAATGGGGTGCCCCGGCCTCCCACACTTCTGGCCATCTGACTATATATTCAGGGTTTTGCTTAAGCACCCTGCCTGGGGCTCGGTCATTCACCAGAACAACTCGCAGAACTCAGGAGAGTGTTTTACATACTATTACTGATTTATTTTAAAGGTCATGAACGAAGCAATGTTTGGGGCCAGGGGCGGGGAGCATCCATGCTTCCTCAGGGGCACCACCCTCCCGGCACCTCCATGTGGGGACCACCCGTAAGCTCTCCATTCTGCATTGTTCAGGGTTTTTATGGAGGCTCCACTAAATAGGTATCATTCATTAAGTCACTTAAGTCACTGGCCATTGCTGCCTGAACTCAACCTCCAGTCCTCCCCCACTCCCAGCAGGCTGGGGGCAGGTGGAGGTGAGGCTGAAAGTTACAATCCTGTATCACATATTTTTGGTTCCTCCAGCTACCAGCCCCCATCCTGAAGATTTCCAGGGACCCACCAAGTCACCTTATTAGCATAAAACTCCTGTAAGGCTGACAGGGGTTCATTATGAATAACAAAAGATACTCGCAGCATTCAGGAAATCCCAATGGTTTTAGGAGCCCTGTGCCAGGAACTGGGGATAAAGACCAAATATATTTTTTTGTTTTATCACAGAAACAAATCATGCAACAACTCCCCAAGCTAACTGGGGCTCCTCAGGGGACTGACTCCTCTTCTGAGACTAAATTAGACTTGGGAACCAGTGAAAAGCAATGCTTCTCCTCTTTCCCAGGGATTGCAAAGAAAGAATACTCTACCGTGTTTCTAAACTTATGAACAAAGCAAAGTAATACAGTGGCAGTGAGCTTAATATCCTCCAGTTAGTCGTACTAACATTTAACTCTTTCCCTTCCTTGCACCCTCTGATTAACCCCGGAGATTTGCCTGTGCCTGAGTCCATCTATGAAAGTGTCCTGAGCTCATGTCATCAGGCGGTCTCCTCCTCTGCCTCGTCCTCTGCAATTCTGAAAGTGAACGCTTACAATGACAGAGCTTTCCTTCCACAGCTCCTTGTAACCTTACAGGTGAGCAGCCCCGGTCAGCTCTTTCAGGGTGCTCACTGTTGGGCATGGCCGAGAGGGCTCAAGCTAAGTCATCAGTAAAGGATGCTTTCTAAAAAACAGATCGATACATCCAAGTGGTGAGCAGAATAATGACCTTCTCCAAAAGATGTCTGCATCTTAGTCTCCAGAACCTGGGACCGTGTTACGTTGCCCTACATGGCACAGGGAAATGAAGGCTGTGACGGATGGACTCCCTGGCTGAACGCTGTGTCAGCACAAGTTCTGGAAAGTGGAAGAGAGGAGGTCAGAGGTACAAGATGTGCCGGATAAGGACTCAGCCCGCTGTTGCTGGCTCTGAAGATGGAGTAAAGAAGATACATAAAAGAAACCCAGATGGCTACTAGAAACTGGAAAGGGAAATGGATTATCCCCAAGAGACTTCAGAAAGGAACACAGTCCCACCAACACATTTATTGTAGCCCAAGGAGACCTATGTTGGACTCTAACCTACAGAGTTTAAGATAATAGACTTGTGTGGTTTCAGCCACTAAGTTTGTGGTGATTTTTTTTTTTTTTTTTTTTTACAGCAGTGGTAGAAAACTAATACACTAATACAATCTGGTAGTATGTTTGCACGAACAATTCTAAAACAAATCTATTTCACATTTCCCAACTGCGAAAGGTCCCAGCCTAAGAGAAGGAAAGGTTTGTTTGCATGAGGGAGGGCCCATGTTAGTCTCCAAGTCCTCATGCTTCTTTCCCGATGAGTGCCCACAAAATGCAGACATGTGAATGACCATTCATCAAGGAAACATGATGACTTGCCTCATAATAAAAATATGTTTTACAGAGAATTAGAATTACCGCCACTCTGTTCTTATGGTAATTCTTAGAAGCTGCTTCATGTTTAAGAGGACAGTAAGGCTACTGGAGGTCTTCATTCATACCCGCATGCCTGTGTCATGCACGTAAATCAGAAGATGGTCTTCCTGTTTACAGAGTCTGCCTAATTCTTCACGTAATTTAGCTTTCCCATAACCGAACCTTTTTTCTTTTCATTGCCAAGTTTTGAGTGGAAAAACCTCAGGTGCTAATATACTAATCAGTCTTTGTGTCAAAGGTACCCAGAATATTTATTTATTTTCTTTAATATTCGTCTTTGGGCATGTACATGTCTAATAGCGCAGCATTGCTTAGCCTCCCCCGCAAATCAGCATCGTAAGAAAGTATGGTGGGAATAAAACAGCTCAGAGCTGCACTTTGTATCTGCTTTCATACAGACTAGGTTCCTTAAGGGCGGGGGTTGGTTTTTATGTCTTAGCCCCAGCACCAAGCATGATGCCTAACACATAGTAAGGTAGTCAATAAATATTTGTTGAATAAATGTTAAATACAAACTTTTTTTTTTTTTGACAAGGCCATAACAAGGAATATCTTGAACTTAGAACTACATTGTTTACTTTAAAGGACGTTTCATTGATTTCTCAATGCTACAGGGCTGCTTTGTAGACTACTGAATTTGAAGCCAGTCAGTTGCCAAAAAGGTCACTACGAAAAATTATGCAAAAATGGAAAATGGTGCTTCCTATTCAGGGGCACCCAGTCCAGTTTCCTAAAGTATACATTCCTTAAAAGAGCTGAGAAAAATTTTTAAAGAGGCCAGCAATCAAGAAAAAATGAACTTTAATAAGCACACTGAAAGCATGAAGGAAATATTTCCTTCAGAATAATATCACAATGAAAGACTATGCTTCACAATTTCTCTTAAAAAAGAAAAATACTTTGTGGTATAATCATTTTGTGATTACTTCTCTTTTTTCAAATACTAGATACTTTGTTTTCTTCAAAGACCAGAAGGATTCTCAGTCAACTGGTGGTCAGAACTTTGATCTGTCCAACAGGGTAGAGTATATATTCCAAAACCATAAGACTAGACCTGATCTTGTACTTAGAGTAAAGTCATAAATACTCTTTGTTTGGGAGGGGGGGTTGCCTCTTTTCTGTTGACTCTGTGAAATTTATCCTGAGAACTGAATGATAATTGAATGGCAATTAACTACTTATTAAGCGTCACTACGGGTGGTAGTGGTTTTCATTTCCTCGGAAATATGGCTCAATCTCAAAGTTCCAAAGTGTATAGGGATATTATTTTCAAATCATTCGACTACCTGGTTTTGAGGAGACATCTGTGCTTGGGGTGGTGGGGCTGTCTAGAAGTCAATGCAGTATTGGGAAGGCTGAGCAAAGGGGAACGAGGCTCTCATGTAGTCTACGATGCTCTGGGGAGACTTCAGTCAGTTAAAAAAAAAGGCATGACCCAGACAGAGGAAACCCTAATGTGTTTGTAAATCACTTGCCTTGCATTTGGGTCTAGCAGAGTCCACTCCCAGGAGCACAGTGCCTACTCAGTGCGTTCGGTATTCAGAATGCAGTCCAAAGTACGATATAATGGGCACTTTTGGGCAAACTGCTGCTGTTCACAGGGTAAGCGTAAACATTCTGGACATTAGTTAACAGTTTGCGAAAGCATAATGTTAGAAGTCAGTGTCTCTCTGAGAGCTGTCTTCCATTTGCCCTTCTGTTGATGTGTGTCTCTCCCTATTAGCAGCATGGCCAAGCTAAGCCCTCAAGGTTCATTCCCCCCAGGTGTTCGCTAGAAGCAGTCCCGTCATCTGACATTTCCATAAACTGCATATAACGAGGGGAGAGAATGAGAAGGAATAAGAAGAGAGTCAGTAACGTTGGCACAAGGGCTTTCTGAGACCCCGGAGAGCTGGCCAAGCGACCACAGAACCCACGAGGCCTCAAATGCCTGGTGGTGTTTCTGGCACTCTGGCTTCTGACCTGGTCCGAAGCTCAGCCTTCAATGGCCAGTCAACATACTTCTCCCTATAAAGCTTGAAAAATGACCCAGACCTCAAAGATAGGTTTGCATTTGAGAGGTGAGCCTGTCAATACTTTCCTCTCCTGATGGTCATAGATCCCTCATTCCCAATCTGTGAACAGTTAGGAGTCATGTTATACTATATAACTTGAAAAGCTAATTTCAAGAGACGCTCTAGGATATTTATACAATACATTCAATTTTTCATCAATATGATTATGAAAGTTAATATTTCTCTGATAAAGAGTAATTAGTCATGTTTCTAAACCAACCAGAACTCTACTTTGTACCTAGACATTGACTTAAAAGATATGAGATCACATTCAATGATTAAACAAATATAAAAGGAAGGAAAGAAAAGATATACTTTCATATATGCATATATAAATGTATATGTGATGAAAAAGTGTATTTCAAAAATGTGCTCACCATTAGTGAATTTGGATATAGAGTATGTGGGCCTTCTTTATATTGCTCTACAAGTTCCCTCTAAGGTTGAAATTATTTTTTTTAATTTACAGAAATAATAAACTGCATGTAAAAAATAGGAAATCATATGTAATGATTAAACAAATGTAAATCTATAACCTGAAATTTTCAAAATTATTGACATGTTTTAAATTGCTGTTTTGATTTATTTCTTGTCATTCAAATGTCTCATATTTGGCACTTTCATAAATGTCAGTGACAGCCCCAAATTCCCTCATGTGACAGGTGACACTCGTGGTTTGTGTAAATCTCTCTTCCCAGTAGCCTACCCCACAGTCCATGATTTCTGCATTTCTAATTCCTGAAAAGCAACCAGCACAGTTCTAAACCATGTTGTGATCCAACTCCAATTGCATTTCAGATGACTTGATTAAAACTACAAAAGAACGACTTTCAACAAAAGCTCCTTAGAGTGGAACACAAACATTTGTGGAGTGGGAACGTAGACCATTCCTGCACTCACAGCTTCAGAGGGAAGTCTCTGCAGAAGAGGAATTAACCACAGACGAAGTCCCACCCCCGGGCCTCCTTATGCAGCTGGCAAGAAGGTTTAAATGTGCAGTGGCTTTTCTGCAGCCCAGTCTTAGTTACACATCCCAGCTTTCAAAGTTTCACAAGAAAGGCCAGAGATATTTGCTTAATGAAGATTTCAAAAGAAAAACAGCAACATCAAGTTGATATTAAAATCATCATAACAAGATAATCCTAAAAAATAGAGGCTCATACATAAATGAGTCATTAGAGCCTTACCCTTCAATGAGATTGTTCTTTTGATTAATATTATGCATATTGTGATATGCAAATGAAGAAGCTGACTTTTTTTTGACATTTGAACGACGATTTGGTAGTTCTGGGATATTTGTGTCAACTTTCTTATTTATACAGTCTTACTGTTTGGATGGTTCCACTTTAGATGGCATATATTGATAGCATTTTTTTTCTCTAATCCAGGAAATCAATCAGCAATGTTTACTAAAACTGAGCTTTTATGCCTAAATCTTAAAATTCTCAAATCCATGTAGAATCCAAACTACAAAGAGATTTATGCGTTGCTAGTAACAGATGCTATTCTGGGAACAAACGTACACACATGCCCCCGTCACTGGGCATAACCTTGTGAGGGAATTGCAGTATCAGAGATGGTCTGCCCTCCTCCAACCCTTCTCGGGAGTGATTTATAGCTTTTTTGCCGTAGGAGGTGTGTTTTTAATGAAAGAGTGTGTCTAAGGTGATGTACTCGCAGCCTTCAATTTCTGTGTCACTCCTTTCACCCCTGTGGGTAACGTCAGACTACACAGAGAGTGCGCACTGGCTTACCAGGATAGGAACTTAAGTCTCTGATCTAGGTAACTTTAAATACTTTGATTTCATTATAGAAATTCCTAGACTACTTGTGGGATAAAGCAAATGCTAAGACCATCTTGAGTTTCAAGCTGAATTAGCAGAAAAGATAAAGATAAAAATGCCTTTCTATTTAAGAACATGATGATGTTTTAATTGTTACAGCATTTGGCATGCCTAACGTACACAGTCCTTGACAGTCACATAATAACAAAAGAAAGTTGTTTGGGATTTTTATTTCCTAGTGTCCCCTTTCCTCTCTAGTATTTCTCCCACCCCCATCCCAGCCCTGGCTTTTAGCTCTCCTCCCATTTCCTCGTCCTTCTATAAAGAAACACTCTGAGTGGTGAAGGGATACATGTAAAAAATGCCTCATTTCTATGTAGATAGGCCAAAGCTGCTTATTACCTAGCTATGATGAACAGACCACCATCGTTGTGACAACTAATGTAGTTGCCTCTGGGGTAAAACAAAGGTTTACATATTACACAAGCAATTTAACTGTTTTCTAAACATAATGCCAAGACAGTGGGAGTTGGCAGCCCACACTGTGTTTTAGGTTTTGGAGACTTGGATTAGAAGTGACTGCTGATTATGAACCTTTTTATTTGTCTTCCATGGACTACAAGCAACCTAGTAACCCAGCAGAGAATTCTTCCCAGCACTTAAACTTGTCTTCCTAGCTTCCCAAGATTACAGGCACAAATCACTTGACAAAAGTGGTGTAAGGGTCCTGTGCATCGATAACCACACAAGACAACTGGCTTGTTCCAACCCTTAAAGAGTTCCGCAAAGCGAAATGTTTTATAAGCCCTTTTTGTGCAGTGGGCAAGGCAGAAAAGAAAAGAGTTTGGGCAAAGATTACCCAGAAGAAAGAAAGAAAGACTCTTTTGGGGTTCCCGTTGAAACACAATAAAGAACATAATTAACTTCGCAATTCTTTGTGTTTTTCATTTGACTGCAGGGAGGAGATGAAAGAGGACTGCTAAGCCTCGCATTCCACCCCAATTACAAGAAAAACGGCAAGCTGTACGTGTCTTATACCACCAACCAAGAACGGTGGGCCATCGGGCCTCACGACCACATTCTTCGAGTTGTGGAATACACAGTATCCAGGTATCACTGAAATGCAGGCAGGCATAAACATTTTTAAATCTGGTTTTCTCTATATCTCTTCATCGTTTTTTGTTTGTTTGCTTGTTTAGAAATTATAGATAGCTATACAACGACAATAATTAAACCCATAATGTCCATCCTGCTTAAAACCTCATGTGTGTCTTTAAAAAGAAATGAGAGAAAAGGTAGCGTTGGTGCCTTACCTCAATTCCCTTTCAACTTCCATGCTACTTCTGAAACTTGGAAAATCACGTAATTTATTTGGTCATTTTTACTAGCCCCACTTCAAGTATGTGTTTCCTATTTACAGGCCAGGTGTTTGCTTCCCTAGGTGTGTACTCTTTTCTTTCCAGTGGATTCCCCTTGCAGCTCTAACCGTCATGCCATCATTTCCTCCCTCCTGTGCAGGAAGAACCCCCACCAGGTGGATCTGAGAACCGCCAGGGTATTTCTCGAAGTCGCCGAACTCCACAGAAAGCATCTGGGAGGGCAGCTCCTGTTCGGCCCCGACGGCTTTCTTTACATCATTCTCGGCGATGGCATGATCACGCTGGACGATATGGAAGAAATGGATGGGTTAAGGTGAAAAACAAAAAACAAAATACAGGTTCCCTTTGATGCTAAAATGTCGTAAGTGCCAGGAGAGAGGGTCGGGGCCAGCGAGCGAAGAGCAGTCTTTGAGTTGCCTCGCAGCGGTTAAACGCCTCACTTTGGTTCTCAATGTCTGCATTTATAACGTGAAAAGGCAGGAATTCAATAGCACGCGGCCGTTGTATTTCTAAAGACAGCTGCACGGAAGCCCGAGGCGTCCTGGCGGGTTGCTGCCGCGTGGTCTGAGCGCGCGCGCGGCCCCTGTTCCCCCCCGGCAGCTGCCCTGCGCGTCCCCGCGGCCGTCCCCGTCCGGAACGGGGAACTTGCAGCCCTGGGTCTCCAGCAGGGGGACGAGCTGTAGAGCAAACCTCGCTGCATTTGCTTTCGGTGAAATATGTGACAAAGACGAAAGCACTGACGTCGTCCTCCCCTTTCTCAGCGACTTCACGGGTTCCGTGCTCCGGCTGGATGTGGACACGGACGTGTGCAGCGTGCCGTACTCCATCCCGAGGAGCAACCCGCATTTCAACAGCACCAACCAGCCCCCCGAGGTGTTCGCCCACGGCCTCCACGATCCAGGCAGGTGAGAACAGCCGCCGGGACTCAGGAACCGGGGAGAAAGGGGGCGGCGGGGGGGCGGGGGGTCCCGGCACAGGGAAGTCGAGAGTGGGGCGCCAGGCTGTGCCCCTGCCATCGCACCGGCTGTCATCGGAGCCAGCGTTCAGCACGGTCTTCTCTTTACGCCCGGAGCAGATTACGGGGCGGATTAGAGACGGAAAATGACAAATTCATGGAGGAAAACCGCCTTCCAGTTCGGAGGGCTATTATTAGAGAGACGTTGTGGGACCAGGGTAATGAATGATTCAGACTGCAATCCGAATAATGAGAGCCCAAATAAACCCCCTGCCTCCTTCCGTCCGTCTAAATGATACTTTCCTTACACATTAAGTGGGGGTGGTTGGAGCTCCCCTGCAAGGATGTTGTAATGATTTAAAACATATTGGTAAGTAAAGCATGAAACGGAGTGTGTGACACACGTGGTAGATTTTTAAATAACTTATAGTTTTTATTATCATAGCTTCACTTAATATATATGATGATAGGATACCAATTTGTAAGGAATTGACTAAATGTTGACATTCTTTTCCTTCAACAATAATTACAAATACTAAAGGAATTTTAAGTGAAATATTGACTACTTACTATAATGAACCATAAAGAAAGGAATACTTAGAAGTATGTAGAGTGAAAAATTGGGGGTACGCTTTAAAAAGCTATGAATTCTAATACAGCGATTCTGTGATGAAAGCTTCTTCCAATCTGCAGTCTGTTAGTCACACTAAGGGCCCTCTGGCCACATTCGTGCATTTACCAGCTAAAGTATTATTGCTATTTAATGTTTATTGAGTGTTCACTGTGTGCAAGGTGAGTATTTTTCGAACTTTTTATTTTTATAATCCCTCATGCCCTTCATCTCCCCTCCATCAAAGTCCAAGTCTACACTTCATTTCCTTTTTGGCATCTCAGCAGATCTTAAAATCTGTGCGACAGGGAATACTTAAGGTGGGTTCAGGATGTGGAGGAAACTGTCACATTCCATTCCCGGAGCTCAGAACTCTCAGATGCCACCACAAAGCAGCACTTTGAAGTCAAGCGGCCTGAGTCATCACATCCCACTGGCGCTTCGTGCAAATTTCGGGGGTGGGGGGGAGGGGCGGGGGAGAAGGGGCCTGGACCCTCAGGGTAAACGCACAGGGTGAGGCTCTGTACGGACCTACCTGTGTCAGGATGCCTGAGCTGAGGGGTCCCACCTCCCCTGGCGGCAGACGGCTGAAGACACAGTCATGCCTCCCTCCAAGATTATTGTAAACAGAGGAAGACTTAATAAAGCAGAAAGGGAAGTAAAAATAATTATTGGCTACACATAAAGCTGACTTTTATGAAGCACTGTGGTGCACAGGACTGAGCTAAGTATCTTACACTCATTATCTCGTTATGCATTTCATGACTGCTCCGAGGGGGCTGGCATCAGGCCCCCCACCTCTTTAATTTTTTTAGAGCACTTTTAGGTTCCCAACAAAATTGAATGGAAAGGACAGAGGTCTCCAATATACCCCCTGCTGCCACATATGCACAGCCTCCCCCACCATTGCTGTTCCCCACCAGAGTGGCCCACTTGTGACAGCTTATGAAGCCACCTTGACTCATCACAGTCACCCCAAGCCCACAGTTTGCATTAGGGCTCCCTCGGTGTTGCGCATGGTATAATGTATAATGTTTGGACAAATGTGTAACGACATGTATCGACCTTTGCAGTATCATACAGAAGTTTCACTCTCAGACTCTTTTTTACATAAGAAACTAAAGGTTAGAAAGGTCCAGTGGTTCCCAGTGGACCCAGTATTCAGCCAGAGTAAAAACCTGACGGCCGCCAGCAGCTGAGCCTTTGGGAGCCCTGGCCTTTGCTTCCAGACCTGCTCTTTCTTGTTAGAAACAGGTCCAACCTTTTCTGTTGCTATTGTCAGTTCCATCTTAACAAGAAAAGCAGTAGAGGGACATTTTCCCACCCTGTATGGGTTCAGTCCCACCTGAAGTCACAGCATGGCCATGTCCCGATCCCTGCCAGGCTCCGCATGCTGTGAACCCTTCAGTTAAAGAGGACAATGAAAGGACTGTCGCCACAGAACAACTAACCCGCCTTTGGCAGGTCAGGCTGATAGTTTCCCTGTGATGAACACGATCATTTGGAGGCAACAGATTTTGTTTTGCTGTTGTTGTTTAAATAATTGCTATGTGTTGCCTAAGACCCAGAACCTACTCTCAGATTATCTTATTTTTTAATTTATTTAATTGCCCCAAGGGTTGTGTTTTGTTTTTAAGTCATTAGTGTATTTTTTGTGTGTGTGTGTGTGGCCTAAAGCAGTGATTTTTAATGGGTGATTTGGCAATATCTAGAAACATTATTTTGTTTTCACAACTTGGGAGGAAGGGATCGTGCTCCTGACACCTAGCAGGTAGAGGCCAGAGATGCTGCTCAACGCCCTACAATGCTCGGGACTGCGCCCCTCCCCCACCACCCAGTGTGTCAATCAATGGTGCCAAGTTTGAGAAACCTGAAAACAATGCAGCACTGTCTGTGAGAGCTTCACCATTACATTATTCAACTTTATTTTCCCCCCAACCTGAGCCCTTCATCGACTTAAACACTGAACAAATAGGGAGCTCTTTTTATATTTCCAGGTTTCAACTAGGTGATACAGAGATCAAAAAGCTGGAAGTGGCTCCTGTCCTCGAGTAGAGTTAATAGTCAGTAACTTAAGTCATGGATCAATTCTGGTCCTGAACATGAGGACAAGTGTCCGCTATAAGTCCTCCAAGGTGGTGGGACCAGGTTTATTTTATTCCCTAAATTGGAGTGCACACTTCCCTCTGTTAGAGCCGCCTGAGTTTTAGGATGTAGTGATTCCATGGAAGACACACAAAGCTAATACTATAATTAATTTATATTGTATGTCGCAAACGTGGTTGATGCTGCCGCTGAGCCTTGTTCTTACACGTTAGCAGTTTATATACATGGGATATTCCTTAATGACAGACTAACAAGTGTTTGAGGTCAGTGCATACATTCGCAATGGAGGGAGATACCGAAGGAAATTAAGATGATTAAGCTTCAAGAGAGTAAACAAACACATCAGGATATTTCCTTCAGCCTTTTCTAGAGGATCCAGACTAAGCAGCCCAAAGGGTCCTGCCAACCCACAGAGCGGTCCTGTGTCGGACTGTCCAGGCTGAGCTTGGGAGCCGCGTGTAGGAACTCATGGGCGCCCCCTTCTGTTATGCAGATGCGCTGTGGACCGACATCCCACTGACGTAAACATCAACCTAACGATACTTTGTTCAGACTCCAATGGAAAGAACCGATCATCAGCCAGAATCCTACAGATCATTAAGGGGAAAGATTATGGTAAGTAGAGCATCATTTGTGGATTTTGCTTTAGCTCGGGCTGTATCTTATTTCAGTATATTAATTAAAGAGAAAAGGATTTCTGCAAAGTGAGCATTGGGAAAGCAGGAAAACACTGGCCAAACGGAGGTGAGGGAGTCAATTGCTCACTCTTTAAAGGTCCAGTGACTCTTAGAAGCCCTCGGGGTTCCATCTGGGTAATTACCTTTCCCACAGATTGAATGGTGCTCTGTAGGGTCAGAAAATGTAATGGACCCTCAAAAGTTAGCAGTTTATATTTTGTTCATCTGAGAATCAACATGAATAACTTCTATTTATTTAGTATATAAGGGAGAACTTGTCTTATCATCTTATATACAGAGGAAAAAGCAAGTGTTAGAGGCAAGAAATTTTTCAATAACCAACATGCTAGTCTTAGCAATTAGGAAAATTATAAGTGTCTCAAATAAGAATGTCACTTTTTAAATGTGTTTATTTTAGAGAAAACAAATAATAGCCTTATAAAAACATGTTACTTACTCCAGTCATGGAAATGGGATGTTTAGACATTATTTTTAATTAACATGACTACTATTTAGAGATACATATAAAAAAGAAAGTTGAATAATATGAAGTCAAAGATACTTAACATTTTTCAATGTTTTAGTATTTACTCCTTGTGGAGGAAGCAATATGTCAAATATTATGATTCAGGGAACATAGTAGATTAAGGTTATTAAATTGATTGCTTCTTCTATTTACTCATCCAATACAGATATTTATTTAGTACCGGGAATGAAGCAGCTGTGTTCATTCATGTGGTATTGAGTTATTTCACTTACATTTTTTTTCAGGTATTTATGTATGTGTATGTGTGCATCTTACAAAAGCCAAACCAAAGAATAATGTGGCTTACAATAAAAAATCTAATGAATCACTAGCTTGATGGAATTCCAGCTATATTTGTAGATTGAGCTAAATTCTACAAGCACATCAATTGGGGTTCAGCTGAAACTGGCTACAATATTGGCAGCCCTACATCTGTGTATTAAAAATACATCCACAGGATCCTTTCACAATGTATACATACATCAAATCACTGTGATGGACACTTTAAGTATCTTATAATTTTCTTTGTCAATTATAACTCAATAAAACTGAAAAAAAAAAAGCAAAAGCAAAGAACCAAATCCACAGTGCTTAGTATATGCCAGCCCCGGCAGTAAGCACTTTATAAACTTTACTCATTTCATCCCCAGAACAAGCCTATGTGATAGGCACTATTATTGGCCACACTGTCCAGATGAGGAAACTGAGAAACCCAAAGGTTAATTATCACACAATGTAAAGTGGCAGGGCCTGGATTTGAACCCCGGCCGCCTGACTCCAGAGTGTATGTCTTCCGTCATTCAGTTATTCTACCTCTCAGTGTACTGGTTATTTAAAACCTATCTTTTCTAGTTTTCATAATATCATACTCACCATAATCACATGGGGAGGGGGGGAGTACTTTTAAATTATTGTCTTTCCACAAAGTATGTGCCTAAAATACTGCCTGGTGATAGTGACTTACTGAAATTAAGCACATAATGTACTTAATAAGCAATAAGAAGTATTCGGATTGATTTGCAACTGGCTTTAGATCTTTTCCATTGCAATTAGCATATGTATATTCAAGTGTATAATGACATGCATGGGAAGATTGGGTTACGGCTCCATACACGTGGGATACAGAAGGAATGACTGCAGCTGACTTTGTTACCCACGCAACTCTAGCAAAGCTACTAAAATGTTTTCAATGAAGATATTACCTAAGTGACAATGTCTTAAATGTACAAATGTGGTTTTAAAGATCTTTTATGTACTTTATTTTTATTTTCGTTGAAGTGTGGACTTCTAAACATTTTGTATAACGTAATAGAGGTCTGGCTCAATTAACTAAATAGATGAAGAATAATTTCTATAAAAAAACTTAAGTATTTTTTAAGTATCTTGGTTCTAAAGTAAATAACCATGATTTCCAAAATGTCCAGATTTGAATTTCATTGAAAACTTATTATGTCTTGGCAGTTACAATAACAGCAAACATTTCAGAGCGTTCCCATTTCATTTAGCTGTACATGGAAGCGCTTTAAATTTATACCATTTAAGCAAAAGGAGTGACTAGTTTCACTAAATATCTATAGCAGGGTTCCACCTTGTGCACCATGGAACACACTTCAGAGTTAAAGTAAATGACTGGAGTAATTGTTGAACGGTCTCTATTACCTTCACTTTATAAAAATGTTACCTTTGATCTAATGCTACTGTTTCTTTCTTTCCAGAAAGCGAGCCATCGCTTTTAGAATTCAAGCCATTCAGTAATGGTCCTTTGGTTGGCGGGTTTGTTTACCGAGGCTGCCAGTCAGAAAGGCTGTACGGGAACTACGTGTTTGGAGACCGTGATGGGTAGGTGTCCCGATTCCACAATTTGATATATCAGATGACATATCCATTGGCTAGTGGGCAGACTGCTATAAAATATTCAAATGAGTGTCTCCCTTTGGGAGTCAGCTCTGGGACACACATAAATATTATTTAGTTTTACTTCCACTATGTATGGTGGTTTCAGAAACTACCTAAAAGATGCTTTTTAAACAGACTTGATCAAGTTCGTAAAATAATTTTGTTAAGTGCAAAGAAGGCTTCAGAAGGACTTTTTATATTATGTAGCCTCCTCCCTTCCTCCTTACCGTAAATTTACCATGATGATGAGTGATTTGAAAACTATTGTTTTACATGAGTTTTTAAGTATTTTAAAGATTATCTTGGAAGGCTGAGAATTTTTGTTTTTGCCTGACTTTCAGGACTTAGAGCAAGTTAATTTGTGTCTGTCAGTAGGAATACTCCAAAATTAAATGTCAGCCTAACGTTTAGAGGTCACCTTGAGGATAATTTTAAGATATTCTGGGATGAAACCCCAATTAAGAATCTTGTTTCCCAAGTCGTCAGCATTCGGACCTATGGCAGAGCTGAGCTAGTTGGCAGCTGCCAGGGACAGGAAAAGCATATTGACTCCACAGTCTCCCCCTGTCTCTCTCTCGGATCAATAGCACAGCGTGAATCTAGTCCTGGAGAGGAAGTATCATTCTCTGGATGAAGGAGAGGGCTTTTCTCAGACTCAGGTACTTTTAGTGGCCTCATCTCCAAGTACGCTCTCCCCACATGGGAATTCCACAGCATTCACACATGTTACAAGCTATATACTATTTTTCCCTTTAGAAGCCAGGTCTATGGCACAACAACTACGCACTGAGTGTTATTTTAAACATCTGATTGTGTTTTTTCAGCCAAGTCATATAGGTTTGTGGTATGTTTGTGTTATAGGAATTTCTTAACTCTCCAGCAAAGTCCTGGGACCAGGCAATGGCAAGAAAAACCACTCTGTCTGGGCAACGGTGCCTCCTGTCGAGGGTACTTTACAGGTCACGTGCTGGGATTTGGAGAAGACGAATTAGGTACCATACAGACTGTTCCTATCAAGTTCCTTTCTCACTCCCTCTGCAATGTCATTTAAATTTTGTTGGCGTATTCTTATTTTAAGATACAGATTTGGATTAAACCGTTTGTGGCAGAATTAGAGATGAAGATTTAGATGTTATGAGTGAATCATTTAGACTTCCCCAGACCTTACTACCTATGATTCGCCATCAGTCCTCCTATTAGCATCACCATCATTGGCTCAAATACCCAGGTGTCTATCTACACTTAATGACCATGTCAGGAGCAGAACCAACAAATGAAGCACGCACAATCCTTACTGACCAAAAGCCACAACGTCCTGTATTCGTCATAATTAAAAATAAATATACTTTCACGGAATGATCCTTTAAGTGAAACTGGACTTAATTAAGAGCCATATAGGACAAAGAGCAAATTTTTGCATTCTTTGAAACAGAAAGTATTGAGAGTCTATTTTTACTATGTGTTGTTGTTGTTTTCTTTAACTATAAAACCAGAATGGGTTTGTTGAAAGGATCAAATGAGGTAAACTATCTAAAGTACTTGATGAAATAAATACTAATTTGTCACTTATATTCCTTTGCTTTTTAGCTTCATTTTTACTTTTTCTTTTGAGTCTATGTTTTTAGCATAAACCCCGTAACATGCTTTTCAGAAGTAAGACAGTAGTAGAGTTCACTTAATACATAGTAATGATGGGGAATAGAGAAGTACTGACTAAATCAAGGACTATTTCATGAATGAGAACCAAATATAAATCTTAAAACCCTATAAACATGTAATCATAAGTACAGCTTATAATTCCCTGTTCACGTGATCCACGTTAAACACTGAATTACGTGAAAGTATTGGCAATAAACAAGAGTGGTTCTCTCCTGGCAGGTCCTTCATCTGTTGTATGTCATTATTGTGAACACAGACCAGCCCCAAGGGTTAGAGTTGGGACTGAGCATCAGGGTCTCTCTCCCTCTCTCTTTCCAGATTTTTATGTTCATTTATTTTGTTTTAAAAAGCTGAACATTAAAAAGAAATACCTCAATTCCATCTGGCCTCACATTTTCAATTAATAATGACAACATGGTAATCAAACCTTTCAGTCCTGGGCAGAATAAATCGAGATAAAACTTGCCATTCAACCCTTATTCTATAAATATTTACTGAGCTTCTGTTCTGTGCAAAGCTCTCTTCTAGGTGTTGTGGATACAGCAGCAGATAAAAAAAAATCTAAACTGTTGTCATGAAATTTATATTCTAAAGGAGGATATTAAAAATAATATATATTTTTTAAATATACTATATGCCCATTGGTAATAAGTGCTTAGAAGAAAATCTTAGTTTTGAAGAGAGACAGAGATGGCTAGAGATTGGGACAGTGCAGTTTTCAATAGTACAGTCAAGAAAGGCGATATGTGAGTACAGACGTGAAGGAGGCAGATGCTGAACCTACCGGTGATCTCCTGAGAGAGCAGAACTTGAAGCAGGAGCCCGGGACAGGAACCTGCCCCATGTGTTCAAGGCCAAGAGGTCAGCGAGGCTAGAAAGGAGCAGACCAGGGGGTAAAACATTGCAAATGAGGTCAGAGCAATAAGCAGGGACAGTGTAGGCCCTGTCAGAACTTCCTTTTGTTCTGAGAGAGATCAGAAGTCATTGGAGGCTATCAAAACAAAAATGTGATCCAACTTATAGGATCTAACTTGCTTACAAGAATCACAGTGGCTGGTATGGTGAGAGAAAACATAGAAGGCCCAGGAGAGAAGCAGGGAGATCAGTCAGGAGGCTTTGCCATAACCCACGTGAGAGGTTAATACCTGCTTGTACTAGAGTAGTGGTGGGAGACGGAGAGAGGTGAGCAGAATCCGGGTGCACTGTGAACGCAGACGTGTGAAATCGCCGTAGTCTTTAGGCAAGTGATCTTCCTGAGGGTGTGTGTGTGTGTACACACACACACATACATACATATATTCAAATGCATATACTATACAGATAAAATATCTGCTGGTCAACAGGAAGTAGAGCCTTGTAATACTGTGAATTAACTTATTATATATTTCTCTCTACACAGGGGAAGTTTACATTCTATCAAGTAGTAAAAGCATGACCCAGACTCACAATGGAAAACTCTACAAAATTGTAGATCCCAAAAGGTGAGATATTCTTTTCTATTCCTTTCAGTCATAAAATACTATTCTCTGCATTATTTTAGTGCATTCATATTAGTGATAGACAAATTGCAATTAACAATCAAGAAAGATGAATGCTTCTGCCCTGTCCACACGCCACGCATTGTCCTGAGGGGACCCTCGATCCCAGTCTAGGAGGGCTAGACTGGAATATGCAAACACCGAAAGGCCTGATTGCTATCACGTATTCACATCATTCTCGTTGACATATGGGAGCAGCATTGTATTTGTGGAATGAGCCCTCAGTTAAATGCCAGAGGAGGACCCGGATATGTGAGGAAGTGGCTTCAGCTCTCCTGTGGGAAACAGTAAACCCTCCTTGTCTTTCAAGAAAACTAGAAACATGCTGGCAGATGTTACAGCTGCTTAATATGCTTTTTGTTAGGTAATCAGGATAAAATTATTTTGGCAGTTCAACACCTGAGCCTTGTTTCAAAACTATCTGGAAGCTCACAGCTCGCATGCAGGCTTCTGTGATGGAACAAATGGAAACGGAAAAAGGGTTTTGTCATATACCTCAGCAAAAAGAAGATTTGAATGTTATAATCCTTTAAAGAGTATGTGTCCCTCCCCTGGCCTCTGCACCTACCCGTCACACACACACAATGTTCAAATTATCTTGAATCATAACTAGTCAGTTGTTAATTTCATAGTTAAAACTGGACTATCAGAAGCCACGAAAATTAAATACTGTCAGATAGATCTTAGCCACAAGTTTAGGAACAACTGTCACAGAACCCACATGTCCTCATAAAGATGACTGTGGTCAAACACCAGCAGTTGTTGGGGTCCAGCTACACCGCGCTGAGACTTTCCAATTAGTTCTGTACTAACTTATCTGCATAAGCCTATTTGCTAATTTAAATTCCTGAATTTCAAATCTTTGAGAAGAATAAATTCTAGCAATCTGGAAAGTTTATAATTAAGCAATAATTATAGGAACAATTAAGCTCTGTTTTTAAATTATTTGCAAGTTTAAGTTGTGTACGTTTTTCTGAAAAAGTCACCGACTAACAAAATGGAGATTCTTGTCCTTTTACCATGCCACAAAACACTCTCTTTTCTGAGAAAAACAGAGGTTGACGTTGGTACTGCAGAACAAAAAGAAGAATACCCAGTTCTAAATAGTCTCTCCACAGTTTCACACACACACATTGACCACACAGTGATTGCATCCCTACTCTGACGGTGCACGTTTTCATTCCCAGTGAGACAAGTAGCCATCTGTACCCTGCGGGGATTCTTTTCCTCGTTGAGTGTGAAACCAATGTTCTCTTTATGAAAAGCAAAGTAATGATTGAAAAAAAAAAATCAGACACCTCTGTGATTGTTGAAGTTGGCAATATGAAGAACAAAATTCAAACTAATGTTAATTCATCAAAATATCAGCATTCTAATGATTCATAATGAGGCCTAGGGATTTCACTCCGATCTAATGCCATTAGTTTCAAAATAGCCCTTGTTATTCTATTACGTTTGTCAAAGCTTATTTGCTTTTGCAAGCTTCCTGTAGCGTTACAATTAATTCTCCCTCCTCCTCCCGAAAATCTTTCTCTCTTCATCTGGACTGTTTAGTCTGTTGGTGGTGCACAGAGGTGAATTTTACACCTTCAACCCATTATTAGGGTCTAATTACCAGGGTTGCCATGAGGGACCTTGGCTTTGTGATCTTCGGGCCTCCTCTAGTAGGGTGGTCTCAGAGTGACATACCCGAAAGGCTTGACTTCTCATTATGGTGCCTGTTTCTGGTGAGTCGTGTCATGTGTGGGCCCGGGTTAAGATGTGTGTTTGGCTTTCGGAAGGTGGGAGGGGGAACGGAGTCCCAAAGACACCGTCCTTGTACTCAAGCATAGGCATCCATTTCAAAATTAAACCGACTGTAAGAAAACAAATGTTTTCATAAACATGTGTTGGGAGCCTTGCATTGTTTTGATTTGGATGCCAACATTTCTTATGATGCTATTTCTGCCTAGATGAGTTGAATTTCTATATAAGTACACACTTTAGTGTATGTGAGCGCGATTATTTTGAAAACACAAGCTAATTACTAGCCTCACAGTTTTCAGGCTGTCTGCCTCAAAGCAAAGCGTTTTTCTAAAACCTTTGAGGGAGAAGTTAAAGAAAGAGCCTCATCGACCGAAAAAACAATATACAGCCCTTTCTTGTTATATCAAAAAATCTATCTCAAATTAAAATCTTAAATTAATTGTATTCTTACGGAGGAGCCAGATTTGCTAGAATAATGTTTTCAGAATAACTTTCAAACATCCATTTAGTCCTGGCCCTGAAAGAGAGGAACAAATTATACAGTTTTTATATTCTATATTAGATGTCATAGAAGTTACTTTCTTACCATAGGATTTGTTGTTTCTATTCTTCCCTACACACACACACACACACACACACACACACACACACACACCACTCACTCACATTTAAGAAAGATAAGGGAGTTATAAACCATATGCAATATTCTTAAGTCATTCTGGCAAAAGCTGGCGAGGTTCCAGCATTACCAACTCAGTCCATAAGGACAATATGGTCTAAGGCTACATGTTACATAACCATTTACATACGTGTAAAATCACTTACAGTGGGCCTCCTTCTCAGAAAAGGATGGCCTGATAACCTCTTATAAAAATCAAATGCCGTTATTTAAAATGCAAAAAAGAAAAAGAAAAAGTTCAGTGAGAAAACAACCAGATTTTTTTAAGGCTTAACTAGAACTCAGGAGTTATTTAAGGAAAACGCAGAAAAGGGAGGAATTTTGCCTCCAGGTCAGAATATTGATTGCTCCTGGGGAGAGCCTTCCAAGGGGGAGTGGTCACAGTCACGTCTCAGTCAAGTGGCGTTAGCACCGAGTCCATACCAATCACCCAGCTTGTAGGGTCAATGCACCGGGTCCCCCAAGGTCTGTGGTAGGGGGTTCTGCACGCCCAATCTGGGGAGCTCTTTTAGCCGGCAGTTCCAGAAAACAGATTCCAATACAGGAAGCACAAGAGCTGGGCAGTCATTTTAGTTTCACTTAGAAGTGCCATCTGAGACTAGTCAACAGTAGGAGCAAGTCCCCCCTGGCAGGACTGGGAGTCAATTGGTCTTGTCTGAGTCTTCTCCCGTGAGACCCTGCACTAAGTAATTTCCCACAGGGCGTCCCTTTGCCCATGGATAAGGTGCTGATGATCATTCTGCCCTGCCTCCTTTCTGCAGTGTGTTATGAAGGTCTTTAAATAATATATTTAAAAGATATTCAGTTCTTTCGTATTGTTGGTGTTCATTCCATGCAATGAAGAATTATTTTCAGGTGACCTCTCAACATTTAAGGTTGTATTGGTTCCAAAATTAGGGTAAAAGTGTCCATGGAGCTATGAAGAGCTCTTCATACCTACTTTTCAAATATCCAAGACATGCCTTGGATGCTTGCTGTTTATGAAATCGTTTCAGGGTCAAACAATGCTCCTGGGGGATAGAAACTGAAGAATTCTAAGAGAGTTATGAATTTCCCAAGTTTTATTGTTATAGAACGCTTTATTTTGCACTTTCGAAAAAGAGTCTTTCACTTTTGTTTCCAATGACCGTAAGTCAAATGACTTTTAAAAAAAATGTTCCCAGGGTTATTTCTCCAAGAATTTGTACAACAAAATTATTCTTAATCATGTTGATTTAATTACTGTGTAGCCAGTCGTACTGTATTTTAACCCACCGCTTATGCTTATCTGTTACCGAAGCCTTACAGACCATTCCCTTAAGAGGTCTATAAATTAACAATGCAAATTCCAGGCTTGAGAGGTCATTTTACAGAAATGCTGTACCTCAAACTCCTGTGTGACCAATATCCAAAACTGCTGCTCCTGCCTCCTCCCTCGGCCGCCCTCCAAGGCCCCAATTACTGCCCTTTGTTTATTTTCTTAAAATATCTTCATCCTACTCCTTATTATACTGGATGCTGAAGAGTGCTCCCCCCACCCCCCCAAAAAAGAAAAGAAAATCACTTCGTCAGAGGAAATGGGTTCTGTTTATCCTTGGCATATGTCTCACAGAGCCCGCAGGCAGCTCTGCCCTCCCAAAGAAAGTCATGCATAATAGAGAGGCTTTAGCCCAATGAGCCAGTCTCGTCCCAATTCATCAGTCAAAGTTTTATGCAAGTGGCCCCCCTAGGTTGATAAATCCCCACAGTGCCTGTTGACCCAGCTGCCAAGTCCTCTTGCTGCGGGCGGTGTTTTCACGGCCACCCTGACAGTAATACAAACTGTTTAGCAGCTCCATTGACCTTTCAGCTATTAACAGGGACACAGGCCCACTAGGGACTAGTTTTCAAACATGACAGAATTTCTTAACACTAGAGGTCATGAACAAGTATATGCCCTATAAAAATCCATTCAGCGTGGTGGATTTGGAGTCTAAAAGACAAGGAAGCATATTCCACATCTTTGCTATTATTATTTTTGTACATAGCCAGTAACTAAAAATGTATCTATCTACCAGGTTATATTTTATTCTTAATGTACCATAGTTTATGTTGTGGTGCCCAATACCTTTTTAACTAACAAATCCTTTCTAAGCTGTAATATAGCATCTAAAACTTTAAAGATACTACAAAAAAATGGGATGAGAACAAAGTAAAAATTTCTAATGAATGGATGAGCATGCATGCATAATATATAGTAGTGACCTAAGTATAACTAGAATCTTATTAATACTTTACCAAGATTTGCATATGTTTATATCTGAATCATACTTATGTAATCCATACAATGCTACATGGAACCATCACCTATTTCAAAATAAATAGAAAATAATTTATAATATTATAATTTATGAAAAAATGATCTAAATGATCATGTGACTTTTAAATGGTTATAAAATTCTTCTTATATGTTTATGTTATTTCCTAGAGATGTGATATATGGCCAGAGAATTTAAAGGAATTTTCTGTTTCGTACTATATTATAATCTCTACTAAACTATCAATTTTAAATGTTGGAATCTCAGTTCCTAGAGTAATTGTACAGGTTGCTATGAAAACTTGATTGAATTACCACTTATAAATGGCATTTGTTAACAAGACATAAAATGGAGAATATGAATAGTGAAGAATATGTTCTTCAAAATGAGACTCATTTGTTAAGAGCTGAAAACTCTGACAAACATTCCTTTGAATCCCCATGTTTCTCCGCTGCCTGGGAGTACCGGTGGAAGATAATAGTATCAGGACCGTCTAAATACCTTCTACTTCTATTGCAAGGCAGCCTTTTTATCGAATGTCGCAGTACTTGAGACAAAGGCAGATTTTATCTTGCATAAAACAGCCACATATATTTGTAAAAAGATGTTTTCTAGAGGAAGGTGCACTTTTCTAAGAAAAAAACTGCATATTAGCATCTTTTTTCTTTTTATTAATTCATTTCAGTCGAGTTAAAAAATCTGTTGCTTAAATTACTTGCTTTTGTCAACATAGACAGCGTAACATCAAAATGTGGGGATTTATCTTCATGCAGTTTATAGTCCAGAAAAAGTACTTGAGAACGTTTCTCCTATATGCATTCAATTCAATTTAACAAAATTTCACTGGATGCTTATAAAGTATTTTCCTAGCCCCTATGAATGTAAGTGGTTGAAGGAGATAAAATATTTTGGTGGCTTCAGTGTTATCTTTCTATAACCTCCCTCCATCCTAAATGAATTGCTCCCTCATCTGGATTCCTGTGTTACTCCTTTTGCATCTGTATCAGAGCAGAGGTCACACTGAGTTGGACTTTCGTGTTTGCACCGTCTATCTTCCCCACGGTGGGTGTGTCCGTGAGGATCGGGATTCTGTCTTGCTTATTTTGTCTTATCCCCATGAAGAGCACAGTACTTGCCTGAGTAATGACTGGACTTGAAGATAGTTTTTGTCCTCAGAAAGATTTAATTCCAGTTGGGAAGGGAAAAAAGAGAGGATAAGCCATTCTTTAAGAGAAATGAAGTCCTATAAGAAATCGGCTATGTTTTATGTAATTTTCAGGTGAAAGTATTCTCAATAGGATAACAGTTTAAAAGAGAAAGAAAAAAATTTATTGGCCCTGAGGAATGTTAGTTGTCAACTTCATAAAAGAAGGAAAAGATAATTTTCCTAGGCACTCAAATAAAAACTGTGTGACAGCCACAGCATCTTATATAAGCTAAGGTAAACAAGCCCAAATATGAAATAGTTTTATCCATAGGTAGATACGCATTTACTAAATCTTAGGCAGAAAAACAAGTTAGAAATCCACCCATAATCTGTATTTCCATACATATGAATATTTGGCAAAAAGTAGTCAAAGCCTCCAGTTGGAGGGTCAGCATGAGAACCAGGATCAGACAGCCACCCCAAAGAATGGCTCTTCAGAACTGGATCCTTATTCTCATCTCCGGCTTCCTTTCCCCAGTGAACTCCCACATGAATCAACTCCCATACACTCTGCCTCAAACAGGCAACATCTTCTGGCTTTTGTCTTTTAACCTGAGCCCCCTACATTCTTGATCTAAACGGGGTCTTTTATTTAGCTTCCTCTGCTCAGGCATAAGCCATATTGCCGAGTACACACGAGCATCCCATATAACATATCAGATATTTTTGACACACTCTACTTCTGGGTCTCCTTTCTTGAATAAGCCATAAAAAGGGCAAATGAGCGATTAACGAGTGAAATTGGATAAACTGAACTTCCGTGACCAGTGAAATTTGAACAACACCTGTTTACCTAATGCCACTTGGTAAGTGATCGTGGCCTGTTGACTCAGGAACTTCATGGCTGCTTGACAAACACCTTTTCTGAAGGTCAAAAATGCCACCGCCGTCTCACAAAGGAAGAATTTTAGATGAGGAAGAACAAGAGCGGACGTGGGGATATTCCAGAACAGGGAGAAGAAGGCAGAGATCATGCCCCCCCTTTGCTGGGCATAACCACTGAACGTTCTCTCCAGCTTACTCCCCGCTGCCCATGCTCACAGGAAGACCTCCTTGGGAAGCACATGGGAACGACTGCTAACGTTTTCTGAGTAAAAATGTGCTCAGTCCCTGGACTGCCTTAGGAATCTTTATCAAACTTGACTATTTCTAGATTTAAATAAGAGATTGAATTAGATGTAAGGGGTTTTTCTGAATTGTGACATTAGTTATAAAACACAGTGCTTTCAATTTAGGTTGGGACTTTTATTGGCGAGAGAAGCTAAAATGTCACTATATATTTTAAGTATGGTTTTGAGTCACGAGAGAAACATCCTGAGGTCATCCCCCCCAATTATTATTGCTGTTCACAGTGCCTATAGGAACAGAACTCGGGAAAACTGAGTCTAAAGGGCCTAATTATTCTCTTCTCTCAGAAAGCTATGTCATTTACCTCTTATGGTTGTTCTGACCTATAATTATCACCTTAAGGAATCCAATCACCTTGGCCATTCTAATGATGGCAATTTGACTGGTAAGGATGTGTTTGTTTGCATTCCTTTCTCACCACACTGTGGCACAGGTAACAGGTAACAGGGACTGATAAGAATTGCGAAGGTGGTTTCAGCCTGACCCAGCCTGAAAGACAGCGCCTCTTCTTTCAAACACAGCAAGAACTATAAAAATCTCCTGCAGGCATATTGGTTATAGAGCAATTAAAAGAAAATCTACGACTTTCTACTTGGCGGATAAGATGTTTCTCTTTGCTACCAATAACATTCTTTTTATTCACAGCAAGACAAAATTTAAAATTTTTATTTTATTTTATTTATTTACTTTTTGCCCAACGGGAGGCAGATTTTTTTATTATTATTATTATTATTATTATTATTATTATTACTTGTTCTTAGAGATAAGGGAAGGGAGGGAGAAAGAAAGGGAAAGAAACATCAATGTGTGGTTGCCTCTCACACGCCCCCAACTGGGAACCTGGCTTGCAACCCAGGCATGTGCCCTGACTGGGAACTGAACCAGTGACCCTTTGGTTCACAGGCTGGTGCTCAATCCACTGAGCCACATCAGGCAGGGCCAATTTTTAAAACTTTAAATGTATATATACACACTCATCTATATATGTATCATTCTTTGTATTAAGGAGTTGAAATTTTGAGTTAATAGAACACACATTCACACATGCATTGTGGTATCCTTTCAAAAAACTCAGTCTAAAAAAAGTGTCTGCAAACAAATGTAAACCTGAAACAAAATGGATTCCCAAGTTCTTTAGGCTACAAGCATTCATTTTGATGAATACGTTCAGCTGTGTGATATTGCCAAATGTGCCAATAGCAAGTGAAACCTATATCAGATACTATTCCTAAAATTTTATGTAGATCTGGGGAAAAAATGTTTTAAAAAATCTATACATCTTTATTTTTTAAATTATAGTTGTTAGAAATTCTTAGCCAGTAAATGTAAAATATTGATATAACTACATTTTTGATCCATGAGTTTTGATCACGATAAAGTTTCTTGTGATGTTTGTCATGTTCCCTTTAGTTTAACACTGGCTAGCTTATTTTCTACTCTTAGAAAGTTGTCAAAAAAAAAAGAAAGAAAAAAGGTTGCCAATCTTCCTTGAGTCAGTTAAAAGAAAGGTCTGCTCAGAAAGCAAGAGATAGGCTTTGTCAGCTACAAAATCACTAGATTCATTCCAGTATTGACCTTCAACCAAAATACTCTTTCTATCGCTCTCCCGACGCAGACCTCTGGTGCCCGAGGCGTGCAGAGCGGCCGTGCAGCCTGCGCAGACGCTGGCCTCCGAGTGCTCCCGGCTCTGTCGCAATGGCTACTGTACCCCCACGGGGACCTGCTGCTGCAGCCCAGGATGGGAAGGGGGTTTTTGCAGGGTCGGTAAGTATTTCCATTGTCCCCGGGAAAGAGTGGGCATGGGATGGTCCTCAGGAACTCAAAAACTTAACACCGGGTTATTTCTCCTAGAATTATCGAGTGTTCCACATTCAGGCATTTCCAATACTATTAATGCTCAGTTACATCAGAGAAGGAAAACTCTGACTCCAAAAAACCTCCGCTGCCTTGCGGCATACCTCTTCAGGGGAAAGGCTAGGGGAGTAAACCCCGACAGAAAATCCGGAGCCGGAGTCCCTAAGGCGGTTTGACGTTGTAGTCAACACCGGCAACTCCTGCGGCGCACCTGAAGCCAAGCTGTATTGATTCCATCTTTCCCTTGGACCCTTCAGCTGCGAAGAGAGGGGGGGTCTGCTGCATGGGCAACAGCAGACCCTCCATATCACCCTGCCCAGGCTCTGTAGCTTCAGCTTCACTGGAGAGGACACTCCAGCGTCATCGCAAGATGTCGATTCAACACGGGAGGAGACAGATACCGTGTCACTCCCGAGTTGGACTGCACAGCCATTCTCGGCGGTGCAGATAGACTCTTAAGAAGCTACACCATCGTCTCTCGAGACGGACGGCTGCCGACGACGAATGCTCAGTCTGCTCCTGAAGCAATAAATGAAATCGTTCCCATTTTCTTAATGTAAGCAATTCGCATGCATAAGTTGGCCATGACATAAAAACTTAAATAATTGCATCCTTTCAAAAAGTAGGAATTAAAAACAGATCATCTCTCTAGGCTCTCAGTCCTGGGTTTGAGATTTCCCTGCCACAGCCCCTGGCCCAATGTCAGCGTTCTCCGGACACCCTTAAGTGCCTCTCTCACTTCACTCTTTTGCTTTCTGGCTACAGTGCACTAAAAACAGGGTTCTTCAGTGGGTATTATTAAATAAAAGGGGGAAACACAATTACCTAGAGGCATATATGAGATTTTTAAATCCTATTTGCCACTCCCTTATGAACTGTCAACCAGCTATGCAGTTATTCCAGGGTTCCTCTGTCCTTCCGCTAGGGTTTTCCTCATTTACCTGCGATGATGTCCAAATTCTACTTGAAAACCTACGTAAATTTAGATGCTTAAGAGTTGAAGATGTATGTGTTGACAGTGCATTTTCAGGAGAAATCTTTTTCTTTTCTTTCCATTGTATCTATATCAGATGGTGGATGTGAACTAAAGGTTTTGTGGTAATCATTTCACGATCTATGTAAAGTAAAGCATCATGATGTAAACCTGACACTTATACCATGATATGTGTTGTTTTTTTCTCAAATTAAAATGGAAAAAAGGCTGACATAAGGACCAAAAATAATGCATTTTCAACAACCAGCATATACACATCACTTACAAAAAAATTTTGATCTCTGCTATTTTGAACATCGAAGTATCTCTTGTCAATGGAAATTAGAAGCCCCATTCTTAATTCATAAATATTACCCTTTTTAATCCTAAACATGTATTTGTTTCAGAAAAATTACAACCATAACTTGTCTACTCTATCTATTGTAGGACAAAAACTAGCCAAATTTGAAGTCACACATACAATTTGCATTTTAAGCTTAAATTGTTTCAGCATTAATAACATCACATGATTGATTATATTATGGTTACCTACCCAGCAAAGAGCTATCATAATTAAAACTTAATAGAAATTAAGTAATTACATTATTTTTTAAAATGCTTATATTTTATTGACCCAGTCTGTCTCCCTTTTTCTTAGTTGACAAAAAAATGAGAATCAGTGTTCAAATGCACTAATATTCTACTTTCTGATAATATATCTTCCCTCTGCTTCCTCTGATGCCTGACCATATCTATTTTCTCTGTTTCTTTTGTATAGTATCCATTCTGTTTTATTCCTTACTTTGCATTTTGCTTAACTTCTCAAACTACTTGATAACAAATATTTATCAAGTGCCTTCTAGCAACAATATATTTAAAGTGAAGGTAAACAAATTTTTTTGACTATGAATGGCATTATATATACACCATAATAAATATTAATAATAATAATAATGTGATATAACTGAACACAGATATTCTCTGAGTTAACCTGAAGTTCTCTTTCAATAAAGTACTTTAATCTTTCCACTCAACCAATTTAAATAATTTGAATATAGAAGATAAACCAGAACCATTTTATAAAAGTAAACCATTCATGATATTTGTGACCCAAACAAGAATTTTATGCCTGTACTCAATAGTTTACTCATCTCCCGCAAATTTAAAAAAGAAAAGAATCTGTTTCCTTTTTGTTCTTCCCTTGGATTTTGATTAATGCATTTGCAAAGATTAAAATGACCCTGTCCCCTGAACATATAAGGAAATGTATTCAAGGCATTTGATTCTGTCTACACGCCCAGACGTATCCTATCAGTAAAAGACATTTAGGTTATAGACCCAATTTTCTCTCTTCATCTCATTTTAGCAGTAAATCTCCATTCCCACCAATATTATAGCGGTCAAGTCCTTTCACGAGGAGCATCTGTGCTGTAGAGTAGCCCTGAAAAGGACTGCAATGAACATCCTTTGCTAGCCAACGGCCCTGACCCAGGAAGGACCTGCAAAGTATACGGAGAGACAGCATGAGCTGGGGCCCCCCCGGAGGATAGAGGAGGGATCCTGGGGAGTTGAAGTGGTAGACATTCCATCTAGCTGGAATGGAGATCTGACCGTTCCTTTATGTCGCGTTGGAGATGCTCAAGCCACGGGGCCTCTCTTGTGGGCCAGGCCCCTGGCACCTTGAGATCAGACCCTGGTGAGGCAGGTACAGTGCTTTTCTTAGTAGGCCACACACTAGAAATGCCCTAGTGGAGCCAAGACTTGAAAGAACTGAAATCCTTGTTTTAAAGAGTCAGTCTTGCAAGGGATTGACATTGTTTCCCATGATCTGTGCGTCTCTGGAAATGCCTCCCATTCTCTGCTGAGATCTGGCCCCCAAATAACTGTGGGTCTGAGAGCGTTCGTCCCTTCTTGTCTTTATTATCTTTTAGATCATTTGTGACAGGCTTCTGCCTTCTTTCCCTCCCTTCCCTTACTCGTCAAATATCTGTGCTGCTTCTGACATACACAATGTGAATGTGATTTTATTGCTTTTCTCCCCCACTCCCAGCAAAATGCGAGCCAGCATGTCGCCACGGAGGTGTCTGTGTCAGACCCAACAAGTGCCTCTGTAAAAAAGGATATCTTGGTCCTCAATGTGAGCAAGTGGACAGAAACATCCGCAGAGTGACCAGGGCAGGTATTCTTGATCAGATCATTGACATGACATCTTATTTGCTGGATCTAACAAGTTACATTGTATAGTTTCTGGGACTGTTCGAATATTCCTTTCCAATGGGCATTTATTTTTTATCCTGTCATTAAAAAGAAAGACTGTTATCCTGCTACACACTCCTGTGATTTCATTTTGTTTGATTAATTTAAAAATAGTTTCCAGAAATGTGCAGTTTCTGTGTGTGTATGTTGGCACGTTTGTTCACATACGCACGTACACACACTCACGACCCCTATACGTGTGGTTGCATAACAGATGGGTTTTAAAAATATATATTTCCTTGTGTGGAGCAATTTACACTGAAATTCCATTGTAAGTTGATAACGGAATTTTTATATCACCAGAAGAGATTATTTGACTTCCCAGGAATTTTCTGTCTGTAATAACTAAGGTCAACTTTAATGGAGTTTTGAAACATTACTGTGCAATCTGATGGATCTAATAAAAAAGGCAATATTTTTATATTAAAGGACTATAATGTGAGAATGTTTCAGAACTCCCTGATGAGTTTCTCTATGGGCAACTTGATATAAAATTGTAATCTTCATTTTTATCATTGTATCCAATTACAGAATGTTATGCACTTAACTTTTTATTGGCGGAGAAATCTGGTTACTCTAGCTTAATATCAAGATTGTGTTCAAGTGTTTTATAATTAAATCATAATAGCATATTCTAAAACCAATCTTCCTAAAAGGTCTGCTTTTATTGTATATTTTATTTAACAATAGCCACTGGGTTTGTGTTGCCTATTTATATTTTTTATTTTATTTTTATAATATAGACATCACCTAGATGAAACACCTTTACCCTGTCCTGTAAAATACTAAAGTTACATTTTTCACCAACTTAATTGGAAAGAAGGGGAGTGAGAAAGCAAACGGTCCTAAATGTGCTGTGGATCTAACCTAGCAATGTATCCTTGCACCAACATGTAATCATTAACGACGGATGAAAAAGCAAGAGAACGGCCAATCTTTATAAAATTCCAGCATTAAACATGTGTCAAGTGCTTGTCGCCGTAGCGAGACTGTCAGTGTGTGTGATTAGGAAGCTACAGGTCGCCCACTCAGTCACATCTCACTGGACAAGAGCTCAGTCGCTCTGAACAAATCTTGGCTACGTAAGAGATCACTTGTGTGCATTTTTAATACAATAATTCTTGCCCAATATGACTTTTCATGTATATGTTCCTTCAGGGCTCCATGAAAATCCTCCTTGGTTCATGTATGAATAAATTTCTGTAAATGTTCTGTTCAGGTTTTGAAAGAAATGCTTATGTTCTAACTTACAGCTGCAAAAAGTCTGACAAGACATTTTTCTTCACGGCTTTCCAGGCCCGCCCTCCGTGTTTGGATTATAACAAAATTGTCAGGCCTCTTTGCACTACCCAAAACAACACATACATGGTACACGCACACCCTCTATAGGCTGGCCTTCAGTAAACAGCTCTTCCTCCAGAATCTAAATTGGAGAGTAGTATAGATTATGCAGCCCGGGCTGACTTTCCCAACCTGCTCCTTACTTTTAGGAATACGAACCTCAATTAAGAAGAATAAAATCTTGTAACTCGTATTTCTCTATTGTTTTAAAGCAGGAGAGTTGCAATTAAAGCACAGGGCACATTTATCCAGAAACCACAATGTGGAAAGATTGGTTAAGTACACTGTTCTTGTCTTCCATATATGATTACTAAAGTTTCAAGTGACCTCATGCCAAATGGAAATGGGTTGAGAAACCTTGGTTCAGTGCTTAGTGAACAATAGCCTGCATTAAAAAGTGCATGCATAATTTTGCACAATTTAGGTTCAATTGACAGTCTATTCAAAGAAGTCTCAGGATTAAATGAGCATGGAGACCAAATTGCCCTCTTACCCCAGAAAAGGGGTGGTCCCTTCGAGTCACGCTAACACTTCATTGGACCAACAGTGTGACAAATCTTGCAATGAACCCTGCAGTAGCCTTCATCTGTAGGTTAATAGCAGTCTTTTGTCTCCATTGCTTTCTCTTCATAGCCCTTTTACTGAATTCCATCACAGAAAGTTTTACAATTAAAAAAAAAAAATGTCCTGACAACCATTTTTGTAAATGGACCTTACCATCTAATCGTTCCTTATTCAACGTGGTGACATTAACAAAATGTGAACTTCTTGTGAGGGAGCCAGCTGTCTAAATCTGTCAAATCGTGTGGTTTTATTACACATTCTCCCAGTCACCGTTTCACCGAAAACAACAAGGATACTGCTATATGGTCAGCAAAACTGGAAAATCCAGCGTTTCTTCTTACATCCTTAATCTCTCCATCTCTTCCAAAACAACTTTTCCCAAAAGCAACGTGTTATATTGCCATTAGTTCTCCTGTTTAAAAATATCTCTATTAAACTGACCAGACCCACAAGCTTTACACGGTCTCTCCCAAGTGAAAGAGCTTCAGATGACTTAGAGAAACACATGTACACCAGGTGTCATTGCCTTTTCTTTTGTGAGTCATGGGAATGAAAGACCAAAATCTTCCAAAAAGAAGATAGCGAGGCCCGTGGATATTACACCTGAGCAAAGACAGGAAAGCCATCTTCTGTTCTCAGGAGAGATGTAAATAGCAATGGTTACCTGATGGCTACATGTTTTAAAACTCAGTGGTCATTTCAAAAACCTTTCAAACTTCTCAAGTAGATTTGTAAAATATGTGACTGGAGAATTGTCTTAAATGATTCATAATGAGGGACAAAGAGAAACTGGTTAAAAAAGCATGAGCTAAGGAAAAGTTATTGTTCCACACACAGTGGCAGCATCTGCACCAGCTCGGTTCATAAAGCACATGATCCACATGGAAGAACAATGTCTTCGTTGTGAACACAGATGTGGGAGAAAAAAATAGCAAAATAGGAAAACGTATATGGTTATGCCTTTGTCCATTCTAGAGCTTAATATTTAGGTGTCAGTTTAATATGAAATGCTGTTATGGTAGGTTATAAAGAGTTGGAAAAAAGCTTTCTGTCTCTGCTTCTACCACACTTTTGTCCTGGTTAATAGAGCCTTGTTTTCTTGCCAGTTATATCAGGTCATGAGAAGAAAACAGAACTGACACATCACTAAAGTGAAAAGAAGAAACGATGTCAGAAACCTGAGTAATGATAAACAGTACATTCATCCATACCGCTTCATCTTGGAATTTGGTTTTAATGTGGCTGTTATAAAATATGTTTTATTTTATCACAGAGTACTCAGACGTTTTCTCAGATTAATGGACTATCTCTTATAGAGCAAAGAAACCTATACATACAGTATATTCACACAACCCAAATAGAAAACTCCTTTTCATTTGCATACTTCCGAACAGGCACTTCTGTATTTATTTCTTTGAAAATAATGAGACAGTAATGGACTATCAATTCTAATATATTTCTTTTTAATATTGTTTTTAATTTCTGAATCATATACAACAAAGCCTACTAGCTATAAGACATGAGGCTAGTTGCTACATCTGGGGTCTTTTAAAGTACATATTCATTTAAATTTTTATTAGTCTAACTTGCTTAGTTTTAAAAGAAGAGAAACCAAGTCCAAATTTTTAATAGAAAAAATAAGGTATAGCACAGGCAGTTATAGTTGGTTGATCAATAAAGTTTCTGATAATCTCTACAGAATGTTACCTATGATACCTATTTCTCTCTCTCTGTGTGTGTGTCTCTCTCTGTCTCTCTCTCTGTGTCTCTGTGTCTCTGTGTCTCTGTGTCTCTCTCTCTCTCTCTCTCTCTCTCCTCTTGCCCACCCCCATATAGCCTTCTTCCCTTTAACCTCTCCCTTATCTATTTCTATTGTTTCTTTTTTAACTAAGTAATCATGTCCTCCATGCACCATAATGAAGATGCCCAGGGTAGGTTGCTATTGATTTTGCTGGTTATGATGTTTTTTTTTAATTTTCCTGGAAAACACCCTCTCCTGGTGTCACATTTGCTTAGACTTCATATCATGAGGAATAGTAGATAAATATGAACATATTGGACTGATCTATTACAATCATTGAAAGGCATGGCCAAAAGCAGCCCAGATGCTCCAGTTCAGCTGGTGTTCCATCATAGACAGAAAAGACACGAAAATATCCCCAGGAGAGAGCTTCAGCTAATAACAGAGAAAGCTAGTAGCTATTTCCTGTTCAAGCAACAACCATTTACATCTATGCAGTTTACTTTGAAGAAGATTATTCCAAATATATTAAGAAAAAATAAGAAATAGCTCCTCAGTGGAGACTTTAGAATCTTTTTTTCCCACCTCAGATGAGACTTGAATTCACAGAGAACTCAGACAAAAGTTCCATGCCCAGAAAATGTGCATATTTCTATAACATCCCCAGGAAATTAGTGGACTGATTCTTGTGAATGTTGGCAATACTCACAGACGGTTCCTTTTTAGAATATCCAAAAGAAATATATGTTTGTTTTCTTACCTTTGTCCTCTTCATCACACCAACAAGAACTAGTCACACCTCCAATACTTCATACAAGGTCAAAGAAGGTGGGAAACCTAAGAACAGAAACATTTTGGTATTAAAAAGATTAAAAACATGACCATAGTACCTGTCAAACACTAGTCTTGGTCAACTTCAACACTTCTTTCTCTTAAATATCTCCTTGTCAGCTTGGAAAACTGCCTTACAGTAAGTGTTTAAGAGAGTAAGATGTATCCCCACATTTAGTCATAGTGGTAGCACCCCTCCTGCCATGAGAGATCTGTTCATTTATCAGACTAGCACTTTTCTTAAATTCTTCATTTTCTGCAAACCCAAGAGAGGTCCAGCATTTACCCTGCTTTCTTTTATATAGGTCACATATAAGTTGGTTAGAAACATTTTAAAAAATAACTAATGGATCCTTTGCATCAACACAAAACTGAGCTTAAAACCTGTTATGGCTTCTTTTAGCCAGACTACATAGTGGTTTGTTTACCCCTCCCCCACCACAAAAAGTATCAATATGAATTCTAAGGTTACATCTCATGTACATCACAGAATCACACATCATGTTACAGTCAGGATGTTTTTGCACTTGTAGGTGATGTATTACTTAAAATCAAACTACATATATACACACACACACATATCTATATAAAGCAAGTTAACTTAAAAGTTTGGTGAGTTATCACAATTGACTATAACCTTTTAAATTAAAAATATATTTTAGCACATAGGATAGAAAGAATAGAGCATTAACAGTAATGGGAAATACGTAATAGCTAAATATAAAGTAAACTTTGGCCCCGGCTGGGGTGGTGGCTCAGTGGGTGAGCTCTGGACTGTGAAACGTAAGGTTGCTGGCTTGATTCCTGGTCACATCTGGGTTGGGGCCAGGTCCCCGGCTGGGTTGTGTGAGAGGCAACTAATGGATGTTTCTCTCCTCTTATCTCTCTTCCCCTCTCTCTAAAAATAAATCAATAAAATCTAAAAAATAAAAAATAAAAACTTTTGTTTTCACAGAAACTAATTCTTGTACATTTCCTTTTGAACTAAAAAATAGCTAGCCAATACTCTCCATTCACATGTACAGTATATAATCAGGTTTGGTATAGTCTACGCCCAAAATATATTTTGGATATTTCTTAACATCATATTCTTAAAATCGGAGACATAACTTTCCTAGAATGAAGTAAGATTTCATGTATAGTAGAGCCTAATACTGTTTAATACATTAATACATTCTATTTATAGTACTATTATTGAGAAACTTTGACAACTTTGATCAGATATCAGATATACTGATAGGACATTTTAGGACATGCATTTCACCAAGAACTATGTAGTAACAAGGTCAATGACACCGAGGTATTATAGGATTTTTGGAGCTTGAGTCCCTAGGATATGTGAAAGGAGACTATTTAAAAGAAACCCATCTAATTAAAATGAAAAAATTACTGAATTATTATCCTTAATAAGCGTTAAGTGAAATCTGAAAAGAAACTCCCTTGGTTTTCTGTGCTTTATCTGTGGTTAATTTTGTGCAGCTTTAAAGAATGATTAACTATCATTCTTCTAATACATTTTCATTTTCCTAGTTGTTCATTTTCCTTCAGGTTGTTGACAATTAGGGTAATCTGTCCATAATCTCATATACAGAAGATACCAGAACCAATCCTTTCTTGAATTCCTATTAATAAAAGGCAGAAGGCTGTGTGAACAAGTATCAAAACAGGTACATGTTTGAGGGAGCAGAGTTAACATATGTACCAGTTGGGATTTCTATAAATGTTCTTCTGAAAAGTAACACACAAAGTCATTTGCATTATTCCGATTTATTTAACCAAGTTATTATAATATATATTTCTCTTTGATCAATCTTCTATTATTCAGTCAGCCAGCCATTCATTAATTCAACAAATATTTATTGAAGTGCCTAGTATGATTATGTGATATAGGAAAGGCAAGGACATTTATAGTGAGAAATTGTGAGCCCTATAGCTATGATAAACATGTTTGAATCAAAAGACACTAATCACACCCAACCAGCTCCAATTCAGCTCAACATTAGAGACCAGCAATAAGAGTACAGATGGCCTAAAGTACATCTGTGTGTATCTGTATGTGTGCACACACCCATGTATATATATTTATCTATCTGTACAAACACTACATATGTACACACACTATGTAATATATAATATATGTATAATGCATATAAATTCTAACAAGTGTATTTGTGTTATCTTCAAAATAGAACAATTGTATCTTGAAGTGGTAAATGCAGAAAATTGGTTTTTATTGTTGATCTGTGGATTTAATGATCTTTCTTTTAGGTGAAAAAGGATGTTTAAGTGTATAATTTCTTTTCTTAATTTAATATATTTATGTAAATGCATGCCTGAAATTTGGTTAGATTGACTGTGTTTTGTGCCTTTTAACATGATCAAATGTATTAAACTTTATCTTATGACCTGATATACATGTGCTATTTTAAAATTCATTTTTTATTTTAGAATTTAAAAGTTTTCCTAAATGTTCATACTGATTATATGAACACCAATTTTTAGATAGTCTGTACACAAACTTCTTCTTCACAATATTCTTGCCTTTTGTCATTTTTCATGTTCTAATTTTGAAATTTTACTCCCCACAATATATGCCAATGTTAAGGGTCAGTTTCATTGTATGGATATATTAGGCAGCCATAAGATGTTATATTGACTTTAATTTATTGTAAGTTGTCAGTGACTTCAATCTGATCCTTTCACATAAGAAAGAATTACTAAGTGAAGAATGTGAAAGGGTTGAGGGACCAAGCGCCCAACCTGAAGGGAAGAGGCAAGCCGGGTGGGGGTGGGGTATGAGAAAAGGGGATTGCAGATACCCCAAAGCTTTGCTGACCTTGCCATTTAGCTTCCGATTGACCCCATCGGAGTATTTATAGGTCAGATACACTATTTTGAACATGGATATTAAATCTGCTTTCTCCCTGAAAAAATACAACTCTGACTCATCGAGAGGAAAAGCCGTTTCTCTCTAAGAGATGACTATTTCTAAGAGAATAAAATATGTTACAAGCTTATTCACTGATTTCCTTGGCTCGGGTAACTCTCTAGAAGTTTTGTTAGGCAGTGTGACACCATGAGAAGTGTCCTTTTACTCACTCCCCTGTGGCCCAAGAAACCCCAGAGAGAGAGCTCTCTCTCCATTGGCTCTGCCCTCCCGCAGCTTAGAATCTGTCCCAGTGGTTGAGCCCTTAATCACCCTCTTTGTTCCTTGTGCACATCTGGTCTCTACAACCAGATAAGAAATCTCCAGAGGGCACGTCTCCTACTTTTAGAAACCCTGGCAGACTTGGAGCAGCTCCTGCATACTTGCCGTGAGGAATAGAACAATAATATGTCTATAACAGCCTAGAGGCGGAAGGGGTTTCTTGCTGTTGCTGATCCGCGTTTCTTCACGCTCCCTTGACTGACTTTGCAGCTCTTCTGTCACCACTGGAATCAATTCCCTGCCCTACATTCCCTTTATGGTCAACACCTGAAGGAGTTTCTGTTTTCCCTTTTTAGATTGTGTGAGCTATATACATAATTTAAGACATGTGAGAAGAGAGATAACATGGTAGAATTATGAAGGGGCATGATGAGATTGTCCTCAGGAGGACACAGTAAAAAACCATGACCTTGAACCCTACTGTGATCAGAGCGAGATGTGGTCAGAGGGGCCCCACCTCCAAACCTGAGGTGTCACCCTTAAATGATCCAGGCGGCTCCCAGAGCAAGAGGCCATTATGCCCCTGATTGTCCCTGAGAACTTTCATAGCTCACATTTGTACTCTTAAAACCATCAGTTTCCACTTTGTCCAGGAAACTGATTGCTAATGTGAGAGAGAGTTCTATGAACTTGCTTCTTTACATCCACTTTTGTAAAAGAATTTTTTAGAATAATGTACTATTAACAATGGAAGTACAACTTAAAATAGCAGCCACATGTAGTATTTGATCAAAAAATATATAGTTTTTTCTATTTGGTGTTCTAAAGAGTTCTCTCTGGAGATTAAATCCTACTATCATTCAAATAAATGAAAGAGTAAAAGGAAGAGAACCAACTTGAATGAAATATGCATTTTCACAATTTGATTTATGTTTGATTGCTATACAATATTTTCTATGGTTAAAACAAGAGACAGAATTTAACAGGGGGAAAGAAGGGGTAGGAAGAGGGAGGCAGAAACCTGGTCGCTCCTGACTATGAAGCTCATTCTTCTTGAGACTCTGCCTGCATCAGAAACTACGTGAGCTCACTGTTCCAATTTAATAAGATGTCATCAGATCCCTTCCACATATTTACAGTCTTATAATTAAAACTACTTGATGCAAAATCCATATGCTTCATGTAAAGCAATTTAGATGATCATTGATACCCTGTTTCAGGGTCTACAGCTACCAAACGCCATGCATGCCAGGGGTACTTGCAGGAACCCTGGGGCCAGGGCTCTGAAATGTGCATCCTGGCCTTGTGTCTCCAAATAACTAACCAGCTGCTAGTAGGTAAGTCCTTCACTGCGCTGGGACTGTGTCCTCACGCATAACGTGGGACTTTGGTTCCTTGTCGCTCTATCAGGTATTATTATTAAATACTGTTAATCCTGGGACACACATATGTGTTGCAAAATTGAAATTGTAAATTTCAGACAGGAGTCCAGTAACTACTCCTTTTGATTAATTTGTGGTGGCTAATTAGAAAAAACACTCTTACTCATTTTTCTCTAGTCTCCCAGCCTGCTCTCTGCCTCCCTCTGTGGTTCTTGGTTGCTTTCTCTGATGTGTTCTCTGGGTCTTTTTCTGGTCCTCCTATCCATGTATGGTTTATTCTTTTTTTTTTTTTTAATTCAATTTTTCAATTGCAGTTGACATTCAATATTATTTTTGTATTAGTTTCAGGTGTACAGCATAGTGGTTAGACAATCATGTACTTCATAAAGTGTTCCCCTGATACTGCAAGTCCCCACCTGGCACCATACACAGTTATTACAATATTATTGACTATATTCCTTCTATTCCCTATTCTGTAACTCCCAATTTGTACTTCTTAATCCCCTCTCCTTTTTCACCCAGTGCCCCAACCCCCTTCCCCTCTGGCAGCCATCAGTCTGTTCTCTGCATCTATGAGTCTGTTTCTATTTTGTTTGTTCATTTAAATTGTTTTTAGATTCCACATATAAATGAAATCATATGGTACTTGTCTTTCTCTGATTTATTTCACTCAGCATAATACCCTCTAGGTCCGTCCATGCTGTCGCAAAAGGTAAGATTTCATTCTTTTTTGTGGCCAAGTAATATCCCATTGTATATATGTCCCACAGCTTTTTTATCCATTTGTTTATTGATGGGCACTTGGGCAGCTTCCGTATCTTGGCTATTGGAAATAACGCTGCAGTGAACATAGGGGTGCATATATTATTTCAAATTCGTGTTTTGGGTTCCTTCAGATATAGTCCCAGAAGTGGAACCGCTGGGTCATAAGGCAGTTTTTGAACCCTTTAGCGTCCCCTACAGCTCTCATTCTAAATTTCTGAAACACTTTCTGATCTGTCATCCTTTGCCTCTGTGCTAAACAAGTACACGGTTACAAGGAGGCTGCCACTCCCACCAGGGTCCTACGTGTCTTGTTTTACAACTGTCAGAAACGTAATTCTCTCTTCCGTGAACTGTGCTTTCAGGACTGTCGTAGGCACACTACCCACCAGATAGATACCGTATTCTGGGCAGATAGAGGACATTGATGCCTGCAAGGCATTATCTAAAAGGCACCCAATTCATGACACAGAAGAATGTGGACGCACGTGCCTTCTAGGGTGGCCCTAACAGTCCCACCAGCTGGGACTGAAAAACAGAACCTTCTTGTCTGCCAGCGCTGTGGGCTTTCTAGCCTGAAATCCAGGTGTCAGCAGAGAAGGGTCCTTCTGAGGGCTATGGGAGAAGGACCTGTTCCGGGCCTCTCTCTTTGGCTTGTGGACGACCGTCTTCCCGTGGATCTTCACATAGTCTCTCTACTATACATGCCTCTGAGTCCAAATTCCCCCTTTTTATAAGGACACCAATCATACTGGATTAGGGCTCACCCTAATGACCTCATTTTAATTTGATTACCTCTGTAAAGACCTGAGTAGGTGAGGAGGGAGAGGGAGAGGAGGAGAGATGCAATTCAACCCAACCCATAACACCAGGCCCCGGAAACCACATCAGACTTTCTGAGGTCTAGTTTGTATTGTCTAAAGCAGGGCTTCTCAAACTTCAGCGCGCCTCCAGTCACCTGGGCCCTTGGCCAAAATACAGATTCTGACTCAGTGGGGTTGGGGTGGGGCTGGGGTCCCACATCTCTACTAAACTCTCAGGTGATGCTAATGTTGCTGGTCCATGGGTCCCACTCCAAGAAACTAGATCTGAAGCACGCTTTACGACCGTGTTAACTTCAAGGCAAATAAGGGTACTGAAAAAGGCTTGATGGAAACATGGCTTTCTGCCTCCAGAAAGCAGACAACGGTATGTCCTATATCTTAATTCCCACCTTGCACTTAGTTTGGTGGAATGCATACTACACAACCACTCAGAGTAACCACGTGGGCGGGGCAGTCTGTCACTGTCCTCATGCTGGGGCCACTGGCTGCTGTGACTGCAGCTGCAATAGCATCACGATCTCCAAACAAGGAAAACATTTTCATGAATGTTGGAACGTTCAAAATCAACAGGGTTGCTTAAGTGGTACATACCATAAAATAAAATGTACGTTGTTTTTTTAAATTATGTAAGTTCTGCAAAGATAGTGTGTCGTAGTAACAGAAAGCAATGAACAACTCCTAACTGGAGAAAAAAACTTTAAAAGAAAAATATCATTATGAGTAAACACACTTAAATAAAGATACAAACTTTGAAAAAAAGAAAATAAACTTATGTGTTATACTGAATTTTCAGAAACAAGATTTTATACCTTCATCTTCACACCAAGACATAATCTGGCAATTTAAAGTTGTAAACACATCTAGAATTGTATCAAAACGTGTTGGAAGCAACTCTTAGTGTTCTTCCCTATGGAGGAACACTTACTATTTGATTCAAACACATATATTTTTAGAGCCGGGCTGCCCAACAGAACTTCCTGTGATGAAGGAAACATCCTATGTCTGCACTGACCGACACGGTAGCCACTGGTCGCGTGGGACTATTGAGCACTTGAAATGCAGCTGGTATGAATGAGGACATAAGTGCTTAATTTTATTTAATTTTAATTAAATTTAAGTTGCCTGTATAAAAAGACTGTCTTTTCACATTGGCTACTTCAAAAATCAGTGCTAAAAGCAATTCAGACAGTTGAGTTAAAACATTTCGGTGATGTGTGTGTTTGATGGTCCCTGGAATATAATTCACAGTGAAATGCTTCCCATTCCCTTTTACTTTGTTTTGATCCTGTAGCTTATTTCGAATAGCACTATACCTACTCTTTGCTCTTAATTTTTTTACATTGGCCTTTCACCAAAAATTCTTAACTCTAGGCATAGTTTTATAGTACAGTGTAGTGTGGAAACTGGACTGTGATCATGTGTACATGCCCCTGTGAGTGTGAACAAGGGAAGCAGCGCTGCCCCATGCACGGAGAATTGTTGGTGGATAGGAGTGATAGGGGCCGACACTTGTCAAGTGCCATACTCTCCCCTGTTTTGGAGAAAACACAGCCAGGGAACCAGGGGCATAAGAGTGCGCTATGTGCCTTTACATTTCCTTCTATAAAATTCTCCCAAAGAGAAGAATTTTGGAGCAATAACAATATTTAAAGAGAGAAAGTAAAATCATTTGGTTGTCTAACAATTTCACCACATGCAACCTGAAGTAACCATGAGGCACAGAAAGAAGTTACAGCCAAGGGGAGTGTCAGAGGCCCAAAGAGAGAGTGCAGAGCAGATCTCTCCCTAAATGGAAATAGACACAAAAGGCATAAGACAGTAGTGATTGAGCAAAACTCAATGGAAATAAGTGGGGGTAACAGTAATGACACCTACCACTTACCCGTTGCTGTGTGCGAGGTACCTCTTCTAAGTCCCATCAAGAACGGGGAAGGGTCTAAGTCTAAGATTCCACTCTAATTTGGAGCTGAAAAGTAGCCTGCCATGATTTCATGGATGCTGGCGGAAGACACAAGACTCCTGGGACTTAGCCATAGCCAGGAACTAGTTCTCTGAGCCCCAACTCCCAAGAAAGGGCCAGGTGATGCTTGCACAGCAGTGGGTTGAGTTCCAGAAGAGGAACTTTGAGATTAGGGATACTACATCTTTTATAACGGACAGTAGACAAACCTACCTGACCTTTGCATTAGAGGGAGAAGCTATCTCTGTCTTCCAAGGCTGTTAGCTGTACAAGCACCCTTGAAAAAATAGTTCAGAAGAAAGGCAGTGAGTGCTTCTGCTTACAAGATGTGCAGAAACACAAAGGACCCTTGGACGATTGTCATCCAACGAGCATTCTACCAATACAAACTCTTTAACCTCAGCAACCACATAAGGTAGGGACCCCTGAACCAGGGTCCAGCAGAAATATTATGTGAGCCACATGTATTATTTTAAATTTTCTAGTAGCCACATTGAAAGAGTAAAAAGAAACAGGTGGAAGTAATTTTAATAATATATTTTATATGACTCCAGGTACCCAGAATATGATCATTTCAACATGTAATCAATATATAAATCATTAATGAAATATTTTACATTCTTTGAAAGCCAGTGTATATTCTACATTTACAGCAATATATTAACTCAGGAAATTTTTATCAAAATACTTGACAGCTGAAAAGGTAGATTCACATACCCGAGTTGTTCCAAACATACTTAACACCATTCCAATAACTGACTCAAGTATCAGGTGTAAAGGTAAACGGATTAGAATTAAGCATATTCGACATTCAGTTCTGAAGTCACAGTAGCCCTATTGCAAGTGCCCAAGGCCACACCTGGCTGGCTAATGGCTTCTCTATTGCACGGAATAACTTTGAACCCACGCACACCACCTCTGTGCTCTCCTGCCTCACAGAGAAAGTGCATTAAAAGTGCACATAACCTTTACTTAATTCTTTGTCCTTCTACTGCAATTGTCTGACAGAGTCCCAGTTGTTTACTCCCTGGTGCCTGCCCTGGAGGGCTGGCAGGGCGGTTCGGAGAGGGCGGTGCAGCGGCTGGCATTCAGAGCAAAGGCTCCCAGTCACAGCCCGGGTAGGATCTGGGCTCCGTCGTTTCTGTCACCTCTCAGCTGTGTGACCACAAACATCCTTCCTGGCCGCCCGGGGCCCAGTCTTGTCTTTAACGTTAGGCAATAGTCACAGTTCCGAGGAGTCAATGAAGCCATTCACGCAAAGGCCCTGGCACAGTGTTTGGCACACAGTTCCCGCTAAATAAACGTCAGTCGCCATTTGGTAACTGCAGTAAGTCTAACATGAGACCCAGAAAACTCCAGTACACCATTTTAAGGTGCCCATTTGCTTCCTGGAGAGAGGCCTTGCCCACTTATCTGTGCAGCTCAATGTCACCCTCTAGTGCCTAACACCTTGAACAGCAGGCGTCCCCCACCAAACCTCCGAAAGACGGTCTCCATTTCCTAAACTCACATGCTGTGTCTGACCCAGAACCCCCAGCCCGGGTCACTAGTGCTCTGTCTTTCACGCCAAGTCCTCGTGGCACTTTAATGTCCTTTCTTGCCAGTTACCTGGGGAGCTTGCGAAAAGCAGTTTATGATTCACGAAGTCTGAAGCGAAGCCTGAGCGTCTGCGTTTGTAATCATCTCTCAGGTCATTTCAACATCTCCGCCCCACGGACCCTCGTTGAGTAGCAAAATTTTAGGAAATTTGACCCATCATTCCAACTCTTTTGAAAGTAACCTCCAAATTGCTAGAATAAGGTATTTGCAGTGTTAAACGAAATGTTGTGTTCTTTCTTCTATGGGCACATGCAGTAGGAAAAGCCTGAAACGAGGCTGAAGCTGAAACACGCTGGAATTTTAAGGATGCCTTCAAAGAGAGCAACAGTATTCTACCAGGAAGTGCGGCCCAGCAAGAGAAAGAGAGGGCAGATGGGTCAATGTGGCAGTTCTCATATTCCCTTGACTTCAGAATGTGATGTAAGGTCACATGCTATTCTCATAATATAGATTATCTATGAAGTAGTGATAACTACATAAATTTATCTGCGTTCATAGTTCATGGCCCAAGATGATTTGGACTACATAATGGCATGGTAGTGGCGTTGTGGACCAGCAATGGAAACTGAGTCAGAATCTCAGCAGTCACTGATCCGTGGTCTTTCCAATGTCACAGTCAAGACACATTGGAAAGCTAAGACTTGAAGAAATTATCATCTATAACTTATTTCATATTTGGCTAACTGGATATAAAGATAACTGTCACATTTTTGCCAAAAAGTGTTTCATGGATATGAAAATAATGTATTAATGTCTGACGGACCAAACCGTTCCAGTATCTCTTAGGCAAAATAGACAGCACTGTTTATTTCTGATAAGGAAAAAAAGACAAGGGGGACTTGGAGTTTATTTAAGTTTGTCTATCTGTTTTAAAAAAACAAATTAAAATTGCAATGACTTAATCACTCCAAATTTCTAGGTATTTGTGTTGATTCCCGCAACGTGACTGCCAAGTTAATGATAATATTTATCCTCATCTTGTTTTCAAACATTTCTTTCTGATGATGAGTTTAATACACGACAATGCAGTCATGCTTTGTTGGTAAGTTTGCTCGTTATCTAGCTGGACTCGCTTTGTTACCAACTTTGGTAAAAACCAAGTCCACAGGGTTTTTCAAAGGCATGTTGCGTATTGAACACGGCAGCCATGTGGATGGTCTGTTGCATTTATTTTACAAAACATTGTGCTATCATCCTGGACCTGAGCTCACTTAACCCCCTTCCCGCCATGGATATATGTGAAGACTGGCCTCTACACTTCTTTGTTTTGTTGTAAGAAATGACTTTATTTGTTTCTGTTGGCTTCTTTCACCTGTTTTGACTTGGGATCTCATATTAATGTGCTTCCCTTAATTGATTCCCTCTACAGTATTAGATTTCCCCAAAAACACTCATATCAATGTACTATACAAACCACAAATGTTGAGGGAGAAAGGAAAGTTTGACTACCAGAGTTAAAGAAAAAAACAAAAATAAAATAAACCCAGCCCTACATTCCCATAGGGAGAGAAAAATCAAAGAAGGAAGATAGTAGGGGGGAGAGGGCAGGAAGAAAGAGAAAGTAAGAAAGAAAGAGAAGGAGAGAGAGAGAGCAAAAGCAGAAGAGGGAAGGAAAGGAAGGAGGAAGAGAAGAAGAAATCTGGAGGCCTGCTTTCTGTATACATTCTCCCTTTTCATGTACACAATAAAGCCTGACATTGAGACCAGGAAACAGTGATTTCATCCCAGGATCACATTAAGAAAGAATGCACAGAACACTCCACCAATCAGTTAACAATCACCACTGAAGACTAAGCTGGGCCTTGCTGGGAAAGCAAAGGGGCACATAGGGCAGACTGTTCCTTCTCAAAATGCTGAGACTGTTGGAGGGGCTGGGGCGGGGGGACAACACCCAGATAGTAAAGATAACACTACTCATGTCTAAAAGTACTGACAAGCCAAAGCAAAAGGTTTTATTCAATCCAATCCATACTGGTTATTTATTTACTTAAGACCTGTGTTTGGGGCCTCAGCCAAGAGAGAAGCATGAGATCTTGTGTTACAATCCGGACTCCAGGTGAGAGTTTCACATAGTCCATTAAGTAAATGCATCATCATTGGTCACCCTGAGCATGAGTAGGATTCCCTGCCATTCCCATATCACTGTCCAGGCCTACTGGAGGACGGGCCAGCCTAATAATAGCTTCCCACCAATATCTGATGTCACAAGCTCCTGGTTTCAGCCCCGTATGCCAGCCTGTCTCTTCAACGGCAGGTCAAGGTTTCTGCTCTTCTTGTTGTCGTGTTTATGAGCCACTCCACGAGAGGTAGAAGCAGCTGCAGCAAGATACAAACCCAGAGTCAGGCAAGTTTATTTGCAGGTGGGTAGCCAGGGCCAGGGACAGTAAGGCATGGTGACACTGCTCTGAACATAATGTCTTCAGTTAATGCTCTACAGAGTTAAATTCCCTAATGAAAAAAGACAGCCTGAATATTGCTACAGAAGCAAAACAGGAATATGGAGCTTTTCAAGATTAGGACTTCATACTGTCAGTCTTACATCATCCAATTTTCTTCTCTCCTTGTTAGAAGAGCAGCAATGCTAATGTTGGTAAGGAACCCTCACATGACAATGACCATGTGAAGACACATCATTACACTTCCTCTGGGAGACCATCAAAATGCATTCCATGTACAGCATCCCTAAAGAGTGCTCACAAGATCTCTTCCAAATACCTTCTTGAAAAACTGGGCATATTCAACCTCAATTCCACTTGTTCCCAAATGACTTTCTAAGCAATTTAATAAAACACTCGGGGTATATGCAGTAGAGCTGAGCTAATTAAGGAGGAAAAAAACTTGAAGGCAGCCCAAAAATGCCCAGCAAAGACTTCCTTAATGAGATGTGGAAAATTATATGGAAGGCTAGTCAGTGTCCAAAAGTCTCACTACCTGGCCAGGTAAAATGTGATCCAATAAAATCATTCAATGAGGTGTCTGGAGAGAGAATTCCCTTGGCATACTCACTGCCCTGCCCTGGAGGACTTGGAGTTCTGCTGGGAAAACTAGCTAGGGACGAAGAAGACGAGAGGAAGGAAGGTACTTGATTAGCAAACATTGCTTTTCTAATTAGGTCTGGGTCATGGGCTCCTAGGGTAAGAATGCCAAAGAACACAGACAGAGCCTCAGAATGTCTGTCTTTCAACTGAGGACTCAACAGCATTGGAGAAATGTCGACTTAAAAGGGAGAGGTAGGGGAGACTTCTTACTGCTGCTGTGCAGTTATGGCTGCATCCTTTAGAAACTGGGCGAGTCAGAGGAGAGAGACCATTTCACAAATGACGTATTTTGGTTTCATGAAAGAATTGAGCAGAAGCACCAACTTGCCCTGGCATGTGGGCATTCATTCAATGACTGCACACCCCTTTAGGCTAGGGGTACAGGAATAATCAAGACAGACGAGGCTCCAGCCCTCAGAGAACATACCTTCTAAGGAGGGAGACAGAATAGAGAAATGAACAATGAACACTATAATTACATACTGTAAGGAATGGTATTGTTGCCGACTTCTTCCCCAAGGTTGCGTGCAACAAGATCTCCCCTCCCACAGGCTTTCCTAGAGTCCTCCCCCATCAAGTCATGGAGTCTTATCCCCCCAACCTTGAATCAGGGCCATTGAAAAGTAGAAATGATGCTAAGTGACTTTCAATGTCACTGTTATAGAAGGTTACGAAACTTCCACTTTGCTCACAGGGAACTTGTGGCTTTGGAAGCCTTCGGTTTTCATACAAGCAGTTGGTCTCCCTTGAGCCCAATATGCTGAGAAGCAGCAGCTAAAACTAGTCTTTCTGAACAGACCACGGAACTGCATGAAGGACAGTGATGTCCAGCCAGGCCAGCTGCTCCAGCCCCATACTGTCCCAGCTCCAGTCACCTCCTGCCTGCAACTGCATGACAAACGCCAAGCAGAAGCCACCCAGCCAAGCCTTTCCTCAATTTCTGTCCTAAAGAAACTCAGCGATATAACAAAATAATTGCTTTTGCTTTCAACCAGTAATCTTTGGAGTGAGATCTTGCTTGGTAATTGATAAAACGGAACAGTTAAGAGGGCACGAACTGGGTGGTGGTATAGGGATAAAGTGGGAGTGAGAGCTGCTTTAAAGAGGGAGGCCACAGACATTTCAGCTCAGGAGGAAGATGTGAAGAGTTTGGAAAGGGGCATCCCAAACAGGAGCAAAAGCCAAGACCTAGGGGGGCAGAAAGGACTGTTGGGGCCATGGAGATCAGACTAGCTGGAGTGTGGAAAGCAAAGGGAAGAACAGGTTGGAGGTGTAGGCAGGAGACCACCATGCAAGGTCTCGTAGGCACTGATAAAGAGTTTGGGTTTCACTTCAACTACTTTGAAAAGCCCTCGTGTGATTTAAAGCCACTCCCGCCAGTTCATACTCATTCCTCCAGCTGCCTGGGTTTCAAGCCTCTCCTCCAGGGTGCAGCCCCCTTGAGGTGTGATCATTATTCCCAGAAAATGGGCTCAGTGTCCACTGGAACCTACAATTGAGTGACATCAAGACATAGTACATGCAGAACCCTGATCACCAATTTCTGCTCACATTGCTGTAGCCCGTGTCTTCCCTAGCTCAGAGACTGGCACTCTATTCTCTACAGTTTCCTGGTGACCAGGACATCTGGCCCTGAACTCTCTCAACCTTGCACTATATTTTCTTTTCATTTTCATGCTCATTTCCCCTACAAGGAACTTCATTTTTGTATTTCCCCACAGACCCCACCACTGCATGCATACTCGTTGAATGAATGACTTGCTAGAACAACGCAAAACCGTGAAAGACACACCAAATGCTTGATTTCACGGCCAAATCTTGCACATTTAGTAAATTGTAATCTGAAAACCCTGTCCTCAACTGTATATCCTGATGGGTTCTTCTGGGAAAAATCCTTTGTACCCGGGGCCTCCCCTAAATCTGCCCTGATTTCCCAGGTTTGTAGTGTCTGTTTTTTTAAAGAACATTGGAAATTCTAAAGATACTCTCAGGCATTGCAGCTCAGTGAGCAAGGAAAGAGGTGGAGGGGGGAGGGATGAGTTGGGCTAGCGTGGACCAGGTGGTCGACTGGTTCTTATCATAACTGTTTAGTTTCATTTACATTTTTCTCTGGGTTGCTCAGGTCCAGGGCAGTGTTATTTGATGTGGAACACCTGCCTTCACACAGGCAGAGCAGCGGCCAGGCCTGCCAAGCAAGAGCAGTGTGGTCGTGCCTGCTCTATAGACTTGTACAAGGGGGCTGAAAAGTGGACACCCACGGCCTTCTGCCTGGTTCATAGGGTTCTGACTCAAAAGGAATCATTCCAACCGTAATGACAGAAGTACTAGAGACCCTCCTTTGCCTTTAGCTCCTGTGGGTAAAAGCAAGCTTGTCAGTGTACTTAAGCCTTTTGATTTTGTTCACCGGCCATTTTTACAGGTATCAATTCACTCTTTGATGAGACAGGAGTGAGAGTTGAGTGAAACCCTAGACTATATTGTATTAAGCTGACTATCAAGGAGAGCTTGGCCTTGTTCAATCAGAGCTGTATTCAAAGTGAAGGGCATGTGACTCAGAGAAAGAATTCCATCCTGAGAAGCACAGGTTACTGGACAAAAACAAGTATTGAGGGGTCTCGAGAGTGGCACCTCTCAGACTTTCTTGTCCATACTAATTACCTGGGCATCTTAGAAAAGGCAGATTTAGATAAAGTAGGTCTGGAGTGGGGCCTCGGTCTCTGCATTTCCGATAGGCTTCCAGGCGATGTTGATGCCCTGGTCCAGGACCACACTTAGGGGCGTAAAAAATCTGCTGTAGGCCCTAGATTTTATAGCCCCTGCTCCTAGCACAGCGGTTTCCAAAGCACAGTCCCCAAACCAGCAGCGTCGGCATCACCTGGGAGCTTGTTAAAAATGAGCATTCTCAAGCCCCGCCCCAGACCAGAAATTGCAGCAGCGAGGCTCAGCACTCAGCGCGTTCGTGGGCCCTCTGGGGATTTTGCGCGCTCTCAAGTCTGAGAATCAAGATTCACTCAGATGAACTCAAGAATTTTAGCCGCTGCCTCCAAATTTTGATCTAATGATCAACAACTCTAGAATCAATAATCTGAGGTATTTAACAGAAATCCATAGAGTTTAGGATTTAAATTCCTTTCAAAATATCTCATCTTTATCATCAACAGGCAACTTCCACATTAAAATCCTCAGCACTTTTTTTTTGCATTTAAAAAGATTAATCCTTTCAGGCCTCATTTAATGATCCTCTGGTTCAATAATATGAACTCTGGACACGCCCAACACCTTGAAAGCCAGGCTCTCGATGCCCAGGTGTAGAAACCAGGCCAAGAAGCACTGGTGTTCTTGGAGTCTAGGGACATCCTTGAACTTTTCCAGGGACCTGCAGTTGTCCCCAAAGGGAGGCACAGAGGCAGCTCAATGATATCGCAGACTGAAAAAGGGTGGTCCCAGGAGGCACGTCTTCTTCTCACACAGAATAAACCAGGTGGATGACCTCCTTACGTGACTGGCAGGATCAATCGCCCAGTAATAATTAGATGACTTTCCCAGCATAGGCTGGAAAAACATCTCTCACCTCAGGCCTGGAGGCAAGATTTCCAGGGCTGCCAGGACCCCGTTAACTGTCTCTCACCTCTGAAAGTGCAAAAGGGCATGTTACCCCACAGGTCACCAGAGAAGGTGGGACCTGGAGCCTGTCCAGGCCACCTTCACACCACCGGGGACGCCTGTGAGTCAGGCCTACAGGCTTCGTACCTTCTCTGGTTTCAACTTTCACAACTGGGACCACTTTGCAATTTCAGTTTTAAGAGTAATCTTGGGGAGAAATACATAAACCCCTGACTCATACCTTCTTGACTACAACTAGGCTAGTACAAGCCTACGCAGCAATCGAATAACGCTGACTAATAATATGTTAGACTCCTGTAGCCCTTTTCATGGGAAGACCTCAAAGCACTCTGCCCATAGGATCTCTCAAATCCTTGAAACAACTTCTGTGACATAAACGGGAGATGCTTTTATCTCCATTTCTCAGATGGAAAAAAAAAAAAGAGTTTCTGTTTATGGCCCCAGGTCTCACTCCTTGCTCATAACTAGGCTCCAGGTTAAGAGCAGGCAGAGATTTGGGGCACGGAAGGGGCTCAGGAAGAGGGAGGACAGAAGAATGGCCACCCAGACAGAAAGCAATGCAGCTGAAATGTAAGCAACAGTGACCATGGAACCAATGGAATTACTAAAAAACAGAACGAGGCTTGGCTTTTGGCTTGCTGTTGCTATTGTTTGGTTTCAGAATACATGTTTTTATTTCCCCGTGCTCTGCTTTAGTCTTATTCGGGTCACTGTAGGGAGGTCATTGCTTTATCTCTCCTCATTGCTCTTGTTCATCTTGTGAAGTTCTGCCCGAAGGTCTGTAGCTCAGCTCACACTTAGGATTCTGATCCATCGTTTCCTGACTGTTCATAGATTCCAACCTCTTTTTCCCAATACTGCTTTTGTAATCCCCATTTTATTTAGGTAACAATTGCAAAAACTGCCCCAAGGGATCATTGAGGGCATTATCAGAAATTCTTCAGATTTCCTGAACTGATAAGTTAATATTTAAAACTTTTTAGAATGGTGCAATTGCCTTTCTTTCCTTTTTCCTTTTTTTTTTCTTTCTCCTTTCCTATTTTAAAATGTCAAAGGCTTCCTGACATGCTCTGGCCATGGAAATGGAACATATTTTCTCATTAGGTTAATTAATGGCTCTGCTTGGGTGGCATAATTTGGTGTAAGTTTCCTGTTAGAATTCTGTCATAACTAAAAAGGATCTTATTTTTGTTATGTTTTGTGGTGTCTTTAAATTTTTATGACTTCTACTTTGTTTAGTCTGTGTGTAATCCTTCTTTTGAAACCTAATGTCCTAGAAAATTTACAGTTTTCTCTCAAAACTGGCACTTTTTACATTTTATGGAGATTCCTATTTCTTTGGTTCTCACTAGAACTTCATTTAAGTCCTTAAGGTGTAATTCGCAGCTCGGGGAATTTATGATTACATCGTCAAAGTAATATATTAAACCTGACAAGACGCTGTTCATTAATCTCTGAAATACAGCCAGGTGTGATGCAGTGAAGTGAGCCTTCCAACTGTGAACAGCTGAAGAACTCCCAGCTGCCCCCCACCGGGGAGGATTCCTTCCTCTTCACTGCCAAGGCCACCTGGGTGGGGACTGAGAGGGCCAAGCGCCCTTCCTTTGCCAAATGCATGTTCCCTCTCTCTGCTGGTGTTACCACAGCTCTGCGCCTTCTACACATTTTCATGCATTTGTTCCGTCAACGAGTCCTTATTGAGTCAGGCGCCAGGTGCACCTGGAACGACAGCAGTGACCTAAACAGAAGGAGTCCCTTGCTTCATGGGGCTAATAGTTTTAGATCTAGCTATCAATAAAGGCCCAAGACTCCCACACTCAATACTACCAAGCCCCTGGGAAATGCACTACATTGCCTGAATTTCTTCTCTGCCCACATGTAGCTTGGATGCTAAGTGACTCCCATTAACTGTGAGGTTGCACCTTGATCGAGAGGTGTAACCGGCATTATCATGGAGGAGGAGCCTCCAGGGACAGCTTGGGGTCAATGGGTGCTGGTCAGAAAAGCGAAGCCTAGCTAATCGTTGTGCGGCGCAACCTCTAGAATAACGTGGAAAACCCAGATACAAGGAAATCCATTTCCCCAGACCCTTCTGTCTGCCTCTGTGAAACAGCAGGCCAAACACAATGTGGTTTTCCGAAACACAGGAGGGTCCTGAGTGGAAAACTGGCGAAATCTGTACATGTCTGGAGTTCAGCTGACAGCGATATGCCAACATCAATTTCTTCGTTTTGTCTAACCTGCCACGGCAATGGAGGTGTTAACACTAGGGAAACAGGGTGAGGATATTTAGGAACTCTCTGTACTACCTCGGTAACTAATTCTAAAAGTTCTCCAAAATAAAAAAAGTGCATGTTAAAAATGTTTGCTTTCAAAACAGAATCCTTAAAATGCATAACAAAACACCACTGCAGTAAATTAATAAATAAGTAAATAAATAAATAAAGCACCCAGTAGGCATGGGGAAAATAGATATAGGTCCCAATGACATGCTGCTATTTTGTTCCTGAAACTAAGGAGAAATATGTCTGGAAACCCAAAACCCAGAAGCTGATATTCTGCTAAAGAAATATTCTCACTATTTCCCTCATTCTCTCCTGCTGCTTTCAGGTTGTTCCCATTAGTTTTAAGATCTCCCCTTAAGGTGTGTGAAAAAGGCACAAGTGTGTGGAAGAATCATATGTCCCAAGTTAAAGAAGCAAGAGTCCAACCTTTTTATTTTTAACCCTCAATGCACACTTGGTCTTTCCATCATTGCCACCTTCCCTAATTCACGCTCGCATGTGCTCAGGCACACACTCACACACACACATACTCGCACACTGACACAGACTCACAATCACACACATACACTCACACACACACACTCTCACACACACACTCCCCCCCCCCCCCCGATAACTGCTGAAGCACACCTAACTGGTCCTTTCCTTTCTGCACACTCTCTTCATTTTCCTGCACCTGCCCAGCTGTGGAGAACCTTCTCTGTAAGTAACATGAGTATTTATGTGTGCAGACTGAAGCTCTTTCAAGAAGACGTGACTTGTGGCATCAAGTAAGTGAGTCTTGTTTTGTTCGTCTAGTTACGCTGCTGGGAGCTTACTCACTATGTGCCACACACGCTCCCATGTACATCTCGTCGGGGAGGATTGCCCGTCTCAAAATAGAAATGGTGGTGTGGAGAGTAGTATTTTTTAGCTAGCTGCATGCTTGAAGAGATAATGGTTTTCTTTCTTTTTTTTTTTAAGATTTTATTTATTTTTAGAGAGAGGGGAGAGAGGAAGAGAGAGAAAGAAACAGTGAATGATTGCCTCTTGCAGACCCCCAACTGAGGACCTTGCCCACAACCCAGGCATGTGCCCTGACTGAAATCGAACCTGCAATCTTTCGATTGCTAGGCTGATGCTCAATCCACTGAGCCACACCAGCCAGGGCGAGATAATGGTTTCCTAAACCTCTGAATAAACTGCTGCCACAATAAGGGACTTCCCTGAAGAGCAGAGTCAGCCTTTCCCCATTCGAAGGGTGCCTTGTTTGGAATGGAAAGTTCTCCCCACCCCGGGAAATGGACCGTAGAATTCAAACAAGCAATGCCGGGAGCATTCTTAGAGATCACCCAGTATAATTTTATCTTATTAAAGATGAGAAAAGCAGGCCTGGGTGGGTCTTAATGACTGAGCTGAGTCAAAAGCAGACACTTGGGTGCCCAGTCCCCTGTCACCTCCTCTCTGCCATGCCGGCCCATCATCCAGGGACTCTAGCTCTGTGGGTTTTAATATGAATACTCAAAAAGTCAGCTTTGCATCTCATACCTTCTTTATTTAAATGAAACTGTGTGCAAACAAGTTATTTATAAACTGGGGCATACACAAATGTCAGTTGTCATTGATGCTGTTATCTTTATTATCTGCATTCGGCTGTGAGGGACACACGAGGTGTGCGAGTTCTGGACATTCTCTACTGGACAGAAAGGGAATTTTTACATTCCTTGTTCTCTTTCAGAATCCGCATCTTAAAATTCCTTTCCTCTGTTTGGACTTTCATTCACTCCTTTTCGAATATATAGAACTTGACGAGGAGGACTCACTGAAGAACAGGGCCCAGGTTTCTCGAAAGGCTCTGCAAATGGGAAGTGAAACCACATCACACCGTTCATCTGCCAAAAGTAATAAGCCCGCCAGCCTCAGCGCCCTCTTGACTTCGTCAGCAACCAGCGCTCCTCATTCCGCCCTTTCCTTGCAAAGGAAAAGGGGGAAAAAGGCCAGGCAAAGAATGCCAGGCAAATCAAACCATGGGAAAAACAACACCTTCCAACTCCGGGCCAACTTCTCCTTTCCAATCCTTGCTGCAGATGTTGCGTCCGGTATGCTTGGCAGGGACCAGCTCTTGGAACAAGATGCAAAACACAGGTTAGCGGGAAGATTTGGGCCAGAGACTGGTTGTTCATTTTTAATTCATAGTTATGAAGCCTGAGAAATCTCACTGTGACTTCGTTTGTATAATAATCAAAACACATCCGTGTACAAGATAGTCAGTCTCTCTATAGCTTTAAGAAATATACCTTCCGATTTCCCACAAATGAGATGAGCTAATTGCTCCTCAAATCAGCGAATCTGTGCTTATCATTAATTAGTAGAATGAACAACCAACTCAAGATTCAATATTCAAATATTGCCCCAATCAGAAGCTGCTGTGGGAATTCCAGCCTGGAAAGGCCATTCTTGATTCTTTTCTTTTTTTTTTTCAACTTGAATCCACCTGCCTCCTCTCTTCCAAATCAGTAAAAAAGCCTATCTTCTCACTGTTGGCTTTCATCTTTCTGGTCAACCAAGAGAGGCAACTGAGAGAAAAGCCAGCCAACCAAACGCATATACTGGAACACCCTTTCCAAAATAGAGGGCTTCAGATTAAAAGTCAAATAATCTGGACTTTCATTCCTGCTCCCCCATGCACATGTTGGCCAGCATCGCCAGGTTTTCAAACTCCTTCTGAGCCTTCTAATGTTCTGTTTTAATAATGAGGATCATTTCTTCCAGCTCTGATGCTTATTTTATTATCCCTAAAACTAGATTTCTATTAAACAGGCAGGAACACATCTATATCTTCAAGAATGACTGTCACATGGGTACATGCTTCTATCTGGAGATGGTTATTAAGGGGAAAACAAAAGTTCTATGACCAGAAAAAAAATCTTCCTGATTAGGACACCACTCATATTTCTATCGATTTCCCAGCCCCCAAACATTCCCTGCTTTCTGGACCCAGGGTTTCTTCCAAGAGTGAAAACAGCAGAAAATTCAAGTGCATCCAGGGAAACTTTATCTACAATGATTAAAAATCAACCTCTCTGGTGGGAGTGGCTCCGTGGATTGAGTGCCAACCTGCAAGCCAAAAGGTCACTGGTTCCATTCCTAGTCAGGGCACAGGACTGGGTTGTGGGCCAGGTCCCCAGTTGGGGGTGTTCGAGAGGCAACTGATCGATGTACCTCTCGCACATAGATGTTGCTCTCCCTTTCTTTCTCCCTCCCTTCCCCTCTCTCTAAAAATAAATAAATAAATAAATAAATAAATAAATAAATAAATAAATAAATAAAATCTTTAAAAAAAAAAATCAACCAAGATGACAACGTTTTGGAGGCTTTGCTTTGTGATTAATCCTGCTTTTAAAACGGGTTCCATCGGGAATTGAAGGAAGGAGCCCGCATGTGCTGAGCCCCTACTCTGCATCAGAATGGACGCCCACGTTTAACATTCTCTGACTCATCTAATCACAACACTTAAAGAGAGAATACGAAATCCTCATTTTACAGAGGTCGAAAACTAAGGCACCAAGTATAATCACTTATTTAAGGTTGCTTATGTGCCATCAAGGCTGAAACAGAAATTCACACCAAATGTGCCTAATTCCTAAGCCTTTCCTCTACAACACAGGAGCTTGTTTATGCAGTGCTTTGCCTCTTGGAGAAGATTAGCCTATTCATGCTATCTAAGTTTCCTTTCTCAAGGTAACTGAATACAGAGGAATCTAAAAATCTTATAACACTATTAAACTGTCAGGCATCAAGTACTGGATTTGGTGAGTACTAACCTAAATTCAAAATAAAGAAGAAAGGACTATTCTTATTTGCAAGTAGGAAAAGCGATGTATGATCCCCCTGGCGGAAGATCCAACCAATGTTTCAAGTCACAGAAGAGACTGCGTGGCAGGCTGAGCAGACTTCACCCCGGTCGTTCTTTTCAAACACCCCCCTACCTCAGCCTGACTTCAACCCAGAGAGTTTCAAGGGGCGGAAGAAGCGGGAGGAAGAAGCACGGCTGCAGGGCAGCAGGTCAAAGGCGTGCCTTGGAGAGTGTAAGGACCACCGAAGTGAAAAATCAAAGAACGACCCCTGATAGCTTTGTTTTCGGCCCTGAGAGGCTTTTTGAAGTTCACTGGCTGGGCTTAAACTCCCCAAACATCTCATCCCACCCTCCCCCCACAAACACAGGCTGGCTATTTATTTACCTCTCTCCACCCTCCCGTATCTGACAAAACCAGGGGCTGGTAGGGGGCAGTGGCGGGAGGAGCTTCCAGGTGTCCCGCTCCGAGGGATGAGAAGGGCTCAAGTTTCAACCCCTCCCCCCGCCAACTGCCTCATTCACAGGGCACCCATCACTCACGCTGACAGGCACCCCTTACACCTTTGGCTGTCTTCATGGGAGGTGTTTATCAACAAGGGCACCTGTCTGTGAAAGCCAGGCATTCACAGGAGCTGCGGAGGAGACAATAGACTCCATGTTGGGGGAGTTTATGTGCCTGAACTTTCCCAGCGGCTGTAGCTGCTCTGTACAGACTTTGGCGAGGTTTTGTGTTGCAGGAGAGAGAGAGAGAGAGAGAGAAACTGGTTCCTTGTCTTTGTATTGGAAACACATCTGCAAACCTGTCACATTCTACAGCAAGTGAACCAAAGGTAAACATTTAATAGTACTTGGGACTCTAGCCCTTCTCCATGAAGGGAGGTTAAAACATGTTGGTTAAATGAAAAGTTTGGCTGAAACCAGACTCTTCTCCAAACACAAAAGGAACTTGTAATTTCAGGCATTTTCCTCCTTGGATTTAATCATGAATATTAAGTATTGGTACCCAAGTGCCAGAGTAACAAACTAAAGACCACCCATCAACTTAATTCCAAAGGATTATTTCATGTAACTCAAGCTCCAGTTACCTGCGAGTGAGTGATGCTATTCACAACTGGCCATAACAAAAGCCAAGGAGTTTATGGCAATTTGACCTTTTCGTTTTTCACCAGTTTATTTTCAGATAGCTGGGAAAATATTTTCCACTTGTATTTGATGATATGATTCCTAAACCATACTAACTAATAGCCAGGATCACCCCAAATGCCTCTTACATTGAATCATTGGCCCAAAAGGCCATTATTCAGTGATGAAATTTAAGCCAGACTGAATTTGAACCCAATAACCCACAAGATCCTAATTCATAAAAGCAACGGACTTTCTCTTATATTTGCAGTATTTGCCATATCCTAATTATCATTCTTTTTATTTGTTTTTAAGTATTTTCATTCTATTCAGGCCCAAACACTCCAACCTTCTTCAACCAACACCAACATTCCATCTTCCTCCCTTGCTACATTTTAAATGGAAATGAAAGATCCTATCCCTGTCAGTTCAAAGTAAAGACTGCACTCCTTTTCCTCCTGAAAACAAGAAACCACAGATGTTTCAAAGATCTGTGATTTAAATCACTTCTGCAATTGAGACATGATGGCAAAAACAAAAAACACATTCTTAATGCATGTTTGCCTGGAAAAATAAACTGCATTACAGGGAGGAATGTAGAGCAAGGCCATCGCAGAAACCCAGAGGCAAAATCCAGTTCAACTCCTTGACCTGCATCAGATGTTGACAATTCTGTCTGCTCTGTTAGAACAAGGGAACTTTCTGGGACACATTTGCAACGTTGCTTAAAAGTCCTGCCACCTAGTGGAAGAAGTAAATAAGCTAGACCTCAGGTAACCTGCCGGATGGGGAGACATTGAGAAAAAGAGCTCCTCTATCAACAAGGCTTTCCTTGACAAATCCTACTGGGTTAGCTTTAGACTTGATTTTCATAAAACGCCAAGATTCATAGAAATGAGTCATTTTACTCTTCCCTGTTCAAACGCATCACATTCAAGATAGGAAAGCCTTCAGCACAAGCCCTCAGAACTATAGCTGGAATCCACAAATAGCTTATGGTAATCGTTCTGTTAATCTGCTTTGGTTGACAGTTTTCAAAAATGGATTCCACAGAGTTCGGAAATAAACATAATCCACTCCAGCTTTCCCTGGTGGTGGGCACTCAGCTAGGCACTTAATCCTCCAAAGGCTCAGCAGGAGAACTCTTTATAGAGGGGATTTTTGTAGTTGGCTAAGGGAAAATATCCTGCCTGAACAGGAAGGTAGATCATTAGTGGCTGGACCTCACAGACAGCTGCTAAGTTTCTGAGAAAACTTCCTGATGAGTCATGCTGAAAAGGAAGGCTCCAGAAAGGCTTTGAGCAAAGTACTATTCTTGAGTGAGATCCACAGTGCATGCTTGGCTCCCGCGTTATCAGCAGATGTGTTATGACAGCAGTTTCTCCATGACTGGGAGGCGTGAAGTTGCCTCCCTGCCTGCGTGGCCGAGGAAACATGACTCTGTGATGGACAGCATCAGAAATAGAGCGGGGGATTACTGTACACAGCAAATGAACATGTTTCTATGACACACTTGCCATGTGCTGAAGCCTATTTTAGATTCTTCTTTGTCTATCCTTAAATTCAAATGTTATGAGGCAAGTGCCTACTAGTTCTTTCTAAAAGTCTGGGGCTATTCAGAGGGAAACAACGTTTGCTTCTGGTAAGAAAATTATGGTTACAAACTCTATTAGTTATATCTTCAATTTCATCTCCTATCTCTGGGATAAATGATCTACTGGCAAATACTTGTAGATAAATGATCTACCAGTGAACACTTGTGAGGTTTACATTTACATGTATAAAGCACTTTGAAAGGAGTTATGAAACAGACCTACCACTCAATATTCAAGAAATATGTGATTTTATTCAAACTTTCCATTATTTGTTCATTTTTTCAAATAAACAGCATTGTTTACAGACCCAGATTTGCTTTCACAGAGAATTTATTTCGTAATTTAAGACTAAAGTGTTTTTCATAATTTAATTATTAGTATTGCTACATTCAGGAAGAGTTTTTCCATCACTCTTACAGAAAAGAATTTTTTTGTTTGTTTTAAAAACAAGAAAACCTTTAAAACTGCTTCAAAATAAAAGAACTACAGTATTTCCAAAGAACGTGAAATATATTTTTCTACCACAAGCTAATTATTGTTTTATCATTTTATCAGTCAGTTCTAATGATTTTCCTTGCTACTCCTATGGTTACATGGCCGTCTTTCTCAAAGAAATAAATGAGAAATGAGTCAATAAACCTGAGACCTATCCTACAAGGAATATTAAAGAGAGTCCTTCAGGGTGAAATTAAAGGACACTGGACAGTAACTCAAATCTAGGTGAAGAAAAATGAGCTCCAGTAAAGGTAACTACACAGGTAGAAATAAAAGAATAAATAAAATTTAACTGCATCTAAAAACAGAGCACCAAAGCACATGAAGCAAAACCTGACAGAAACAGACAGTTCTACAATAATAGCTGGGAACTTCGATACTCTCCTTTTGATAACAGAACTACTAGAGAGAAGATCAACAACTAAATCGAAGACTTAAATAGCGTTCTAAGCCAACTATACATAACAGAGATCTATGAAATACTCTACCCAACAACAGTAGAATGCACATTCTTCTCAATTGTAGATCATATGTTAGGATATGAAACAAGTATCAATGCACTTAAAAGGACTGGAATCATACAAAGTATGCTTTCTAACCACAATAGAATTAACTTAGAAATCAGTATCAAAGGGAAAATTTAAAAGTCATAAATATGTGAAAATTAAATAACACACTCTTTAAAAAACAATGTTTCAAAGAAGAAATCACCAGACAATTAGAAAATGCTTTGAGATGAAAGACTCTAAAATACAACATAACAAAATTTATGGGTTCAGTTAAAGCAGTGCTTAGTGGGAAATACATAGCTATAAATGTCTATATTAAGAAGAAAAGATCTCAAGTCAATAGCCCTTCTATCTTAAGAGAAGTAAACTAAACCCAAAGGAAGTTTTCTTTTTGATGAAATTAACTGGCTAATCCTAAAATTCATACGGAAGTGCAAGGGACTCAGAATAAACAAAAGATCTTAGGAAAAAACAGTTAGAGGACTCACAGTTCCTAATTTCAAATTTACAAAAAGCAACAGCAATCAAGACTGTGTAGTGCTAGCATAAGGACAGATATACAGATCAACGGTACAGAATTGAGAGTCCAGAAATAAGCCCACACATCTATAGTCAATGAATTTACACTAGGGTGCCAAGACTATTCAATGGTAAAAAGAATTGTCTTTTCAACAAATGGTATCCAGAGTTCTTAGAGAACTCATAACTAAACAATAGAAAGACAAATAACCTCATTTAAAAATGGGCAAAGGATTTGAACAGATATTTCATCAAAGAAAACATGTAAGTGGCAATAAATACATACAAAAATGCTCAATATCATTAGTTATTAGAAAAACGCAAATAAAAGCCTCAGTAAAATACCACTTCATGCGCACTAGGATGACTTCAACAAAAAATGCTGACAATGACAAGTGTTGAGCACTGAACAGTATTAAAACCCTCGTATATTGCCAGTAGGTGTGTAAACTGATGCAGCCTCTGTTGAAAACAGTTTGACTCTTAATCAAAAAATTAAACATAGTGAACATATGACTCAGCAATTCTGCTCTTAGATATAAAGCCAAGAGATCTGATATATGTTCACCCAAAAACATGTACGCAGATGTTCAAATTTTCAGAAACCCTGGATTGGCGTCCAGAAGTCAAAGGGACCCTGGCACATCTTTTATTTTACTGCTGCTCCCTCCCTCCTTCTTGCCCATTCCTCTTTCCACTCACAGGTACAGCTTTCAACCACTGATGAAGGGATTTGGTTGGTAAATACTCCATTCGCCTCACTCTTCAAAAGCAACAACGCTGATGCATGTCCTATGCCCTCTCCCACCGCTCTCCATGGGATTAAGCCCCAGTTACCTACAATGTTTTTTAACCTAAGTTTTCTGTGTCATTTCTCTACTCCCTGACCATGCTTTCCTCCAGTCATTTCCCAAATAACCTACATACACCCCAGCTCCGTCTACATATGTGATTCTGCGGGAACTCAGATTAAGACAACACGTGTGTTGTGTGTGGATGAGTTCACATTGTTGTCAGTCCATTTTTAGTGAAGAAAATTTGCAGGGGCTATTTGGCATGATCTCCTGGTTGTCTTTACAACACTCAGTATTTGTCTAATACTCCACATGGACAAAAATATTTATTGATCCAGAAAAGTACATCAAGTTGTTTGTGGTTGTATCCATTGTTGCTAGGGCTATCTGGGTGGCTTAAACAACAGAAACTATCTCACAGTTCTGGAGGCTGGAAGTCCAAGGTCAAAGTGTCATCGGGGTTGGTTTCTTCCGAGGCCTGTCTCCTTGGCTTGTAGATGGCAGCCTTCTCCCTGTATCTTTATATGGTCTTCCTTCTGTGTATCTGCGTCTTAGTCTCATCTTCTTACGAAACACCAGTCATATTGTATTAGGGCTCACTTTAATAGCCTCGTTTTAACTTAATTACTTCTTTAAAGGCTCTGTTTCCAAATATAGTCACATTCTGAGGTACTGGGGCTTAGAACTTCAATTATGAATTTGAGGGTAGAGATTCAACCCATAACAGTGGTATCTGCGTCTGTGTTACTTTTGTCTTTAGAGGTGAAATATCTTATGAATAGAAGAGTAGTATAATATGGACTACAAAATACAGTAAGTCCACACTCAATGCTGTTGATAGGCTGTGTGACTTTAAGAGAAGTGACATACACATGGACATGGACAACGGGGAGGGATATGATTGTGGGAGAGGGGGTGGGTTGGGTGGGGGAGAGAAATTGGGGGAAAAGGGGACAACTGTAATTGAAAAACCAAAATAAAAAAATTAAAAAAAAAAAAAAAAAAAAGAGAAGTGACATACAGCAGTCCCTCTCTATATCACGGTTCACTTATTGCGGCCTCACTGTATCGCGGGATTTTTAAAAATATTATATTTAATTATTTATCGCAGACTTTTCGCTATATTGCAGGATTTTACAGTACTATGTATGTATGTTGTTAAAGTTATGTCGGTTTAAGCGTGTAGAATAAATGTTAGGTTCCCACTTCACGGGGCAGGGTTGTCTGGAACGTATTACCCACGATAAGTGAGGGGATACTGTATAATGAAACCAACGTTACCGCAGGTTAATTGATACACACAAGAGTTAAGTTCCTAGGTATCTCAACAACCTTATAACAAAACGACATTGAACGAAGATGTTATTGGAAGACCTGTCCTTTCTTTAAACCTCAAGGCTCAGCATTATAGAGCAGACCAAGGTTCCTCTACAAAAAGAACAAAAGGAAAGAGATATTGAGAGGAAGAATGAAAATATTCTAACAGGAAGAAATCTGTGAACTTCCTGGCTAACACGACCAAGTTCTTGACAAGTGGTCCTCCCACAGCCCTGACACTGAAAGCTATTCTGTCCTAGTTTTGAGTCTCCACAAGAAACACCAGCCAACGGCTCTGGTGGTCTTCACCTCATCACCTGTGAAGACTTGATATGACAGACTCACTTCGTACCCTAAGACTGCATTCCGCAGCCACGCCTCCATGACTTCACCGCGGACACGAATGGCCAGTGACGAATGCTGGACTCTCCTCATCCTGTAGATGGACAGAGAGAGTTATGATTGGCTTTGCATGATTGTAGAGTGTGACGATAGCATGATTTACGACCAGTGGTGCCGATGTGGCTTTTATTCAGTGTTATGTTATAAACATACCGAGAAATACAGTTAGGCCACATCACAAGCTAATGTCATCTGAGCAGTTTGATGATACTGTGATCTAAGACTCAAGAAAATATTTCATTATGGAGATGGGTGGAACGTGAAGACATGAATACTGTGATCAAAGGGATAATAAACTGTGCTTATTTCTGCCTAACAAATGACTTGTCAGTTACAGAAACCATCTCCATTCAACTCTGTACCTTTTTGTATTTTGCCAAAGCAAGTGCTATCTTTCCTTACCACGGGAATTCCTGGCTCTTCTGGGCCTCCTTCCTGCACATATTTTATGGCTAAGAGAGCATGCTGACATACAGGTAGAGATTTCTTGGTCAGGGAGCCAAGCCAAATTTGTCTGCTTCCTGGTGCATGTCTCCAGGCCACAGGGTGTTTTTTCTTTTCTTTTCTTTCTTTCTTTCTTTTTTTTTTTTTTTTTTTTTTGTTGTTGTTAAACAGAACTTTGTCTAGGCTCCTGACCTCTCCAGATCTGCGGTAATCTAAGTCCTGTTTTCTCCTCCCCAGATGCACTTCCGGTTGTGCCTTTTTTCAATCAGCTTCCAGATGGTGTCGCTTATTCATTTTATTTCCAGCGCATTTTATCCTTTCCTGAACTTCAATGCCACCTTCCCTCCCCTCCTCCACCACATGCAGATGAATCCCAGAGGCCTGCTGCAATGACTCCAAATCGCATTGGCTCTTCCCCGCACCAGCTGAGCGCACCCCAGCCCTGAAAGTGAAAGGGGTGGCTGGTGTGCAGGAGAAGCGCCTTCTGCATGAGCTCCCAGCTGATAGCCAGATGCTGTTGAGGTCCAGGCCTGCTATTGTGTAAAAATCTCTATAGAGAGGAAGAATGTTCACTGGGGCCCTGAAGTACAAACCGCAGTTTGTTTTAGAACTTTTTTTAAAAAAAATAATCTCTTTGTGCAAATATCAAACCAGGAAGCCAGAAATGTTCTTTTAATTATCACTGAACAATATAAAAATTGTACAAACGTCTTCCCTTCTGTAATACTTCATGCACTTGGCACTATTTGGAAATGAGATCGTCCACATAATTTTTTAGACAACTGAAACATGTCTCAAATCGTTACAAATCTCAACCATATTTAGATAAAGCTTTCTAGAATTCCTAATATTTTAGAGTGGGCTGATCATAATCTAATGTTTTTCTAACGATTCAGGGTCAAGGTTATGAATATCAGCATGCCCTAAGGTTTATGAAATGTTAGTCTACTTTCCCAGGATTTCTTAACTCAGCACTGTTGACATTGGGTCCGGATAACCCTTTGCTGTGGGAGTACATCCTGTGCATTGTAGGATGCTCAGCAGCATCTCTGGCCTCTGCTTACTCAGTACCACTAGCACCAACCCCTCAGTGGTGATATCCAATAATGTCTTCAGTGCAAGAATGTGCACCATCATCACATATTCTCAACATTGACCTGGAGCCCTAGTCAGTGCAATAGAAAAGAAAAGGAAAAAAAAAAGTTATACGGATTAGAAAGAAAAAAAAATGTCTTTATTTACAGAAGACATAGCCATCTATTGGGTTGGCCAAAACGTCTGTTTAGTTTTTTCTGTAAAGTAAAAGACACATTTTTCATTTTCAGCAATAACTTCATTGATTTGGATATTTTTTTAAAGATTTTATTTATTTATTTTTAGTGAGAGGGGAAGGGGGGGAGAAAGAGAGGGAGAGAAACATCACTGTGCGGTTGCCTCTCGCACGCCCCCAACTGGGGACCTGGTGTGCAACCCAGGCATGCGCCCCGACTGGGAATCAAACCATTGACCCTTTGGTTCACAGGCTGGTGCTCAATCCACTGAGCCACACCAGCCAGGGCTTGATTTGGATATTTTGCATATGTCAGCTATCTCCCACTAGTGGCTTCTAGTGGGTAGACACCAAGGGTGCTGCTAAACATCTTCCAATGCATAAGACAGCCTCATAGCAAAGATTTATTTGGCCAAAATGCCAATAGTACCAAGAAACTTCGCAAACCACTTCTGACATATTCGATCAATCACAGCACGTTCTCCATACACTGCACAGATCTTTTTTTGCATTTCAGTTGTGTTTTTACTTTTCTAGAAATAATAAAGCATAGTATGCTGAAAATGTTGCATATCTTCCTCTATCTCCAATATTAAAATAGCTGCACAATTTTTATAAGTTTTTTTAAATGCATGCTGATATGACATCTGTAATAACAAAATAGTTTTGAATGAACTTAAAGACTACTAAGCACTACTAGAGCCATCGTATGGAAAAAAGTAAACAAATTTTTTGGCCAACTCGATATATGGAAAATCCAAAACAATCTTCAAACTATTAAAATTAATAAGTGATTGTAGAATGTCACTAAAAATAGATTTAATATACAAAAATTAATTGTATTTCTATAACCTTAACAACTGGAAAATGAAAATTTTTTAAAATACTACATATAATTTTATTTAAAAAATCAAATAACCAGAAAAGAATCTAACAAAAGATGCATATGACAGCTGCGCTGAAAACTACAAAGTATTAAAGAGAAATTAAAGAAAGACACAAGATGTTAATAGATTGAAAGAACTCAAGATTATTAAGATTTCAATTCTCTCCAAATTTATCTATGGATTCAACAAAATCCAAAACCAAATCCCAGCAGGGATATTTTTTATTGACAAATAAATCTAAAACTTACATGGAAATTTAAAAGACTTGGAAAAATAATCTTGAAATAGAGCTAATTTGGAGGAATAATACTATCAGGTTGCAGGACCTATGATAAGGCTACAGTAATTAAGATCATATGATATTGGACCAAGGGAACAGAAAAAAGAACCATATTTAAACCTAAACAAATAGAATCAAATGATTTACAAAAAAAAATAATAATAACTTTAGCAAATAATACTGGAGCAATTAGATATCTATATGGAAAAAAAGTGAAACTTTATGCCTATTCCATACTGTAAGCAAAAATTAACTTGAGCTTATCATAGACATAAATATAAAAGGTAAAAGCATGCATAAAAATAGTTTTGAAAAATATAAAAGAAATCTTCACGACTTGGGAGCAGGCAAAGATTCTTAAGCAAGATGCAAAAAGCACTAATTATAAAAGAAGAAAATTGTTAAATTGGATTTAGTTAACCTTAATAATTTATGTTCATCAAAAGATGCCATTAAAAGAGTAAAAAGACAGTCAGACAGTGGGAGAAGATATCTACAATACAAAAATCCAACAAAGGACATATATACAAAATATATCTTTAAAAACAATTTAAAATTGAGCAAAAGAAATGATCAGATATGTTATAAAACAAGATATACAAATAGCCAATGAATATATGTAAAGAATAAAATAATTTTTAATGCAGTTAGTAGAAAATAAAAATAGCATTGAAGGGCTAGGTGGCTATGAGAATTACCCTTCCACTATAGAGAACTAGAAAATTGGCCTAAATAATGAAACAACTCTTTTCAGACATTGGACAACAGGCAGCCTTGGTCTATGATCCCTGAGTAAAGGGAAGCCAATAAGATGAGCCCCGTGAGATTCTTGGCTTTCTGCCACGTGGCAGTAACTAACAGCTCCAGGAAGGGGTTATACATGGCCCAGTATCCTCACAGAGTTAAGACAGAGATTAGAGGTCAGGGAGGTCAAGGTGAGTAGAATTTTGGAGCAGAATGCCAGAGATGAGAAAACTCTAAAGAGAAAACTCTAATGATCTGCAAAGGAGTTCTATGGTCTATTCGGCTGAGTACCCATCTCCACAACCATGGAATAAAACTCATTGAGCCCAGGAGTGGGCAAGCAGTAGGCCAAAGCATTCCCAGAATGGGGCTAGAATACCTATAATTCAACAAAGTGGAGAAACTTCATAATACGCAGAGCATTCAGTAGAGACCCCAGAAAGGTCAGACTTCATACTGGGGATAAACTAGCACTAGAGTAAAGACTGCTCTAAACTCACCCTAACAAGAATTGGAAGGATCGAACTGATCTACGTAACTTAACAACAAAGTACACACTCTTTAAAGAAATACAACAAAATCAGGAGCTTAACAATGTCAAATTCAGTGTGTGGAATCCAATAAGAAAAGAATGAGGTATGTAAAGAAAAAAAACAGAACAAGAAATGGTGCATATGATAAAATTATCAGACTTGACCAGGCACAGAGCAGGTTGGTGATCACAAAGTCACTGTCTTTTAGTCAGTGGCAGAGGTCTATCTGGCAGGTGACCTAACTAGTGCTGATCAGGTAATTGCTGCTTGACTGGTTTCTGATTCCATTTCTGGAGAAGCCAAAACTGCCATTAAGGTAGGCCTCGGTTTAGTGACATAGGGCTTAACATTAGTGACTCCATTTTGGGCCTGTAGTCTTTTTTCTTCTTTTAACATTCATGAGGGTACAAACACACACACACCCACACACAAAAGAGTACAAACAGAATGCATAGGAAGTCCATCACTTCGTTCTGACATTAGTATAACATCACAAATAATCTGATATTTGATCTATACTACAAAAGATGAGTAGAATTTCAAACAACTAAGGTTAAGTAAAAACACAGAATTACAAAAATCATTTTTTTTGAAATGGCAAAGATTTCTGTGGCTGCAGAGAGTACACAGAGTGGAGTGATTCTCTCCCGGAGACCAGGTGCCTGTAAACAATGGGAATATTAGAGGGGCCTCAGAGGTAAGGATTTTAGCTTCAGTCATAGTTGATAGTCTTAAGTGATTGCATGGGGAAAGCTGTTATTCCAGGAACTGGAATGAATGACCACAAGGGGGTGGACAAGCAATTCAACCTTGTGCCCCAGGGGGTCTGCAAGCAGGGAGATGGCACCTGAGCCATTGTGTCCCAGGGAGAGAACATCTGTGTTGCAGGTAAAGAATTGTTGATCAGCAGATAAAGAAGTACAGTAGTCCCTCTCTATATCACGGTTCACTTATCGCGGCCTCACTATATCGCAGGATTTTTAAAAATATTTTATTTATTTATATTTATAGCGGATTTTTTGCTATATTGTGGGATTTTGCGGTACTGTACAGTAAATGCTAAAATAAACGTAAGGTTCCTACTTTGCGGATTTTCATCTATCGCGGGGGGGTCTAGACCATATTACCTGCAATAAGTGAGGGATCACTGTACTAGGAGAATTGCTGAGGGACTGCAACTCTTATCCAATTAACCTTTTCCCAAGGCCCTTACCTACCCTTTTCTTCTCCTCATGAAAAGGTCGGCTTGGGATGAGACATTAAGATGTTAAGATGTTTTCTGACGGCACACAACTGACCATCTTCTCAGGTCACCGGCATCTGAATAAAGCCCCCATAAATAATGAATAATGCTTGTCTCTACCTGTTGGTTCTGGTAGTGACAGGAAGCATGAACACCGACTTCTCGGGTTTCAAATCCACATTGGGTTTTCTTATCTTTCTATTTTTCCTTTGCTCAGAAAGAAGGGTGAGAGGAGCATAACCTATGTGAGGTGCTACATCAGGATCTGGGCAAGGGGAACAAGATGTGTACGTTGGGGTGGAAGTTAGGTACATTGGGGGTCTAGAATGGACAATTTACTCCAAAGTAAAGAGCAGACAGAAAGAAGGGGCAGGGGAAACAGAGAGGGAAACCAGTAAAGCTGGAAAAAGATTAGAGAAAATCACAGGAGGCCCCGTATCGCCCTAATTTCTGTGGTTTTGCTGATGAAGATGTGGTGTTAATGTTTTCAGAGCTAATCAGGGAGTCATGTGTCTTCAATGTCAGATAGAAACCAGATGAACACAGACATCTCACTTAAGTGGCATTTTAGTGACACAAAGGCTGAAAGGGAAAAATAAACAAGATTTTCAGAGTAATGACTCTATCACTGCTTTAAAGCTGCACAGTATCTTCAAAGCCCCTGACAACCACCAGACCAGAAATTTAAACCACACCCTGGGAAGGCTGGGCTTCCTTGTGTTAAAAAAGAAAGACTGAGGATCTCTGAGGTCAGTTACCCAGGCAGTGAAAATGCACAGTCCCGGCTCCCCTCTAACCACTGGAATATTTGCCCTGAGGACCCACACCCACGTCGGACATTGCCAAACCCCAAGAAAGTACCATGACTAAGATCCGTGTCTTTCTCTGGGTACTATTTCCACAAGCTTCTTATGTCTCTTCCCTGACATTTCACAAAACAGAGAAAAAGGAGACCGAAAAAAAAAAAAAAAAAAAGAAAGAAAAAAGCCTGAGAAAAGGCCAAGTATGAAGAAGAATTTGATTTTGGCAACCTCTTTAGAAGGTTCCTACTTACTTCCTTAATCCATGTAAGGCTTCTTGTTGAACCAACACCATAGAAAGAATACAGCTTCAGCTTCTATAAAAGGTTACACCATAAGTGAAGGTATTGATTAAATGGATAAGTAATAATAACAGCTAATAATTATTAAGCCCCTACTTTGTGTCAGGCATGATACTAAGAATTTTACACATCAAACTTATAAGATTCTGCCCTGTCTGGCATGGCTCAGTGGATTGAGCACTGGCCTGTGAATCAAAAGGTTGATGGTTCGATTCCTGGTCAGGACACATGCCTGGGTTGCAGGCCAGGTCCCCAGTTGAGGGCGGGTGAGAGGCAACCAATCCCATGTCAATGTTTCTCTCCCTCTCTTTTTCTCTTCCTTTCTTCTCTCTCTAAAAATAAATAAATAAAATCTTAAAAAAACATATAAGAACCTGACAATGATTTTATGAAGGAGGTACTTTTATTACCCCCATTTTTAGATGAGAAAGCTGAGGCACAAAGAAGTTATATAACTTCCACAGGGTCAACACAATAAGAAAGTGGCAAGGTCAAGATTCAATCTCAGTAGTCTGATTCCAGGGCCCATATGCTTAAGCACTATGTACACTGTCTCTTAAAGAAGAACACAGAAATAACACTACTTTACATTAAACTTTTCCAGAGAATAGAAAAAGAACACTTTCTGACTCATTTTATAAGACCAGAATAAACTTGACTCAAAACCTGACAAGGATATAACAAAAAAGGAAAATTACAGGTCAATTTCTCCTGGGAAGATAGAAGCAAAATACAGCATATAAAATATTAGCAAATTGATTTTCAGAGAATTCTTACAAATAAATAAAATGCAATCTGATAGAAAAATAGGATTTCACAAAAGATATCCACATGGTATATAAACTTAGTTTTAAAGTTTTCAATGTCATTAGTCATCAAGGATTGGCAAATTAAAGCCATAGCTTGTACACCAGAATTTCTAAAATTAAAATTATAATATCAGGGGTTGGCAAGGATAAAAAAAAAAATAAGAGGAATTCACACACACCATTGTTGGGAGCATAAATTGGTACAGTCATTTTGGAGAAGAATCTAGAAGTATCTGCCAAAAATGAACATAAACATACACTGTGGCCCAGAGACTCCACTCTTGTGTTGACATACACTCAACATAAAGTCATATATGTTCACCAAAAGTCACAAACAAATATGTAATAGCACCCTTATTCATAAAAGTAAAAACATGAGCCCTGGCTGGTGTGGCTCAGTGGATTGAGCACTGGCCTATGAACCAAAAGGTTGCTGGTTTGATTCCCAGTCAGAGCACATGCCTGGGTTGTGGGCACAGAATCAGTAACAATCCTGAACTTATCTCAATTCTTGGCCATGAGCACCCTGAAGCTCTGAAAAGGCAGCCCCCAAACACAGAGAGAATCATATACTGATGTAGGAGGAAAGAGAGAGAGGAAAATTTAGGGTGCCTCCCAGTTTTCCAAATTCTGGAACAGGAAAGGAGAGTTGCAGAGAGAAGATGATTAAAACAGTGAGTATCAGTTTACAGAGCTCCTCCCTTGTGTGTTCATGCTGGTTTTCCAACCAAAAATGCCTTCTCTCTCCTCTCTTACCGAGGCAAAGGCTTGTGTTTTCATGATCATTTACATTTTCATGGTGTTTTTCTTTGAGTTGCTTGCATTTAGAATTAGCATGTCTCATTTAACACTAATCAACACACACATTAATCATGTACTCTAAACTAAACTATAAATTCCATAAGGACAAGACCTTATATGTCTTTAGTATCTCCTATGGAACTTAGTGCCATGCTAGACAAAAAAACAAATTTAAGGATTAGAAAATACATTGGATGATTAACCACTTTGGTGAAGAATACTAATCAGTGACTATTATCGTAAGTAATGCAGTGGTATCACTGGAAAGATATCATTTGAAAAAGATAGTATTTCTATTTATTTGGAGAGGGAATCGTATAAGTTTTCTTTAAAATAGCATATTTTTTACCTAGTTTTAACACTTAATATAATAATTTTTTTTAAGCCATTTGTCCTGGTGTGTATCTCCACAATTATATCTTTGTCCAGTAAATAATTGTTAAAATTTTAACCTAGGTGCATCTTGAGTGGCAGACAAAAGACCACCTGCTTTAAAAATTAGGCCATTAGCAATCAAGAGTATCAAGAATTCACAGTTCAGATGGTCAATTAATTTGTGTTTTCTTTCCAAGAAGATAGTGTCTTCTTGGAAAGAAATAGTACACGTTGCACATGTAAAAAACACTGACAAATGCTAAGTATTTTCTACACATACAATTATGATTCTTTAAATATTTTACACCACAGTGCCCTTGGCAACCCTGGGATCTGTCTCTTGCTTCAACAAGGTTTGGACGGAACAGACCCAGGGACACCCCTTCGTTCCAACTACCCTCCCACCTCTTTTCCAGTCACCACCTTCGGAACCATCTCAGCCACCCTCAGCCTCCAACACCAGCCAACACCATTTTTTTCACCTTAGTTCTTCATTGCCAACAACCATGAGCTCCCAAATTCATCAAGAGTTATTCCACCGAGGCGGAAACTGCCATCAGCCGCCATCAACTGCCTGGCCACCCTGCATCTGCAGGCCTCCCACACCTACCTCTCTCTGGGCTTCTGCTTCCACCACGATGATGGGGCTCTGCAGGGCGTGGGCCACTTCTTCCACGAGTTGGCCCAGGAGAAGTGCAAGGGCCGCGAGCATCTCCTGAAGATGCACAACCAGCACGGTGGCTGCATTCTCTTCCAGGACGTCCAGAAGCCGTCCCGCTATGAGTGGGGTAAGACTCGGGACATCATGGAAGCCACCGTGATCTAAGAGAAGAACCTGAACCAGGCCCTTTGGGATCTGCAGGGCCTGGGTTCTGCCAGCACGGAGCCTCATCTCTGTGACTTCCTGCAGAACCACTTCCTGGGTGAGGAGGTGAAACTCATCAAGAAGATGGGTGACAGCTGATCAACCTCTACAGGCTGGCGGCCCCCAGGCTGGGTTGGGCAAGGATCTCTTCAAAAGCCTCACCCTCAAGCACAGCGAGGAGTCTTTGGAGCCCAGAGGCCTTTGAGGGGCCTCTCTGCATCCCCCTGGTGTCTGGCTTTTGCCTGAGCCTCTCCCTGCAACCACTAGGCAGCCTTTAAACCACCCTGGTACCCTCTCCTATGCATTGGAACAAATGGAAACAATAAAGCTTTTTGCAGCAAAATAAATAAACAAATATTTTACACCAGGTCACTGTCCACTTCATGAGAAGAGAGGCAGAGGAGTGGAGAATAAATGACAACTTACAGCACTTTTGTTTGGAGGCAAGAAGACTTCCAGACCAGAGCTCCAAGAATAACTTAATATAAACTCCTCACTGCCCACTGGATCCCAGTAGGGCAGGAAGAAAAGATACAACTGGGGCAGCTGAAATTAAAGGGAATGTTTTAAAATCTCTTCGTCCCTTTTTTAAAGGTAGGCTTTGAAAAACTTCATTTTGTGAGGTATTCGTGGGGACCTGGAAAACTGCTCTTAGCATTTTAACATAAATTAAAAATCATTTAAGCAGACCTCTATTCAGCTCTTGCCAATGGCACATTTGTTTTGCTGGTCAAGGAGGCTTTGCTGTTGTAAATGAAGGGGAAATGAAGGCATTAGAGCTTGGGCATATCAGTAAAAAACGAAGATGTGAATGTGGATGTTGGATTAAGATCTCTCATAGCTGCGATTCCATTTATCTGGGCAAGGAACGTGCCCCCGCATCAAAGTCCTCTGGAAAACATTCTCTGAAAACTTAGGTTGCTGTGTATAATCTGGAGTTGCTGCAGGTGTTCCTTAAAAGCTCATTAGCCCTCTAGAGAGCTATGAAAATAAAACAGCCCAGCCCTAACGAGAGCCCGCTGAGCAAGTTGGTCAGTTGGGAGAGCGAAGTTGGAGGGAGCTGTTTCCACGCCACCTGTACTGAGAAAGGAGTGACCTAAGGAGACTGGATGCTGAGCGCCATTTTAGACCAGCACCATCAGGGGTGGGGGATGGGAAATGGGGAAACGAAGGATAAAACATTACTTGCTAATTCTAAACATATGTAGCCTGCACATTGGTGAGTTGAGTTTGGCAAAGAGTGAAACGAATCTCACTGAACTGCTTTCCTCAGTGACAGCTCTATTTGTTGATTTTTCCACTGGCACCCAGCTTGTGGAGCCTCCATTTTCCTCATTCGGAGACAACAGAGGGCAGTCATCGCTCTTGTCTGAACACCACACTCGACATCCATGTTCTCGTATAGAGAAGATCATCCTCGGCGGGCCTGCAAAACATCAGTCTCACTCAGGCATAGCGGGGAGAACCTTATAAAGCCACAGTCTGGTGTTCAGTCACCACTGACTGTACCTCTCCCTTTCCTTCTTGGCTTCCTCCATTTCCCACAGTACAGCAAGCAGCTGAAGAGAATGTGGCACAAGAGGTTTCTTCTCCACCCGTTTTCCCCTAGTAATAGCACATGGCAGAAGAAAAATCCTTTGAAGGTCAAGTTAACAGCTAACTCAATTAACAACCATGGCCCATCTGGAGTCAAAACCAATCAGCATTTTTTTCCATCAGAAGGAGGAACAGGAGCTGGGAAGGGATGTCACAGCTACTTGTCATGGAACTTGAGAATGACACGCACCAGGAATCTGCATGTGCTGCAGGAACAGAGAAGGCAGAGTACACCCTATCAGAACTAACGTGGCCAAAAGCTTCCTTTTCACTGTGCTTGTGCTAGGACTGGCTAGGAAGTAAAACAAATTTGTTTTGTCTCTCTTATGGTCCAAGTCCTTCCTAGAGCAAAACCTTATTCATTAAAAATGAGCGTTAAGGGAATACGTTCCATTATTTCTCCCCACACTTACCCTGTTGAGGCCTGTAAGAGAACTCACCCCACTAATTATAGCCCCCCCTTAGGATATTATAAACTTTGTCGTCTTTGAAGGCACAGAGCTGAGATATTGTTCAATTTGAGCAGCCTACGAGCTTCCTGAAGAATACGTCCATATTATCTCCATATTTAGCACAACATCTCCCACAGTGTTTGTGGACATAGTTCAACTGGTATCAACAAATACTTACTGAGCACATACATGGTCCAAATAACCTTACCCCTTGACTGCTATGAAAAAGGCAGTGTTTGGTGGCCTCTTTCAATACCAGACTCAATGTGCACAGGTGGCACATTTGAAGGTGCTGCTCCTATCCACTTACCAAGAGTATCAGTTATTTATGGCCTCAATAATGCAGCAAAACAAGCCACTCCAAAATTTAGTGCTAAAATAGAAGTCATTTATTATTTCTTATGAATCAACCAGCAACTGTGTGTTCTAGAATTATCTCTCTCAGCTGGGAAAACTCAGCTCTCCTCCACATGGTCTCTCATCCTCCAGCAGCCTACCACTGGATTCCGGAGAGGAAGCAGAAACACACAAGGACAGTTTTCAGCCTCTTCTTGAATTATGTTCTCCATTATCCCATCAACCAAAGTAAGTCTCACGGCCAACCCCAGAGTTAGAATAGGAAAGGACCACAGAGTTACAAGTTAAAAGTATACAGACACAGGTAGGCCATTAATGAGGCCTTTAATGCAGTCTTCTACCAAACCAAGCACATTTTAAAGCTGCCAGTTTGGAATAGGGCCCAGAGTAAGAGAAGGTTCTTTAGCTAGTCCAGGCTGCAGTTCAAGCAGCTCTGGCTTTCTGCCATTTATATCCGATGGTGTTTAAAGTGTCTGCTGCTGACGCAGATACACTAGGAGTCCTCCGCAGCCTTAATAGGAAAATCTTAATGTTTCTGAAGCAAGCTATACCCTCTTCAGTAAATAAGGAAATAAGCATTTATAGGAATAGTTTCTGGCTTGGGTTGAAGCAGTGACTAAGTGTCTGCTCAGGGAATAGTGACCATGAGACCTGACCAGCCAATCTAAAATGGTGTTATCTGATTCAAAACCATAAAGTTGCACAACTGGAAAGGTTGTAGGCAAGATTGAGTATGAGCAGATCCCGAAATGACACAAGCAAGGGGCTCAGATGCCCGTGGCACCCACTCCTGCTACATTGCAGCCACTCCCCAGACTAATATGTGTGGCCTCCTGAGGAGTTCCCTCTAACCAGCTGACCGCAGAGGGAAAAAAGGCCAGGCTAGTTGACAGTCCTGCAAGATACGCTGGCAGCAGCCAAAACTGGACTGCTGTGTATGAAAGCCCCAGTTAGAAGTAGCCCAGCAGAAGGATGATCAAAAAGAGACACACAATGGGCAAAACTTCAAAATGTGTATCTAGTTCACCATGTTGCCTGAAAGGAGAGACAACGGGAGTCATGGATCTAAATTAGCTCACAGGTAACAGCTAATGGTTTGGCCAGAGTGTGGTAGATGAAAATAGGATAAAATAAGAGAATTGATTACGAGCAGGTCTGGAGAAAAGAAAGGCCTGTGGATGGACTCTGCAAATGGCAGAGAGAGGGAAATATTTGGTGTCCAATGAATGTGTAGCAGTGGAACTCACTGAAGAGAAGCCTACCTAGTCAGGAGGACAAAACCTGTTCTGTGAATTCCGGCCGGCCTCTGTCCCTGGCCACCCTAGGGCTTGCTCAGTGGGCATAGAAACGTGCAGCCCCGATAGCAGGAACGGAAGTGACGCGTGGCTCAGCAATGTGGACTTTCCCTAGGGAAGACACAGAAAATGCTACTGCTGAAAGCCTGCTGGCCTGAGGAAACTTAAGAACTCTCAGAGAGCTTTGAAACTATGGAATCCACACAGTAAGACAGTTATGGTATGAATAATATACAATTATTTTAGAAATAATGAAAAATTAAAGATATAACTATTGATTTATATGTAGACTGAATAGGAGAATGGACACAGATGGGTATCAACTATTTTAGCAGGAAGGTTGGGATGGAAGACTATCCTAAAACACAGTCCTACAGCACAAAGATACATGAATAGGAAAAAGGAGATCTAGGGGCCAATGTAGAAGTTCTAATATAGTTCTACCAGGGATTTCAGAAGAAACAGAAAATAAAAGTGATTATTTAAACATAGAAGAAGAAAATTACCCAAAGTAATGAAGCCATAGATTTAAAAGTCTCAGAGTAAAAAAAGGAAAAAATAGTTAAACACATTGCAGTGAAATCTCAGAACTCCAAGCCCTAAAAATGTCGAGTAGAATAAGGAGTTGCTCACAGAAAAAGGAGAATCAGATTGATAATTGCTTTCTCAGCATCAACACCGGATGCTGGAAGACAGTGGCGGGAAATCAGGAATAAAAAAAGCATAGTAAATACAATGGAACGGTAAATCCAAACGTATCATTAATCATAATATTAAAAGGTAGCAAAGCTCAGAATGCAGAAACAGGCGGCAGCACCAGCTACAGGATGACAATAGATATTCATGAAAGAAAGTGACACAGAAAGATTTACTGGAAAGAACTAGAACAGGATACTAGAAAAATAATGCTGGAGTCCTAATATTAATACCAGAAAAAAATATATATAAATAGAATTAGCAAGAACATTCATATTGATATTGGCCTAAATTACATTGATACACCAATGACACAAATACAGAAGAAAACTTGCATTTTCCAGGGGAGGGATCCTGAAAATAAATAAACTAATAAGTATCAACTCAACAAACTAAGAAAAAATTGAGTAAGGTGGAGGGTGTGGGGAGACTAATCAAATAAGCTGCAAAATAAGTTAATAAATATGAAAATAAAAAACAAAAATAAGTCGCTGATTAATCAAAGGAGAAAGCTAGTTCTTTGGTAAGAGTTCTTTAAAGAGAGCAATTAAGCCCAGCAAAGAAAACCATCAATAAAATGGAAAGGCAACCCACTGAATGAGAGAACATATTCGCCAATGATACATCTGATAATACCCGAAATGTATAAAGAACTTAGAAAACTCAACACCAAAAAAAAAAAAAAAAAAAGGAGCAATTAAATAAACAGACTGTCAAATATAATCATGGTAAAAGAAAGATGACTTAAATAATCACCATTAGGATTGAAAAAAATGTTTAAAAATTTTTAACTATAAACATGAATCAAATATAAATTTATACCAAACAAATTGAAAAAATAGTTGAAATAGATTATTTTGTAGGAAAATCTGAGTTACCAAAATTTACTCAAAAAGGAACTGAAATCCTACAAAGACAAATAACCATAAAAGAAACTTAAGAGGAAATAAAAACCATAAAAAGGCACAACGCCCAGAAAATCTTCTGGGCACATTGTATTAAACCTGCAAAGAACAGATAATTCCTGTTAAAGAACACAGCAAAAAACGGAATGTTTTCTGTTCATTCTACAAGTATAGCATAACACTGAATCATAACCAGATAAAAATAGAGTAAAATAAGAAACCCAAAGACAAACAGAGGCGAAAATTCCAAATAATATATTAGAAAATCTAACCCAGCACTGCATTAAGAGAGTTGCCTCATACGCTGGTAGCCTTTTTCACAGAAATGCTAGGATAGTTTAACCTTAGTTTTTTAGTGTAATTCACTACCCTAAGAGCTTAAGAGGAAAAAAAAATTATATCATTATCTCAGGACACATGAAAAAGCATATCCTAAAATTAGCAATTATTCCTGATGGGAAAAGACTTTTTTTTTAAGCAACTTGATAGAAGACACTGCCAGAAACCTTCACGATGATTTCAATGAATAATAAAAAGCATTCCCATTAAAGAAACGGGTTCTCCCGCTCTTGTAACTCTTCAGCAGGGCCTACTCCACCACAGCAAGATGGCAAATTAGGAAACAGAAAGGCATCTGACCCAGGGAACACGTGGTCCAACACAGGAGGGAGGCAAAAGGAAGCCCCAGAATAACGGGCGGGTAGATGTGCAGCAGCAGGTCTAAAGAATGAAGAGCAGGATGATGGATGAAGGGCTGAGGGAAGGATAATTCCAAGGTCAGGGAAAGAACTGATAGAACTATGTTAAAATGTATTGAGAAGAGATGTGGAGACTTCAGGCGGAGTTTTAATATGAATTTGTGATAGGTACCTGGAACATTAAGCAAAGGAAAAAAATGAGTTAATTATTAACTCTGGGGAGGGAGAGTTATTTAAGAAAAATAACTGAATTATAGTACACTACATGATTCAGTCACAAATAACATATATAATCATAATAATGTAAAATGTAGGCTCTGAACATTGATTTAACCAAAGTTGTGATATAACCTGTTTGGGATAATGGGGTGATGGTTGTACATATAAGAGAGTGAATTCCTCATCTTCCATAACAGGAAGTCAGTAGATAATACCTAAAATATTAAAAAGGTAGTAGCATAAGAGTGTTATTAGCAATATAAATGTGAAACCCAGAAAAGACAGCTGTGGAAGTGGAAGTACTGCCACTGAGAAGTGGCAGGGTGCAGAGGGTTTCATTGTAAGTCTTGTAAAACTCATTCACTTACTTACACGCCTACATAAATTACTTTGATAAAAATTAAATTTGGATTTAAAAAAAGAATGACAATACCCAGTGAAAATGTGGAGAAATAGATAGATACTCCGATACTATGGGTAACAGAATAAATTAGCATGAGCTTTCTAGAGAGCATGTTGGCAGTACGTATCAAAATGTCAAATGCTCCTACCACGTGGCCCAACAATTCTTCCTCTGGCAAATTATTTTAGGGAAAACAACAGGGGAGATATGCAAAGATTTACGTAAAAGGATGTTCACAGCATCATTCTTTAAAATATTGGGGCACTCTCACTATTCATGTACATTATTTATAAGGGGATGATTGAGTAGACTATATACTTCCATACAGAATAATATTTGTGGGCTTTAAAAATAAAGAGTATAAAGTAGTAGTTTTCAAATCATGCTTTTGGGATTCTGCATTAGTCTCCCGAGGCTGCCATAGCAAAGCCCCAAAAACTGGGTAGCTGGAAACAACAGAAATTAATCGTCTCACAAGTCTGTAGGCTGGAAATACTAGATCAAGGTCTCCAAAGGGCTGGGTCCTTCTGGGGGTTGGGAGGACAAATCTCTCCCAGGCCTCCCTCCCAGCTGCTTCTGTTTGCTGGCATCTCTCTGGCTTCCCTTGGCTTATGGACGCATCACCCTGATCTCTGTCTTCATCCTCACGTGGTGTTCTCCCTGTAGACGTGTCTGTCTCTGTGTTCAAATTTTCTTTTTTCCTAAGGATACCAGTCACACTGAATCAAAGGCCCTCCCTACAGGCCTCATCCTAACCTGAGCATCTGCGAAGTCTATTTCCATATAAGGTCCCAGTCACAGGCACTGGGGGTTAGCACTTCAGCAACACCTTATGGGGGACACAGTTCAACCCACAAACTCCGAGGCGGGCCACAAAAGCCACTACAGAGAAACTGTTGGTCCTGAGCTGATGAATTCTAGACTTCTCTCTTGCCAACCAGAATCCCTTGTTTTAGAAATTAGTGTTCTGAGAGTTCATCTAAAGGAAGCGTCCACTACTTTAAAATATTTTAACGCTATCACAATAAAGCTAACTATTTTTATTTATGTTCCCAGTATATAGCTAATTTTAAAACGCTGTTGCAAGCATATGAACATGTTCTCAATTCTGTAAAAATACAATCCCTATCTATCTTTATATCTATAGTGCTTGTATTTAAAGTGACATCATTTTTTATGTAATGCACCCCCCAAATATTCACAGTGCTAACAGGGCTACAATTTTACAAGGGTCTTTTATATTTGTCTTCATACTTTTCTGTGTGGTCTAATTTCTTTACAATGACATATCTTTATAAAAATGGCTATAGTTATATGTTTATTGTATTTTTTCCATTACCATTTATCCACCCTATACCTTATATTTTAAAGAGAAGGAGATCACTTGTGACATTTTGTAAATATATGATATAGTTTATCCGTCTGGCTTGGCTTATAAGAATTTCAAACCAAGATAATTTGGATGAGAATTCAGTTCTGTCCACAAAATTAGTCCTTGACATTTAAACTCCACCGATAAAATTGAGTTTGCAAACCCAAGTGTCTATCAACGGATGAATAGAAAAACAAAATATGGTATTTATATACAATGGAATATCATTCAGCCTTTAAAAGGAAGGAAGTTCTGACACCTGCTACAACATGGGCAAACCTTGAAGACACTACACTAAGCGAAATAAGCCAGTCACAAAAGTACAGATACTGTGTGACTCCACTTTCTATGAGGTGCTGAGAATAGTCAAATTCATAGAGACAGAAAACCGAATGGCAGCTGCCGAGGGCTAGGAAGAGGGGAGAATGAGGAGTTACTGTTTAATGGATACAGAGTGTCAGTCTGGGATGATGAAAAAGTTCTACAAATGGATGGTGGGGATGGTTGCACAACCATATGAATGTATTTAATTCCACTGACCTGTATGTACACTTAAAAATGGTTAAAATGGTAAATGTTATATTATGTATATTTTACTACATTTTAAAAATTAAAAAATCTGAACACACAAAAAAAGAACTGGATCTTTAAACACTTCAAGGTAACATGTACCTATCTGACATTCATTTTTAATTTCAAAAGTTCGTTTATTTGTTATTTTCCATCAAGGAGTCATTTTAATCATAACCATCATTTCCATCATCACTATCATCAGACTATTTAGGAAACCAGCTGTATACTTTATTCTGAAGATGGTTTTTCATGTCATTGTACAAGGAGCATAAACATATTTTGGTGAAAAACACTAAAAAGAGCATCGAGAAAGCCCTGATTCGTAGTACTTAGATGGACTTCCCTAAACTCAACACCCCCTCCCTTGCTTCAGGGCACCCTCCCCCCAGGCCACCCCCTCCACCTCCCATGCCAGGAAAAGACGGACCCAGATAATCAGAAAAACCACCCAAGGAAAGAAAAAGGGAGAATGAAGCCAGGGCACCAGAAAATCCGAATCTGTTCCAGTTCTCTCGTTTCCCCGTAAAGGCGCAGCACTGGGGCAGCTGGTGAGGGACCTTCAAAGCCCAGACCCACAGCCTCTCCACACAGGAGGTTACCAGAAAGGCCCCGCTTTGTTTTCCTTCTTTGCAGTCCTTCAGGAAACTCTTGATAATGTGAAATGTTATTACTGCAAATGTTGGCCCAGGCAAGTTTACTCTAGAGTCTGACTATCACTGACTGTTCACAAAATAAAATTATTTTTAAAGGCTGTGAGGAGAGCCAAGTGCAAACCACAAGTCAGAAAACCACCACGGCGGGCTGGCCTCGCTGCCAGAGTTTAATGTGATCTAATGGGAGGACAGCAAGATGTGAGAATTTGATTTTACGATGCTCCATGAGACGTTTGGCAATACGCAGACGCCGAGCCCAACTTCCCTGTCCTTAAGCAAATATTTGAAGTAATGTTTTACTTTCTCATCAGTTTTAATTCTATCAACCAGGGCACAGAGATCCAGCCTGCCCTCCTCATCTCAAAAGTGCCGTCTGCTTTGGGGAGGTTATAGATTTGCTCGATATCAATTCATGGAAGAGGACGATGGGCAGGTGGGGAAGGGGCCAGGAAAATCGAGTGAAGCTATGTCGTGGCAGAGTACCAACTGGACGGTAGTTCTCTTCTGCACTTGTGATTGATTCCGTGGGTGGGAGGGCAGGGGACAGCTCGCTGCTGCAACATTCTTTCACAAACAGAAACCAAGCCCAGTGAGAGAGAGCCCGATCTGGCCCGGATCAGGTTGCCCAGTCTAACACCAAGGGGACTGGAACTCAAGTAGAGCTCTATTTCCCGTCACTGCCCCTCATCCCCCACTGCCACCGCTCCCCTCCCCAGAAAAAAGGAAAAAGATATAAAATGGCAGCAACATCGTTTCACATGTCAAATTAACAACTGATAGCCCTATGTAATAACGAGGGTCAGTCAGGAAATCCCATATAGGGGCCCATGAACCAGGGAAAATAAATGAAACTCATATTTCATGCTGCTTTTAGTTCTGCTGCCAGGATAGTAGGATGAGAACCACATCTCTCTTCCTCTTCTTATGGAATAATGCCTTCCTAACAATGCCAAACTCAGACTTAACATAGTCATTTTATAGCAGTTACGAATTTGACCCAATGAAGTGCTGTGAAACCTACACAGTCAGGTTTCTTAAAGCAATAGTTCGCTCAGTGAAATGCAACATTTCCCAGGATGCGGGAAGAAACATTAGGACTTCTATTTCTCCTGACTTTTTCTCTAAACAATGAGAAAGAAAGCTTCACCAATGGTTAAAATACTGGGCATCATCCCTGGATGCAGATGCAGATGGTCACATATCCCCATGGCCCATGAGGCTTCCTGAAGGAAGGCTGAGAGCTCACCAGCCCCGAGGGTGTGCGGTGCTGCATGGGGTCAGGTAGGCAGGGCCAAAAGTGGAATGGCCCAGCACAACGGGAGCATATTTCTTGCTCAGGCAGCAGTTTGTGGGAGGAGGCCAGCAGGAGAGCTCGAGTCATTCAAGCACTACTGTTCATGACGCTCAGCCACCTTCTGCTCCTGGACACCGTGACCACCGGCATCTCTTTGACCAGGAAGGACAGGACATGGAGAACCAGAACTGGGAGGGTTTTTTTTATGGGCCCTACCTAGGAGAGGCATCATTTCAGCTCACCTTCCACTGGCTAAAACTTAAGTCCCACAGTCACAACCAACCACCAGGGAGGCCAGGAAATGTCACCTGGTTGTGGGCCCAAGAGGAAGGAAACGGACCGTGGGAACAGCCAGCAGTCCACACCTCAGGTGCCGTCAGCCATTCGGTAAGTGGCGATACATCACAGTCCACGGCTTCCCCTTACACAGATTAACTGTTTTTCATGAAATCTGAAATTTAATCTCATAAAATAAACAAATGGCTTAAAAATACTCCTACCAAGAAGTCAAAATTTGAAGATAACACTAATAATCCAAGCACAGGCCAATAACAAAAAGACGTGAGAGCTAAAGGCTCTTAAATTTTTACTTCTGGAAAGAAACAAATTTAAAATTTTTCCCCAAATTAAGTTTATCTTAAAAATGTATCTTTAGGGACTTCTGGTCAAGATGGCAGCATAGGCAGACATGGCTCTCCTCTTCATACAACCACATCAAAATTACAACTAAAATATAGAACAACCATCCCTCAGAACCATCAGAAATTGAGTTGAAAGGAAGTCTGACAACTTTGGGATTAAAGAAACCACATCCACCCAGACTGGTAGGAGGGGCACAGATGCAGAACAGGCTGGTCCCTCACACATGTGTGGTGGACAAAATTTCAGGAGGGATATCTCAGGAGCAGGGGGTCCCAGCCCCATGCCAGGGCCCCCGCCTGAGGTTCCAGTGCCAGGAAGATAAGCCCCCACATCTTCTGGCTGCAAAAGCCAGTGAGGATTGAGTCAGTGGAAGAAACTTCTGAAGCCCCCAGCAGTTCCTTTTAAGAACCCACACATGGACTCACTTACTCAGACTCACTCCTTCTGAGCTCCAACGTCAGGTAGCAGCTTGAAAGGCACCAGTGGCATACAGGGAGAAACTGAAGTGTCTGGCATCAAGGTGGGCAGAGGTCATTGTCCCTTTTCTAAACCCTTCCCCAACAGAGTCAGCAGACTGGTGTCATATCTGAGACTCCAGCAACCTGGCTAACACTGTTTGACCCACCTAGAAAATCCCCAGAGACTCCGCCCCACCCAATTTATGGGCCCACCCAAGCTGCTTTTCCATATGAATAGCTGCTCTTGGCTCAGGCTTTACAACTTCCAAAATCCTATCAAACAAGCAACAGCTGGCCTCAGTGAACTCCAGGCCCAGCACTACCAGCAGCCAGTTTAGATTCACAGCTTGGCTTCACCTGGGAATGTTCAAGCCCGGCACAAGTAGCAACCATTTCAGATTGCTTTATAGCCCAGGCACAGTGGCCCCAGGCAAAACACAGGTGGGGCATGACTTTGGCCTGCACCACCCAGGAAGCCACAGAACCAGCACACCCATAGAAAGCTACAGATCACATGGGAACACTACCACCTTGCTCCTGCACAGCTGATCCTCCGCAGAGGATGGAGATTGGTGGTAAGTAGTCACAGCCAGTTCTTGCAGCTGACAGGCCGAGGTAAATCCCTCCTATTGACCTGCCTTCAGCAATCAAGACTCAACTACAAGAGGAGGGTGTACTCAGCCCACACAAAGGGCACACCTCAAGTACCCGGCTTGCATGACAGGGGAGGCTGTGCCACTGGACCCTACAGGACACCTACTACATTAGGCCACACTGCCAAGAAACAGAGTCAAAGCAGCTCTACCTAATACACAGAAACAAACATAGGGAGGCTGCCAGAATGAGTAGACAAAGAAACATGGACCAGATGAAAGGACAGATCAAAACTCCAGAAAAAAGAGCTAAACAAAATGGAGATAAGCAACCTATCGAATACAGAGTTCAAAACACTGGTTATAAGGATGCTCAAAGAACTTAGTGAGGACCTCAACAGCATTAAAAAAGATCTAGTCAGAAACAAAGGATACACTGATTGAAATAAAGAACAATTTACAGGGAAACAACAGTGGAGTGGATGAAGCCAAGAGTCAAATCAATGATTTGGAATGCAAGGAAGCAATAAAACAACCGATCAGAACAACAAGGAGAAAAAAGAATCCAAAAAAAATGAGGACAGTATAAGCAGCCTCTAGGACAACTTCAAGAAGTCCAACATTTACATGATAGGGGTGCCAGAAGGAGGAGAGAAAGAGCAAGAAATTGGAAATCTATTTGAAAAAAATAATGAAAGAAAAAGAAAACTTCCTTAATTTGGTGAAGGAAATAGACATGCAAGTCCAGGAAGCACAGAGAGTTCCAAACAAGATGGATGAAAATAGGTCCACTCCAAGGCACGTCATAATTAAAATGCCAGAAGTTAAAGGTAAAGAGAGGATCTTAACAGCAAGAAGAGAAAAGCAGTTAGTTACCTACAGGTGAGTTTCCATAAGACTGTCATCTAATTTCTCAAAAGAAACTTTGCAGGCTAGAAGGGACTGGCAAGAAATATTCAAAGTCATGAAAAGCAAGGACCAACAACCAAGACTACTATATCCAGCAAAGCTATCATTTAGAATGGAAGGGCAGATAAAGGGCTTCCCAGACAAGGTAAAGCTAAAGAAGTTCATCATCACCAAGCCATTATCACATGAAATGTTAAAGGGACTTATTTAAGAAAAAGAGGAAGATCAAAGCTATAAACAATAAAATGGCAAAAAATACATATCTATCAACAATTGAATCTTAAAAACAAACTAAGCAAACAAGAAGAACAAAGACAGAATCGTGGATACAAAGAGCATTTTGATGGTTGCCAGATGGGAGGGGGATATGAGGGATGGGTGAAGAGGTGAGGGGATTAAGAAGTACATATAGGTAGTTACAGAATAGCCACGGGGATGTAAAGTACAGTATGGAAATGGAGTAGCCAAAGATCCTACACATGATCCATGGACATGAACAATGGTGTGGGGATTGCCTGAGGGAATGGGGGATCCTGGGCAGAGGGGGAAAGAGGGGGGGAAATCAGGACAACTATAATCACATAATCAATAAAATATAATTTTTAAAAATCAATTTAAAAAACACATGATCTGTAACAAATAAATAAATAAATAAATTGTATGCACTTGCATAATAATGAACATCTCTCTCTCTCTCTCTCTCTCTCTCTCTCCATAGATAGATAGATAAATAAATAGGTACACACACACACACACACACACTCATTACCTTGAAGTGTGTAGAGATCCAATTAGTTTGCAAGAACAATTGGTTGAAATCAGGGAAAACTAAATATTTTTACCCAGAGTTCAACAAAAGTCTTTACATAATTGAAAAATAGGATAGGTTACAGCAAAGCAAAAAGAAAACAAAAAATTGGATAAAAAAATAATGTCATGATTTAGTAAGCCTAGCCAATGATGGGTTCTTTTCATCTGGATCTACAAATATTTATGAAGCACCTTTTTAAGATAAAATAATTCAAAAATTCAAAAATTGAGCCAGATTTTAGATTTAGTATATTACGAAGTTTTAAACCATAATTTAGAAAAAAATAATGAAACATGTTAAATTACACAATTCTCACTAATAAGGGCAAACAGGTTTGAGCATCATAAAGAAAACAAAATAAATAGAATATATTAAAAGTATCTTCTCATCTTATTTAGGCCTACAATAATTTCTATTCTACATGTTTTATAAAGTACATAATATATCAATAAGCAGTATATGTATATAACTTATGAATAATTTTGTCCATGCATAAGTATTTTTAGTAATATGGATATAAAATATAGAGAACATTCTTTTAAAAATTCTTGGAAACTGGTTAGGAAGAAATCTATTAATCTTTGCTTAAAATGCCAATGGTCTAAATCTATTTATGAAATGGAAGACCGGGATTGAATATGACAGAGGCTTTCCTTTTTAGTGAAAACAAGGAACAAGATATATTCTCATCATCAGAATTATTTAGGACCCTGGCTGGTGTAGCTCAGTGGATTGAGTGCTGGCCTGTGAACCAAAAGGTCACTGGTTCGATTCCTAGTCAGGGCACTTGCTTGGGCTACAGATCAGGTCCCCATGTTGGGGTGTGCAAGAGGCAAATGATCAATGTATCTCTTGCACATTGATGTTTCTCTCCCTCTCTTTCTCCCTCCATCCTCCTCTCTCTAAAAATAAATAAACAAAATATTTTTTTAAAAAGAATTAGCTCTGGCTGGGGTGGCTCAGTGGATTGAGAACCAGCCTACAAACCAAAGAGTAGATGGTTTGATTCCCAATCAAGGCATATGTCTGAGGTGAGGGCCAGATCCCCAGTTGGGCATGCATGAGAGGAAACCACACATTGTTGTTTCTCTCCCTCTCTTCTTCCTCGCTTTTTCCTCTCTCTAAATAAGTAATAAATAAATAAAATCTTTGAAAATACTTCCTAGTAGTCATTTACACACTAGTAAAATCTGTGTCCCTAAGTCTCCTCTCCCAGTAGCATTAAAAAAAGTTATTTCAGTATAGTTCTTCCTTAGAGTAGAGATCAATTCATTTTCATAGGAATACTGTGTAACTCTTTTGTTCTTTACATTAAATGTTATCTATGAAAGAATTTGAAGTATATATCTGCAGTCAAGAATATAACACCATGATAGTAAGATACATGTAGGTTTCCTTTATAATATTTAACACACTTCTGCTTTCATAAGTCAGACTTCTCAAATCTGTTTTAGAATGTGATGGGACATATTTTAATAAATAAACAATTACATAAATAAGCACTATATTGCTCTTTTTACCTTATCTCTCCCTACATAAACCCACTATAGACCTGCCTGTCTGCACAGCCTCAATCACTGTGATTTTATCACCTTTTCTTCTGCTAACTTTAAGCAAGACTTGAGCTCATATTAGAAATAAGATAGAGCAAGTCTGATGTGAAAGATCAGTTACAAAACTTACAATCAAAAATTTCCTGTTACTTTCAATAATCCCCCCTAATCAAAGGTAATAAAAATTAATTTTATTTATTTACATTAGCTCATTAATCACATAAAGACTTGGCTGTTTGTTGCCCGTTCACCTTTCCCAATGGGGCAGAGAAGCTCAATGAACTGAAAAGTAAAATAGAACGTCAGATTATTTTTTAAAAAACGTCTTTCATGATTAAGAGTAATGTACACTTGAGATTCAAGTCAATTTCTCAAAATTTTCATCAAAAAAAAAAAAATCAAGTTAGTTGCACCAAACAAATGGGACTTTTTGCAATCTCTTTTTAAAATAAGCAAGAAAGATTTTAATAAGCTTCCCTGTTCACCTTGATTGAATCAGAATTTTAGAGAAAGTAACCTAGCAGAACTTCAGAAATGTGAAGTTCAAGTTCAACTAATGAAGGGACAAAGACTTTAATTTTAGCTGAATGGTCCTCCCATCCCTGTGTCAGCTTCGCACTCTATTAGATCCTTTGGAACAAAAGGCTCAGACCCTCCCACTGGGACTCTTTAGAGGCAGCCCTGGGCCCTATTGTTGATTTTATCCTAAAGGGCTTGGGAACACATTTCACAAACATGAAAACAGAGAGCAAATAAGTGTGAGAAACATTTAGTGAAAGAAGGTCAATGGCAATAGCTCACATGCTGTCAAAGCCCCACTGGATTTCTTTTAAAATGATGTAGGTGGATGCATTTCTGGTTGGTGTGTTTAGTCAGATAGAGGTTTGAAAATGATATTCATTCGTCTCTTTCCTTACATGTGAAAATAATCACAATTGCTCAGGGAAGGATCTCCTGCTGGGTTACCAACGCCGGGGCTCATCCTCTCATACCACCAGCTGGCTTGTTTTCTGCCTGGGACTCAAAGATGCTTTCTTTGGACAAATCAACACTGGATTCATGTATGGAAAATTCTGCTTCCTAGGGCTACCCAATGTGAGTGAAACGCTGGAAGCCATGGAACCTGCAAACCGTTTCCCGTCTTCTCACTGGGTTTGGCACATCAAAGCATCGGATCAAGACTAGAAAGCCAGGGACCAATCTGCCACATGAAGGCTATTTTGGGATATCTTCAATATTGTTGTTTTTCCTTTTAAATAAAAATGAAATAATAAATCACATGATATAATACCATGAAGAATTTGGCACCTGTTAAAATATAAAAGAGAGGACATTATTTCTTGACCTTCCAATATATGTGAAACCCATCTTGAACTGGAGCAAACAACTTGAAAATACATTACATTCACAAATGGCATCTGAATGGAACAGTTGCCTATGCAACTGGGAAAGAGGAGAGACTCCATCCACTGACAGAGGGCTGCCAGAAATGGATAGTAAAAAAAAAAAGCCCAAAGCTTCCTCAGTTTAAGGTAAGGAATAAAATTAGCTTCCTACAAACCCTACCCCTACATCAAAAGATGAAAATCACCCAGCTTCAGTATACAGACCTTTCCAATGAACCACATGAATAAGTCAGCCTAAGTCAGCCACTATTATCCAGCACAGAATCTCTACTATGCAGGAGAAAGCTTTCTCGGGATCTCAGAGGAGTTCCAAGAATGCATTGTTTTTCATGACAAATGGTGGTTATAACTAACTAAAATTCTATCACAAGATATAAAGCTGACAGTAGCTTAGAAATCTATTCAGTCAGCAAGCATTTGGTAACTATGAGCCAGCTGGAAAAGGCACACCCAATACCAATCTCTACCTGTTCCTGCATCTACTACGTACATATTTACTGAGGGCCTACCCCATGCTGGGTGCAAGGATGTGAGCAAGACAGATGCAGGGGTGCTCTTCTTGTGGGCGTGGCCAGCTATAAACGGTAGTGACATCTCAGATTGATGAAAGTGCTATTATCATTGATGTCAGAATGAGAGAACTCAGTTCTGGTTCTCTCAAGGTCAAACTATCAATGAGGTTGCAAAGAAAAACAATATGCTTAACTCACTTTTATTCATTAAAAATGTATATATACATGGAGTTTGCTATAAACTGAATGTTTCTGCCCTCCCCCCATTCATATGTTGAAACTCTATTCCCTAATGGGGTGGTATTAGGAGGCGGGGCCTGTCAGAGGTAATTAGGAGTAGGTGAGGTCATGAGGGTGGGGACTTTGTGAATGGGACTCATGCCCTTATAAGACCCACAGGAGCGCTTTCTTCCCCTTTCCGCTCCCCACCATGGGATGACGCAAGGAGAACCGGCCACCTGCAACTCCGAAGAGGGCTCTCACCAGAAGTGGCCATTCTGGCGCTTAGATCTTCGACTTCAGCCTCCAGAACCGTGAGAGAGAAATGTCTGTTGTTTGTAAGCCACCGGGTCTGTGATATTTTTGTTATATAGCCTGAACTAAGGCAGAGTTGGGGTGAACTGCTTTTTATTTTGTTTTGCTTTTGTTGCTGTGGCTGTTATTGTTTTCCTTCCTCGGAGATCAAGTTCTGAATGGATTGGAGTAGAATCAGTATTAGCAATCACGAAACGCAAACTCTCATTTAGAACGTTTGGCACTGAGCTGATCCAGACAGACATCGTCATCGTCATCATCATCACCATCATAACCATCTTCATGAATCTTATTTATTATATCCATAGAACTTGTGTTAGTATCACCCAAGCGGCACCAGGGACTTGGTGGTCAGAGCACATATCTCAATATATTATATATCTGCATATATTAAATACCTAACACATTTGGTATTTTAGGAATTGTACCCAGGCTAGCAAATGCAGATGGGCTAAAGCTGTATGGAAATGTAATAAAACTCTAATAAAACATATGAGCAAACTCACACATCTGTGGACAGATGGGAGGCATTATGAAATACAGGTCATTGCTATGGCAACCTCTAACCCCCTGGCTACTGCTGCGGGGCCAAGGCTGGGTGTAAACGGCCCCTGTGAGTTTTCCTTCTCTGTCAGCCTTCACAGAAATCAGTCGTAATCTCTCTAAAATGAACTATTAAAATAGACAGCCTTTGATCCACACCCATGAAAACGATGCACAGAACAGTCCAGATCTTTGACCCAAGGTCTCACTGCTTGTATTTGTTTGTTTTGTGAAAACATAATATTTCCATGAATACACTTTGCTCCTTGCCAGAAGTTTTTCTCTCTGACAAATACACTGGACGGTAACATTTGAGGTGGGCTCCTCAGTAGTTTCAGAGAGTAATTTCAGAAATGACCGATCAGTTGTACAAACCACAAAACAGATTGAGAGAGAGGCTTGTCGTTTTTAAAAGGCTATATTCACTGGACTATGTGAATAATGCAAAATTAATACTCAGAAATCCTTATTTGAAAGAGAATTTCATATCTTTGTGGGTGCCGATGTGTATAAATTTCACTGAATTCCAGAGTAACATTAGAATTTCCTCTTTCCACCTATTGACTAATCTTCAACTTGATATTCAAGAATGAGTTTCTTCCCCGGTTGGAAGAAATCCATGCTATTAAACATTTAAAGCTATTTAAGTCTGGAAGGTGGGACCTAAGGAGAAGAAAGGATTTTACTCATGCAGCATCTGAGTGAAAAGCTATCAAGGACAACTTAGAGGAATGTGTCAGAGATGGGACATTTCCACAAATTTGGGGGAAAATTTGGATTCAGCGCTATCACTTTCTTGGCCGTGTGACTCAATTTCCTCATCTGTAAAATGGAGATAATAGTGGTACCTACCTCCTAAAATTGTACAATTTAAAGCACTTAGAACAGTGTCTACCTTGTAGTAAGTACTGAATAAAAGGTAACAATGATTATTGAGATTGTATTTCAGTCCAAGGTAGAAAAAATTCAACAAAGAAAATAATTGTTCAACCATCAGAATCCTGAGTCCAAACAGCTATGACAGTGAAAAATCAATGACCTCAAATTAATGACCTTAAAATTGTTCATTAGAAGCTGGATCACTTATCATACACTTATGGTTACCTTTCCTAGCCTCTTTTGGCTGATCTATGCTAAAGGACAGCTAAAAAGAAAACTATCACTGAAAAAGTGCCTGGCTAGTCTTCGTATAAAGTCCTAAGAACAAGAGCTGCAAAGTGGAGCCTGACTTTCAGACTCACACGTTTGAAAGACAATGTTCCCAGGTCAGGATACACAGAATTTCATATTTGAAACTCAAACTCTGTATTGTGATTCACAGAACGTTTTATTATAAAACCTTTCTTATGTTTGCACATTTGTAGAGGATATTACAAGGACCGCGGGCCCACCCATCTTAGGAAAAACGGAGCATTCTGGGTGTACTCAGGAAAGCATGCTGTCTAACAGCAGACAGCATTGGGTGTGGCTCCTCCGTGGGGCCACATCTGTATTCTGTGTGATGGGTGTCCCCTGGGGGCGAACTATGCGACAGTGAACCTGGACACAAATACAGTGGCTACCCCTTGTGCCATTCAGGAGCCACCATTCTGAATCTGGTGCTGATTATCCATAAGCCCACTTCTGTTGCTGCTATTGAGAAGAGGCTTCCTCAAAGGAACTTTTTGACATTCGCTAGTATAACTGTTTCTGGGAAAAGAGAACTACGCCCAGCTCTTTCTTTAAAGACCTGTTGGATGCTGGCTCTGGGTAAATGCTCATCCTGGGGTCCAATATTGGTACTGTGGTCAACTATTAAAAAGGGAGACTTATTGGGGTCAAGTGATGAATGGTGTGTTCTTGAACATATCTGTGGTTATTTCTCTATTCCTGCATGCGGACTTAAAAAAAAAAAAAAAAGATGACAACTAGACTAAACTTCACTATAGCTTCCTGATCTGTGCAGCAATGGCTATTAATTCTGATAGGAAAGCCAAGAGGGAGATTCTAGAACTATCACTCCTTTCCACAGTAGCAAACCAAGGGTAACAGGACATCTCTAGGAGGAATCACAGAGATTAGTGCTACCATCAAAGTTTTGAAAGCTACTAGATAGTGATTCTTATCACATCCACATTTAACTCTCCTGTTTGGGTAGTGCGCAACCTCAGTGGAGAATGATGGTGGATTAGCACAAGTCTGTTTGGTCAGTTCAGGCTGCTAAAACAAAGTACCATTGACTGGGTGGCTTCACCATAGAGGTTTACTTCTTACAGTTCTGGAGATTGGAAATTCCGAGATCAAGGTGACTGCAGATTCAATGTCTGGTGAGGGGCTTCTTTCTTGGTGTATAGACAGCTGCCTTCTTGCTGTATCTTCACATGGGGGTGGGAGTGGAGAGACCTCTAGTCTCTTCCCCTTCTTATAAGGGCATGAATCCCATCATGGGACTCTACCCTCACGACCTCATCGAAGCCTAACTGCTTCCCCAAAGCCCCACTTCCTAATACCATCACATTGAGGGTTAGCATTTCAACACAGGAATTTGGGGATTCAGACATAATCAGTCCATAATGCAAGCTTAATTAGGGAATGGCTCTGATAAATTCCTATTAAGTCACTACTGATCCAGCTCTCTATCCCTACCCAGTAAGCAGTAAATCATCAAGTTGTCTCAGGCCAATTAACCATCAGGTACCAGCCACAGTGATCATGTCCCCTTCCTCAGAACACCAAGCTGACGATGGCATTGCTGATACCACTTTGATGGGGCTTGGTGAGCAAGGAGCATTACCCTACCTTTCTTCATAAGACAGATGTATGCTAGAAGGTAGAAGATAAACTTCATAAAAATTCAAGGACCTGCCATCCTACTCCACTTGTCATTGGGTGTCAAGACAGAATTGCAATTGGAATAAAAATGGAATCAATAACTCCCAGAATTAGATGTCAAGATTGATGGAACTTTACTTTTCCTATTAGGGTGGAGATGAACAAGTTATCTGTTTGAGTGATAGAGGAAATAAGTTAAGCTTCCATCTTGCTGTTGTTATTGTTTGGAAATCTAAGTTAGGGGACAAGGGCATGTTCGTGTGTTGAATAACTGTAGAGATGCAATGTGATATATTGCTGATTGAGCTTTGCGCATACAGAGGCTAGAAGCTAAAAACCATTCCCCGTCTTTACAGCGAGGTCCTGGAAGCGATTTAGATTCTGCCCATCAGATGAGCTCAACAGCTCTTGGAGGTAAAAGGAGGCAGAGCCCGTGTTTCTGCTGCTCCTGTGCTCTCGGCTGGCAGCAAGATCGTGAGTGCGTGTGGGCCCAGTCCCGGGGGCCAGCTGTGAGCCATGTAGGTATCAAGAGCCACCGCAGAATGTCTGCTTTGTGCCTGCGAATCATAGCAGGCATGGCCCTGATCTGGATCCAGCGGCATTAGCAGCAGCTTTCTGATCACCAGCAGTTTCCTGGATATGACAGTTACCTGCTGTGACAACTTACTAACCCTGGCAGCAGCTGTGTGGCTCTGGAGCCAGCAGCTTCCTGATTGTAAAGGAGTCAGGAGTTCCTTTGCCGACCCAGTTCTGGGGGGGGTGGGGGTGGGGCGGCAGGGTCACTCCTGAAAGGACAGCTTAGGGTGGTCCTGTTTCAGGATTCTACACAGTCTCCACCAGAGACTGAACTTGGCACAACTCTCCAACCTGTGACAGTGAAAAGCCCTCCCCGCCACTTCCGGTAACTTCCAGTGGCTCGTGCCCAGTTTTGTCTCCGTCTAGACTTCTGCACCGACCAGGCAACCTTAGCGTATGAATCTGGAGGGAGGGCCCGCACCTTTGCAGCCTCACCAGGTTTCCTGACCCGGAAGCTACATAAAGTTCACAAACTACTTGAGATGTGGAAGGCAGGGCTCACAAGAATAGCTACGTTAAGCATCGCGGTCTCCACCAGCTCACTGGTTCTACTTCTAATCTGTCTATTTCTCTAGTCCCCCTTTCTCTTGCTTCAACAACAACAGACCTCCCTCCACTTAGTAACAGTTCTGCTCACACCTGCATCCATCCGCTCACCGTCTCACCTGCTCAGTCATCTCAGTATTTTTCTAGCAAAGACAGCTCTCCTTTTTTTTTTTTTAAAGAGGAATTCTGGAAAATGGCATTTTCTTTGTATAATTATGAAAAGAGTTCAACATCACTAAGTATAGATATAGTAGCTACTATTGTCCATATTATTAATATTATTCGTTGGTGCAGCTGTTCTCTTTCTTAGTATGTAGAATAACATGGCTCTAATCCTTTATTTAGGTTTTCCTTAAAGCAAAACCATCCCTTTATCAGCATCTCTCTGATCCAAACCAGGGGATGACTGCATTTGTTGGCTTTGCTGCATCAACCACAAACCTGAATTCATAAAGGTTTATAAAACAAAGGTTTGTTTTTTTCACTGACGTTTGCCCTGGACTCCAGGGCCTCTGCAGCTGTGTTCTGGCCGTGGGAAGCCTGGAGTTCTGCTGCAGACGTCTCCCCATTCTGGAACCCAGGCAAAGCAGCAGCCCCTAAGCAGGACGTGCCTCTCTCGTGGCACAGGGAAAGAGGGCCGGCGTTAAGCGCACAAGGGCTCTCACACCTTCTGCTGGAACAGTGCACACATGCACCACGCCCACTCGCACTGTCTTAGCCAGAGAAGCCCCATTGCCAAGCTCAGTGTCACTGAGACAGAGAGTGGAGAGACTGAATATGCAAGTGGATACGGGCCAGACCTATGCAATAAAACTCTGACCTTCAACCTCCGCGGCACACAGCCCAGGAAGCCAGACCACAGCCTCTGTGGCAATCGGCCCCAAGTGGACAGAACTTGGTCAACGGCTGCCAGATAAATATATGTATTTTTTTTGCCCCTGCTTCAAACTCAGGATCAACCAGAGAAAGCCAATCACACAACAGTCCCCACTTCCAGTCCGCCCGCCTCCAGCTTCCCCAGGCCAAGGACCTCCAATCGGCATACCTGAAGCCTTCCCTCTCTTTCACTATAAAATAGCTCTCCCACTCCCTGCTGCCTTTGACTCTCTGCCAAGTGCAAGTGATGGAGGCTGCCTGCCTTGCTATATGGCAAACTCTGAATAAATAGCCTGTTTGTTCTCGTTTGGGTGGTCTGCGTATTCCACACTATACACCCCTCCTGGGGTGGCAGGGTGGGGTGGGGAGGGTTACTGCAAATCCCACGGCCATGGGTGAGGATGAATAATCTTCTTTGAAGGAAGGGGAGAAAATACAGAGAGGGGGGACAATGACACAAGCTGCCACAGTTCACCCCCTGGATCAGGAAGAGCTGCTTTCCTCCTCTCCACATGCAAAACTCCATTCAATTTATGACGGCCCACTGCACAGTCTCTACTTCACAGCTGGGTATATGTCTACGTCTTTGGCAACATATGGGCTAAAACACAAGCTAGGTAGGCAAGATATAATAGCAGTCAGGAATAAGGCAACAGCAACAAACGCTCTTCAGAAAGGGACGCATGGGAGGTGACCGCTGTGGAGCAGTCCCTTAGCAAATAACAATTCTAAAATCCCCTGGGCACGGGTTGCAAAGGCCTCCTCCTCCTCTGTGAGGAGGCGATGCTCCTAGACTGGGTTCTGGTTCCACTTCTTGGAAGTAATGCTCCAGCCCACTTGACTCCAGGACTCCGGGCTCTGCTCTCCGAAAGGCTCTTCCTTTTTCATTGTCCTCCTCGAATGCATTGAAAGAGGTCACTGGATAATATGCCCTCCTTTGGGGCTGAGCATTGTTCAAGAAAAAATGATTCTGATATTCGTAAAAATGCTAAGGAAGACTTTATTCAGGACGATTTGCAATAGGTGCCGTGACTGTGTTGGAGAGAAACTGGGCTGAATTCCGAATACAGGAAGGACCAGTGCGGATTTACAGTCATTGAGCAGAAGGAGGAGGTCAGGATGGGAAATCACGGAGAGAAAGACATCAAGGGATAACAGATTCTCGCTGAAGGCAAGCCAGGTTGTTCAGACACCTGTGGTGGGAGATAAAGAATCATTTGATCAGATATTGAGGGCGATCAGATATGAAGGGAGGGAGGCAAGGAGGAGGGACCTAGTTAAAAAGAGGACTTCTGAGAGTTTTTGTCAGCTTCTTTCTGTCTCTTTTCTGCCTGTAGATATTCAAAGATCCAAAGGTTTACTTCTATGTCTTGAATAGTAGTGGCCTTTTTAAATTCAGGCTTGTGGCTGGACACGCGCCCCCACCCCCCGCCCCCGGGTTTACACACACACAAACACACACACAACCTCTGAAAAACCAACAAACCAAAAGCTCTGTTGGCTTTATATCTATCTGATTCCAGTTAGATCCATGTGCCAATAGCCACAGCTACACATTTTTCAAGACCTGCCCCTCTCTCCTGACAAGCAGTGTGAGCTTATTGGATTTTATTAGAAAGACATGCCCTTATCTCTTTTCTTTGGGCCATTTTATCTAGCTGAAAGGATTTCTTTGTAGGGTTAGGGTTATACCTTAATACATTTAGAGGTTTAAACAGGGGGTCTGGTAACCACACCCCTTGATTTATCCTTTCAACCCAAGATTAAGTTTTAATTGGCCTCTGTTGCCCAATGTCTTTCTACATTTTATCTTTTACTGGTAGATAAGAGAAACAATAACATATTTCAACCCTGCAAGTTTCAACACTTCTAAATTCTCCTTTTCCTCTCATCTCTGCTTGGCCACTTCTTTTCTGAGCTCATTTCTTCTTTATAGTTACTTGTCAAATGCATCTAATAACAACCACAGCACAAGAGTAACATTCTATTACTACATCTTAACTGAGAGCCACAAGTATATTAGGTGTATTATCTGCCTTCAAATTGTTGCGAAAAGCATTATACCAAACATTAACCTCTGCACATCATAGATGACCATTTTCCCCACCCTTAATTAAGGTTTCCTTGTTACATACTGGCCAGAGGGCAATGCCACATCTTTTAGGACTTCTGTTACGCAGAATTTCACTCCCGGTACTTAGTCAGCTTTGCTGTGATAACAAATGATCCCCCAAATCCCTGTGGATCAGAAAATAAAGTTTTACTCAGCACTCATGTTACCTAAAGGGTGCAGGTAGATTTGATTCAACTGTCCATGGCTTCTCATTATCAGACCCATGTACATAAAAGACAGTATTATAGCCAACTGTTTAGTGGCATCTGTCACATCTGCTCAAATATTATTGGCCAAACCCCACACCAATGGAACGAGGACGCATACCCCTCAGTGGGTGGGAACCGTAGGTAAAAATGTACCATATTCTCACAAGGAAAGAGGAGCACATAAATGGAGAAATAATAAAATGAACCACATTGGAAAAGAATAGAATTATTTGGGGAATACGTTTTTCTCTCTTAATACTGACAAAGCAAGATTATTAATAAGTGAATTTAAAATCCCTACTTAAACTTTGCTAAGAAGAAAAAGGGAAAAAAGGCTGTGTGATTTCCTTTTGCTCTTGATTTGCATTGTTTTTCACTCCCTCCTTAGTCGCACATAAAGCATAATATGTCACATGGAATAAGAGAAAAAAGTGCTCCCCATGAACTCTGCTCACCCTGCATTCCTAAGACCTAGACCAGGGAACAGTTGGGTGGCAATGAAAGGGTAGAACGGTGGGTCCCACCTTCAGAGACGTGGACCTAGTCCACCTTCTACAGTGTATAGACTTCCACCATCAGACTAAACCAGTTCCCGGGATACCAAGCAGATAATAAGACCACATCTATCTTTCAATAACAAACGTTCTCAAATTATAAGACTAATATGCCCACAGGTCAGTAGCTAACCGCTCAATTGGCCTCTGTGATAGCCTCTTCCTACGGTCCGATTTTGGGAGCAGAAACTCAATCTTACGTCCTGAACAGAGCAACTGCTAGCTTGTTAGGTGCAGCTTTCTGCCAAAGCGGAGAAAGGCTCTCCTCTCTAGGTGGACAATCTACAAGAAGAACCACTAAAAAAAGAAAAGATGCCTCTCCCTTTCATTTGGTGAATTAGTAAAAGGTGGTTGCACATGGCTTAACTAAAGAAAGTACCTTTGTGGGATTAAAAAAATGGATTCCCCACACCCAACTCCCAGCAAAGGTAGCCCCCCTCCAGGGTTTCAGCGGAGCCAGTGCAATGTGGCTTTGACTGCAGCCCCCTACCCCACTCCTCCCGGACCACGTGCCTTTGTTCAGCACACAGAAACACAATTATGAGTGACAGCCCTGCATTTGACATTAAGCGTGGGATGCAAAAAGGTCTCATGTAAAACCTGTCCAAATGAATATTTTCCCCCAATAAATTTCATTCTCAGCTTCTGCAGACTGGCGTTGAGTGGTTTAATTAAACTCCACACTGATGTGAGCCAGTCACTTGTACCCATTCTCTATTGAGAAAGGAGCCTTAGGTCTGAGCACAATAAGACCTTTCTCTTCCGTGCAGGTGATATGTCATGTTTAGTGCCCTCCGATGGAGTTATTTACGCACGTCCTTAATGCACAACCAAACTGGTGAGCTGGGGGCTTTCGGGTTTGCTTCCCTCTCTCCTCTTTCATTGTTGTTTTGCATTTGATTCTCCTCTCTGGTTCAATCCTCCGCATTCAGATCTTTACCTCCTCTTGCCAACTGCCAGTAAGAGTACACTTGAAAACGTTTGCAGGATTTTCTCCAGACACCTGCTGTCAAGGACCACATGCAGGAGACTGGTACAGTAATGGCCTCTCATTAGAGAGATTTGCCATATGCTATTATAAAGAAGTCATTCTTCAGCTCCTTCGCTTCACACAGCATCATACTCAGCAGGGAAAATGTACAGATTATTTAATGTTTCACCACACTCACAAATGGAGTTTTAACAAAAAATGATCAACGAACTACGACTATTTACTTTTGGGAGAAGCCAGTGTCAAAGCACTGAGCAGCCTCCGCTGTAACGTGAGCTCTAATTTTTCACGTTTGTGCAGTATCCACTCCGGCGACGTGTGTGTTCGACGTGCAGAAAGAGTGGCTGCTGACTTGTTTTTCTTAAAATATACCGACTCACAGTAGAAGCAGTCATGAATAATCTAGGACCACTCATCAGAAGCCACCCAAAGCACATCGAATGGAAAATAAAAATAAATGAATCCATGTTAAGAACTTGCTCAGTTCTGAGATTTATCAGTGCCATTTGAAAACTGACTTTCCCAATAATACTTTTTTGAAAAAAATGTTAACATTAAAGAAACTCATCTATTCACTTAGCAGAGGAAAATCAATGTGGTTGCTAACTTCACTGTGACCAAATTGAGTTCATAAGGCTTTAATAAGATGGTTATAAACTGTCACCACGTTGTGGTCCTCCTGAGGAGTCTACAAGCAACAATCGACAAAAGGGTGCTCTCCGGGCCTTGTCTTTTTCAATTTTATTTGGTGTGAAGATAAAAACATGATTTCACACCATCAAAGGTCCAGAAGCAGGGAGGGCTGTGGGCTTGCGTAAGTCAGTGGCCAGTGACATTCTCGGTTCCCTCCTCTCACTGCTGCTGGCTTTCTTCTCAGGCTGGTCACAAGGTGCCTTCGGCCATTGCCGCGCCCGTGTCCTGACAGAATACGGATGATAACTTCTTCTCTTCTATGGAGCTCTCTTAGGAGCAGGAAGATCTGTCCTAGAGATTTCTGCGTCTCAATCCCAAACCACCTCTGGCAAAAGAAATGGGACTGACCTTACGCACACCAGGCCCTGTGCTGGAGCTGCGGAGGGGCCACTTCTCCCTGGCCACGGGGCTTTGTGGTGGTGCGGGGCAGGGCAGGGGATAATTTCACAAACCTGGGTTTCTGAGAAAAACGGAGAAAGAAAATGGATGCTAAATGAGGAACCAATATGACCTTTTCTGATAGCTACGTGTATGCAATTAGCTTAATAAATCATAGTAAAAGTGTCTCCAAAGCTACTACTAAAATACTGATTATAAAAACAAAAAGCTCTTCCTTCTCAGGAGATTATCCAGTCTTTTTTCCCACAAGATTTAATATTTTTTAAAAAACAGAAAAGAAATGCCCTGTACAACTTAGGGATGCACTTACTTACTGGGCCATTCAACCTCAAAACTAAGAAACTTGTCACTATCTTCAGAGTAGATATTTTGGTTCCTTTTAATTGCTGGATACTCACAACAGGGAAAGCTAAGTGGATTGTTGGTCAGTATGAAGACTTACTGAGAAGCTAAATAAACATGCATTTTCTCAGAAGATAAGGAAGACATTATCAGCTAACTGCCATCTATGATTTTTTTCTGATGGCACAGCTACCAATGCACATATTTTTGGATCATGTAAGTATTCTTCAAGTTTTTTAAATAGTCTAATATCATGCTAAGCAAAATATATTCCTTGGACCAGCTGCATCAGCACCATCTAGAAGCTTGTTTAAAATGCAAAATCCTTGGCCCAACCCCTACGTACAGAATCTGCATTTTGACAAGATTCCTAAGAGATCCATAGGCACACTAACATTCCACTGAGAAACTACTGTCACATACATTTAGCTATTCCCTTGACCCCTGACATCTGCAGGACACATATATATATACATAATGTGAAACCTAGCAACTACAGTATACTGTAACTTGAGAAACTAAGAAATCTATATCGTGGGCCCAGAAAACAAAATTCTTGCCTATCTCTTATCTCTGTTCCATTAACCCAAACATCAACATTCCATTTAAACTCACTGACTTATACATGAAAGATGCCAGAAAAGTGCCTGATCCCTTCTTCTGATCACATTAAAAGCATCTGGACACGTGGACATGGGTTTGATGGTACGCGGTGGGAAGACTAAAAATCAGAACTCGCTTGGAACCATTGAAATAAATGCCACCACTGTGTCCATCGTGTATGGATTCAGAACAATATGGAGACCGACACATGGCCGGTGCCTCGTAAATACCCCGGTGTTAAATTTTTTAAGAGATAATAAGGCTAAAGTTACACACTGAAGTCTGTTCCTATGATGTGGTCATTTGGACAAGTTCAGTGTGTTCAGGCTTATCTACCCCACAGTTAGCACACTCCCCTGCTTGGCATTCTTTTCTCTTTTCCTCGAAAAGCCTTTTCTGGAGAAGCTTCAGATCAGAAGCCAAAGAAAATTCAGCTCAATTTGCCCGGCTCCCCACGGAGCCCCCAAAGACTGAAGGCTTTCATTCCCTTCTCTCCCACGTCACTTCTGCCCACGCATTAGCCACCATCAGCGTCTCCCTGGCTTTCACGACGAAAAAGCTGCAAATGTGCCGGGTCAGTCCAGACTCGGTTAGAAGGCTGTGCTTTAATTCCTTCGGCATTTGCTTTGCTTTGCTTTATCTGTTGTTGCAGTTGTTCTGTTTTAGTGCACTCTATTGATAAAAAAAAAAACTATATATATATATATATATATATATATATATATATATATATATATAAAATCATAGATGTATAAAGGTAGGGTCAAATCTACAAAGGTAAGATCTAGAAATATATAGTCCCCCACACCTCAGCTCCCCCCCCACCTTGCCCTTTACCTGTTCTTTGACAAATTCTCCTTCCACACCATGACTTTATAATATTTCATTTTTCTCCTACACTCAGGCCTACGCTTTTCCTCTGAACAGATGACCTTGCCTCCTGCTTCAAAGAAATCTGAGGCTTCCAGTTGAGAGCGCTTTTGGCTTCTGACCCATCCACTCCCGTTTCTACACATCCCTATCTTAACTTCCTTTCTCCATTCGCTTCATATCCCATTTCCAGTTCCAGACTCATCCCTTTACCTGGACTCTTGATCCCTTCAGTAGTGGGCTGAACAGTGGTCCCTAAAAAAATATGTCCATGTTCAAGTCCCTGTAACTATGAATGTTACCTTATTTGGAAAAATGGTCTTCAAAGATGGGATTAAGTTAAGGATCTTGACATCATTCTGAATTATCCATGTGGGCTCTAAATTCAATAGCAGCTGTCCTCAAAAGAGAAAGGTGGAAGAAGATTTGAAAAAGCCAGAAGAGAAGACACAAGCACATAGAGGACAAGGCAATGTGAAGGCAGTGATGAAGACTGAAGTGATAGGGCCATGTGTCAAGGAATGCCACGAAAAGCCAGCAACCACCAGAAGATAGAAGTATGGCTCTCCCCAACCCCCCAGGCTCCAGAGAGAGGTAGCCCTGGCAACACCTTGATTTCAGACTTCTGGCTTCAAAAACTATGAAAAGACTACATTTCTATTGTTTTAAGCCACGAAGTGTTTGTGAGGACATTTTTCATTGCTTTTTTAAAGAAAGAGGAAGGAAGAGAGAAAAACATCAATGGGAGAGAAGCATCAATTGGTTGCCTCCTGCATGTACCCAGACTAGGTATTGTACCCACCTGGACTGGGGAGCAAACCCACAACCCAGGTACGTGCCCTGACCAGGAATCAAACCCACAACCTTTCAGTTACAGGATGACACTCCAAACAACTGAGCCACACTGCCCAGGGCTCTTCCATTTTAAAATATGTTAAAAAAAAAAAAACATTTAAGAAACTCAAAAAGGCAAAACAAAACACTTGTTAAATGTGTTAAGGAAGGACTGTATGTGTGGGTGTGCTGCAGTGAAACAGAATGAACATAGCGCCTCTTCCTCTTGCCCCCATTTTACATAAGGGTAAGTAATTAAAAACATTTTAAAATAAAGTAAGCAAGTGTGATAAACTATAGTATAAATGTTGCATTATTATTTAAGGTAAAGTGTTCAGAGAAAATTCTAACATGGTTTGGAGCACTTTGAGCTGACGTGTAGACTTCCCAAGGCAGACAAAATTTCACAAGTAATGTTAGAATACTGCATTTAAGGTAGGTAATGAAACAAAACTCACGATATAGATCTTACCAGCCAGGAAGCAGGGAGTCTGCATGAAAGTTGTATATCACCTAAGCCAACAAACAGGGAGCGCTGGATCTACACTCAAAATAGATTCTGCAATAATTTTTACAAAAAAGCGAGAGAGAGAGAGAGAGAGAGAGAGAGATTCACCATAGAATTGTTTTAAATATCAAATTCTATGGATTTAAATTACAACTCACATTATAAACATATGATCTCCCAACTTTTCATAAATGTGGACATTTTGATATCCCTCGATTTCAGATCAAGTTTAGAGTCATGATGACAATTCAGAGACCTAAGTTTGTGCTGGGAACTTGAGCTTTGACGTCACACTTGCTTTTAAGCTGTAGAGAATTGTCACACAAATTGGGGGAAAATTGAGCCCTCAAGTTTCTGTAAATCATGAATTGAAATAGAGATTAGGTAAATTTTAAAAATAGTTGACCCCATTTGTACAGTACAAAATACTTTTTAAAAAAATTATCAAGGTTCACCTACTACAGAATCTTTTTGGAAGTTCTTTTTGCTAATGGAAGAAACTGTCAAAACCAGTTTAGCTACGTGAGACCAACTGTTGATTCTCTTCCCGCCCCCTTAGAATTCATTTGGAGATAAATTTATGTGTGAGTGTATGTGTATATACTTTATGTCTGTATCAGTTATTACGTACACCTAGTAAATAACTTAGCTGTTTTATGACACTTCTTGAACCACTAGTAAATAACTAAGTGGCCACAAGAGTTAGAAAACAAAAGCAATCCAAAAATGGAGGGTGGAGGCCGCTGAGCAATTATAAGTTGCTCAAAAGACTATCTTGGAACGATGCAAGAGGAAAATCTGAGAACATTTTCTTCAAAAGAAAAATAAAAGAAAATAGAGCATGCAACTTCGTAGCTCAACTCGTGCCTAATCTCCTTGTGTGGGATTTTTTCATTCCAACATGTAGCTCCCAGGACAAGCACAGAGCAGTCCCTAAATCATGTTCATCTTCTGGGGATAATATGTAACAGACACAGGCTTCCTTAAGGAGGCATGCAGGTCAGGGCAAAACGCCATGTGTTATCTCCCATCCTGCAAATCCAACATGTTCGGACAGATAATACCTCGTGAAAATGACCACTACTAGCCACCATGCCAGAGAAAAGAAAGGCTGAAGGTGTCACAAGAGAACATGTGACTCGGGGAATATGGGAGGAGTAAAGGGACTCTCGTAACTGCTTGGGACTTGTACAGACTTTATGTGGGGTTCATTTTCTTCTTTACGGGGTGGTGGGCACCATCTTCCTTGCCCTTACCATGACCTCACTGAGGAAGCTCTGGGGCTGGTCCTCCAGTGTCAGCACCGGAAACCACCAAAGCAGCAAGTCCCTGCTACAGCCATGCCACAAACTTCCTGTGTGGCTAATGTGGCACCTGAAGGACACCCCAGATTTCTACTCCTATTGTAATCTGACAGATGCATATACAATAGATGATGTTGTCTTTGAAAAAGAGCATTCAAATATCTAGAACATCAATCCTCTGTAGATTGCCTTACCTCCTTTCCCTCTGTTTCTACGCATCTCAAAGTCATTTCAGAACCGAAAAGAAGCAAGACAGCATTATCACTGTTGTGCTCCAGCTTAGGGGAAAGACAAAGAATGGATAGAAACCTCCATTCCCAAGCACAAGGTGTTTATAGCAGCCATTCTGTAGTTTTCTGGAAACCCTCTCCAGGTGGTATATATTTGAAGCTGTAAGGTGCAAGTGCTGGAGAAAGCCCAGCTCTTTTCACAGTGAAATGGCCTGTTATTCTCTGGGAAGAAAGGAGGTGTTTCTCTGAGACCACCATTACACCTGCTATGCTTTGCTGAAATTCAAACCACCCCCACCGCCTGACCCCCGTCTCTCCCACCTGGCGAGCAAAAACACAGTTGGGTCTGCTGCGGGGGAAGGGTTAAAATATAACCATCTTGGTTCCTGGGTAAATAGCTCTTGCAAATGTCTATGGTTTTCTGTGTATAACCGAATTTGGGTCTAACTATATATATGATGGAGGTACCTGAACAGTTGCGCTCTAATTCACACACACACACACACACACACACACACACACACACAAATTTAAAGCTATTTGGCAAGGCATTTTGTTTTTAACATTAGTGAAATGCAGCCTAACAGTGTTCTCACTGTAGTCCTGCCTAAAAGTGATCGCTTTTCTGTACTTTTCCTATGACAAATTTATTTTCCCTATATGCTTTTGTTGGCTAGAAGCTCTGGCATGACCTGACTGACAATGAGCCAGAAGATCTGAGTTTGGGGGAAATGCACAGCTCCCAAGCCTTGGCACGTAGCAGATAAGTGCAAACGCTGGGCATGTGAGGAGAGCCCTGTGTTGGCCACCCGGTGCACCAAAGAACACCACAGACACTGGGTGAAAATGGCATACCCCACAGCTCGGGGACAGAAATGCAGTTAACAGTGTGTGTGTGTGTGTGTGCACGCGCATGTGTGTGTGTGTGTGTGTGCGTGTGTCTGAAACAATTGCTAAAACTTCCATCGGCTTTGTTAGCTCAGCAAGGGGGTCACATGTTACAAAAGGACGCTATCAGCCCACAGTAAGGATGAAAGCAGAAAGGATTGAAGATTATCCAAAACCATGGATTATGGAGGTATTTTCACAGCAAATTCTTCAAAGAACATATATGGAAGCTACAGTGGCAATCTAATTAGGGCATTAGCATTTGACCTTGATGTTTTAATCTAATACTCTGTAATTTAATCATAAGCAATGCACACAAGACAAGCACTACATAAGAGGTGATATCAAGGTATATTAGCATACGCGATCTAGAAAAGAGATCCAAAGATTCCCAGTTGAGTTAACAAAAGTGTGCATGGGCATGCGCACATACTCACATGAAATTTTTGTCGTTTGTGTGTGTGTGTCTGCTCTCGCTCTAACAAGAGATGAATAGTTATGGCATCTGGCATGTGATTAAGCCTATCACCTCACCAGCATGGCAAAGGTTTGTAAAATTTTTCTGGACCACGATTGTCTGAGAACAGCTGAATGATCAAAGTTCTTCCCAGAAAAACAAACACACACCCAATCTTACACATCATTTCAGAGACTGCACAGAACTGCGTCAGGTATTACTGACGGCATAACAAATCAACCCAAACGGAATAGCCCACATCAATGCTATTTACCTGAAAATTCTTTGGGCCAACCATGTGGGCTGGGCTCAGCTGAGCAGTTCTTCTGGTTTTGTCTGGGTACCCCCTACTTCCTGGATGAGCCAGAGGTGAATTATGGGTGCTGCTTATGCCTCTGGGTGCTGGCTCCTAGAGGCTCATTTTCATGTGGTTTATCATCCTCAGGCAAGTTGCCTGGACTCAGTTGCATGTGTAGACAGGTGTCCAAGAAAAAGGTGAAATGCTCAAACCCTCTTAAGGCCTAATCCCAAAATCGGTTCTACTGCCTCATTCTTCTGACCAAAGCACTCACCAGGTCAGCCCAGACTCAAGGAGCTGGAAAACAGACTTTGCCTCTTGAGGTAAGATGTTATCAACATACAGCCAAAGGTATTATTACAAGGAGGGATAGAGAAATTGGAACCAATATTTCAATCAATTTATCATCTTCATCATGAACCTAGGTTAGCAATTTTCTGCAATTAAAATGTAGCATAAGGGTTGAAAGAAAAAGCAGGGGCTATTTCTTCTGTGATATACAAGTACAGAAATCAATAACTCTGTTGGACATTCCAGAAAGGGTCCTTATGTCAAGTCCAGAGCCAGTAGAACACCTTTTTCGAATGGCAAGCAGAAAACCTTCTGTGTTTTTTTTCTTTTTCTTCTTCTGAAAAATGTTAGAAAATAAATATGCTCGGACTGCACAGCCATTCTCAGCGGTGCAGATAGACTCTTAAGAAGCTACACCATCGTCTCTCGAGACGGACGGCTGCCGACGACATAGCTGAAAGTTCTCACTTTGCTATTGAAACAGATCATCATGGATCATAGACATATTTAGTGGGTTGAATGTTAGCAATAGTGATGGACCGAGGAAAGTTGACACTGGATATTCTAAATGTCTGTGTCAGCTTCTATGTCCAACTGTATGGGACTGTATGTCATGCTTTGGGGATCCTATAGAGAGTAACACTAACATATCCTGCTAAACCAGAACCCTAGAAGTCAGTATTTCCATAAAGCACAGGAAAACTGCAGGACAACAAAAATCCAAGTTAGGAAATATTGAACTCATAACGTACCTTGAGTGTGTGATGACTGAACCAGTGATTGGCATGACATCATCAAAAATCAGCTGTCAGGAGGTTGGAGTATGGTCATATTTTCTTCCCCTAAAAAGAAGAGCAAAAAACTGACTGTAAGAAATTGGGTAAATAACTGAAAATAGTAGTTAACTGAATTTAGAAAGATGTAAGTCCTTTATTCAGGTACATTTAGTTTGCATCAAGTGTCACCTTGCCATTACCCAGGGGTATGTATGTCTGGTGAGACAAGGTCTTCTTTGATACTCCAAGGCTCTAATTCTGGTTACATTATTTTTTTCTAAACTGTAAGCGAATTGGGGTGATGGCTGAACCCAATTGGATGAAATCTCCAACTCGTCTCAATTCCCTCTCTATAATTCTATTTGGGGTTTCTGCTGCTGCTGTATCACAAGTTACTACAAATTCAGTGGCTTAAAAACAACACAAGTCCGTTATCTTACAGTGCTGGAGGTCAAACAGGTCTCACTCGGTTAAAACCAAAGTGTCAACAGACTGCGTTCCTCTCTGGAGGCTCTAAGCGAGACTCTTTTTCTTGCCTTTTTTGAACTTTTCCAGGCCACCTGCATCCCTGGGCTTGTGGGCTCCCTCCATTTTCAGAGCCAGCAATGGCTGGTTGAGTCTTCCTCATATCACACCACTCTGGCACTGATTCTTCTCCTACCTCCCACCTTCACCTTTAAGAACCCCTAGGCTTGCATTGGACCCACCCAAATAAATCCTAAATAGTCTCCCTATTTTAAGCTTAGCTAATCGGGACCCTTCAACCTGTCTTCTACCTGAATTCTCTTCGCCATGTAATGTGACATATTCACAGGGTTCCGAGACTAGGACATGGATGTCTTTGGGCAGCCATAATTCTGCCTGCCATCCCACTTCTTTTCTCAGGATACATTAGATAGTCATGCCTATCAGTGCGAACCAATTCCTCCCAAGAGAGGCTTTGCAGCACATGCTATGATATCAAGGAGAGTTTCTTTATGATCGCCAATTGCATCTTTCCAAAGCAAATTCTAAAAATATCAACTATATCATCACTGAAATGTAAAAGAAAATGTATCACGGTTTTTCAACTATAAGAAGGGTCATTTGAAAGAATATAATTGGAGTAGTTTATATATTATTGATAAACTAACCCCAGAATCAATTCAGTACCACATGCTTGATTGATTGGTTCCTTGATTTACTTACTACAAACCCTCTGTAAGTCCTCTTCTTGTTTTTACCCCTTTATTTATCTGCAAACTATGTATGCAGCAGTATTTGCTGCCTATTTTAAGGTAGAGCTCAATGTCTTGGTTAATTTTTTTTTTTCAGATTACTAAATAAAAATCAGCAAGGTTAGTCTTTGTTCTCAACTTATAATAAACTGGCATGAAAATGATTCTACTCATTTTAAGCAGAAATGAGGATTATTTATGTTTTGTGAGCAAATTCTTTATCCTCTCAGAGAGAGGCAGGAGTTCTAAGGCCAGAGAAAAGGAAAAGATAAACTAGAAAATAAGAAATGAGAAAAGAAAAAAAGATGAGCATTGTGATTGTGAATAAATGAGAATATTAATTTCCTTGGGACTTAAACAGTGGTTATATAGTAGCTGCCTTCTTTTTTCACTAGGTATGACAATTTAAAATATTGGTATAAAATAGCATAATGTGGTATTAAAAGCTTAAGGCAATGTTAGAATAAATTAAAGCCAACTTGAAAGTAGGGTCATTATGTGAAGGAATAGGGTGCGTGTGTGTGTGTGTGTGTGTGTGTGTGTGTGTGTTTGTGTGACATAGGGTCATTATGTGAAGGAGTAGGGGGTGTGTGTGTGTGCGTGACATAGGGTCATTATGTGAAGGAGTAGGGTGTGTGTGTGTATGTGTGTGTGTGTGTGACATAGAAAAACTATGTCTCCATTAAGAAATGTTCACTCAAAAATAATGTGGCATGGTTTAGCTATTCCCATTCCAAGTAGAAATTTGGGAGGAAAACACAGTCATAAGTGTGGACAGTAACTATATTCATATAAATCATGGGTGGTCTTCTAGTTTGTTCAGTGTCTCCTCCTCAGCTTAGTTCTGATCAAAGAGAAGACCTTTCCATGCACACAGGACCATCTGCATTGCCCCAATCAAGCCCTCTTTCATTCCACTCCTTTCACCTGGAATAGCTTTCCCACTTTTTCTTCAGAAGAATCCCCACTCCACCTTTAATCTTGAATTTAGGCATCACTGTTTCTGAGAAGCACTCCCTGGCAGCACCCCACCTGTATATTTCTATAAAGGTGTGCTCCCTTTTACCCCTACACTTGCCACATTGTAGTAGAAACAACTGTTCACTTGTCCTCCTCCACACCGCTCCCAAATCCATCTTCCTTCTACTTGGAGGCCAGGTCCTTACAGTTTTCACCATTGTAATGTCAATGGCTGACACATAGTGCATAATCTATAATTGTTAGTTGAGTAAATAGGTAAATGCACAATAAATAGATGAAGAAAGAACGGCAGGGAGAGATGGAAGAAGTCTGGGAGAAAAGGTACTTAACCATGCCCAACCGTAAACGTTTCTGAGTCTACAGGAGAAGGTCCACTTCTCACCATCCGTGATTTACAAAGAAGGTGTGCATTGACAGACCTTGGCCATTCTCAGCAGTCCATTTCCACAAAAGAGCACAGACTATACAGCGCTCTCCTGTGTAATTGAAGGACCATTCCATTCAATGACTAGCAAGCAGCCAGTGTGACTGCGTGAAGAAGAAACTTTGAAAGACAATTAATTTGCTTCTACCAAGGAGAGATGGAGTAAGTAGAGAGGTGATCTCTCTTGATGATTTTGATAAGGAATTTGATTATTTCACCAAAAAAAAAAGTGAAAAATATTTAGAAAAGTAGGTTTGAGGCCACATGCATGTTAAAGGAGTGACTGACTGATATGGGGGTTGCATTCAAAGGGCATTTATCAGTGATACAATATCAGTTTGGAGAAGCCTTTCCAGCTGTGAGTACATTTATCTTTACTAATGTCCAGAGTAAAGAAACTGAAAATATACAATTGTTTGTGTTCTGTTAAAAATGACTGATGAAATGGATAAATTTCCTGTAAAATGGGGTGGAAAATGAAAAGACAAAAGAAGTATATATTTAGAAACCAAGATAAATAATTCATACGCAGAATAAAGCACAGTTGACAGAAAAAGCATAAGTACAAAAGAAAACAACTGGGAGATAAGGGGCAAGACTTAGATTTGTCCTTGAGCAGAACGAGTTAGCAACATGATGCCCTAAACCAGTTGTGCTCCAGGAGGGATGATCTTGTTGCACAGGGAACATTTGACAACGTCTGGAGATGTTTTTGACCATCAGGATTGGGGAGGGTGTAACTGGCAGCTAATGGATAGAAGCCAGGGGTCCTACACACAATCAAACTTTCAACAAAGAATTATCTGGTCCCAATTTTCAATAGTGCTAAAGTTGAGAAACACACAAATGGGAAACTTACATGATAGAGGACTACATTAAAATGAATGATAGGCCTTTAAAGTTTCCCCTCAACAATATTCCATACCAAATTCTTATTAGAGTATCATGTTTGATTGAGGGTGTTACCCTTTAGAAAGTATAGGCTGTGAAGGATTGGAAATAGACTGTCTTGCTCTTCTGCTTTTGCAAGGAACCTGATGCTATTACTCTGTCTCCCACCTATTTGAAAGATCTGGAAATAATTCATGTCTGTTTTGAAGCTGAGTTCTGCATCTCGGTATACCATAAAGAAAATCTAAGATTCCTGGATTAAAAATGCTCACAAATACACTGCCTTAAAAAAAAAAAAATCTCACAAATAAACAGGTTTCATAAAAAGCTGAATTAAGTTTAAGTGAAATGTTCTGGAGAATTGAGAAGTTAATCCTCAATTATGTGCTGAAAGAAAATCTTTAAAAGTTAAGACACATAGAAAAATATCAAATATACTGAAAATACAAATACCACAAAACTCTAAATGAATGAGCCAAAAATCTTACATTACCAACATCAAACTATCCCAAAGGCTCAACATGTTTTAATAATATGCATTTTATAGTTAGAAATGTGGTAAAAAAAAAAAAAAATGAAGAATGAGGGATTCCAAAGCAAAGTAAACAAATCTTCAAGTCACTCGAGAGTAGACAACAGTTAGAAAAGGGATAAGGTGCTGGAAATGAAGTTAGAAGTGATCATTTTAAAAAGTGGGAAATGACAAGCAAGTTTTTGTGGTGAGAAGAGTTTATTTTCTTGAAGCCACATTGCACAAAATGACACAGTGGAATCATTTTGTGTGGTCCTGTTCATATTTCCATTGGATAGGCCCCGTGCTGATTCCGCGATATGTTTTGCAGCCAAATATGACAAAATGTGACTTGAAGCAAAATATGTATAAAATACTGTTTATTATTTAAATTTCAAAACAAATATTACATTCAGAGTAAGAACCACACTAGTTAAGCATTATAAAACACACCCTAAGTATGTAGGGCCATAGCTTTAGTCCAAACATTTTCCAAATGTCCTTTGATGAGAAAGCTGAACTTATAATATTATTTTGTTCATTAACCTGCTCAATAGCACAAATGCAGTAAATTCTACTTTGATAATATATCATCCGATGACTAACAGGGCGTAACTTGAATTATTGTAACATGATTTGATTTGAAAATGGAGAAGAATGCGAAAAGTCTTCAGACAAATTCTTTTTAGCTCATAGCCAGCAGATTTAACCTCTTCGTCAACAAAATCTTTTCCCAGAAATATCAACACGAAAGTAAGTTCTTCCTTAGACTTTCCTTCCCTCGGCAGTAGGGATAAGAAAGACCCAAATGTGTCAAATTGTAATTAATTAGGAATTGAACATAGTCAGCATTTTCTAAATCAATGCTTTTCTCAATTCTGAAAAATTATCTGATTATATACAGATAAGTATTCCCTCCCTTATCGCGGGTATTACATTCTAGAACCCCCTGTGAAGGAGGAACCTTACATTTATTCTACACTCTTAAACCTGCGTAACTTTAACAACATACGTATACAGTACCGCAAAATCCTGTGACATAGCAAAAAACCTGCGATAAATAATTAAATATAATATTTTTTTAAATCCCGCGGTACAGTGAGGCCGCGATAAGTGGACCGTGACACAGAGGGACGGCTGTATCGCCAGTGCTCTCTATCTCTTCCAACTCCTTTTCTGGAACTCCTCACGAAGCAAAAGTTAGATTTCCTCATTTTGATTTTTAAATTAAAATTCAATTAATTTTAAATTAAAATTCATGCTTTTAACCCCGCTTTCTTACTTTTTCATTTCCCTCCTCTGCTGCATTATCATCTCCTCAGATTTTTCTTTCAGTTCACTAAGTCTTTCTTCAGTTCCATCTGATATATAATTTAACCTACCCATTGTTTTTTGGTGTACCCAAAGACTATATTTTTCATTTCTAGAAGTTCTCTTCAGTTACTTTTCAAATCTACCGTTTCTTTATTGATAGCATCTCTTTAAAATGTTTTATTTCTTCTTTTATGCCATTAATTATTTAATTTCTTGTAAAATATTAGTTGGTGATTCTTTTTAAAATTTTTCTCACCATTTAAATCATGGAAGAACAAAATTCCAGCCATGAGTGGGCTGTGTTGATGTGAGACATGGGCCCCCTCACTTCAAATACACACCTATGATGAATGAAACAAAAAGAAATAGCTGTGTTATAAATTTAAAATGGGAAATATGCAGGTGCTAGGAATGAAGAAGAAATTTGAAGCGTGGTGTTATAGGTTAAGTTGTATCCTCCCCAAAATTCATACATTGAAGTTCTAACATCCAGTACCTGAGAATGTGATAGGGAAAAAGGTTTACTGCAGGTGTAATTAGGTAAGTTGGGATAAGGTCATACCCTAATCCAATACACTGTTATCTTTACAAGAAGGGGAAGTTTGGACAGAGACACACACACACAGTAGGACACCATGTGCAGATGAAGGCAGAGATGGGCCTGATGCCCCTACAAGAGCAAGGACACCGCTGATTGTCAACAACCCAATCTGAAGCTAGGTGACAGCCTGAAACAGATTCTTCCTCGCAGTCCTTGGAATGAACCAACCCTGGTGACACTGTGATCTCAGACTTCTAAGCGCCAGAACTGGGAGATACTAAAGTGTTGTTTGAGCTACCTAATTTGTGGTGCTTCGTTACAGCAACCCTGGAAAACTTATCTAAGTGGTAAGCTGAAGCCAAAGATACGGGGCTCACTGGGTAATAAAAACCAGTGGTGAGCCTGACTCTAGGAACTAGAGTTTTCAGTCTGGGAAAAGAAGGGAATTCAAGGATAGACCTTGTGCCCTGCACCTCCCACCCTACACCGGGAAGTAAAACTAAGCTGCATGCATAAGACCAGGGATCTGGAAGGGCTTCTCTGTAAGTAAATACAGACTAGAGAAATGCTACTTACTGAGCTAGGAAAAGAACATTTTAAGTGTATCTTCCTAGTGCTGTGGGCAAAGAAAGAGTCTACATATACAAGTAAGATCTTACCTATGAACAAAGATAATTTTACTTCTTCCTTTCAAAGTTAGATGTATTTTATGTTTTTCCTGCCTAATTGTTCTGGCTAGGACTACCATTATTAAGTTAAACAGAGGTGGCAGGGCGGCTTTGTTCCTGATCTTAAAGGAAAAGTGTTCAGTCTTTCATCATAGGGAATAATGTTCACTGTGAGTTTTTCATATATTGTTTTTATTACGTTGAGGTAATTTCCTTCTATTCATAGGTTGTTGGGTGTTCTTTTAATCATAAAAGGGTGTTAGATTTTGTAAAATGCTTTTTCCTGCATCTACTGAGATCATCATATAGATTTTTTTCCTTCATCCTGTTAATGCAGTCTATTATATTGATTGATTTTATGTTAAATCACCCTCACAATCCAGGAATAAATCCCACTTAGTCATACATGTATCTAATTATTTTAATATACTGTGGAATTCAGCTTATTATTTTGTTGACAGTTTTTACATCATTGTTCATAACAGATTTGCCTGCTTTTTTTCTTTTCTTATAGTTTCTTTGTCTGGCTTTGTTATCAAGGTAATGCTGGCCTCACAGGATAAGTTAGGAAGTTTTTCTTCCTCTTCAACTTTTAGGAAAGTTGAGAAGAATTGTTGTTCATTCCACTTTAAATGGCTGGTAGAGTTCACAAGTGAATCCATCAGGTCCAGGGCTTTTCCTGTTTTTAATTACTGATTCAATTTCATTGCTAGTTATAGGTCTATTCAGATTTTGTCATTCTTCATGATTCAGTCTTATAGGTTTTGTGTTTCTAAGAATTTGTCTATTTCATCTGAATTATCCAATTTGCTGGCTGGCATGCAGTCATTCATCATACTCTCTTATAATCCTTTTAATTCTATAAAATCAGCAGTAATGTCTCCACTTTCATTTCGGAATTCAGTAATTTGAATCTTCTATATTATATCCTTAATCAATCTACCTAAAGGTTTGTCAAACTTTTTGGTGATTTTGAAGAACTGGCCTTTGGTTTCACTGATTCTCTCTATTGCTCTTCTATTCTCTACTTCATTTCTCTCTACTCTGATATTTATTATTTCCTTCCTTCTGCTAATTTGGGGTTTCATTTGTTCTTCTTTTTCTAGTACCTTAAGTTGTAAAGTTAAAATTGTTGATTTGAGATTTTTTTTTTTAGTTTTAGTTTAAGTATTTATAAACATAAATTTCCCCCTTACAACTACTTTCATTGTATTCCATAAGTTTTGGTATGTTGTATTTTCATTTTCATTTATCTTTGTCTTAGCTTGAGATGTCATAATAAACTCATAGACTGGGTAGCTTAAACAACAGAAATTCATGTTTGTCAGTTCTGAGGACTAGAAGTCAAAGCGCAAAGTGCCAGCAGAGCTGGTGTCTGGTCAGAACTCTCCCCTTCAGTTACGGACTGCCACCTTCTCACTGTGTGCTCACGTGAACTCTCCTCGTGCACACTGATGTGGAGGGGCGGGAGTGCACTAGGTCTCTGGTGTCTCTTCTTATAAGGGCACAATGCTATTGGATTAGGGCCCCACCCCTATTGCCTCATTTAACTTGAATTGTTTCCTTAGAGGTGCCATCCCCAAATACTGCCACACTAGGGAGTTAAGGCTTCCACAAATAAATTGGGGGGTGGGAGGATGACCAACATTTAGTCCATAACATTTTGACCCTGGCCCCCAAAATTCATGTCCTTCTCAGATGCAAAATATATTCATTCCACTTCAACAGCCACCAAATCTTAATTCATCCTAGCAACAACTGCAAAGCCTAAAGTCCAAAATCTGATCTAAAATATCATCTAAGGTAAAATTCATAATGAGGCAAAATTCTTCTCTAGGTGTAGACCTATGAAACAAGGAAAGGTATGTGCTTCCAAAATATAATAATAGGACAGGCATAGGGTAGACATTCTCATTCTAAAAGTGAGCAATTGGAAAGGCGAAAGGGCTGATGGGACCCAAGCAAACCCAAAATGTAGCAAGGCAAATTCTATTTAATCTGAAGGCCCAAGAAATAAACCTGTTTTGTTCGCTGCTCTGCCACTGTGACCATGGCAGTCCCACCTTCCAGGCCCACTGGGGCAATGGCATCTTCACAGTTCTCCTGGGTGTGCAGGGATCATGCCTTTGCAGCTCTGCTGGGATCCTGTCCCCATAGCCCTGCTGGGCACAAGTTGTCTGGCCTGTTGGAAACTGATACCATAGTCCTGATACTCTGTCTTTTGACTGGAGAGTTTAATCCATTTAAATTTAAAGTAATTGCTGATAAGAAGATATTTCTGTCATTTTGCTATTTGCCTTTCTATGGCCTTATAGCTCTCTTGACCCTCATTTCCTGCATTATGGTCTCTTCTGTATTTAGTTAATTTTCTGTGTGAAACACTTTAATTTTCTTCTAATTTCTTTTTATACATACTCTATAGCTTTTTTCTTTGTGGTTACGATGGAAATTATACTTAACATCCTAAAGTTATAACACACTAATTTGAATTTATACCAGCTTAACTCCAAAAACATACAAAAACTCAGCTCATTTACAACTCAATCCCCAGATTTAGTTATTGATATCTCAGAATTATATCTTTGTACCCAATATGTTCAAAAATTTAAACTAATAATTGTTTTATAAATGCATTAGTCTCTTGAAATTATGTAGAAAACAAATTACAATAATAATAGCTTTTAGACCAATAAACTTTTAAAACATACTAGTCTCTTAATTATGTGAAAAACAAAAACTGAACTTACAGTTATTACAGTAAGACTAACATTAATAACTTCCCACATGTTTACCTTTACTGACTTTTATTTCTTCATAAGCATTTAAGTTATTGTGTAGTGTCTTTTTATTTCAACCTGCAGAATTCCCTTTAGGATTTTTTTCAGGGCAGGTCTAGTAGTAATGAACTCCCTCAGATTTTGTTTATCTGGAAATATCTCCAGTTAATATCTCCCTCAGTTTTGAAGGGCATTTTTGCTAGATAATGGATTCTTGGTTGACAAATGCTTTCTTTTGGCACTTTGAATGTATCAGTCTATTGTGTCTGGCCTCCAAGACTTCTGATGATAAATCTGCTCATTACCTTATTGAGGATCCCTTGGGTGTGATCAATTGCTTTCCTCTTCTTGCTTTCAAAATTCTCTCTTTGTCTTTAACTTGAAGAGTCTGATTATAATGTATCTTCGTGTGTGTCTCTTTGAATTCATCCTACTTAGAATTTATTTAGTTTCTTGGATATCTCTCTTCACATCTGTTATCAAAGTTTGGAGGTTTTCCAGCCATTATTTCTTCAAATAATCTCTCCTTCCCTGTAACTCTAATTTCATTCTGGGATTCCCACAAAATATAAGTTGGTCCACTTAATAGTGTCCTTCAGGTTTTTAGACTGTTTGCTTTTCTCCAATCTTTTATTATTTTCAGTTCCTCAGACTTGATAATTTCAATTGTTCTATTTTAATGTTTGCTGGATCTTTTTTCTGTCTATTTAAAATTACCTTTGAATCCCTCCAGTGAATTTTTCATTTCAGTTATTGTACTTTTCAGCTCTAGAATTTTTTGTCTTCTTTTGGGGTTTTCTATCTTTTTAGTGACATTTCCATTTTTTTCATACATTGTTTTCTTGAATTTCTGCACATCCCCCTTTATTTCTTTAAGAATCTTTTATGACAGTTGTTTTAAAGTCTTTGTCTAGTAGATCTGTCCCGGCCTTCCTCAAGGATAGTTTCCATTCATTTATTTCTTTCCTTTATATGAGCATTAATTCCCTATTTCTTTATATGTCTTAAGATTTCTTTGTTGAAAAAAAATAAATATTTGAATTTAACAATGTGATATTTCTTGAAAGCAGATTCTTCTACTTCCTTAAGGGTTTACTAATTTTGTTTTAATTGTCATAGGCTCTCTCCTTGCTGAGGATCAGCCTGAAGTATAAACTTCATGTCTCTGAAGACCTTTTCTGAGCCTGAGCCTTCTCTGGGCATGTGCAATGACTTCCTAATTTCCCCCAGATGTGCAGCTGCTTTTTTTTTTTTTTTTTTTAAGCTACTATTGAAGTCCTAGTCTTTATTATCTAGCTCCCAAAAGAGGAAAATGAAAGCCCTGGCTGGGTAGCTCAATCAGTTAGAGCATTGTCCTGATATGCCAAGGTTGTGGGTTCAATCCTCAGTCAAGGCACATACTAGAAATAATCAATGAATATATAAATAAGTGGAACAACAGACTGATGTTTCTCTCTCACCAAAAAATAAAAATGTTTTTAAAAGTTTGATTTTAAAAAAGAGGAAAATGAAGAGGGAGAGAGCATAACAAAACGGAAGTATCGGCTCATCAAACTCCTGAAAGTCACCTGAGGCAGTGAGAAAGAGGCTCGCAGTCATGGAGGGTGGTGGTGCAACAATGGCTGGTCACCTCTGTGTCTGCACTACCACCATCAGAAGCACCAACCGGACACAGATCTTCAGTAGAGGAGAGCGTCCATCTTGGCTCCTACAAGCTGTTCCAGCACCACACGCACCGCTGCCTCCCTTGACTGAGGAGTGTGAGATGAGGGAGCTGTACTCTGCTAAGGGTTGGAATTGATTGAAATTAACTGCAATTTAGTGGCCAGCCCTGCCTCAGGAAGCTGCAAGCCCTGAATAAACTGCAGAGTTCCAAAACAGTCACAGCGGACAGATTCTGACAGTACAATTGTTGTCTAGCTGAGAAGACAGATATCTGGTGCTTCCTTTTCCACCATCTTCCTAGAATCGTCTTCCCAATTACATATTTTAAGAAAGAGAGTCTGCAAAGATCAACATTGCTGTGAAAACTGAGGTGTTTCTTTTCTTTTAAAGTAAAAAAAAAAAAAAAAAGTTAACGTAAGCACCTGTTTCTACTTGGAAGAAACTCTAGAGTGCAAGTGCATTTCTATGGAATACTGCTCATGACATCATCAAGAAGCCATGATCTGACCTCACACCAGTCCTAAAACATACAAATATTATTGCTAATGATGCCAAGATTTTGTGATTCCAGATGTGGAGTGAAAGGGGAGAGAAATGAAATCTCTAAGTAAGAGAAACATACATGCACATGAAGTCTGAACTCAGCTAAAGTTCATGCTCTATCTTGGAACACAAACGAAATGTAATTTAATCACTCCTTCCCCCTGCCTCCCTTCTTCCTTTTCTTTCCTCTCTCCCTCCCTCCCTTCCTCCCTTCTTTCTTCCTTCCTTCCTTCCCTTCTTCCCTCCACAAATATTTATCGTGTGTCGTTATGTCCCAACACTGTCCTGGACATTAAATATACAACAATAGACAAAAAGACGAAAGTCCCTTCCTCATAGAGCTTACATGCAAACAGACAAAACAGAGTAGATACAGCAAATGGAGTACACGCTTTGTTCAAAGGTGGTAAGCGCTGTGGAGAAAATATAAAGCAAGGCAAGGGCATACGGAGTGCCAGGGCGGGGAAAAGTGCCGCTCTTTCTTCTTTAGTGTTTAGGGAAGCCCTCGCCGTAGTAAATAATCTAATATATTTGAGCCGTAATTCATTCAGTCAGTAGTCAAACCTTCCGTTCAAATCAGCCTAACTTTCTCCACCTGGAGAGGCTTTTGATCTTTTTTTCCTTATTAAATTAAAATCACCAAAATTCTGTGTTTGTTGCTTAGTGACTCAGGCCGTTGTAGGTACAAATACCTGAATAAATACCCTTCACCCCCACCCCAAGGTGTATGCAATTATTAGAGTGATTCTTTAAAGGACTTGTTAAAATGCCAAAACAGTGCCACAGAAAACACGTCAAATAAAGATTTAAGTTTTCTTTATGAAAAAAAAAAAAGTGTTTAACGAGGGTTTATGGGGTTTTATAAAAACACCTTAACACCTTACAGACCTAAGGGGAAAAAGCTCTATTTGAGTATCATGCACCCATAGCAGACCACCCAATGCTGATGACTAGAAGCCTCGAACAGACCCATCCTTGGGAGCCGATGTGGAGACCCTAATTTTATGGTCATTTTAATTGTATTTGGGTTATTACCTCATGCCCCAGCAAACACCTACAGCATTTAATAAAAATGAGTGCAGAACACTGTTCTAGTTAAAGTATGTATTAACCAAAATCATAAACTAAGTATGCTTCACCATAAATTACCTGGGTGTTTAGTGTTTCTTTGCCTTTAAGTTATATTTATTTTTCTTATAACATGGTAGGCTTCACTATGAACCAAATCAATGTTAACTGACTTAGCATTTAGACACACTCTTCTATCTCTAGCTCATACATCCACATGCACACCTGCCCTGCATATTATAAGGTGATAAGTACAGCTAATCAACCCTCCAGATATTCAAAAGCATGATTATAAAAGATGCTGGGGCTGAAAAGCAAACAAACCTTGAAAAGAAAAGGGGAAAAAAACACTTCATTTTGTATTTGTCTACAGTCTAGATGTAGTGCTACTACTAACATCAAAGTTCATTCAGATACAGAAAGTTGTGGTCATCCTCTGCAGAACAAAAGAAAAGATCTTGAAAATAAAAACTGAACTCCTTCATTCCGTATGTGCCTAGAGTCTAGAAAATAGGGTCTTAATTTCTTTCCTTCAGTACTCTGCAGGAAAAGATTAATAAATGAGGACAACATACAAAATTTAGAATTGGTGTTCTTTCCTGCCACCACAATCTGACCAGACATTCCAACATAACTCCCCGAATCCCCTAATGTGTAGCTTCTAGTTCCTTACCTGGTCATTCCATAACCCATTCCATTCAGATCTTCACAATTCTCACCCTTAAAGAGCACATCTTTCTCCATGGAACGCTCTCCCATCGGGCACACCCCCACCATCTGGTCTCCATGCTACAGCCTTAGAACCTATTCTCAGTCTCCCACTTCTCTTAACATATCTTCCCACAAAACACTTACCAATCACAAGGGGGAAACAGTGACTTTAACGGCAGAAACCTTGCAGAGACTCTTCTTAACCAAGTGGCCCACATTGACAGCACCTGTGATGATGAGCCAAGTCACCGTCATGGACCTTCTGATGTGATGCACGGAGAAAAGGCTATTGCATCACTTTGGTAGTATTCCTGCCAAAAAAAAAAAAAAGCAGAATTCAACATGCATGTTTCCATATGCAGAAACAGTGGACAAACTCAAATCAAAAGACATTCAAAAAAAAAAATAAATAACTGGCCAGAACTCTTTCAAGGCGTCAAGGTCATGAGCAACGAAAACCCAAAGAACTGTCCCAGATTAGAGGAGACTCAAGTGGCATGCCAATTAAATGCAGTGCAGAATCTTGGATTAGATCCTGGACCATCCAAAGCACTTTAGTGGGACAAAGAGCAAAGTGAGAATAAAGTTTGTAGATCAGTTAATAATATTTTTTCAGTGTTAATTTCCTGGTTTTGATTAGTGCACTGCAGTTATAACATGTTAATATTTGGGGAAGCTGAGTAAAGAAAGGGCTATGGAAACTACGATTTTTGTAACCTTTTTGGAAGACTGAAATTATTTCAACATAAAAAGTTAAAATTAGCAGGCGTGATAATGTGATATAAAAATAAATATATATGTTGGTCTTTGTCCCTGTTTCCTTGCTTACAGCTCTAACACCCTTGGAATGATCAGAAGTGAAGTGTCTTTTTGCACACTAGTGAGGTGACTGGTGGCTGGGAGCTCCTGAAAAGCTTTGGGGTGGGGGCTGGTTGCCAGGGAAACCAGCCAGGTGATTAGAGGGTTGGAACACTCAGCCTCACTCCCCAGACCTCTGGGGAGGGAAGAAGGGCTGAAGGCTGAGCTAACCACTAATGGCCAATGATTTAATCAATCATGCCTGCACAAGAAAGCCTCCATTAAAAACCCTAACCACAGAGGTTCCAAGAGCTTCCAGGTTGCTGAAAACATAAAAGTGCTCAGAGGATGGCTTGCTCAGAGAGGGCAAGGAAGCTCCACGCCCCTTCCCTCCGACCCTGCCCTTCACACCTCTTCCATCTGGCTGTTCCTGCATTGCAACTTTTAATAAACCAGTAATTGAGTAAGTTAAGCACTTTCCTGAATTCTGTGAACCATTCTAACAATTTATCAAACCTGAGGAGGGGGTCGTGGGAATCTTTGATTTACAGCCATTCAGCCTGAAGCCAGGTACCCACCTGGGTTTGCAATTAGCATCGGAAGGTGGCAGGAGGGGCAGTCGTGTGGGCCACAGCCCTTACTTAACCTGTGGGGTCTGCACTAACTTCAGGTACTTAATGTCATAACTGAATTACAGGACACCCAGCTGCTATCCAGAGAGTTGGACAACGGCTTGGTGTGGGAACCCACAAATTTGGTGTCAGAAGTGTTGGCGTGAGTAGAGGAAAGTTTTTCCTTTAATATGTTAATGGTTATGCTAAACAGATAGTTCTTTATGTAAACACCATGTTATTTATTTCTAATAGAATTGGCTATCTATCTCATAGAATATTTCTAGGAAAATATTGAAGTATATCACTGGCAACGGGGATCTCTTGTGGTCATAACCTCAGACCTATACAAAATGTCCTGAAATAATATTAAACATTTTGTGAGATGGGCAGTGAATCGTACGAGTGGCAGCTAAGGAAAACCCACGTGGCAACGGTAAGACCAAAAGATTGGACGGGAGGAGGGGAGCGGCAAGGGAACAGGCCATGATCTAAAAGAGTGGGTGAGAATTTGAACTCTGATTGGCAGCAGCAAGGGAAGGGAGAATTAAAGAAATTCACATTTTAAAGTTCAGGGTTTGGCATCTGAGAAACAAGGAAGGAGCCGCAGATGCTAGTTATCATGGAAAACAGTAGCATCTTGATAGAAATAAAGAAATTGGGAGGGACATATGATGAACCCAATTTTGGCCATACTGAACTTTAAGCAGTGAGAGAACATTTGGAGATATGAGGCCAGAACCCAGAAAAGAGATTCAAGCTGGAAGTACATTTGCGTGTCACCAGCAAAATGTCAATTGCTGAAATCATTAGAATGTATGTTCTCTCTGATGGAAAAGTTGCAACAAAGAAAATCAGAGACACAGGGCCTGCAGAGGGAGAAAGACAAGAAATAGCCTCTTCTCATACTTTTATGCCCAATTATTAGCCAAAATGTGACCGCTTTAGTTTAAAAATTACAGCAGACAACTTTTATAATTGTACCTGCCTCTCCATGATCCTCCAGCTCTGGGAGTGGCTTATAGCTATGGGTGGGGGCCGTAGCCATGCTTCTTCGTGGCCCTTCAAGGTTCTCTCTCTCTCTCTCTCTCTCTCTCTCTCTCTCTCTTAAAACTTGAAATGGACAGACACTGTGACGGGGTGTCACGTTTATGGTACAGTCCCATTAAAAAGGTCAACTAAGCTCTATTTCTAAGGTCCCTGAGGCTTAATGCCCCGAGTTTGGTTTTTAGTTCATCATAGTGCCCCAGCCTCCTATCCAGAAAAGGCTCTCACTCCCATTTCTGCTTTGAGGTGCCTGGAGTCAGTCCCCATCGCCGTGAACCAAAGGCTCAGTGAGCGCCATGGTCTTGTCCACTCGGGCTGCCATAACAAAACACCAGAGACCGGGTGTTTCAGAAACAACAGAAATCGATTTCTCAGGGATCCGGAGGCTGGTAAGTCTGAGATCTAGATGCCAGCAGACTCGGTTTCTGGTGAGGACCCACCTTCCTGGTTCACAGATGGAGGTCTCAGCGCTGGTGACGTAATTGTCACCCAGAGAATCTCCTTCGAACACTATCACATTGGGGAGTAGGTCTCCACATAGGAATTTGGGCAGGGACATAGACACTGTGACAACCAGATACTTAATGACTGTTCCCTCCCTGCTACACAAATGTTAGGGTGGGTATGAATCATCAGGCGTGGGGCGGAGCCTGGGATGCTCCATTTCTAACCAGCTCCCAAATGATGTCATCGAAGCCCACCTGAAGATGCACTTGAAGCAGCAAAGGCATTGTGTCATTCTGCCCTCAAGGAACTCAGAGTCAGGCAAGGCAGGCCAGCCATGTGCATGTGACATAAACAATCCACGGGGTCACTGTGCAGCACAAAGTGTCCTGTATGATCGTAGCCTGCGCTCTGTTTAAAACTACCGTGTTGAAACTTGCAGATCGCCGAATTCAACTGCTCATCAGTTTTTGCACCTCTACAATGGGAATGACAGGAGCAGACAGGAGCACTCTCACATCCCTCTCAGTTCTTAAATTCTGCCCATGATCACAGTTAGAATTCATTACACACAGGGGGGCAACACCAACTTAGACAACTGTCCGGTATATGTACATAATAAGAAAACAGCCCTGGCTGGTGTGGCCCAGTGGATTGAGCACCAGCCTGTGAACCAAAAGGTCGTTGGTTTGATTACCCAGTCAGGGCACATGCCTGGGTTGCAGGACAGGTCCTTGGTTTGGGGCATGTGAGAAGCAACCAACTGATGTTTCTCTCACACATCAATGTTTCTCTCCCACTCTCTCCTTCCTTTCCCCTCTCTGAAAATAAATTAATCTTAAAAAAAAAAAAGAAAAAGAAAGAAAGGAAGAAAAGAAAAGAAAAAGAAACAGAAAACAGTTATGCCCTGGCCGGTGTGGCTCAGCTGGTTGGAGCACCGTCCTATAGACCAAAGGGTTGTTGGTTCACTTCCTAGTCAGGGCACATGAAGACAACCAATCAATGTTTCTCTCCCTCTCTTTCTCTCTCCCTTCCCCTCTCTCTAAAAATAAATAAAAATCTTTTTAAAAAATAAAGAAAACAGGTATTTCTAATAAAAATAAACATTTAATGATTTCAGAAAATGTGCACAAAATATTGAGTGGAAAAATGGTTTAGCAAACAATATATACAGTATTGTCTTAATTTAAATATATATAGGTAGAAAGAGAAAAGCCTGGGAGTCTTTGAATTCATAGTTAATTCTAACTTTTCCTCTTTCTTCGTTTGTTATTTTCTACTATCAACAGGTATATTTTTATAAGAAACCCCAAGTCTATGAGAGACAGTGTCCATCCTTGTTAATCTCTGACTATCCCACCTGAGCCTTGAGCTGGCATGGTTCAGTCTGTCAACGTAAGAAGCTTCGTTCTCATGAGTGAGTAGAATCAGGAAGTAGTTTGTCCAGCACTCCTGGAGGTGAACTGAGACCCCTGGGAACTGAGCTGCCATTTGATCTGACTGGCCTCCTGCCCAGCTTCTGGTTTTCACCCTAGCTCCCTGTTGGATAGCAACCCGGCCCTGAACCCCAGCCAAAAAAGCTAAAGGCCTCATTCCACTTAATTCTTGCCAGCCCAGGAGACAGACCCTGCTATTGGTACTACCAACACTACCATCCCCACTCCCCAGCTCCCTTCAGCCCAGAGAGACCTCCCAGCACTGCAGCTCAGATAACAGCTCAGATCATGAGAAACCCTGCAACGCCTGAGAAATTCTCCCCGGGGCCTCAGACGTTAGCCTGCCAAAAGCCTTTTACAAATGACTTCTTGACATTCACAAGTAGACTAAAAACACAGCAACACATTTTGCAGGTTAATTCACTGTATTGACAAAATAGCAGCAGTAGCTTAAGAGGCGGAATGTTTGCTATCGAGTCATGATTTGATCACACATGCTAACACATACTTATGCTCACATCATGGATGAATTGTGACCATATAACGTCTTTGGGACTTGGTTTCCTCATCTGCAAAGTCAAAACAGCACAAATTTATAAGGAGGAAAGGAACATTGAGATGAAATTCCACATAGGAACAAAACCAGTTTTTCCACAAGGGAGAAGTAAATTAGAAGCTCTACTAGATTGGACTTAATGCGCAGATCCGTTGGTTACCTGTAACTTACAAAAGGTGCAAAGAGCTCAAAGACAGGGAGCCAGGCCACAGCCTGGTCATCTGCAGAGGTATGCTGTAGATGAGGAATAGTTTCCCACTGAAACACAAATGTCTTTCTACAGAGTTTACTTGACTCTGAGTCCTATCAGATCTCTTGATCCTAACAGACATTTCAGTCATGGTTTGACAAGCTAGTTGCTGTCATTTCACAACTGAAATCTCGGCCGGTGTCTGAGATGCCAATGCTTCGTAGTGCCTGTTTAAAAAGAGCCAAGTTTTTGATATCGGGAATCCATGTGTGACCGAGCTGACCTTATGTTTTTGAAATTCCTAAGAACTTGACACTCTCCACCCTTGCACAGAAATGGGACATAGTTCTTTTTCCTTATAAACAAGGCCAAATTACTTTTTTCTCCCAAAGTAATATTGACTGTGCTCATATACTCGGATGAGTATTCAACGGAGACCCTGGCATTCTGTGCCATAAAATACGGGAAGACAATTTGGGCCCAGGACGTTTTGAAGGCTGGTGTTACCGATCACCAGGCTTCATAACTGAAGCCTTTCCTCCTGGAGCAGCATCTCCCAGATGTGCCCAAATGTTATCACACCTACAGACCCCCCGGAGGTGTCTACGATCTTTTATGGCAAGGACCCCATCCATAGAAGCAGGTCAGGTCAGGTAGCTGAGCCCTTCTCTCTAAGCCGCCCTCGCCGGGGGCACGCAGCAAGCAGGCGACCTCAGCCCTTGGCCACCTGCCTCGCACGCACCACGCCCCTGGTGGTCTCTCCTAGCTACCCTCTCTCAACCCCAGCAGCAGTGCTGAGGAGCCTTAGTCCACTATCCAACTTGTTTGGTGGGGTTTCATCCCCAAAGCAAGCTCCAGGAGCCTCACCCTGCTCCCTCCTACCCCAGGCCACTCCCTTTTCTCAGGAATGTTTCTCTTATCTATTTGCCTGTCAAGGCAAACCTAAACACTCCTGTAATCTTGAGCAACCTCACTGGTAGAAGGGATTGGGATCCCCTTGCTAAGCAGAGGAGGAGCGGTTTCTATGAGGGCCGGGCTCCCTAAAAACTACCAATCTGCTGCCTGGACCATAAAAGCCATGCAGCTCAGCCTTGGTGAATGTCTCCATTTTAAAAAAGCAGAATGGTACCCCGATGGACCCATGTGGGTTAAGTGAGCCGCAAAATATACATTCCAATCGCCGAATGAGTTGGCCTGTGGTATGGGGTTATTTAGTATTGTTCATCTACATGCTGGGGAATGTCTGTCAAATACAACGGCTTCTGTTGTAGCACAGTTGACATTAAACTGCTGTGGCAGTAAGTAGGTAACAGGTTCGGCAGCCTCTAAAGGAAAATCCTGGTTTGTGTTAATAAAACCGGGCCACGAGCTTCGAGAAGGCTGCATCCTCTGTTTACTGTGCCTCGCCGTGCCTTCCCAGTTATTTAACAGCTGCACTGTTACACAGGAGTGAGCTGTGAGGCCACATTAGGACTCAATCCCGTGTCAGGCATTGAGAATTAGAATTGATCCCACCCACGAAGAACTCTGAATTATAGAACTTAATTCATGGATTCATTAAAAAGATATCCATTGAGTGCATCGTTGTTCTATGAACTGGAGACACAAAGCCAAGTAAGACAGGTCTCTGTCCTGGAAGAACTTAAGACACAGTGGGGAAGACAGTGCGAATGAATATGACAACATTTTCACAAGGCTAACTTGTGACTGTCAGTCACTGTTTATTTCTAGTCTCTTGGTTTCCTGAAAATGTACTAACTTGAATAGAAATAAAATCGGGGTGATATTATGACACACAGTCTTTTGGGAGCACTAGAGAGTGATCTGATCAGAAAATAAAATCACCATAACAATCATATCATTTTAAGCCCTGGCTGCTGTGGCTCAGTGGATTGAGTGTTGGCCTGCGAACCAAGTGTCGCTGGTTCGATTCCCAGTCAGGGCACATGACTAGGTTGCACGTCAGGTCCCCAGTTGGGGGCGCAAGTGAGAGGCAACCACACAGTGATGTTTCTCTCCCTCACTTTCTCCTTTCCCCTCTCTCTAAAAATAAACAAATAAATAAATAAATAAATAAATTTTAAAAATCATATTGTTTTTACTTCTGGTATATTTTTTAATTGAAATAATAAGAATAACACATGCTTACTGTGAAAATAACAACAACACATCCACAATCCCATCGTTTTTCTGTGGGGGGGAGAGAATTTACATAGGTGACTATTTATGAAAAGGGATTCATTAGTCTATCTTGAGGCTGGTAATACCTATTCTACCATCTTGACTCTGCCCTCCCATTTTTTACTATTTTGTTCCTGAATAAAGAGAATAATCCTCATCAGTAGTAGATTATATAATACCTAAGCCCTGCTCGTTCTTCATTTAAGTTATTATCCTTAAAGCTAATTGGGGAAAATGGGTTTGCCAAAGAGCAGTGGCCTTTGGTTTGTTTTATTTAAGCTGTTAGTCCTAATAAAAGAGTTAATAGATTCCAAATCTATAGAATACAAAGACATCACCATATAATTCTAAAACAGAGGCAGACAACTTTTTACACCAGTGGCAATTACTACCATTATGGTTCCTTTCAAAAAGGTCTTCCATAGACAACACTTTTCCTATATTCATGTTCATTATTCTGTCGATTCTACCTAAAGTCTTTCACTGAAAGCAATCATAACCACCCTCTTTCCTCTCAATAGACAAATGAGTTATAAAATCATCTAAACTGAGTAAGTCCATGTATGAGTCCAGGTAAGCCATTTGAAGAGTTGTTTTACAAAACTCGCAGGATAGAGTTGGCTTCTCAGAAGTCTTTCTTGAGTATGATAAAATATTAAAGATCAATGCAAAAAATGCATATTTTTAATTTCTAACTCTTTATTTTTAATGGGATTTCTCCTCAAGACTAACACCCCAAAATTCAATACCAGTTTCTCCACCTTACCTCAGACTCTGACTTTGGCCAGCTCATCTCTTTGCATATAAATTTTTATTCACTCAAAATATCGTATCAATCACTAGAGGTGAAGAAAACCAAATCATGACTAGGGATTAGAGAGAATAAACATGTTTATATTTGTAAGAAAAAAATTTAAACCTAATCCCTTTAAGATAGCAAAGGCAACATGACTGTCTCTTCACACCTTTGACCTAATTTCTTCAACTCTAAAATGAAGAGTTGAGCCCTGGCTGGTGTGGCTCAGTGGATTGAGTGTTGGCCTGCATACCAAAAGGTTGCTGGTTTAATTCCTAGTCAGGGCACATGCCTGGGTTGTGGTCTGGGTCCCCAGTTACGGGATGTGTGAGAGGCAGCAGAATGATGTTTCTCTCGCTCTCTTTCTCCCTCCCCTTCGCTCTCAACATAAATAAATAAAATCTTTAAAAAATAAAATGAAGAGTTGAGTTAAAGGATTCCTTGGATCCAAGGTGGTATTAAATTTCTATTTCTGTGTTATTCCATTTTGAGAATTATATCCAGAAAACAAAGAAAATATCAGACAACATAAATAGTAAACATGTCAATTGCTTCCCACTTAGCTGCTTCACAAACAAAGCAAAATCTCGAAGAGGCTTAGCTGGTAGTGAGAAAAACTCTGAAACCCATGGTCTGACTCAGGCCTAATGTCAGGAATCAATGTAGTCGGAGCCAAAACCAAGTAGACACGCAAGCAGGGAGAATCATTTTGAGGAGCTTGGAAAAGAATTTGCTATTTTCTCCAGTCTGATTTTATTCAAACGAATAGAAAATTTACTTCCAAAGCAATTTTTAAGTTGTATTTCATGATGAAATATCAAAGTAGGTATAGCATTAGGCAGTCTCCTGGCCATTCATGGGCTTCTTGGGTGGCTGAAGGCCCTCAGTTCCCAGCGTATTTGAGGTATGTATGAATGGCTTAGTACAATGAAGTACCTTAATGGCCTATTTACTAAAGCACTTAATCTACTCATCGGAGGTGAAGAGATCAAGTGCATCCTTGTTAAGGAGCAGAGTCTTGCTAGAGACAATAGTAACAAGGCTACTACAGGATGGAGTCCATAGACTCACCCTGTGGCTTGCTGATAACCTCAACTTGTCAAACTTATAACTTGTCACCGGGCATTCTGAATTAGAACCTGAGACATTTCATCAATACCTGTCAATCCACACCCAGCAAAGAAAGCAATACAGTGTCAAGCACAGGATTTAATTTAATGAGCTGGCCATAAACCTGTCGTGGGTTGTTTTTTTCTTAGCTTCCCTCTTTCACCACTTCCCAGGTCAAATCCAACCAAATATACAAGGTTCAAGAGAATCACTCTGAGTTGAGCGAAAGCTCTACAGACGTCCTCACCACCCTTCCATGGAACCTGCTAGAGAACTGACTGGCGAATAGGGCCCCAGTTTATTTGACTGTTTAATAAAGAGATTAAACTAAATGGTTTTTAGAGCTAACATTCCATAATTCTATCTCATTTTATTCTTGGGTAATGAGTAGTACGAAGAACCCTGAGCGAAGCCCAATTTCTCATTTTTGCCTCAAGGAAATTCAGTTTCTTTTTTCTTTTTGTCCAAAATACAATCTCTATGGTCCACAAATGCTGAAGATACCTATTTTAGCTTTATTCCTTTAGGGTGGCATTTAAAGAATGAAACCAGGAATGGCTGCTATTTAAAGAAACACTCATTTCAAAAGAGAATAAAAGCTATAATTTAGGATGGAATTGTCTTTAATGCAATAATGCCATATATAAGGGCTTTGTCTTTTAACCTATCTCTGTAGGTATGTTTGCCATGACAGTACCCCTGTGTTGTAAATGGCCTCACCAAAGAAGGGGACCCTGAAATGAACTGCTTTTATTGTAGTCAGTTAAGGTGTTAAGAGAAAAAAAAAAAAAAAGCCTAGTTCTTCTGAAAAGAACCTGGGAATTGAAAATCACTCCTATGTACTACCTACAGGAAAATGTATCAGAATAAAACTGTATTAAGCTTCACTGATGGACACATAAATACTAATCATATAGTTATTAGCCATGTTATCATATGATTACCCCATTCCCAATGCAAGCAACAGAAAGAAGATTAAAATGTTCTTAAACGCTGGCCTCGGAAGCTGAACTGAAATAGTGTGTCAAGGCCAGATATTCATTCTGGCTTCCTCTATAAACAGCAACATAAAGGATAACACATTCAATCAATCATTTCTGCGTCAGGCCAAAGAGAGGTAGTACACGAGAAATCCGGTTTTATTAACAAGGTTCTAATGGGGAGACGGGGTGGGTTGAAAGAACGAATTCTTTAACCAAGTTGAGTGACAACTTTTCATCTGAAAAGGACAGAATCATTCAGCTAAATCATATAGAAGCAATTGAATACCTTCTCCATGAAGTGGCCCACTTTCAGGCTGCAGGAGGATTAAACTAGTTATTTCTAAGTTTCTTCAAGTCTCTTTTTTCAGTGATTCCTGGAACTTTCAAAGACGGATCCAAATGAAACACATGCCCAGTTTGAAGGCAAATCTCCCACAGAAAAAGCCTCCTTTCACCCCAGTTCTACACCGTCTCAGTCAGTTTATTCAAGATTCTGGCCTTTCACGTTTCTAAGCTCAAATTTTCATTTCAGCTACTCCACCTCCTAGAAATACCTAATGGACTATTAAAGAATTGGCAAAGAGTAAAAGAAATATTTCATAACTGGTATTTTTATTTTGGTTAGAAAAATTCACAGGTTATTTTAATTCGCTGCTATAGTTCTTAGCCCGTTTTAGAAGAGCAGTTGGGGCTGGAATTTTTTTATTTAGCTTTTCTCTAGACTACCTGCAAATCATGAAAAATGCATCCCCAGCTGGGCCCACGGTTAATTACTGTTCTCTGTGAAATCCATCTGTAAAGACTCTATATAAAATATATTTTATTTCCCATTTTGCTTGTGTTCCCAGGTCATTTAATGCCTTTGCTTAGGCTAATCTTGACCTGATTCTCATAAAAATAAACACAGTGGTGTTAGGGCTCACAGCCTTTGGGCACCTCAGTTGCATAGTTGGGGCTAACCCTGCTCTGTGGGATGGCAGAAGGTCACACAGAGCACCAAAGTGACAGAAAGAAGGGACCGGAGTGTGTGCAGCCCACGTTGTTCCCATTAATGAAGACGGTGTTTAAATCACACAACCCTGAGTTAAGGATCTTCTTCTGAAACATGTGGAAGTGCTCTTTGAAGCTGCCACTGACTACATATTTCCCGCCCAGCAGCCACATGTTGAGTGTTTGTTTAGCATGAGGGCTCCATGTGCTCTGTTCACATTGGACCCTGCGTTTCCCAGACCCAGAACACACACACAGGAAGAAAAAGCAAAGTCAGTTAACAAACACAGACTGAGAGAGAATGTATCAGTTATTAACTGTGCCCCACCCTCATATTAACAGTTAACAGAGTTCTAATGGTCCCATCAAGCTTCAAAAGTTAATATTAGACATGAAAGCCCAAGAATCTGTATTACAATAAAGCCCTTTCATTGGCATTTGGTCAAGAAACTAGCCAAAATAAGGATACAGCACTGCAGTAGGAGTAAGAAGACCTGGGTCACTTACTACCTCTGATTTCCCTTTCATCTGTTTTACAGGGCAGACACCTGCCTTACCTACCTGACAAGGTGCTTTAAGCGTCTACAAGGGGCAGTGGGCAGTTATGTTCTTTTCAAACAATAAAGGACTTTACAAAATGCTTGAATAACCCACTTTCCTGTTATAGGTTCAGAAAATGGAATACATTTTCAAACAAAATTTTACAAAAATGTTTCAGAAGGACTGCAAAAGGTCCCTAATAAAGTTTCCTACCATCCTCACCAGAAACAGCAGGTAAGGGGTGGGTGGGAGCAGCAGCCCAAGGACTCACACAACAGGGGGCTCAACATCTGGCTCAGGGACAGCACTGAAAATACTGAACTCTTTCTAAGAAAGTTTGGATAAACGAGATGCACAATTTTCCACAAGACCTAATTTCAATTTAATTACTGATTTTTTAAATTACGAAGCAGCAAAATATTCACACAAGCAGAGCTCTTTATTGGCCACCTCAGGGCACTTGTCCTTAGATTGGCCCCTTCTTGCATCTTTATAATGTCTTTGGACACCTGTAAAATTCCAAAGGCAAAAGAAAACATCTGCTCACACCCCTTCTTATATGCCCCTGGGTCCTATGAGCCAATGTTATTATTAACTTATTAGTAATAATGATATTATCATAGTAGGATCTGGATGAGACCACATACAGATGGCAGTGGTAAGTTGGATAGATGAAGTCTTATTTTAGTTTTAATGAGATTATACTAAGTCATTCATGATTTATTGCCAATCCAATGAAGGGCCGCTGAATGTCTAAGTGACCCAGGCCCAGAGTTACTTAAACAAGGCCAAAATAATTAAACACAAGCCTCAGTATGAAGTAGAAACAATAGTTCAAGACACAGTTTGGAGATATTGTGAGTTTCTCTAAGGAAGCCTGGGGTACAGGAAGGCGAACACACAATACAATACAGATGGTATGTTACAGAATGTACTGTAGAACCGGACACTGGCAAGACTGCAGGAAAGGGATCCCTTGCTCTTCACGAGGCTCATTTTAATTAAATCACATCTATTTCTTTTCAAAGTTGTAAAGTCACAAAACAGTCATGCAAGCATCTTCTCTAAGAAGTCACAGAGAGAAATATGTGGGTCCTTCTCTTGGTACGGGTTCAATCCGTCCTCCACTCCACCTCCGTCCCTCCATCCCTGCCACCACGTTCCCTTCTTTCTCTTTTTCAGAAAAGCAACAGGCTTCATCTATAAGGCAACAGGAAACAACATGCCTGGTCAACTTTTCATATTTCGCTTTGTGTCCTGGCCTGCACCGCCCCCCACTCTCCTAACAGTAATGATGTGGGAGGGAAGGTTTTATTTGATTAGGTCAAAGGTGAGAATCCCAGGACAATATTGTCCTTTTACTAGTCTCTGGTATGACAGAAAACATAAAACCAGAGGCCACATACCTGTCTTATCCACACATACCATCAACAGCAGCCTTGGGCAGTTCCCTGGACAAGCATTCTGCTCTCCAAACACTCCTATGTCCCGAGAGCCCAGCTTACTCTGACTACCCATCCATTCCCTGTATTTCCGTCTTAATCTGTTTGTAAACAGAAACCAGCTAAATGTAACATATTGTAACATTGACGTGACTCTTCCTGATGCTAAAGTAATATTAAATTATTTCTATGTGGTATCCAGTACTGAACGGTGTGACAGAAGATAGACAGACAGACAGATGTTACTTCAGGGTTACTTAGGAGTCAATATTCAGCATAGTCAGCTGTACTTGTTTAATTTAGTCAAATTAATCAAACTGTCTCCTTTATTCTAAAGAGGAGATAATGATACTTACAGCAAGAGGATAGGGACTAAATACGATAATACATAAAGAATGACTTATCATGACTGTCACACAGAAAGCACTCAGCATGTTAACTATTTTTAATGTTGTTGTGAGAACAAGAGGCAGACTTTGCAAGGAATCAAGTACCAGGCCCAAGTAAACATCTGAAAGAACCTCATTCCCTCTGCATGCCAGCGCTTCTTCCCTCTTTCATATTTCATTGTCAAAAGATGTGACTACACAAGATCACTAAACAGCAGTCAATGCTTGTAATTAACATGGGGAGGACAGCAGCTGAGAACTGGATTGCAAAAAACACTTAAAAGGATCTTTTTATCCCAAAAGTTGATTCAAATTTAACCTGCTGCTATTCTGGATTATGCTAGAATTACTTCCCAAGTGGGAAACAGCACAATCACTGGATGTGTGGTCAGGCATATGGCATTTTTACAAGCATGAGGAAACAGAGTCTAATAGGGAAATAACTAAATCTTAACAGTAGTTGAAATAACAACTTACTCCTTTACCTCTTTAGGATGGAGAATTATCTTTTCACATGACCAATGCACATGACAATGACAAATGCCCTGTGTCTATTCTGTAATATGAAATTTAAAATGATATAATTTCTACAATCATTTTTACTATGTTTCAGATACCTTTTTAAATGTAAAAAATATAATAAACCTCTAGGTATATGCTAATTAGCTTAAAAAATAAAACATTACAGGCCCTGACTGGGTAGCTAAGTTGGTTGGAGTGTCATCCCAATGTGCCAAGGTTGTGGGTTCGAACCCCGGTCAGGCACATACATGAAGCAACCAATGAATGCATAAATAAGTGGAACAACAAATCGATGTTTCCCTTTCTATCTGCCTGTCTTGTCTTTCTCTCTCTTCCCTTCTCTAATGTCAATTTAAAATAAGTAAATAAATAAAACATTACAAATGTAATTGAATTCCCACCACCCCACAATGACCTCATTTCTCAATTCTTCTTTCCCCTGAATCCCAAGGTGATCACCATACTAAATTTGATGTTATTTACTCACTTGGGATGCATTGTCAAAATTACTTTCTCAGGCTAAGATAAAAGAGCTAGTCTTCTATGAATCTTCTATGAATGAGTTAATTATTCCCTTTGTGCCTCTGAGCAGAATTTATGAAGTGGCAAGGACTAGTGATATCAGAATTAAGTACTCTTTTTTTCTATTAAACCAAAAAAAGGAAAAATATGCCATTTTAAGACCACTCCAACTGTGAATGTAATGTCTTTAAAAAAAATAATAAAGTCAAGGATATTTAGAAACATGGGGAGAAAAAAATGGTTAAATGTGGAAAGAATTCAAGATTTGCATTTCAGCAATATGGTAGTAGAATGCTGGGGGAAAATTACCCAAACTTTAAAAAAATGCACGGCTAATTTGCAGATGAAAGAAAAATTTGCAGGTGCCAGGAATAATGAAGCAACTGAAAACTGGACTGGCAACGCAGAAGGCCGCCCTGCGCTTGCCTCAGTGGTGGTGGAGAGCAGCGGTTACAGCCTGAGAGCTTGGTTTTAAGGGAACACAAAGGGTAAGAGATGAGACCTTGGCTCTTGGAAGGCAGGGAATTAACGCTAAGATCCCAGCATAAAACTAGAGGGACTAAACTCTCAGCTGGGGTGGGGGGAACCTGCCCACCAGCAAAAGTAGACAATAGACAATAGGGAAATTGGTTTATTGGTGCTTGGGTTCTGAGTGGGGAAAATCAATCCCTTCATTGCCAGTGGAAGTGGGGTTCTTGTGGTGTCGCAAGAAAAGCACTCCAGGAGACCCACAAGGGAGGATGAGGTCTAGTGATAAGATTTATTTGTGGTGCCAGATACAACATCAGAAGAGTTCCCTTGGGTTTCCAATGCCCCATCATCAGCCCCCCCCCCCCACGGGAAAAATCCAATCTTGTCTTCATCAAGGCCAAAGCAAAGGCCAGTGTCCAGAGTTTCTGGGTCATATTACAGCTTAGTCCTTTGGAGCCCAGGCGGTCTGCCGTGGGCCCCAAGCAGCTGCTAGACCCACATGGTTGCTATGGAGAGAATGCAAGAATGAAGGGGGCAAGTGGGGTGAGCGTGTGTCACTAGGTAAGAGAGAGGAAGGCTTTGTTAGCTAGAATTACATTATCTAGGGCTTGGGACAGACCAGGCGTTTTTTCAAACTAACCAATCAACTTCACAAGCTTTTGCAGCTCTGAGGGGTCCACCTCCTAACCAATCTATTCCCTTCCCAGGTTAGACTGACAGACCTCTGTGGTCACCATCTTAGAAGCACCGCCCCCTGCAGCATTTTGACTTCTACTAAGCACGTGCTGATGCCCGCCCCCATGGTTCCCCCAGACGATCCAGTACTGGAGGGCCGGCTGCACCCTACATGGGAGAAAGGAGGGCTGTTAATGCCTTTGGCAGGGAAAGGCTGCGATCCCCTGGAGTGTGTGAAGCAAGGAGGCTTCTGAATACCTGATTCCCTTGGCTCTCTTCCTTTATGAATAACTAGCTAACTACCTACACCCACACCTTGAGAATTCAGAATATGGCCTGCACAATACAGAGGGTTGAGTTTATATCACATGTTTTCTAGGAAGCAACAGTTGAGAAATACAAATAACTAAGTTCTGAGTGTACACAGAAGTAAATCCAAAACTATCTTGGAAGAAGATTCTTAGCCCTGGCTACACAGGAATTTTATAGATAAAGCCCTACCGATGATAAGCTCATAATCCAAGATTTAGAACAGAACAGAAAACAATCTATACTCAGTGGATTCGGCAACCAAAAACAGCAGATGGAACCATCCAAGAAATTAACACAATAGAAATGTCTGATCGAAATTACTAAAAAAATATGACTAAAAAAGTTATCACATACTTAACTTCTTAGTCTAAAATTCTGTTTACTACAAATTCTACATTCCTTAACATCCATAAAAATGAAAAATGAGTAAGCAGCTGTGAAGGGAAAGATTAGTAACTGCATTTGGAGGGAAGATGAAGGTAAAACCAGGAATAGGAAACACTGGATTATTCAGCACTGCATTACTTTGGCACCATGTGATAATATAAAGTTGTGAATGCACTGAACAGTTAGTTACTACAGGGGAGCATGGCTTCCCTGTGGCAAGGTGTAAACTGAGGCTCTTGCCCCGAAAGTACCTGCGAAAACATTGATGTAGAGCAAGCAACTACCTGTGTAAGATCTGCAGGATGTTGGTCTATACATCAAAGCCAACATGATAGACCAAATGTGGGAGAGGTGATGGTGAAGAAAAACGCTATACTCATCTTCAAATATTTACTGTATTTAACTAATGTAATGTTTTCTAAGTTAATGATCAATATAGTCACCATGGTCGCTACCTAATTTATTCCTCTGAGGCCCCATATACCAGACAGCATGGTTTCAGTACCTATTTGTTGATTATCTTGAACCTAAACTTAAACTTTCCACCCAGCCACATGTAAGCAGAAAACAAATTCTATCTATTTTATATTTCCAGTCATCTCTTAGCATTTCCACTGCCACATTCCTATTTGGTCCCAGGTTTTTCATTTAGTCATCAAATATTTTATTGAAGCTTACCATGCATCAAGTATTCTTGTCGCAGAGGCTACATCGTTAAGATGGTTCAGAACCGTTGTTCATTGTCTCCAGTGCTTCCTGCAGCAGTTGGGTCTTACCAATGTAAGCTTCTTAAAACACATATCACTCACCTATCTGTTCAAAACCCTTCAATGCTTCCCTAAAAGATAAAGGCCAAACATTTTTTAAGTACTTCTGAGTACTTATTATATTATACTTATTATTATTAGCTCTTTTTTTCTTTTATATTTTTAAATTATTTTGCTGTCACACAGTTTTATTTAAGATTTTATTTATTTATTTTTAGAGAGAAAGGAAGGGAGAGAAAAAGAGAGGGAGAGCAACATTAATGTGTGGGAACTGGGACCTTGGCCTGCAATCCAGGAATGTGCCCTGACTGGGAATTGAACCAGCGATTCTTTGGTTCTCAGGCCGGTGCTCAGTCCACTGACCCACACCAGCCAGGGCTAAAGACCAAACATTTTACCTTGATATTAAAACGCTCTCCAAAGTCTGGCCTGAAATTATCTTTCTAAAATTTCTTTTATCTCTCTCCTAGATGTTTATTTGCCTTAGTTTGGGAGGCAGTATCTTCCAAATAAGCCACACAGAGTTCTTCCTCCCAGAGGGTCAAATTGAGTAAAAAACAAAACCCAGTTATATTCTATTTATAGAAAACATATAAGAGATATAAGGACATGAAATAGTGGAAAGTAAAATAATAAGAGAAAGACATAACATTTAAACACTAATCAAAAGAAAACTAGCATATCTTTATTAAATCAGAAGAAGTAGATTTGAGGTAAAAAAATAAATAAATAAATACCACTAATGACAAGGAAGTACACTTCATAATGAGTGATCTGGCTCATCAGAAAGATATACCAATTCTAAATGTGAATGTATGTACTTAATAACATAGCCAGAAAATATAGACACAGAAAAGTGACAGAATTATAAGGAAAAGTCAAAAAAAATCATCAATCATGTGTAGGGTTTACATAAACTTACTGTTAGAACAAGCAGACAAAAAAATCAGTTGGATATAAAATATTGAATGCCCCAATAAGTAAATATGAACTAAACATATTTGGAGCTCTGTACCCAAAAACTATAGGATAAATTTGATTTTTATGAAACATTAATAAAAATTTAGCATATGCTGGACTACTAAAGCAAGTTCCAGCAAATTTCAAAAATGTCCTCTCACCACAGAGTAATTATGCTAGAAATCAATAATAAAAGGATTCTTTTAAAATCCCCACATATTTCTAAAGAAAATTAAGAAATGTCCTTCGAAGTAACCCATGGGTCAAAGAGAAACATTCTAATAGAAATTAGAAAATATTCTTACTGAATGATAATGAGTAATTATGTATCAAATCATATAAGATCAATTAGAGCTGTGATTAGACAGAAATTTACAGCTTTAAGTACATATTTTAGAGAAAAGGAATGCTGGAAATCATTAACCTAAGCATTCATCTCAAAAACTTAGAAAAATAAATTAAGCCCATAAAAATAATAAAGAGCAGGAAGCAATGAAGTAGAACAAATATATGCAAGAGAGGGATAAATAAGGCCGAAAGCTGGTTCTCAGAAAAGGCTAGCAGAATTGGTAGGTTTCTGCTGAGACCAATGAAGAGGAAGAGATACCACAGATAACCAATATCAGGAATGATGAGAGACCTCACACTATAGACCCAACAGATATTATAAAGGTTATAAAATGATAATATACATAATTCTATACCAAAAGAATTGAAAATGTAGATGAAATGGATAAACTCCCCGAAAAACACAAACCGTCAAAACTTACAAAAGAGTAAGTACAAGAATCTGAAGTTTTCCATTTGCTTAGTATTAGAAATCAAACCTATAATTACATCTTTACACTGAATCTTATAAGGAATTATTCTAATCTCTCACAAATTCTTCCAGAAAATATAAAAACAAAAACTTTCCCATTCATCTTATGAATCCAAAGTAATTCCATTGCCAAAACATGACAAGGACAGTACAAAGAGGGACCGTCACAAGCCAACCTCTCTCATGATGCAAAAACCACACAGTGTATGTAGATGAAAAACCCCTCAGCTAATTTTTAGCAAACCAAACCTAATAATTTATAAAGAAAGGATAATGCCTAGAACCAAGTTGGATTGTTCCAGGAATGATTTCTTAACATTCAAAAATCAACCAAAATAATTTAACATAATAAAATAAAGAAGAAAATCATTTGATTATTTATTAGATGCAAGAAAAGCATTTCACATATTCTATATTCATTCATGATGTAAAAACAAAAACTTTGGTAAACTAGAAATAGAAAGGACTAGCATTAGGTCTATTAAGGGTTTCCCTACAAACAAACTAAGTAAACATCATACAAAATGGTAACATTTTGAAAGCTTTCCCATTGGGATCAGAAACAAGATAAGCATGACTACTCTCAATGTTCAATTTAACAGCTCAGACTTCCATATAATGCACTACTGTAGGTCATAGCTAATACAATGAGGAAAGAAAGTAAACAAAAGGTATAAGAGAAAATAAATAAAATAGCCACCATTTAGATGTAATAAATCCAAAAGAATATACAAGAAAATTATTCTAATTAAGAGAAAAGTTAGAAGGTTTCTGGATATAAAGTCAAGATACAAAAATCAATTTTATTTCAATTAAACAAAACAAATTTTTTAAAGTATCCTTTAGAATAGCATCAAATGTATCACATTCTTAGGAATAAATCTACAAAAGATGTACAAGGTGTCTCCCTAGAAAACTATAAAATATTAGTGAAAGATATTAAAGACTCAAATACATGGAGTCCTCTGCAAATTAGAAGTCTTAATACTGTAAAAGGGTCAGTTCTGAAATCAATCTATAGATTCAAAGTGACCCCAATAAAAATTCTATTTCGTGTGTGTGTGTGTGTAACCTGATCAGCTGAATTTAAAATGTATATAGTAATGGGAAAGGCCAAAAACAGTTGAGACACTCTTAAAAAAGAAAGAGCTGAGAGAACTTGATCTACCTAATGTCCAAACATATTACAAATAAAGACAGTGTGGTCCTGATGCAAGAATAGACAAACTGAATAAAGCAGAGAGCTCAGAAACATACCACACACATATGGATACCAGATTTAAAGTGAAGGTGGCGTGGCAGAGCACTGAGAAAAGACGGTCTTCAACCAATGGGTAAATTGGGTATCCATATAGAAAGAAAAGATAAAATTTAACTCCTGTCATTTAAGGTGGATTATAGATCTAAAACCTATACAACAAAGCAAATAAAGCTTTCATAAAGTAAGATAATATCTTCATGATGTTCAGGATGAAAAAGATTTCTTAGCACACAAAAAGACACAAAACATCATGTAAAAGATTAATAAATTGGTTTACATTAGAAAATAAGAATTTATGGTCATTAAAAAATCCTACCTTTAAGAGAACGAAAAGGCAAACCATGCAGTGGGATAGTTATAATACTTACCACTGTCAAAGGGTTTATATTCAGAATATATGAAGCACTTTTACAAATCAATACAAAAATAAAGACAAAATTTTTAAATGAACAAAAGACTACATACAATACTCCACGGCTACCCAAATTGCCAACAAAAAACATGAAAAGTGGTTTGACCTCCTTAGTTATTAAGAAAAGGAAAATTAAAACTGCAATAGCATAATAATGCTACACTCATCAAAATTGCTAAAATTAAAAAGAGCAAAAATACTACAGATTGGTGTGTAGAGCAACAGTGACTCTTAAATCCTGCTGTTGCAATGTGAATGGGTACCTCATGTGACTTGGCATCACCTACAAAAAATGAGCACACATAGACCCTTGGAGCAAGGCATTTGGCTCCTATGTACATATCTAACAGAAATGCACATGCAATATGAGTTAAAAGACAGGTACTAGAATTTCGTAACAGCATTTTTTATAATATCCTCAAACTGAAAATTCCAATAACCAACAACACTACAACGAAAAAATTACGGTGTATTCCTGCAATAGAAAACTAAATACACAACCATAAAAATAAACAAACTATAGCTACATGCAGTAACATGGACACATATTACATAAATCATGCTGAGTAAAAGAAAACCAGCACAAAGGAAAATATATTGGACATCTGTATGCATGTATGTACATAATGTATGCATTAAACACAGGTGAAACTCAGTTACACCACTTAACCCTGGGTAAAGGTGAATGTTGGAGAGGAGGAAGGAATACTAGCTTAGATGGTACCGAGGTGTCCTAGTCTTTGGTGTGTCCGTGGGTGTTCACTCTGACCTAATTCATTGAGATGGTGCTTGGTGTACTTCATTGGATATACATAACGCTCCACACACTTAAAAAGGAAAAAGGCTGACAGAAGTGGCCGAAGACTACAGTAAATTGGACTCAGGTGCTCATATAATTCCTATCCTACTGAGTTACTTCTTTTTAGCTTGCAAATAATAGAAACTTTCACACACATAACTTTCCATTAAAATAATATTTATTCTTACCATATTCATTAGCTACACAGAGTATCTGCAAAATGGTTACTATTTATTAAAACAAGAAGCTGCTTACACTATATTATTTCTTCATGTCACTAGGATATTTCATGTTTCAGTTGACATTATCTTTAAAAGGGATTATAGTATGAATAATACTGTTTCAAAGACTTCTTCAGTTTTAAAAAAAGGCTCCCTTATTTTGGATCCAAAAGTAATTAGATGCAAGACAAGCATAAATTGGACCCAAAGGAATCAAGTTCTGTTCCTACTAATGATGATTTTGTTTAAACACACAGCAAGCCATATTCCAAGAACTCAAATATTTCTGTAATGGCCACTTGAGAGCCTGATTTGGAGCTGTGTATGATTTCTGATGGTCTTGCTAACAAGTGGACTTTTCTAAGAATTCCATTTATTAAGTAAATCCCTGGAATGAAAGGAGAAAACCTGGAACAATGGATTCAAATTGGACGGACACATCTATGATCCCACAAGCATCATACTCGAAAGAATGCCCTTTGGAAAAGCAGAGATTTCCAGCCAACTTTTTCACCCCAGGCAACCTTCTGGTAGCCTTCTGCATGGTCCAATCTTAGATAAAACACAGCTTTTATCCCAGTCTCCTTTACAATTTAAAATGGGGGTATGTGTTATGCTACCCATATTGCCTCTTCAATCCTCCAAAGCTTTAATAGAGCATTAAGTAGAAGACTTTTACAAGGGTATGGGTATAAGACAACAGTGACCCTATATATAACAGGGAAAGAATAAACTTAAACCCCACCGTACCCTACCCTACCTTTCATGTAGCCTGTACTTAAGGATATTACATGTTATTCATGTTAACACGCTGCTGTACTACAGTCGGACTACAACCTCCTCACTCTTCTACAAATCTGTACATACTTCTGTGCCTAAAATGCCCTCCCACCTCACCTCTAAACCTGCTCATTGTTATGAAACCAGAGTGTCAACATAGAAGAACTTCTTCCCCACACCTGACCATCCCCCCAGCTGGGAGGAAGCACAATTCCTTGACTCTGAGCCTCTCCACCCCTTCTTTTGCTCCATCCCTAACAAGGTAAACATCTCATTGGTAAACAGAGGAAGGATGATGGAGAATATATGGCCTAGTTCCATCCTCCTCCTTCTCAGGAGCTTCCCGCCCCACTCAGTGCAACCAGCTATGACGTGAACCTTAGGGATTCATTGTTAGAAGCCCAAATAGACGAAGATTTAAAGACCAGTCAACTCGTCATTTATCAAGAAAGAAGGTGATATTTTGGCCTTAATCTTCACTATTTCTCAACTTGTACAGGACCTAGGAAGGCCTCTTCAGATACCCCAACCTACATGAATTTCCATCTCTTCCTTAAGAACCTTACTGACTACCCTGGGCATTGGGGCTATCCGCCTTTATTAAAATAATGCCTATACATATTTTACTCAATATTACCTTACATGGAGTATGTGTGAATGTCTCTGTGTGCCCCTAGCCATAATCAGACTGTAAATTATTTCTAAATAGGAAACATGTCTTCCACTTATCTGTATTTGACACAGAATTTAAAGCATTCAACAGTATATGTTGATTGTTTGAAAAAATGCAATATTTTTCTCCTGGGACCTATATATAATACAGTTCATCAGCATAGCAGACATCTTTTTTCATTTGATAGGTATGAGCAATCAAGTCTCCTTAATAATTAAAAAATGACACTGGATTATTCCCCTTTAAGTAAATCTTCATAAAATGCATTGCATGCTTTCCAGCTTTAATAAATGTCATATGCCCAACTGTACTCACCTTTCTTCCCTGGTACAATGTTACCAACATTGTCAGTGACGTTATTTTACGTTACTAAAGATAAACTAGAATAGGGACTTCTACTCAGTTGATCAAGATAGAGAAAACTTACCCAAAGTGGCCTGAGAGAACATATTGAGAAGAGACAAGTTTGGAGCTAGAAATGTAGTGCTTATCGGTTTTGTGTGCCAAAATCCCTAAGGGCTTAGAAAGGGCAGAAACAAGTATAATAGCTGCCAGCAGCTGAGAAATTTGGAACTATTGGGTTGACAAAAAAAAAATCCATTTAGTTATTTTTGTAAAATAAAAGACAATTTTCATTTTCACTAATAACTTTATTGATTTGGATATTTTGAATATGTTGGCTATCTCCTGCTATTGGCTTCTAGTGGGTGGAGGCCAAGGGTGCTGCTAAGCACCATCCAGTGCATAAGACAGCCCACAGCAAAGGATTACTTAGCCAAAATGGCAATTGTACCAAGAAACTTCGCAAACCACTTTTAACACATCACAGCACCTTCATCAGTCACAGCACCTTCTCCATACATTGCACAAATCTGTTTTTGCATTTTTACCTTTCTTGAAATAATAAAGCCTTAATACACCAAAAATGTTGCATGAAAATTTACCAATTTTGGTAAATCTTTTTAAATGCACGCTGATAGGACCAGCTGTCACAATACAACTAAGCACTACTAGCACCATTGTACAGAAAAAACTAAACAAACTTTTTGGCCAACCCAATGAATCAGGAGTAAGAATGGGTCTGATAGAATGACTTAGAACTAGTTATATGGTAAGAATAGCATGATGCTCATTTCCCACTTCTGGGAATGAGCTTGTCTTAAAGAACTTAAAGGGATGCTCAGCATCTATGCCAGCTTGCAATGTTAGAAAGTTTTATCAGGCATCTTTCTTTTTGGTAAGACGGAAAAATGCAAGAATTAGTTTTGACATTTTGCATGGACTCAAATGGAAAAACATTGTAGTTAATCTGGCCCTCACTCCTTGTAACAGAATGTGCAGAATTCAGAAACTCCTGTTTTGTGTGGTAAAATTTTACATGCTTGCTATTATAGTGAAGTATACGTACATATATAATAGATGATAAAATACAGGTGCTGAAAAAGGGCTTCCTACGTTGCCATACATGCAGTAGTGTTCCGGGTTCATGAGGGAAGAGGAAAAAACAGCCATTTCTCCCCCAAAGATTTCTCAGATCAAACTACATGAACCAAAGACAAAATAATAACTATAATACCAGCTACTTTTTATTGAATAGTTGATATTTGCCAGGCTCTGGGCTAAGTGCTTACATTTATTATCTCCTGCTATCCTCTGAGAGGAGCTGCTATTAGTGCTTCCAGTTTGCAGATGAGGATGCTGTGGCTTAGAAAGGCTGTGTGGCAGACACTGTTATTGTCTGCCTAATCTCTCTTCTCCCTTCTTCCGTGCATAGAGAATACTGTTCTGGAGTTTTGCTTTTTCTTTCTTTCTTTTTTTCTTTTCTTTTTTTTTTTTTTTTGGTAAAGGGTATACTTTGTTTAGCCCTAGTAAATATTATTTGCCTCATTCGACAATCTACTCCCTTCTTCCCCAGGCAAGCTTGCCTCCCTTTCAGGTAGAGATGCCCACGTGACCCAGTTCTGACTGAGATACAAGTATGCGGAATAATTCCGGGGAAGTTTTCCCTTTCTGATCAAGGAGGACAGTATTACTCTTCCGCCTCCTCGCCCAAGTGCCAATGCCATAGCTGAGACTACAGCAACCATTCTTTTGTCCACGAATGACCTAAAATTTCTCAGAAAGCCTGTTATTAAGCTGCTGGGCCAATGAAACAACCATGGATGACCAAACCTTTTACTATACAAGAAACAGACACTTATTTGTCATTGTGGTAGGAATTCCTATTATTCATAGCTAAATGTAACCCTGAAAGTATGTCAATGCAAGATCTTATAGAAGAAAAGTAATGCGTATTTACTCCATGCCTACTATTGTGTTGAGAATTGTCATAATGCAAACATAGAAAATAAATGACTGATTCCTTCTCTTCAAGAACTAGCAATATTACACAGTCGTCGTCGGCGGCGGCGGCAGCCGTCCGTCTCGAGAGATGATGGTGTAGCTTCTTAAGAGTCTATCTGCACCGCCGAGAATGGTTGTGCAGTCCGACTCGGGAGTGACACGGTATCTGTCTCCTCCCGTGTTGAATCGACATCTTGCGATGACGCTGGAGTGTCCTCTCCAGTGGAGCTGAAGCTACAGAGCCTGGGCAGGGTGATATGGAGGGTCTGCTGTTGCCCATGCAGCAGACCCCCCTCTCTTCGCAGCTGAAGGGTCCAAGGGAAAGACGGAGTCAATACAGCTTGGCTTCAGGTGCACCGCAGGAGTTGCCGGTGTTGACTACAACGTCAAACCGCCTTAGGGACTCCGGCTCCGGATTTTCTGTCGGGGTTTACTCCCTTAGCCTTTCCCCTGAAGAGGTATGCCGCAAGGCAGCGGAGGTTTTTTGGAGTCAGAGTTTTCCTTCTCTGATGTGCCCTGACTGGAAGATCGAACCAGCGACACTTAGCTCGCAGGCCGACGCTCAATCCACTGAGCCAAACCAGCCAGGGCTAATATACACAGTATAGCATTCATATGTTAATATAGTGCTAAACAGATTACATAAATGCTGAGGGGATTTAGAATAAAGGAAGGAACACAAATGTAATACAAGATTAAACCAGAGAAACAAGATGGCGGAGGAGTAAGTGGAAGCTACACTAACCTCCTCCCAGAACTAGTCTGGATTTACAACTTAATTTTGGAGAAATCATCTGGAATAACCAACCGAACACTAGCTGGAGAGAAGTCTTGTAACCACGGAGAGACAGAAAAGGCCGCTACATCACAATGTGACCGGTAAGGAGTGCGGAGACGCGGAAGGGCTGGCTGGGCTCCCATGGGTGGCAGCTGAAGGGACTGAGAAACAGCTCAGCAGCCGGGGGTTCCCCCTGAGAAGGGCAGGGTCTAAACCCCCAGTTGAGCTTCCCAGCCTACAGCAACAGAGTGGAAAGTAAAATAGTATCCAGCTGAGAAAAGCAAAAAGCTGCAGGGTTTCTTGCTAGCTGGAAAGAAATAGCTGGAGAAAAAGAGCTCTTAAGCGGATCACATACAAAAATATTTTGCCCCCACTTACCCTGGGCTCAAGCAGAGCGAAGGCAGAGAGGACTGGAGATGCTTGGGGAGAGTTTGGTGTGGTGGCTTTGAGGGGAGAACTGGGGAAGCAGCCAACTGGGTCCCAGTGCTGACTCATTCCCACACTGCAGGCAGACCATTCCCGGCCAAGTGGCGTCAGCCTGAGGGGAAGCAAAGGTCCTGCCTACAGGAATTAAGCTGCCGCACCCAAGGTCCTTAAACCTGATTGCTAATCACAAGTTGAATAGATTAACAACTAAAGAAGACAAACAAAGGCAGTGGATCCCTGGAAGTCTCCAACAGGCTGCCTAGGCCCAGACTGGTACAGGATCTGACGCCACCAGGGGCAGATCCAGGAAGTGCAGATCATTCTAAGAAGCACCAACAAACAATAGGAGACACAAAAATGGGAGACAGAGAAACAACCCCCCATCGAAAGGAAAGGTAGAGTCCCCAGAAAGAGTGCTAAATGAAATAGAGGGGAGCGAACTATCAGATATGGAATTGAAAGCATGATTATGGAGAAGCTCAATGAGCTCAGCAGAAACTACAAGGAACTCCAGAAAAACTACAAGGAACTTACTGAGAATTACACCAGCATGAAAAAGGACATAGAAGCTATGAATAAGAGCCAGGAGGAAATGAAGAATACGATCTCTAAATCGAAGAACACAGTAGAAGGAATTAAAAGCAGGCTAGAGGAAGCAGAAGATCGGATCAGCGAGCTGGAGGACAATGTAGACAAAAACTCCCAGACAATGCAACAAAATGAAAAAAGATTGAACAAGACTGAAGAGGCTCTAAGACAGCTGCAGGACAACATGAAATGTAATAATATCCGTATCATAGGAATTCCAAAAGGAGAAGAAGAAGAGCAAGGGATAGAAAACCTCTTTGAAAAACTAATGACAGAAAACTTCCCTAACATGAGGAGAGAAAGAATCATGCAAGTCCAGGAAGCACAGAGGGTCCCAATGAAGATGAACCCCAACAGGCCCACCTCAAGACACATCATAATTAAAATGGCAACATTCAAAGACAAAGAGAGAATCCTAAAGGCAGCAAGAGAGAAACAACTAATAACATACAAGGGAGCTCCAATAGGCTTTCATCAGATTTCTCAGCAGAAACACTAAAAGCCAGAAGGGAATGGCAAAAAATATTCCAAGCAATGAAAAACAAAGGCCTACAACCAAGAATACTCTACCCCGCAAGACTCTCATTCAAAATGGAAGGTGAAATAAGGAATTTCCAAGACAAAAGAAGGCTAAAAGAATACATCTCCACCAAACCAGCATTGCAAGAGATGCTAAAGGGTCTGCTTTAAGAAGATGAAGAAACAGAGAGAGACAGAGAGGAACACGAGTACAAAGGGGGAAAATGACAATAAATAGGTACTGAAAGAAAGAAGGAACTTCTACCATTTGCAACAACATGGTTGGAACTAGAGAGAATTATGCTTAGCAAAACAAGCCAGGCAACGAAAGAAAAATGCCTTATGCTATCACCTATTACAGGAAACTAATGAACAACACAAACAAATGAGCAAAATTGAACCAGAGGTATGTAAACAAGGAATAAACTAACAGTAACAAAGGGGGAGATGGGAGGGAGAGAAGGGGGTAAGAAGGGGAAGGGTCTAGTCAAAGAACATGTATAAATGACCCACGGACATGGACAACTGCGTGGGGACTGAATGTGGGAGAAGGGGGGACAGGGTGCAGGGAAGCAAGAGGGGGAAAAAAGTGGGACAACTGTAATGGAAAAACATAAAATTTTTTTAGTGGGGGAAAAAAGTAAAAATATAAAGCATGGAAATACAAGTTCAGTGAATGTTGGAAGGACAAGGATTTTCCTTCACACTGTATATTTTTCTCCCCATCTGATCCCTCCAGAGTTTGGCATTCTAAAGAAGTAAGTAATGACATAAGTTTCTTTGCATAAAACTAATAAGACCAGTTGTTAATAGAGGTTTTCTTTTTTAACTAAGACTTTGACCGGAATGTCATGCCTAAAGGAGACATGCTTGGGCTTTGGTTGTTACCAAAAAGCCCCGAGGAACTGGGATTGACTTTCAAAGGTAATAAAAGTCCATGAGATAAAAGGCCTGGTACCTTGGATGGATGCGCGGTCCATGGCAATCTTTCCAGGGAAGGAATGAAGGTTGTTTTCCTGAAAGATGGCTAGATGGGACCTTAAGGCACAATGGAAAACCAGAAGGATTTGGAAAAGACAGGTGTGTACAGGCAAGGCTGAATGCCAGGTATGTGGCTCAGCTTCTGTGCCTTGAAGGGCAGACTGAAGGTCACCCTAAATGTTCCTTGCGTAAGTTCCAGCAAAGCAGAACTAAAGATCATAAGTGATCATTTGCTGCTCTCGTTGTGTTTATGCAAATGAACAGGATAAATTAAAACTGGACTTAATGCAGTCCCTTTAATGACAAGGAGGGTAATCTTAGGGAGAAAAATCGCGATTCAAGGAAAATCACAATGCCCAGTGGTAGACTATAAAGTAGTGTAGTTAACCGTCTTTAAAGTTTCTTCTCATTTAAAATTTGTTTTCATCTGAAAGTTAAACTATGTCTGTGGCATTATCAAAGATGTTTGACTTACAGGCAAGAAGAATGTCAAATGCCTTGCAACTGGATGTCTTTCCGATAAGACAGTCCTACAGATTTAGAGACTTGTATGTGGGTTATGTTACATAAATTAACACATGTTTTCTGTTTTCAAACGGCATAAGCCTACGATCTCATTACCTGAGTGATTGTCTGTACGTATAGGCCTCACTTAATCCTGTCTGCATTGCTGCCTCCTGAGACTCAATGGTTTGGCTGAACTAAGTGACTGGGTTGGTGAAGAATGGGGTGGTCTGTGGGCTTCACTTTAAAACTGGTTTCTCTTTTCTGTCCTAAAGGCTTGGACAGAAAGGACCCAGAGGTCTGAGAGGGTGGAAACCTAAACTATTTCCCTCAGCCCAAACTAAGTATAATGGGCAAAAGGGTTTGGGACAGGTGAGATGTACCTGGCACACCTTCCTCCAAAGAAGCCCTTTTTTTCCCTAATGTGGGACATTGAAAAATTAATACCTGTCTTTTGTCATCTAGTGGTTATGGATTGAATGATGTCCTTTAACCCTGTTGCCAAATATGTTGCCTCCAGAATACAACAAGGATGCCAGCCTGTTAAATCAAGCATGCCGTTGTCTGGGGACAGCCAACCAACCTGGAGTCTGCACGATCCTTCCCCGTGTGGGAAGGCCACCCTCCCCTCCACATCCCCACACTTATTAAGGATTTCTGGACACAAGGGTAGGTAGGACGACAACCATGTCCAGCTTGAAGCAGCTAGAGGAGCTCGAGACCTTCGCCCATTGTCCTTTATAAGATTATAAAGGGTCTTAAGTCTGAGAGGGAGGAATTGATATTTTTTATTGTTAAAATAATTAATTAATTAATTAATTAGAAAAAAGAAGAAGAAGAATATATAAAAGGGTGAGGCAGGAGGGCTTGTATGTACGACCCATAGGCATGGACTTGCGGGCGGATTGTTGCAGGAGGGGGATGCTGGGCGGAGGGGAGCAAAGGGGGAAAAATTGGAACTATTGTAACAATATAATCAATAAAATATACTTAAAAAAAAAATAAAGCCACAATGAGATATCCCATTAAAAAAAAAAAGATTAAACCAGATAAGTAAAGGCATTCAAGGGAGTGACTTTTGAGCTAGTTTCTGCTCAGGAAAGTGGTATCGGTTAGTAGAATAGTGACAAGATTAAAGGCCATTTAGATGTTACATATAAAAGAACAAAAATAAGAATGAGGGTGCATAAAACAGACAAGCATATTTGTTTGCCTAGGGCAAAGAGCCTGAGAATAATAATAATAATAATAAAAGGTTATGAGAGAGTCACGGAAGAGGTATGGCCTTGAAAGGATGCCACGAACTTCAGGTTCATATATCTGGTAAATTACGTGGGCAATGTGGAATTAGTACATGTATTCACAGAAAGCCATGTGGTGAAACATTGTTTGGATACTTTTATTTTAGCATAAAGACCAATGGTCCATCTGGAAGCTTCCTGCAATTGGCATAGAATGACATGAACTGGGTGAAACTAAAAGTGATAATTAATGTGGAACCTGCAGGCCTTGGTGTTACTGTACATGAAGAGATGAGAGGAGTCAAAATACACCAAATTACATCAGTTAAACAATTGACAATTTCAAGAAAAAACTGATGATTTTTTTTTCATAACCAGGTATTTTTTAAAAAAAGAAACTGCTAAAGAGCAGTCCCTTAAATCTCTTAGTTACTGAATGCTACCTTCAAAAACAAGCCCTATTTTAAAAATAAATAGTAAAATGCCATTGCTTTGTCTTTGGTAAACACATGAGTGTTGTAACAACAGTTGGAGGGATCATTACCATTCATTCTCCTGCTATTGAGGCTGCCCTCCGTTTCCTTTGCCTTCATATCCATCTAACATGTGATTCTTATAAATGTTAACAGTTGAAAACAAACAGCTGGCTGAACTCTCTGCTTCAGTCTTTTGGATACTTTGCCTCTTGGTAAGGGATCAGTATTTTGATAGTGCTGTAGTAATAACAGGAAATGATCTGTTAAAATCTGGATGTCCAGCTGCAAATGAATGCCAGGGTAAAGAGGAGTGCTGGTTTCAGAATGAAGCCTATAAAAACAGTTCGGGGACTTACTTCCAGGACCACAGGGGGAAAACTGTAACTTGCTCTCAACATCAGAAAAGCAAATGCCTAGTGGGGAGACCATCTTCCGGCGATCGCTGGACTGCACCCATGGAAAGCCAACGGCTACAAATGCAGCGATTAAAATGACTGCGAGAGTTTCAGTTCTACATGATGTGAAATACCCTTTTCTGAAACAAAAATGCACTTAGGAAAAGGTTTCATAAGCAGGTAGAACTCTCTTAAAATTGGTCCACTTGTAATTCTGCTTATGTTTGCAAAATAGCAAGTTGCTTCTATTCACCAGAAGGAAGAAGAGAAGACAAAGGGGGTGAGATTAGTTATTTAAAAAAAAAAAAGGGTACTTTCAGATAAAACTGAAAAATAGATTAGTCAATAGCACAAAAAATAATTTTAACTTTTTATATAAAGTTGCCCTTGATTATCGACATTTTCTTAGATTTATAGCTAGGGGGAGGGGGTCCAATTAGCCTTCAGATTTGTCCAGTTAATATAATAAATCATTATCATGGATAATTAACAAACTAATCCCTGCGGGTTTCTTCTTCATCATCTTCCTCTCACTCAGGCCTCTGGACACCAGTGTGCAGAAACAGCGGTAACTAGATGGAAAACCATAAGGCACAGACAGCTTATGTATAGAAAGCTGGTAAACAGCTTTGACAGCAGACATTTTCAAACACCATACTCTAGAAGAGCAATTTTCAACCGTTTTCATCTCATGGAACACACAAACTAATTACTAAAATTCTGTGGCACACCAAAAAATATATTTTTGCCAATATGACAAATAGGTTTAATTTTGATTCGCTCACACCCAGACAGCTACTGTTGTGTTGGCCGTTGTCATTGTTTTATTTCAAAGTCTAAGGAAAAAGAGGTCAGTGCCCCTGACTAAGTAGTCAGATATTGCATATTTTAAAATCACTGCTCTAGAAAGTCATAGTAGAAGTGGGGAGCACCAGAACAATGTGGGCAAAAGATAATCTTGGCGCCAAAGATGCACAAAACAGAAAGTGTCCACATACAATCACAACTGCAAAGTATTCTTTTCCATAATTCTTTAATGTAACGTATTTTGCAAAGTTTATCATTTTAAAAAGGTAATTGATAAAATAAACTAATAACCAAGAATTCAATACAAAATAATAGAGAACTTCCAGTCAAGACGGAGGCGTAGGTAGACTTTGCCTCCTTGTACAACCACAGAGAAGATTACAACTAAACCTCAAAATAAATAACACCCAGAACTGTCAGAAAATCCAACTGTGGAAGTCCAACCACCAAGGATTTAAAGAAGCCACATTCATCTAGACGGGTAGGAGGTGGACAGAGACAGGTGGACAGGTGAGGAGACGCAGTGTGGCTTGGGGAGGCAGGCAGCAGCCCCAGAATGGGCAGTCCCACATTCACGTGTGGTAGGTAAAAGATAAAACTTGGGAGGGACACCTTGGGAGCAGGTGATTCAAGCCCCAGGCCAGACTACACAGCCCAGGGTTCAAGCGCCGGGAAGATAAATCCCCATAACCTCTAGCTGTAAAAACCCGTGGGGGTTGAGGCGACAGAAGAAACTACAGGATTTTCAGGAGACTCTGCTTAAAGGGCCCACAGGGTCTTAGAATGTACGCAAACCCACCCACTCTGGGAATCAGCACCAGGGCCACAGCTGGAAGAGGGCCAATCGCATAAGGAGAGTGGGTGAAGTAACTGAAAACAAGGGTGCTGGGCAAACCTCCAGAAGCCAGGAAGCAGCACTGTCCCCTCTCCAAATCCACCCCACACACAGAGCCACAAAGCAGTGAAGCAGGTGACCCACCCTGGCAATTACCTAAGGCTCCACCCCACACAATTTACAGGTCCCTTTCCTATAACAGGCCATGCTACTAAGACAGGAAGTCAAAGCAGCTCTACCTAATACACAGAAACAAACACAGGAGGCTTCCAAGTTGAGGAGACAAAGAAATATGGCCCAAATGAAAGAACAGAACAAACCCCCAGAAAAAGAACTAAATGAAAGGGAGATAACAAATCTAGCAGATGCAGAGTTCAAAACACTGGTGATAAGGACACTCAACTCACTGAGTACAGCAACAACATAAATAAAGAAATTAAGGCTACACTAAGAGAAATAAAAAATATACAGGGAAACAACAATGAATAGGAGGAAGCCAGGATTCAAATCAACAATTTGGAACATAAGGAAGAATTAAGCATTCAAGCAGAACAGCAAAAATAAACAAGAATCCAAAAGAATGAGAATAGTATAGGAAGTCTCTGGGACAAGTCCAAACATACCAACATCTGAACCATAGGGATACCAGAAGGAGAAGAGGAAGAGCAAGAAATTGAAAACATTTAAAAAAATAATGAAAGAAAACTTCCCAAATTTGATCAAGGAAATAGACATTCAAGTCCAGGAAGCACAGAGTCCCAAATAAGTTGGACCCAAAGAGGACTACACCAAGACACATCATAATTAAAATGCCAAATGTTAAAGATAGAGAGAATCTTAAAAGCAGCAAGAAAAAAGCAGAGTTACTTTCAAAGGCGTTCTCATAAGACTACTGGCTAATTTCTCAAAAGAAACTTTGTAGGCTAGAAGGGGCTGACAAGAAGTATTCAAGGACAAAAACAAGGACCTACAACCAAGATTACTCTATCTAGCAAAGCTATCATTTAGAATGGAAGGGCAAATCAAGTGATTCCAAGACAAGGTAAAGCTAAAGGAGTTCATCATCACCAAGCCATTATTACATGCAATGTTAAAGGGACTTATTTAAGAAAAAGAAGATCAAAACTATGAACATTAAAAGGGCAACAAATTCACAACTATCAACAACTGAATCTAAAAAAATAAACTTGGCAAACAACTAGAACAAGAACAGAATCATAGGTATAGAGATCATTTGGAGGGTTATCAGCTGGGAGGGGGAAGGGGGAAAATGGGGAAAAGGTGCAGGGATTAAGAAGCATAATTGGTAGGAACAAAATAGACAAGAGGATGTTAAGAATAGTATATAAAATGGAGAAGCCAAAGAACTTGTATGCACGACCCATGGATATGAACTAAGGGGTGCGGGGAACTGCTGGAGGGCTAGGGGGTACTGGGTGAAGCGGGGTAAAGGGGGGAAAAATTGGGACAACTGTAATCACATAATCATTAAAATATATTTAAAAAATAAATAATACATAAGTATACATTATTAAGAAGTTTAAAGGAGTAAAAATTTTCTAAAACATGAGAAACATCAAATATTTGTATTTGACTCATTGAATTTTATACTCATTAAATTTACACTGTAGCATATTAAACTGTTCTAAATTAGTAGTCATAATGGCTAAAAGAACAGAAGGCACTGTTTCTAAAATTATTTTTCAAGATTTGTCTGTGTTTTAATCATTGGAACCTTTCAAATGAGAGTAAATGTACAAAACATACTTGATTCTGAACACAACAATCATCTGTTTCAAATTAGTTGTTGTTACTTACATATAAACAATATTCTGGATTCAAGAATAGGCTTGAAAAGTGAGTAACTAGCTATTAGAAATAGTCTTTCTTTCCAAAACTTCACCTCCTCCACAATGTCTTATTTAGCTTCACCTCAATTTCCTGAAGAGGAAACCAAATACCTCTTCTCCTCTACACTCCCATTCATCAATTAGAGATCTTACCACTCTAAGTTTTTATTTGTTTAGAAGACTGTTATTTCTCACAGTAGGTTGTAAGCAACTGGGAAGCAAGGTCCACATCAGATTTACCTTGGTTTCCTTATTTTTTTTTTTTTTAATGTATTGATTGGTTTATTTTTAAAGAAAGGGGAAAGGAGAAAGAGAGAGAAGCATCACTGCGTTGTTGCCTCTCACTCGCGCCCCCAACTGGGGGCAACCTGATGTGCAACCTAATCATGTGCCCTGACTGGGGAATCAAACCAGCGACACTTGGCTCGCAGGCCGACGCTCAATCCACTGAGCCACAGCAGCCAGGGCCCTTGGTTTCCTTATTACTACACATCTAACGCAACACCCAGTGTCTGTTATGTTTTTTTAAGAGTTGTGTATTTATTAGTTCAATGAACTGCTTTGTCTTAATATTCGTTTTGTACAGTTTCTTGTGACTATACCTCCTCAGCTAATAAACTGATTTTAAGTGTTTTATAGTTAGATTACATGTAAACTTTAAAAATGTAAATCTTATAACTGCACAGTTTAATACTCAAAAATATATACTCATTACAAATTCATCAGTGAATTTGCTGTCATTTTCTTAACTGTTAAAGTGGCTTTTTAATCTGTTTTTGATTCTCATATCCTATACAGTAAGAAATAAATGTATCCCTGTTGTTGCATGTATTATTGTTTGTTCATTTTTATTGCTCAGTAGTATTCTACTATATGGATATACCACAATGTTTATATTTTCTTGCTAATATTTGGGTTGTTTTCAGTTTCAGGATATTACAAATAAAGCTATGAATATTCATGTACACATCTTTGTATAAACATATTCTTTCTTTTCTTTTGGGTAAATATGTAGGAGCGGAATGGCTGGGTCACATAATTAGGTGCCTGTTTAACTTTTTAAGAAATTACCAAACTCTTTTCCAAAACATGCAAGCATCCTCACCATCAGTGTAAGGTCCAGTTCCTCCATATCTTTGCTAAACCTTGCAATTGTCTTTTTTTAATTGTAGCTATTTTAGTGGCTGTGAAATGGTATCTTATTATGGTTTTTTAAAAATTTTTATTGATTAGAGAGAGAGAGAGAGAGAGAGAGAAACATAGATTTGTTGTTCCACTTATTTATGCATTCATTGGTTGCTTCTTGTATGTGCCCTGACTGGAGATTGAACCTGCAACCTTGGCGTATTAGGGACAACACTCTAACCAAGTGAGCTACCCAGCCAGGGCTCATTATGGTTTTAATTTGCATATGACTAATGTCCAGTGAAGTTCAGCATCTTTTCATATGTTTATTTACAAGTCATACATCTTCTTTGGTGAAATGACTTCAAATCTTCTGATCATTTTTAATTAGATTGCCTTCTTACTGTTGAGTTCTGGAGTTCTTTATTCTAGATACAAATCTGCACTTTTAAGAGAAAGGCAACTGCTTTAAATAATTATGCTTTGTTATTATAACACATGACCTGTCTATACTTTAATCCTTATAATAAGGACAAGCATTATCTCCATAATAATCCTCAGGTACCAAGTTTTCTCATGTCTGTTAAGATGGTCAGTTGAAGTAGAAAACATACTGATTTTCTCAACATTCTTCTTAACTACTAATTTTAGGAGTCTCTAAGCAAACTATTAGTTGTAAGAGATAACACGCTGGATCATGTAAATAATAACTAATTTTTCTCCTTTTTTCTTTTAAGCAAATTTTTAAAAAGCAGTTAGCGAGTAGTAACACTATTACTAACAAATCGTTCTGTATTTTTAATCCTCATCCAAGGATATGCTTTTATTAATGAGAGAGAGAGAGAGAAACACACCAGTGTCATAAAGAAACGTCGATCCGGTTGCCTCGCGCATGCACCCCAACCAGGGATGAACCCACAGCCCTTCTGGTGTACAGGGTGACACGCCACCACCTGAGCCCCCAGCCATGGCTCCTTCTGCATTTTTATTAGATTCCTCTGTCTCTGAGACTAAGACCTGTTGTTTACACGAATGTTTTCCCTATCAGACTAAATAAAGCAAACCAACTAGTGCAGTACCTAGTGTATGTATAATGCTATTCTAATTTCCTTGATTCTCTCCTTTGTTTTTTATTCCGACCCATGTGTTTTCCTTCAATCCTTTCTTCCACCCTTTCCAGCATCCCATGTCATCATCTACACTGGGATTAGTATGCTGATCCCAAATGAGTTTTGGTTACAGACTGGTGACTATAAATCACCTACCACACTTTTTCAAAGACAACAAAATTTACATGATGAAATTCTTTGTGAAACTTAGAAAGAACAGCAGATTCTGTTGAGTGAAAAAGTAAAATCTTTTTTTTTTACTGTTTTTTATTTTTATTTTTGAATTATTTTTTGTATATTGTATTGATTATGTTGTTATAATAGTCCCAATTTTTTTCCCCCTTTGCTCCCCTCTGCCCAGTATCCCCCTTCCCCCAGCAATCCCACCCCTGTTAGTTCATGTCCATGGGTTCTGCATACAAGTTCTTTGGCTTCACCCTTTCCTATATTCTTCTTCTTTTTTTAAAAATTAATTAACTTTTTATAACAATAAAAAATAACAATTCCCCCCTCTCAGACTTAAGACCCTTTATAATCTTATAAAGGACAATGGTCGAAGGTCTCGAGCTCTTCTAGCTGCTTCAAGCTGGACATGGCCGTCGTCCTGCCTACCCTTGGGTCCAGAAAACCCTAATAAGAGTGGGGGTGTGGAGGGTAGGGTGGCCTTCCCACATGAGGAAGGATTAAAAAGTAAAATCTTTATAGCATCCATGTAAATCAGTACTCTCTGCCAGAATAAAGGAAACACAAAATTATTTTTTAAACTTTACCGGTTAAGACTTCAGTTTCTCCAGTAATGCCAAGAACCACCAAGGAATCTTGCCCAAACAAAAGCCAACCTGGGGAAGTTCTGTGGCTAAATAAACATCCTCCCCAAACGTAATAGATATAGAAAAAAAAGTATGCAGAAGCAAATCTACTCATTTTAAACCATGGAAAGGAACATACATTTAAGCTCCTTTAATTTATTTTTATATATAAATAATTTCATACATTTTTAAAATTTTCATGAGACATATTTATCCCTTAGGAGTGTTTCAGTGTCAGTCACAAATTAGAAACTAACTCTTCTAGCAGCACTAAAATTAGGATAAACAGATTACACTGGCAATCTCTGACATGGTATCAGGATACAGACAAACAGAGGGTTAAAAGTATTTCATGGAAGTAATTATGACACAATTAACTATATTCCCCAAATCAGAATGATTACCATCAGACAGCTAATGCTAAGCTTGTTCTGACACTGTCCTTAAACAGGCCCAATATTAAAAGAATAAGTTTCCTCTGGAGAGAAAAAAAGGATAATTTTGGCTTATTAAAGATAATGTCTATTGATGAAAAATTTAATGATTGGCTTCAAATTCATTTTTAATAATATAAAACATGTGAGCTTTATTATATGTTCAAGAAAATATGGTATGACGCAAAATGTCTTTCTTAAAACTACAATAAAATACTTAATGCATACAAAAGTATAAAGTAACTGATGCCTTTCCAATAAAGATACCAGATAATCATATTTACTGACCAGAGAAAACAAAGACATGTTTAATGATTTCTGTAGTGTTTCCAGGTCACCTTATTGAACGATACATCATGAAGTCAATAGTTGTACATCTAGGAAATTTACCAATGGAGCTCTCTTCCACTGGTGTGTATATTTTAATTTGTCTCATGTGGGTGTCTCTTCCATTTTGGTGATTGGCTAGAACAGCAATCTGTATCATGAATGTGCGGGTTGGCTTCTTATGATTATCAGTTAAGGGAACGTGAATCCAGCCACTTGGTTCCACCAATTCAAGTTGCTGCCAGGAAAAGAAAAGTCAGGTTAGGTTTTCACCCAATGAATATAATTTATTATAATGAACACATTCTAAGTTATCTGTGGACGGCATCAGATGGGTACTAGACTTATCAGGGTGATCACATTGTAAGTTATGCAAATATCTAACCACTATGTTGTACACTCGAAATTATATAGTATAATATTGTACGTCAATTGTAATTTAAAAATGACAAAAATTTTAAAATAAAATAAATAAAATTGACTTAAAAATTAACCTCTTACTCACTGAGAGAATGACAATATGCTAATAACCATTACCAGTTACTGGATACTTTTACCATGATCTCTTTTTATAGTTGCTAAGCACATTACATGTACCATCTTAGTAGCCAGTCTTAGTGTTAGAATCAGACATGTATAAAAGTATACATCCAATCGAAGACCATACTGATACAAGCAGGAAAAGAATCTAACATGCTTCTAATATATTTTATTTCAGGAAACATGCCTCCAAACTTATATAACAATCCAAACTTATATAACAATCAGATCCTATATAAAATACAAACTCATATAACAACCAGATTCTATATAAATTGCAAGAATATTAACCAAAAAAATCAGTCATTAAATAAGCATCAAACAAAGCTTTCTTTCCTGGGCACAGTAAGTGAACTATTTATCTATTTTAGACGATGCTCTAACCTAAAATCTAGATTTTTAATGTTTTTCAATAAGAAATGCCAGATAATATTTTTAATTTTTAATTTTATTTTAAACAAGAGTCCAAACTGTTTTTACTCAACAAGAAAAGGAAAATCATAAGTCAAAAGGTAGACTGAAGTTTCTAAAAATTTTCCTAAAGTTATAAAGTAGTTTTAAAAAATAATTGATTTTTAAATTATCTTGATTATTAGACAAAAGTAACTATATGCATTACAAAAAATATAGGTTTATCTTATCAACAAAAAGGGCAATGAGCGCTAAAGACTAAATTGAGGTTCCACGAGTTATCTAGAAAAACAATTAAATGAGTGTCACTGTATCTTCTTCTTTTGCTTCCCTCCCTCCCTCTTTCCTTTTTCTTCTTTCTTTCATTCTTTTTCATAACTTCTCTTCTCTTTCTTCCCTTCTTTATTCTTCCTTTCTTTCTTCCCATTTTTAATAAAGAAAGAGGGTAGGTAGAGATGCGGCAAGAGAACTATCATCTTCAAAAAGGTAGCTGACGTTTAAGACTAAAGGACTTCCTCCTTTTAACTATAAAATATAAGAATAATTGCATTTCTGCCCCCATGGTGTTCTGGTCAGTGGCATTTTATGAGCTTCCATTAGCACTAACTCAAAAATGAGTGCATCAGAAATCTGGTTTCCATCACTAACCTTTTATTCACTTGGGCCACATAGAGTTATTGAGGACTTAAAATGTTCAAGGTACTCTCTGGCTGGTGTGGCTCAGTGCATTGAGTGCTGGCCTGAAAACTGAAAGGTTGCCACTTCAATTCCCAGTCAGGGCACATGCCTGGGCTGTGGGCCAGGTCCCTAGTTGGGGGTGTACGAGAGGCAACTGATCCATGTATTTCTTGCACATTGCTGTTTCCTCTCCCTCACTTTCTCCCTCCCGTCCTCTCTCTCTAAAAGCAAATAAATAAAATCTTTTTAAAAATTTTGTTTTTAATGTTTAAGGTAAGTATAGTTAAGCATACAAAACATAAATAAGGCTTGTTCCAACCCATTAAAAAAAAAAACCTTAGATGCAGACAAACATCTTCTCTGGCTTCATTCAGTTTCTTCATGTATAAAATAAAAGGGCTGGACAAGTTATCATCCAACGTCCCTTCCAGGTTTAACATTCAATAAGTCTAAATAAAAGAAGATGTAGTAGGCAGGTATCCACTTCATTCCCTTCCCCTAAGCCTGTGAATATATAACTTACATGGCAAAAGGAACTCTGCAAATATTATTAAGTTAAAGATCTTGGAATGGAAAAATTACTCTGGATTACCCGGGTGGGCCCAATGCAAGCCCAAAGGTCCGTATAAGAGGAAGGCAGGAGAGACAGAGGAGATGTGAGGGCAGAAGTAAAGGCTGGAGTGATGCAACCACAAGCCAAGGGATGCAGGCAGCCTCTAGAAGCTGGAAAAGGCAAGAAACAGTTCTCCCCAAGAATCTCCAGAAAAAAAATGCACCTTTCTGGCACTTTGATTTTATTCCATTACACCATTTTGAACTTCTCATTTCCAAACTGTAAGATAATAAATTTTTGTTGTTTCAAGCCACTACGAGTGTGGTAATTAGTTATAGCAGAAATAGGAAACTATTTATTATAATAGATGTACATGGGAGTTCAGAGCAGGAAGAAAGCACTTCTGATTGAAATAATTTTTTCTCCAGGTAAATGTACAATAATGAATCTCAATAATGAACAAAAAATAAAACCAAGATTCTAAATTCAGCTCCTTACTAATATAATGTTTTTGGCATATTTAACCACTATTTCTAACAGAGGCAAAGTTATTTTTAGAGTACTTATATTTTATGTGCTTCAGTGCACAAAAAACTGTATTAAGATTTTAGACCATATATGATTTTTGGCATGATATATACAGAATTATAAATGTAGTAAATTATTCAATAAATACAATTAATAAACTGTTTCTTTAAAACATATAAAGTTTATTGATCTCAGTCACTAAAAGTACATTACAGAGTATGTATAGCTGTTAACATCTCTCAAATGGCTTCACCATCAACCACATTGCCTGGAAGTCATAAACACCAGCTCTGTGTCTACTTCACTTCTATTGTGCCCAGTTTAAAATTCTCATAATCATCTCCAAAACTTTATTATAAACTTATTTCGCAGATATAAAAAAACCAAAGTACATATAGTACATAGAAATTTAATTTTTTGTAAATGTTTAATATATTTTAAGCAAAAATTATTTATGTTATTTTTGTATATTTCAAACAATTAATAAAAGACAAAATTTTTCCAAAATAACTTTTTCCCCCATTCCTGGTTTGGACCTCAGTAAATGAGAATTTCAGCACCATTAAGATAAAATGTTTTGCCCTGGCCAGTGTGGCTCAGTTGGTTGGAGCATTGTCCCATAATCGAAAAGTTGCAATCAATTCCTGGTCAGGGCACATACCTAGGTTGTGGGTTCGAACCCCAGCCCAGACGTGGGTGTGTGCATCCCCAGGTCTGGATGCACACAATCGCTGGTTCAGGCACTGAAGCCCAGTCTGGGCGTGTGTGAGAAGCAACAAATCAAAGCTTCTCTCTTGCATCGACGTTTCTCACTCTCCCTTCCTCTCTCTAAATGTCCTTGGGTGAGGATTAAAATAAAATAATTTTCTGTATTCCCTCTGGTTCTTTCTGCCATCTCCCGCTTTTGGCTTTGTCCATATAGTCATTCATTTGAAAAGTATTTTTTTGTTTTTTGTTTTTTTTTTTACTTTTTCACCTGTATCCCGTTCAGCTATCTGTATCCCGTTCCGATCTGAATTTTATCCCCACCACTAAAATCAGTCTTGTCAAAGTCACCAGCCATCCCCCTGTTTGCCAAACCAATTCTAAGAACAGTTCTTTCATACAGTTTATTACTGTACTCTGGATTTTATCTAATAATGTGCCTGACCAAGATCTATTTCTATTTTAAATTTTAAGGCTTATAAAGTTTATAATATTGTAATTTAGACATAATTTTGTATACAAAAATATATAACATGGTTTATTAAAGCTAGGAGGAGAATATTGTAAATGACAGAAAAATAACTGGTAACTCAGTAAAGATCGATAAATTTAAAGATTAATAAAGTTAAGACTTATTATTGCTAAGCTAACAGGATAACTGAAATTGTCCTATATAACTGTATCCAGGCCCATGATTTCAGGTACCTCAAGCGGGTTTATGTTAATGATTTAAAATTTTATATCTCCTTTTTAATAGGCAATTTCTTAAGGTACCAGCAAGAGAGCAGCAGAGAACCAGAGCTAATGTTCATCCCTAATTGCCTCTTCAGCTTATCTTAAATGGTCTTTCACCTAATTTCAGTTACATAATCTGCAATAATGTGAAAATAAATTTACATTATGAAGGAAACTGATTTTGAAAATATTCCAAAGATCAAGAGATGGAAAAGACATCTTAACTGTATTTCACTTAAAATGGGTCACCTGTCATGTGCGTGTATGCAAAAAGAATTTTAATTAAGTGGAATGAAATTATTTGCTCGGAAAAATAAGAAAACAAGAGATAGAAAATAAGAACTATAGCGGCTCAATGAAGGAGGTATCACAGCTCACAAATGTGAAGTCAGAAAAAGAGAACAGAGAAGAAACGTATGAAAGAATCTCAGAGCGCCTCCTGGAGCTGAAGGACAGGTGTCTCCTCACTGATGGCGCCCACTGAGCACCCAGCACGACCAAGGAAGCCGCACGCACGCATGACAGAGCATCGTGAAATGTCTAAACACCAAGGATAAGGAGATTATAAAAGCGTCTACATAGAAAAGTAGGTCACATGCAAAACATCAAAAATCAAAAGTGTTCCTCAACATCTATACTGAAAACTATGAGGCACTGAAGAATGTGCTTAAAACTGACGAACAATTACTTCCGAACTATCATTCCATACCCAGCCAAATCATCCCTCCAAGGTGAGATGAAAATAAAGTTTTCAGGCATGCAAGGCTTCAACAATTTTACCTCCCATGTGGAATATGCATTCCCCCCAAAAGGGAAGTAAATCCAAAAGGAAGCAGACCTGGGATCCAGGAAACAAGGGGTCCACCAAAAGAGGAGGGGAAGGGAACTCCCAGGACAATGTGGGAGGGATACCTTACGGAGACAGCTGTTGGCCCGGGCCCTCTGAGAAACAGACAGCACGACAGGAATTGATGTACCAGATATTTATTAGGAGAACTGTCTTTGAGAAAAGAGGGGGAGCGAGCCAGGGATGGCTAGAGGCGCCCTCAGACAGTGAAGCAGGTCTGAGCGCAGGGGAAGGGGGCCGCGAAGAGAGGACGGCCGGGCGGGCCGTGTTAGATGGCAGTGCAGTGCCGGGGACAGACAGCTCGGCGAGGCGCCCCGGAGCTGCGGGAGCCCAGGCTGCCAGTCGCCAGGCCCGCCAGGGGTTAGCGCCCCGGCCTGCCTCTCGCAGGCTGGATAAGACTGTGCAAGGTGTGGTCTGGGCACCCCCACCTCCACTTCCACCCCTCCTACCCCCACTGCTCCACTTCTCTGACAGAATTTCCACTGACTCAGTAGCTGAGCTAGAGATCCGGGAAGGAGGTTTCCAAGAAGAAAGTGTGGAACCAAGAGAGTGAGTAGACATGACTGTTTCAGGAGATATTTTATAAGTCTGTCCGAGAATTTAGGAATACATTGATAACTGATAACAATTTTAAAATAAAGGAAAAAATGAGGCAACTGTTAAGTACAGAAAAATAAAGTTAGGTGTAAAAAGGAAATTTAAGCCCAGAACTCAGTATAAATCAGGTATAAGCAATATTTGTACAGTCGTAATAATGAAAATGTGCATAATGATTTTAGAAAATACCATGAAAAACTACACTAGGAAAATGAAGAGGTGCACTGGAGAAGAAATGAGATGACAGAGCTAAGTCCCAATGTTTCATAGTAAGATATCATCAGATCATGCCTTTAAATATAGATATGTACAGACACATTATTTAGAATTGCACACACCGATTACAGATATCTGTGTACCGATGTTATTTAGAAATATAGAAGCAAGTAAGGCTGAAACGACTAAGAGCATTGCTCCTCAGGAGCGGGCTGGGGATATGGGGTGGGGAGAGAAGTCCTGTCGTTACAAATGCTGTTGCAGTCCTTTCAGACTTAATCTATGTACATGTTTTACTGTAGTAAAAATACACTTGGGCGATAAAGGTATTTTTAAAATCTAAGGAAATTATCCCAAAAAGTTAGGGTAGTGGTTAGCTCTAAGGGGCGGGGAAAGGACCGTGGTAGGGGAAGGGAAGAGGGTATACCCCCAGCTTCTGGGATGCTCATAAAGTTCTGTTTCTTACATTAAAAAGTTATATATACACATAAACTGTATGCGTGTGTTTTATGGACTTTGGGGAGCAGGGAGCACTGAGCACACAGGGGAAACAAGGGCGCCAACTCCAGCACAGAGTTGCAGACCTAGTATGCTGTGAATAAGGGTTAGCCTTTCCCCAGTCCTTGATATTCCAGGTAAATTATGATTTGCAATATTAAATGAGCTCTGAAATAAATACATGTATACATCCTTTACAGTTTACATTAATTTCTTTTATCCTAGAACAAAAATGAAACAATTTGTATGTACAGCAGCAATGTGAAAATCTTATGCAAATATATACAAATTTAGACTTTTCACATGCATGAATAATTCTTAAGGTATAGCAACTTAAAAAGTCATTCTATCACCATAAATCTTAGTAATGAGTAAATTCTCAAAACAAAGAGAGGTTAAAGATAGCCTTGAGGTGCACATGTCTGTAACAGAGCTAAGGCAACGAGCTGTTGGACGGCATACCACTAGATTACAAACCACTGAAAAATAGATGGAGGAATCAGTAATTCAAGATCCCAAAGAATCACTATAAAACACTCTTTATATAAATCATTTAACCACTAAGTAAATAACTGCTTATTTTAAAAGTCCAGTTGAAGCAGAAGGATACCCAATAATCTTTTCTAAAAAAAGTTCAGTGGAGCAATGAAGTCTTTAAAAAATCTTTTCACAATCAAAGCTGCCTTCAAAAGAGCTATTCAAAAACTAACCCAAGACCTATGAGGAGCAAGTGACAAACTGAACAGATATATCTGATTAAGAGACATCTAAAGATGTTCACTGCAAGGACATCACAACCCCATGGAGCTAAGGAATTAAGAGCAGAATCCTAACTGCAGTGCAACCCCAAATCCATTTTAAAGAGATGTGGAGCTCTGAAGGGCACTAGAAAGAAAGGGAATCGGAACTATTTAGAAGTGGATGAAGGGGATATCCATTAATTAAGGCGGACTCCGTTGGAGTTTTCTGGCTTCATGATTTTTCCTTTTCTATGAAATAATCATAGTTAACAACAACTAACATGTTTGGAATAATTACTCTTTGCCAGGCATTGTATTCATTGTTCCACATGGACTGGTTTTATGCCAGCCCTATGAAGTACATTATTTTCACCTTCATTTTATACCCAAGAAATCTGAGGCATGGAGAAGCTCATCTTCCAAGGGTCATAGTGGCAGAGCAGAAACTCAAACCCCAGTTAGATGACTCCAAAGCCCATGCACTTGGGTTTTATTAACTCAAAGGTACAACTATACATCCAATAGTTACGTGTAGCTGAAACTCCCCAATTTTGTGAGATTACAAAGAAAAGCACACCAGTGGGTGCTTTCACAGCCTATAAAAACATTACCAGTTTTCAGGGCTTTGCTCCTTTCAGCTACCATTTACTGAGCTGCTACCATGTATGAGGCATTTAATGTACATTTGCTTTAATTATCCCAACACCGCATCCCTAATTCACAGCTGAGGAACCAGAAGTTCAGGGAGGTTATATAATCTGCTGAGGGCTACCTCACTAGTGCGCGATGAAGCCTGCCAAAACCCTAAACATCAAACTAATAAAGTATGCCTGTCTGAAATAAAAATAAGACAAGAACACATTCTGATATTAGTGTAAGTGAATAAATATTGGCAATTCAAAAAGCTATGATCCTGCATATGCCTTAAAGAGATGTGAACTCGGAAGGGGACTGTGAAGAAAAGAAGCAGAAGTCCCATCATAGTACTCACAGATTTCTACTAGTCATGGGACCTAGGAGTCAAGCCTGACACTGGGAACACGTGAAGTGCTTGTCACAGTCCAGGCAGAGGTGAAAACCCAATACACACCTCCAGCTATATTAAAAATTAAATGCAAACATCTCTAGTAGTCTCAGTAACAGGTTTTCAAAACAGCTAAACTAACTACCACCCCCAACACATGCACACATTTTGCTTGCAAAATCTGTGATTTCCATTGGCCCCATAACTCATATATAACAAATTTTGTTTATAAAAAGACAAAGAAACCACCTCATAATTTACTTTAAGTGTTTATCCAAATCTAAAACATCTGTCTTGAATAGTTAAGGCAGAATTATACAAAATGAATATTTTGGAGTAAGAAGTAATGAATTTTATTTAACATAAATTTCAAAAGCACTAAACTAACTCTACTACTTATTGCTTAGATATTATGAAGTCAGACTTCATCTTCATGCAAATTACTATCATTTTGAGAAAAAAAAAAAGGTAACTTGTTTCTTAAAACTGCAATCAGTGGCAACTGAGAAGAAAAAGCAAAGACATTCTTGTTCACAGGCACCGGCGAGCGGCCCGCAGGGAGATGGCAGGGGCCCAGCTGCCCTGTGAGCAATGAGGCCTGGTGGCAGTGAGCAGAGGCAGGCACCTCGGGCCCTTAGAAAACTAGCATGTCAAGGAACCGAGGCCTTTCCTGGAGGTACACGTGAGGGTATCTTGTTTTGGGGACAATCTTTTCCCTCTACAGGCTGAGAGGAAGGCTAAGACTAATAAAAGGCAGACTGAGACCGTGTGAGAGGTGAGCACGCACCACGGCCTACGGGACCACCTGACCCAGCGCCGTAACTGGTCCCATGGAGACGGTCATCTCATTCTAATAATCAGAAGAAACAATAATTAAAAGATGGGTATAATTACCATGAAATGTTAAAGTGCTTTTAATTAAGAAACTCAAGAGTAAAATTCAGAAGCTGACAACTCTGAAATTATGCCTCCATGAAAAACACCTCAAATGGGTAAAAAACCTAGTTCAGCAAAGGCATGTATAAGTTTTATGCAGTTTTTAAGAAAAAACAAATGATGTTGAATCATTCAAATAAACCTTAGAGACTGGGCATCAATTTCCATCTCACCAAATTTAAATCCGAAGTTCCCTATTATCTGGTAACTGCTTTCTCTTTTTGATGTTTTACAAGTCTGAGTGAAAGGTTCAGACTGCCAACACACTGGACTACATTTTGCAAGTTTGTTGGTTGTGTCTAATATGATAACCAGCAGCAAAATAAGAATAAAAATGAATGAAGTGTAACAGATTTAAAACGTTTTAATTATCATAATATAATTTCTAATACATTCCTTGATTAATTATGTAGGGTCAGGTGAAAAAATTTACTAACTTTATCTTGTCAAGAAGCCATCATCATATTTAAGTAGCTGAATTTCAAGTGAAATACAAGAACTTTATGATATTTTTATATTCACCCAAAATAGATTTTAAAGGGCAAAAGTCAATATTTAAATCAATTTTTCTTCATATATAGATCTCCAAAAAAGCTCATTACCTCTTACCTTTAATACTTTATTATTCCACTGAAAGGTTTCCATTACTTTATAACACATAAACATAAAAGCCTTTCCTCTACTTCTTGATGTGCCAGTGACAATCATGTAATCTACATCTATGACAACTAATCTTATAAACAGAAATCCGCACAAATTAAAAATATAAGGACCAACAAATGTTTCACTACACTCGGAAAACACAGAGTCTTTATTCCAAAAGGAACTTCCAGTAAAAAAAATGATGTGTGAACAGCAGACACTGATGTTCACACAAGCGCACTGCAGACAACCCGGTAGGCGGGTTTCTGTTTTTTTTGGATATGCTCTGGAGGTGCCGGCACAATGGCATTTCAATACCATAATTGCTCATTTCTCTGTATATCTTTAAAATAACAGGTAAAGAAAAAACAACTATAAAAATAACAAAACAAAATGTTTTTAATTCTTCTTTTCAAAGGATGTAATTTATAACCATTACACAAATAGAGAAGCAGCACAAAAGAGGGGAAAAGAAATAATGTTCCAAAGGTTCAGTTTACAAGGACCTCACACTAAGTTTTTTTTTCTCTGCAACTCTTACTAGAAACAGTATTATTTGCTAAAAATGCACTAGCTGCCAAGAGCCATGGTCCATCTAAAGCAAAATGCTTAAGATGGAAACAGAGTGTTAATACAGAAAAAAGGGCAAGATTTAGTACACAGATTTCTGTAAAACCTGCTTTAAAAAGAATAAAGTCTTGATTTTGATATCTTTTTGACTGAAAAATAACTGCAATAGTAGAGAAAATACTAATATATATAGAACTGTATTAAAACAAAAAGATGTAATCAAATTTCAAACTTTCTAATTAAACCTTTTTTTTTTTTTCTTTTTTTTTTGGTAAGTTATTGGGAATTCAACACTAGTCTTGGTTCACATGATAGAACAATGAGAAAATTTTCCGAATGGTTGAACACTAACCCTGACAAGTGTGGAGAGCCAACTACAATACATTATATGGTAGCATAACCTGCCACCCACGTTGCTGAGAGAACAGCTTTCAAACACATGCACTGAGCTGTAAAACCACAAAATCCCTTATTACACATTGTCTTTCTTACTCTAGGTGAAATATACCATCAATTCTTTCCGTTATAAATCTTTTTTTATTACTATTTTTGAAGCCCACTTAACAATTTGATTGTCTTCTTATAATATAAAAGATGCCTTAAAAAAAAAAAAAGGAAACACAACAGGAAAGTTATTGCCCTTCTACAGTATTACAATGAAGGCTGATATTTGCTGCACAATTTCTCTAGCTTACTTTTAGGGACCCATGGCCTCCAAATGAGTTTTAAACTGAAGTTCCTTATTTTCCTTTAAAGACCAAGCCTTGGTTCACTAAATTTCTTAAAGCATTTGAAAACATTTGCTTTCTTCAAAAAATAGTGATACATTGCTCTGGGGGTTCTTTAATAAAATACATGGTTCGAATCATTACCAAAAAAGAGAGAGAAAAAAAAAATTGTCAAAATTTGTTAGGGAGTGGCAGTTCTCTCTCTGTGTCTCTTGTAATATTTCTCCCTTCCCCCACTCTGGCACAAATCCATACCTCAACCAACTGACCAACAAATAAACAAACAGCCATTTTTGATGCAAGGATATAATTAATGGTGCTTTAGACAATATTTGTTTTATACTGGTGAGTGAAGCAAGGCCGCAGGAGGACAACGGTGCTTCGTCCTCATTACAGCCCTGTGCTTTGGCCAAGCTGTGCCCTTACCTTTCAGAAAACAGCTCACTGCAATAATGACTATCGAAATCTATACAAAAGGGCTTGAGATAGAGAACAAGAAGGGAGAAAAGACAACAAACGTAAAGACACTCCTTTTTGGAGTTTTAAGATGTTTAAAATCTTTCTAAAGCTATGTTTCTAACATTTTGCCTAATTTATTTCCCTTCAAAATTTTCCTCCTATCTTTTACATTTCCCTCCCCCAACTTCCGCCCATCAAGACCCACCTCCAACCACAATCTGCTAACTGAATTACAGCATTCCAGGACAGTCACAGGACATAACAGTTTCTTCTAGGGTTTTCATCTGCAACGTTGTTGGCAAAGAGAATTTCATTTGTAAGTGTTTCTATTATACTGGCAAGGTCAATTAGTCCTGTGAACTAATGGTCTTTCTGCCTGATGTCTTGGTACATTATTCAAGTGGGACCGTTCATAACCTATAACTGAATGCAGCCAATTAACCTCAGAAACATGACAATGCCGGTTTATAATGGGATTTTAAGTCTATCTTAACAGACCACAGTGATGTCACTGGCAATATATTATTTGATAGAATTTCTGTATTTTTCTCAAATTGAATTAAGCTGTAAGTTATGGTATTACAAATTACAGAGTAATTTCTATTTTATGGAAGTTTACCATAAAAATGTTGAAGCTTTTAAAATAATAATCAGCTATTAAACATGTATTTGCCTATATGGTTTATACAACTAACTAAAGAATGTCAGATGTAAGAACTATGTATGGTGTCAATTGAGTACTGGAAATATAAGGGGAAACACTCTGTGAAGCATGATTGTTTAACCAAAATGCTGTACACCTGAAACTAATTCAAAATAATATTGAATGTAAACCGTAATTGAAAAAATTTGTTTAAACATTTTTTTAAAAACCTGTAATATGCAATATCCAGTGTTCTTAATTAAGATTTCTCCAGAGGTGTAGAAAGCACTACTACTCTCCTAAAAACTAACGTGGAAATAAATTTACATTTTACTTCAAATATTCAAAAAATCTTGAAATTGTCAAATATTATTTATTTTTTTAAAGAAGAGAGAATTTGCATTAATTATATCCAGCCGTAAGAAACTGAATCCAAAACAACCATCTACTATCTATTACTAGAACATGCCTTAATAAAGATAAGACACATTTATCTAGCACATTCTGACCTTGTGAAGTCATGTAGGAGCAAGGATAAAGCAAGCAGCCACAAAACTAAAGAAAAAAAGAAGTATGGAAGGACATGAACTTACACTGACTGAAAACCCTACTATGTATTTGGTATATTACAGATGTTTTTACACACCTTACCTCATTTACTCTTCGCAACTACCCAAACAAGGTAGGTATTTCCATTCTCATTTTTAAGTAAATAAATAGAGGCTCAGAAAGAACAGAGAAATTCACCCTGTGTCACAAAATAAAGAATTGCCAGTAACGAGATTCCTACTCTGATCTAACAGACTCCAAAACCCACAATTAAAGCAGCAGGTGGCCAAGACAATCTAGAAACATGTTCCTTCCTCTGGCTAGGTCTCATCCTTCTGTCCCACTTTGAATATAATATTTAAAACTCAGATTGCAGATTATGAAACAGACTGGGTTTCTGCCCCATAAGCCAAGGTCAGAGAACTCCGCGTTCAATCGTGAGGACAACAGGACTCCAGGGGAATAGCAGCAGGTTTCAAATGACTACGACTTCAGGTTAAACGGAGTTCAATGAGTCATGATGATTCCATGCTACTGATAGTCCTGATCTTAGTCAACAGAAACTTTTCTAATTTGAATTCCACATTTGCCTCAATCTTCTTTCGACATAGAGCAACTCTTCATACAATATAAGTATTTCCAAGCCCGGAACACCTCTCAAAGCCTTTCACTCATTTCCTCAGAGAAACAATAAAATTTTAAAATGCATAACTAACATTTAACAACTAGAGTTTATAAATTAGCTGAGAATGGATTTGACTTTTTATCCTTGTACTACTTTAAATGTGAATCAGCTACCTAAATCCTAAGGTAGAAGAGTGAAGGCAGGCAGAGATTTCTCTTCACCCCTCAGCTGTTCTTAGTCCCTAACGTGTTATCATATTATACTTCACCCGAGTGGATCACCTTTGGGTATGAGCCTCCAAGATGTTTCCAAGGTAAATTACGAACCCTTTAGTCATTACCTTTTCTAAGGCAACACCCTTATGAGCCCTTCAGGCGTTTCTGATACCCTAGGACACATCTGGCTAACGGTGCACGAAGAAAACCAGGATACAGCACAGGTGCTCACAGACACAGCTCAAAGGATGGGGCTGGACGTGGAGACGCGGAGTGCAGTTCACAGGGAGGAGCGTGGTGGCGCCCCTCTCGCGGCCCAGGGCACGTGCTGCCTCTATAAAGCCCCCTGCACAAGAAACCCTGAACCCTATTTTTGCTTTTCACCCCTTTTTCCTGAGAGTAAAAATCCTCTTTGGATTTCTTTTGGTTAGTAAAAACAGGTAACAGTGTAGGTCTTTCGGGAGAGAAAAGTGACATAACATGTACTTTCAAAAAGTGAGGAATACCTATACTTTCATTTTAAGAAAAAACTTTCCATTTTTAGAACAGTTTCAGGTTCACAGCAAAATTGAGAGGAAGGTACAGAGATTTCCCATACACCTCCGGTCCCCACAGGCAAAGCCTTCCCCATTACCAACATCCCCCACCAGAGTAGCATATTTGTTACAACCGATGAGCCTACACTGATACCTCATCACCACCCCAAGTCTAGGGTTTCCATTAGGGTTTGCGCCCGGTGTTGTACATTGTATGGGTTTGGACAAACCCGTGATGACGTGGATGCACCACTATCGTATCACACAGCATATTTTCTTTTCTTTTCTTTTTTTTTTTCACACAGCATATTTTCAATGGCCTAAAAATCCTCTGTGCTCTCGCTACTCATCCTTCCCAACCACCCCCAGCTCCTGGCAACCCCTGCTCTAAACTGTCTTTATAGTTTTGCCATTTCCAAAATGTCACACAGTTGCAATTATACAGTATGTGGCCTTTTCAGATTGGCTTCTCTCACTTAGTCATATGCATTTAAGGCTCCTCCATGTCTTGTCATGGCTTGACAGCTCATTTCTTTTCATTAGTGAATAATAACTGTTGTCTGGATATATCAAATGTTTATGCCAAAAGCATCAGTATTACAAATATCAATCACTTTTCAATAGAATACATTTAAAAAACAAAGAATTTTTAAGTACATTTCAAAAATCTACAGTCAATATATCCCCTGTCCCTCACCAGCCCATTTCTTCAGCTACACACTTCAATTTTTCTTAATAATGGAAAGAAATGTTTTGGTTAACTTGTCATTTAATGTGATTTTAAGGGGTGGGGGTATGTATTGCACGTTGATTCCCAGCTATACCACTGACATTGGGCAGATCGCTTAGCCTCTCTGGATAATGGGCTGTACTGGATTATAAATTGCTAACTGGTAGTCCCTGGCCACATTTAGTCCGTGGACATACCATGTATTACCAACATGTTTTAAAAACTGGGAAATTTCACACTCAAATCTAGATTTCTGATTTTGCTTTAAAAAGCATAATTGGCAAGAATGGACATGAACTGGTGGTGTTACATTACCTCTGAGGATTCTTCCAGCTCTGACATTCTCACATTAAAAGTTAGCGATGTAGCAAAAAGTTCATGTAACCTCTCTAAGGCTCAGCTTTATTTGAATGTAAGGACAGTAATTACCTCTGACCACCACCTGAGCTCGGGAGACACAAAATGAAATAGTGAGTAGTGCCTGCTTACCACAGTGAAATGCATGTAAAAAGTGCTTAATAAACAGCAGTGGTAACAAATAATACTGAACACAGTAACTCAAATACAATTCTATGATGGTCCATCAAATCTAAATCAGAATGGACACGCTGATTCTTCTCTTCTGAACACAACACTGGTCCCATCAAAAAAAAAAAAAAAAAAAAATCAACTATTTGCCTCTAATCTTTGGAGAGTATTAATTCTTCATTTCCCCCATATAAAAAAGGCTCAGGAAAAAAAAAAAATGAAGGTCCTGAGTGGACTCACTTCAATTAAGATATACTTTAAACTTGATACAATTTTTCAGCAGGTGGTTTTCAGCAAGACTTGCTGCAGCTCTTTTTTGCTGCTGCTACTTGTTCTAATCAGGGCCATTCTAGCTGCCAAGAATAAAGACTCAATCAAAGTTTCTATAGGGAGAAACCCAACTAACTTGTCTACCTCTTGTGAGTCACATTTCTAACAGAGGTGAAAAATTAACAACTATCATATGATCTCGCAATCCCGCTAACCCTGAAAGCAGGGTTTCAAAGAGATTTTGCATACCCATGTGGGTGGCAGCATTCACTACTCACAGTAGGGAAGCAGCCCAAGTGCCCATCAATGGATGGGTGGATAAACATAATGTGGTATATTATGCATTCAGTGGAAAATTAACTAGCCTTAAAAAGGAAAAAAATTCGGTCACATGCTACAACCTAAATGAATCTTGAGGAAACTGTGCTAAGTGAAATAAGCCTGTCACAAAAAGGCAAACACTGTCAGTCCATTTATATAAGGTATCTAAAGTATTCAAATTCATAGAAACTGAAAGTAGAATACTGGCTGCAGGGACAGAGAGGAGGGAACAATAAAGAGGAGTTGCTTAATGATTACAAATTTTCAGTTTTGCAAGATGAGAAAGTTCTGGAGATCTGTTACACAACAATGTGAATATCCTTAACAATACTGAATTTTAAAATGTCAAGATGGTAAATGTTATATTATGCATTCTCATCAAAATTAAATGTTTTAAATTTTTTTTCTGAAAGAAGGAATTGAATGTGCCCAGATAATCTTTCTGAAGCAAACCGAACAGGCCTGGGTGAGAGGGAAGCCCAGGGACTGACGGCTGGCGTAGTTATCACACGCCCACCGTTTCCAACAGTGTGCCACTGGGTTCCCAGCCACGTGTCCGCTGCGGCCCTGGCCAGACTCGCTCAGTAGACTTCCCTTGTGTAAAAGGGGTCGATAATCTGTATCTCTAAAACCATGTCATTTAAGCTTTTGTAAGCACATATTTCTATTACATCATATCCTGCCATGGGTGAAACAGTTTTTTCATTTTGTTTTTTTGTGGTGGTGACTACTCACACACTGCCTACAAGAAACAGTGCAGTTCTTCCACAGTTGCTGAGAAAGAGCACTTGAAAAAGAGACCTTACAGCACGATGCTCTTGAAAGAAACCTCATCAACTTCAAAGTTTACTTAAAGTAGGCATCAGCAGCGCAAAACCCTCCAGTTCGAAGCACTACGAAACAAGACTCCCCTCCGGAATCTTCTTAGTTGGCACAAAGATAATGATACTATGGTAGGAAAAGTTGGAATTACTGCTATCAAAACAAATAATCTCATTAGTCTCAAATCTATAAATTTAGAAACTATTACTCTGAAGAGTGATTAAACTACCTGCAAGAACTGCCTTGATTCAGAATTTCATTAAATAAATTGCCTATTAAAACACATGTAACAGAGGCTTATGAAGAAAACGGTTCAGTCCTTACGTGGATACTCCTGACCATTCTCAGCTTCTCGGACATCATATTCTCTTGATTTTGTCATCCATGGCAGTTCCTCTAGGGTTTTTACTTTTTTCTTTCTTAGTGCATTTTATTTTTTAAATTTGTTATTTAATTTTTTGGGGTGACATTGGTTAATAAAATTATGTAGGTTTTCAGTGTTCAATTCTATAATATATCTTGTGCATATTGTATTGTGTGCTCACTCCCCAAAGTCAAGTCTCCTTCCGCTACCATTAATCCCCATTTACCTAACTCTTCTACCTCCCTCCACCTCCCTTTCAGCTTTTTTCATTGGATAATCTTTTCCTATCCTTGAGTATTGTTAGCATTGTCATAGCTCCAGCCCTGGCACCCTTCTTTTCTACCATACGTACTCCCTCAATGAATCAAAACTCACACTTAAGCTTCTACTTATACCCTGATGATTCATTCCCAAATCTGTACCTCTAACCTAGACTTCCTTCCTGAAGTTCTTATCATCAGGTTCAGAACTATATACCTAACTATACACTGAAAAGCCCTCCATCGAAAGGAAACCAAAAATTACAGTCACAAAATTAATCTCATTAGCTTACCCTTTCTGTCCCCACCCGAACATTCCTTAACTCTGTATTCCATTTCTGACTAATGGTAATGTTCCACCAGTTGCCAAGCCTGCAGAGAATTCTACGTGTCCCTTTCTACCTACTTGAACTACCTTCCCATGCCTCAAGCATAACCAGGACAGCAATCAGTCACAAATCCCTTGGTTTCTACTTCCACTGCATCCCTTACTCTTGAGCTCAACTTAGTAAAATCAATAGTCTTAGTAAAATCCTCTCGATTTTCACCTGGGCGCTACCCACCTGGTCTTCACATTGCTCTAGCCCCAGCATTCCCGAGACGGGATTGTACCACTTTCCTCATTTAAGCTCCCCAGAAGTCTGACAATAAGCACAATCTGACTTTCGCCTACCTATGTTCCCTGTAACAATTATATATTTATTTCCTGCGAGAACGTGAGCTCCTTACATAGAGAGGCCATATCGCTATCACAATAAATGTGCTGAGTGCATGAACACCTCTCCAGTCTTTCTTGCCGCTCCCGGCCCCCACCGCTTCGAGGCGTACTGCGTTACTTGCACTTGTGGCGTTAAGCCGCACTCTCAGGCTCCCACACCTTTGGGTGCACTGTGCCCCCTTTTGGAATGCCCCCACTTTATTCTCCACTTGAGGAGGCTTTATATTTATCACCAAGAGTCAGTAGGAAAACTTTTTAAAACATTGCTGTACTATTCCATGTGTTTCCCATAGCCCTCTGTATGTGTTTACTACTTAACGGTTAATATTTAGTTGCCTGTCTCCTCCATCAGACTATAAAGGGCTTAAGGGCAGAAACAATGACTGTCTTTGCTGTATCTCCAGTAGCTAACACAGCACCAGGCACTTAGCAAGCCCTAAATAACTATTTACCAAATAAAGCAAGAATTCATCTTGTATGGGAATGCCAGACTACATCTCTTCAAAAATCTATAGTCTAAGTTTGTGGTCCAAGAGATATAAGAATATTTCTCTCTTAAAAATATATATGATTTGTATTGTGCAAAATATTTTAGTTTCAAAAGGAAATAGAGCCCAAATGCATAGTTATCTCAATTCTAGTTAGAAATAAGTAAGGTACATAATTATGAGTTTTTAAATTGCATATGTTACTTCTAAGCGAGGGATGAGAGAGAATAACATTTGTGGTCTAAAAATTATGTGTATCATACCAAAGCAGTCTATATTCATTTCAAAGATGTTCTAAAGTTAGTTATAAAAACTAATTTTTAAAAATATTTTCTTTTAGCTAAATTCAATAAAAACCATTTTTTCCAAAGGCTCCATAAATTAAACACTCAAACCAATTTATCTTTGCAGATACTACCTAAATCATTCCACTTCATATCAAGTTGTTTAAACTAGGCCCCTCATAAGAAAGTAAATATGAGTAGATTTTAAGATCATGTGACAGACACACAGCCTTTGTCTCCATCTTCTTATCCTAACAATGACCCAAAGGACAACTTTTGCATGTGCTGGAAATATCTGCTTAACATTACTTGAGTTAACAAGTTATTTTTCATAGAACTGTGTGGAAATAATTGTGAGAGCTGTGACTGTATGTCTAATAAACCACTTTAGTTTTATATTTAAATACAAAAGTTCCCACAATAGCTTTTTAAAGAAAAATATAGTCAGCTCTCTGTATCCACAAGTTCCACATCTGCAGATTCAACCAACCACAAATGATCAAAATATTTGAGGGAAAAATGTAATGTTGCTACCATGTACTATGTGCTTAGGCCTGTGACTGTTGCTTCCATTCTGAACATGCACAGCATTTCTGTCGTGACTCCCTAAGCAACGCGGTAAACACCTATTGACATAGCATTTACACTGTATTAGGTATTATTTGTAACGTAGATATGATTTAAAGTACACAGGATGTGCAGAGGTTATATGCAAACACTACCCCGTTTTATAGAAGGGACTTGAACATCTATGGATCTGGACAGGGTGGGGCAGGGAGCTCTGAGGGATGACTGTACCTAATCAGCACTGAAAAGAACTTTAAGTTTCCTTAAACTTTAGCTGGAGATGTTTTCTAAAATGTTAAAATAGTCACATCTAAGATACAGTAATATTCTTTGGTTTCTCAATCTATATAACAAAAAACTACCTTCCCACATATTTTCCCTTTCGACAGCAAAGTAAAAGAACAACATTAAACCAAAACATAATGCTAAAATATAAAATTTTTAAAAATTTTAAAGCACATATCTTTATTTGAAAATTTCTCTTGAATATCATCTTGAACACATGAGCAAAACTTAATGCATGAAAGTAACACAACTGAATTAATGTATTCTGAAAAGATAATAACATAAGGACTCCTGTTAAATCTCACTTCTATTTAGAAATAGTCTTGTGTAGAAGAAATAAATTATAAACATATTACAAAATGTTCTCAGGTCATTGATTCCTGATTTGTATAGGATAAATATTTTTGAAAAAAGGAAAAAGAAAGAAAGCAGAATGAGCAGCATAACTAAATTTATCTTTGGTGTCAAAAATGTTCTATTTAGCCAAAATCAGTTGGAGTATCTTATAGCTACTAAGCAGAAAGTATAAACCTCACTTCCATTTTAAGTCCCACTCATATCTAAAAGTTAACATATGCATTCTAGAATAGTAAAGGAAGGGCCTGATCTCTTTGCAGGCCCTTCAAAGGTAACAAAGATATAGATATAAATTTATATTTCATAACTGACATGAAGAAAAACATATGATAGAAAAAGAATAATTTTTGAATAAATAGCATAGCCATTAGCTTTTCTCACCCTGATCTAAATTTTTTTAAAGTTACTACTCAAATCACTATTAAAATTATAGAAAATAGGCTTTTAGAATGTTTCAAGTAAACATATCCATAATTTCTAGTAAAAAAGGAAACCTATTAAAACACTCCAATACACACTACACCCTCCGGTGGGCAAGCATCCATGGAAAAATATAAAAAGACTTAGTTGGATTTTCCACTCAGTTAAATCAGTCCTGTAACTAATGAAATGATGGCTCTAAAACCTCCAAGTTCACATTATTTTAATCACTTACTATCTGAGTTAGGAGAAGCAAAGATTTTTGTTAAATAATGACTTCAATCTTATAGAGAAGTAATATAAGAAATAAAATCATAATCTGCTTATTTTTCCTTAAAAAACAAAGTGCTATGAGATTCTTACTTTTTTAATGTATAAAGGGAAAAAGGTAAACAAAATAAATCACATATAAAGATGTATAATTAAAAGATGAAGTACCCTTTATATCATGAGCTGCAAAGGCAGCACTAATATTTTAAAGCAAAACACAAGAATTATGGTTCCTTAGTGAGAACTGTGGCAGCAAAGCAGTATGTTCATTAAGTTTTTCAGGAAAACAACTTACATTATCACCTGGTAATATTTAGTATTACTGGTCTCATGAGGCTATGTGGTCACTACACAGAAATATAAACACACTTAGAATAAAATTAAGACACTACCTAAAAGAGCCCTTATTCCATGTGGCTAATGTTTTAGCACTTAGATGATATAACAGAAGCAAAGACTAAATTAAAAGTATTCCACAATGGTCCAAATGTCGTTTAAAGTTTCTCCAATTTACGACAGAACTCAAAACATGTACCTAACACATAAATCTAGAAATCGTGTATGAAGATGTACACTTCCAAAAATATGTCAAAGAATTTTGTGTGTGTGTATACACACATACACACTTACATATACTCTAGGAAAAACTAGAACAACCAAGACTACTTCAGGTCTTGAACTTATTACCTAAGATATGCGTCTAGTAATTAAAGGACAACAGTGACATCTAGCGGAAATTTCAAATATATACCTCACATATCATGAATGAAAAATTTATTTCCAGTGTTTCACATATTTCAATCTGCATGTCTGAAAACCTCCATAATAAAATATTGGAAAACTGTAAAGGTGATAATTAGAATTCAAAAAATGTAAACTATTATAAAAATTAAAAATGTTTTCTTAAACATCAACATTTTACTCTCATATACAGCAGTTGGCAAAAGTAGGTTTACAGTTGTGAGTACACAAATGTTTATTCTTATATTATTATTTATTAGTTATTGTATTATTTTCCATATAAAAGACTGTTTTCCTACTTTTTCCCACCCCTGTATTATCACATAATCTCTAATTTAATGCTAAATAAGACTTCTCAAAAGAGCATGGGTTACAGGCTAACATATATATTTTAAAATTTAAAAACATACCCGAATTTCTTGAAGATTGTGGAAATTATTTCCTACTCTGACTGAGATCTTGCTTGGAGTATAGCTCTCATCAGATTTGTAGTCTGCATAAATACATAATGTCTTCACCGTTGTTTTTCTTCTAAAAGCAAAAAGAGTAAAAACCACATGACCTTTATATCACATGGGAAGATTATATTGAAAACATCTTATCTTCTGATTTTAAAAATCACTGTTTGCTAAAACGAGTATTTAAACGAACAATTTTACTATTCTTTTAACAATGATGATAATGAAGAACATGTAAGAGTATAAATATACATTTTACTTACATAAATATCTCTTATCTAGAACACGGTCAAGAACAAGATTTGTGCAAAGAAGAGTCAGTTAAGACAAAATAGGCACCTTATAATGTAAGCAAGCATTAATGTAAACAAGCATTCAGTCCTTTTCATGTGTATTTTAGATGAAGAAATTATTCTAACAAACTTAGTTTTCACTAGTTAATTACTTAATTTCCTATGTTAATACTTGGAAATAACTGAGTGGGAAATAAAGTCCAGCAAAGAGAAAAGCATGTTTTTTTAAAACAGAAAGCACAGTCATGTCCTTAATGCCAAGAATAAAATTCTGCTGTTTTAAAAGTATACATATTAAGAAAGGTGAGCAGACTGTATAACAGAACATTAATCTCAGAAAAATGTAAGTGACCAAAAAACAAAAATATGTTCGATCTCTAATAATCAAAGAAACAGAATTTAAAACACACAGACATTAGTTTTGTTATCATCATATTGAAAAACAGTAAAATGACTGAAAATACCCAAATCTGATTAGAAAAAGGTACTTTCATAGCCAGTTAGTAGGTACACAGCCTTTGACCCACAAATTCAACTTCTAATAATGCAATAAAAGACAATACAACTACTTAAGAACATATACAGAAAAATGTTTTGCCCTGTGGTTAAATTACTGAAAAAACTGAAAACAACCTAAATATCCATCTTAGTAGGGAATTAGTTAAATAAATTACAACATACTCATTCAATGAAATACTATACAACTATCTGAAACAAACACACAGATACACAGTCAGGAAAAAAGTGGATTACGACACAGTATATACAGAGGACTGCATTTGGGGGAAAATACTTTTAAGGCATATAAACTTATATATATATGTATAGAAAAAGACCTGCATAAAATCATACAAAAACAGTAAAGTGAGTATTTTGGTGAGGTGGAACTATGGGAGGTCTTTATTTTCTTTTTTATGATTTTTATGGTTTTTGAATTTTTAACAATAAGCATGTGTTATTTCGGTCATTAGAGAAAAAAAATCAGACAATTTTAAACATCAACCAAAAAAAACTACTAAGAAGTCCATTTAAATGTGCTTTAAAAATTAAGTTCTGGTATAAACGGCCACTAACTCAACAACAATGAGCTCCTTGAGCAGAAGAACTCTGTGTCAAAAGTCAGCCTATAAAAAACAGCGGGGGATCGGTAGCTCTCAGTGAGGGAACCAAACTTGTGTAGCCTGAGCTATTCATCAGAAAGGAATGGGGAAAGTTAAGGACTCTCCCTCAAATAATAAAGACAGATGAAGATGTAAAACGCTAAATACCCAGGAACTGCTGACAGGATAAATACCATTACCAGGTTTACAAAAGAGGCCAGAGGTATCGAACTGACATCTTCCTGCTTCTGCAGGGCCAGGAAGGAGCCAGGAGAGGAAGCAAAGGAGAAGGGGAAATTCTGAAGGGATACAAAAGAGCTTTTCCCCATGAGCCATAAGCAGGCAGTGAAAGGTCTTTCTCATTGTGCAGAGATCAAAGATCATGAAGATTACTCTTAAGGACCTCTTTTTCTATGAATGAAAGCAGATCTAAAGGACCAAGCTTTTTGCTCAGAATAATTTTATTTCCAAGTTATGAAATTCAGGATAACTTAGTTGCTGGAACCTACAAAGATAATCAGGGTAAGGTTAGAAAAGCAAAGAATAATAATAATACTAATAATTGTAAAAACAACAGTAACAGCAGCAAATAGCAAGTGAATACTCTGTGTTTGGCCCAGAAGTGATGATTTATGTGTATTATCTCATTTATTCCTCAACCTTGTGATATAGGAGCTATTATTACCTTCATTTCACTGAGTTAATAATAATAATAATAATAATAATAATAATACTCAGGTTAATAATTGGTTAAGGTCAAAAAGTAGGTGGGCACTGCAGGAGCTCTAACATGGGTCTGTCAGCCTCACATTATCTTAAATTATCACCCTCCTCCTAATTAACTGTACTTAGCTTATTCATCAGTCATTGACACCAGCTTACAGTAATATGTAAGTACATCTACTTCTTTATAATTTCATCTACACCACGGGATGCTATCCTAAGGTCCATGTATCCCCAGAAATCATATGTAAAATTTATGCATACTCACTGATTCACTAAATTTGCAAAGGAAACTGACCTCACCAAAAGTTTAAAACTATTACTCTAAAAGGTACCTGGAAAACCTTTTCCAATTATTTATAAATTTATTTCATGGAGAATTTACAATAACAGTGCATGTGGGAAAATGAAATGCATGGGTTATGAGAAATACTATCATCTACTCGAATTGCTCAAGTCATCATTATAATGATGATCACCATAACTAAACGCTTTCTCTATGCCAGACCTCTGCTGAGCTCTTCAGATAAGGCACGGCAGGAAAGGAGAAGGCAAAGGGCAATGCTTTCCCATTTCTGATGACCTAAGTAACTCCCAGCCGCGCTCTCTACTTCCTCACCCACTACTCCCTTTCTGCTGAGAAAGAGCTGTTGGCAGGAAGCAAACATTGGCTTTGTTCCCTCTGGTCCCAAGTTTCACAGGGGCAGGCTATGCCTGGTCTAGCGCTTTCATAACTGGATGGGTAAGTCTGTTTAATTCTAGGGTTCAATACTAGGAAACACACTTGACTGCAGACAGACACCCCTTTCTCAAACGTCAGCTTCATCAGTTTTCTAAGGATGATATTTTGGTCTCCACCTGCGGAGTCTTGAATAATTTCTCAACTGATTGGAAACCCATGAAATTTCAACAGAAGACATTAGTGACAGACACTCCTGGCTGCCAACCTAACAGCCCCTTTTCTCTTCATCTTCATAACGTCCAGATAAAAGGCTCCCCTTCCCCAGCTTCCCTTAAAGCTGGGTATGGCCAAGAGACTAAGTTAAGGCCAGTAAGATTTAAAGCAAATGACTGAGTAAAATAAAGAAAGTTTCTTTAAGAGGAAGACATGTTCTTTTGACCTTTCCCTGCTACTCCTTCCTGCTGCCTGGGATGAAGACATGATGCAACCCTGAGGACAGAACGGTGAGCTAAGAGCGGTGAAATAGAGAGAAGGAAGCTGGGTCCACAGGACACGGTGGGGCTGCCATACCTGGACTGCCAAGCTCCTCTTACAGGAAGAGGGAGAAGAAATAAATGTCCCCCTTAATTAAAACACTGTGTATTAGAAGTTCTGTTACTGGAAGGTCTCATTCCTATTCCATATGACATTATTATGCCCACGTAACAGAGGAGAAAACAAGCTCAGATCAAAAGTCAAGCAACTCATCCTCGTTTACACATTTCGTAGTGCACAGAGCCAGATTTTGTAGTCTGTATGACTACACTATATTAAAGAGTACCTACAAAGGTACGAGACTTAAAACTAAAAAAAATAGCTATAACTTGTTTATCATTTCCTGTTAACATGCTAGATACATTATTATTACCAGAAGACTGGGATATAAATGAAACAAAAAGCAAACAAATGGTTTATATACATGTAAATGATGACACTCTTCTTTGTTCCCGGTACAAGGTGGAAAACTCCCTCTCTGTGTGGAAGTTTGTTTTTAATCAATGTTAACAGGAAATTAAAGTCTTCACTGAAGACTGAGACAACAAAGACCATGTTTTAGTAGAACATACAAGACTTAATGCAAAATTTTCAGCAGATATGGCTAAAAACCAAACCAAACCAAACAAAAAAGGATGTCTCCCCATGAAGAAAGCATTTTTACAGGACTCGCCCTCCACCATAAACAACTAGGATAAACAGACAACGTAGATGGAAGACTGTCTGCAGACACTCCACACCAGGCAGCCCAGGACCAGGGGTCTTGAACGAGGGGAGCCACGCGGAAGACCTCCCAGGCCCTCCCAGTCTCACAGAGCCGAGGAGGGCGATACTGAGGAGGGACGCCAGCACTCTGCATGGAGTCCCCTTTGGTCTGTGAGTGAATAGCAATCTGCACGTGTGCAGGGTAACACTGCAAAGGCGTGCGAAGAGCAGCAATTGCTCAGGAAAGAGCAGTTACTGGGAAGCAGTAAATAAAACAATTCCCAGAGGTGACACAGCGCAGGGAATCGTAAGTTCCCAAAAACCAAAGTGGAGAGTCCAAATATCTCTTCAAATACCTAGGATGTTCACCTGAGATTCCAGAAGGATCAAGATTTGTAAGCTACAAGGCTAATCTTGTCCTAGAGAAGTGATCCTCAACAGTGACCTGGGAATGGGAATCACCGGGGCAGGGGGGAGGTTCAAGACCCTTTCAGGAAATCAACAAGGTCACAACCATTTTCCTAATAATACTAAGATGTCATTTGTGTTTTTCAGAATCATTCTCTTATGAGTATACAGTGCAGTTTCCCAGATGCGCTCTGACATGGGATACTGTAAAACATTTCACGAAGAAAAGTAAATGAGACCCCAACTGTCGCCTCTTACGTGAAACTAAAGAGATTCACAAAAAAGTAAAACAATAACACTCTTCTCACTATTTTTGTTTGGGAAGATACAGCTATTTTTCATTTTAAATTGTTGCTTATGTTAACATAATAGGTAAATTATTATTTAATAAATAAATACTTGGAAATTCCTCAGCTGTAATTTTCAATATGGTAAATACTGAAGATACAAAAAATAAACAAAAGATCTTTGGAGACTTCAATAAAAGTTTAGAGTGGTCCTAAAACCAAAGTGTTGGAGAACTAGTGCCCTGGTGCAGGGGTTGGCAAACCACAGCTCGCAGGCCAAATGAGGACTGCCACTTATTTTTATAAATAAAATTTTATTGAAACAAAGCAATACCTGCTTACTTACATACTGTCCACAGCTGCTTTTGCACTACCATGGCAAAGCTGAGCAGTTGGAACAGCCTAAAATATGGTTTGCACAGCCAAAACATTTACTATCTATCCCATCACAGTTGGCTACCTTCACTCTAAAGGGTGCTCTAGACTCATTGTAAAGAGGCTTAAATACCAAGCCTCAAAAAGATCAAATGATTTTTAACTAGCTTAACCGCCTGCCAGAACAAAGTTTAATCCTCTTAAAAAAAAAAAAAAAAAAAATCCAGCACCCAACAAGGTAAAATTTACTATATCCCACACCCAATCAAAAATTAGTACAAAGAAGCAGAAAAATGTGACCCATAAGGGAAAATCAGTCAATAAAGGCAGATATAAAAAAGACAGATGATGGAATTAAAAGATAAGGACCTAAAAGAAGAAAATATAAATATCTACCTCTAATCTGCCTACAGGTGTATAACAAACCACCTCAAAACGTAGTGGTTTTAAAAAATAGTCATCATTTTTTTTATGAATCTGCATTTGGGCAGGGCTCAGAAAGACGGGCTCCTCAGAGCGTCAGGTGTGGCACCTTGACTTGAGATCTGAAGAATCTGCCTCCAAGATGGCTCATTACTACGGCTGGCAAGTTGGTGCTGGTTGTCAGCTGGGAGCTTAGCTGAGGCCCTGGGCTTTCACTCATTTCTTTATGGGCTTCTCCATTGATGTGGGTTTTCTCACAGCATGGTAGATGGATACCAAGGGAGAGAATAACATAAAAGAGAGAGAACAAGGGAGATTTTTTTTTTTTTTAAGATTTTACTTATTTATTTTGAGAGAAAGAGGAAGGGAGGGAGAAAGAGAGGGAGAGAATCATCGGTGTGTGTGATCGGTTGGTTGCCTCTCACACACCCTCAACCAGGAACCTGGCCCCAACGCAGGCATGTGCCCTGACCACTGATCCATACCAGCCAGGGTGAGAACAACGAAGAATTTGTATTGCTTTTTATGACCCAGCCTCAGAAATGACAGTATCATAAGATCCAGATTGTATTAGGTAAGAAAACCCCGAAGGCCTGATCAGTTTCAAGGAGGGGAAACATAGAGGCTGTCTGCTGGTGGGGTAGCGGCAACGTTGTAGAAGAGCGTGTGCAATAGGAAATAATGTTGTGGGCACACTGGAAAATACAGTCTGCCAGAAATCTGCTCAAAGAATTAAAAAAAGAAAACATGGGAGCGAGAAGAGATGCAAGATATTTAAAAAACCAAATGAGATTTCTGGACATGAAAAAAGAAATCTGAAATAAGAAATTCATTAGATGGGATTAATAGCAGTTTAAACATTGCAGAAAACAGTGAACGTAATAACACAGCTAAAGAAACTCTCCAAAGAGGAGCATAGAAAACAAAAAGCTCTCATCCCTCATTAAAATGAATAGAATATCAGTGATCTATGAGAACATATAAAGCAGACTACTTTATGTAATTGGAGTCTCACACCTATGATAAAGTTTAATTTATAAGTAAGGCCCAGTAAGATATTAACAATAACTAATAAAATATAACAATTACAACTAATCAATGAGATATGACACCAAAGTCACAAGCAAAATAAATAATAAACGGGAGTTCATCAAAATTTTAAACTTTTGTAAAAAGGCAACCCACAGAATGGGAGAAAACATTTGCAAATCACATCTGATAAGGGATCAATATCTTGAACACATAAAGAACTCCTAAAACGCAACAAGAAGAAAAAAAAAAACCAAGAAATTTAAAAAAATGGACAAAGACCTTGAACAGCCATTTTTCCAAGGAAGATGTCGAATGGCCAATATTGATAGATATAAAAAGTAAGCAGACAGAAAAATGGAACAGTGGTGATCAGAGGCTGGGGAAAGGAGAGTACAGTGAGTTATTGCTTAATAACTCCAGAGTTTCAGTTTGGGATAAAAAGTTCTAGACATGGAGAGTAGTGATGGTTATACAACAGTGTGGATATACTCAATGACACTGAGCCATACGCTTGAAAGTGATAAATGTTATGTGTATTTAACAATTAAAAAAATCACTAAAATTCACCATCTCATTAGACTAAAGAGAAACCATATGATTATGTAAATAAATGCAGAAACAGCATTTGAGAAAATACAATAGTTATTTACCAAAAAAAGGTGTTAAATTAAGCACACTAGGAAGAGACAGGAACTCAATTAGCAGGGAAACTGCTACAAGAAATGATTTGCTTATTTCCTCTGTGAAGGGGAGAATATCTAAGGAGTTAAGTATTTTGTTTTATCTTAACAAAATATAAAGTTCAAACTGATCTTCCTTCAAGCGTACTTGTCCCATTTTTTTCAATATAGAAAGTCCTTTCTTTAGTACATGAGTTAGTGAAAACACATAGAAAATCTAAGGAAAGAAAGGTAGTTGATCACTGGGCTTACACAACAGAGACATGAATGCTGGCTCCCTGAGAGATTAAAATTTTACCCAATCCTAAATTATACCACGATTTATTTTTAGTCTAATATTTGACAATAAATGTCTAGTATTCCCTTTAATTTTGTTTTTTCCAATCATATTCAATGTGTAGTTATCTGTTTGAGGTAATGATTTCTAACATAACTGCAACTGTCTTAATTTATTAAGCTTAGTACTCATTATTTTTTAAGAGGCATCGGCACTTCAATTTTTTTTCATTAGCTCTACTTTTAAAAATAAGGAGAAATGCAATAAACTACTCAAGAATTGCACAAGAGTTTTCTAAAAGATGTCTAAGTGCAAAAACTGAAGGGCGACGATGTAATGGGTCCCAGCATTCACCTGTTAACTATTATTTTTTAAGAACTTAAAACTTTACAAAATTATAAAGTATAAAAGTTATGAAGAGTCCGCAATTTGGGGAGAAGAGGAAATTAATTTGTATGATTTAGTTTAAGCAATTTATACCGATACATGTGCTGGTTTTTGTGTGTATATGATTTTATTAAATTTATAAAGTACTTTTTGTTCAGGTAACAATGGCATTTATGGCTATCAATGTTCTCATTCAAGTAGATGAAATACTGATTTATTTTTGAAATTTTTATTCATCTCCACTGTTAAACTACTTACCTGTCTCTTTAAAACAAAGCAAGTCAAAAGAACTTCTCAATATTTTTCTTAACATTCTTCTGTTCTTCATTATTTCAACAGATAATTTTTATATGCTGGAAAAATTCTGCTCTTCTAATATAATACAATTAAATTAGGACACTCATTAGACAACTTTTAAGCAACAGCCTGCGTTGTCACAGAGAAGCAACTGACCTCGGCTATACAGTATAAAGGTTAAAAGCACAGGTTCTGGGTCAAAGTCCTTGTGTTTGAATCGCAATTCTTCCACTCACTTGCTGTGTGACCCTGGGCAAGTAAGTTAATTTATTTAAGTCTCTGCTTCTGAAACTACAAAATAAAGATTAAAAAGAGCTGTAAAGGTTAAATGAAATGAATGGGTAAGTGGGAAAGACATTTAGCAAAGTATCTGGCATTTTGAGTCTTTTAAAAAGTACATTAGCTACTGGTTTTATTTCTGATCTATGTATATTTAATTCCCTAAGACAGGAGCTGGCATATGACAGCCACTGGCTGAGCCCTGCCCATCACCCACTCTTGAGAGATAACGTTTAATAGGAACAGCCAAAGTCAGTCATTTCTCATTGCTTACAGCTGCTTCCCTACTACAGTGGGATCACTGAGTAACTGTAACAGAGACCAGATAGCCCACAAGGCCTAAAACATACCGTCTGGCTTATTCATAAGAAATTTGCTGATCTGTAAGTATGACGATAAAAGCAAACAAAAACACAATGCCACAGAATGATTAAGCAGACGGCACAAATGGAGCAAGACAACCAAGTCAACCGATTTCCACCTAAGTCAATAAATTCAAAGCAACTGACAAACATATCGTTGTTTTCCTTTTCCCCCAAAAGTAAGCATTTCAAAACTAAAAATGTCCTTAGTAGTTCTAAGTTAAAAGTTTTCTTTTCCCCATGGCAGTCACAGCAGGTGTACTTGATGCAATGCATTGGGTCATAAGCAAAGCCTATTTTTCTGAAATAAATCATATTGGAATAAATCATATTGAAAAGTATACTTTAGAAATAAATATCTACATAAAAGAAACTGTAAGGTACCATAAAGAATTCATAAAGGATAAGACAGAGTAAACTTAAGACACATTCTAGTTAGGAAATAAATAATGTCTGAGACTTATTAAAAGCAAACTTAAGTGCATTTTGCTATAATTTCTATTTTTTTTAACACTTTATGTAAGTAAAATAGATTTCTTTGACAAGTTATAACCTACACAAATTGAAAAACTCAAAAATGTATTACCTGGAGAACCCTAAAGATTCACCAAAAAACTACTAGAACTGATAAATCAATTCAGTAGAGGAAGGGTACCAAATAAATATCCAGAAATGACTTGCATTTTTATACACCAAAAATGAACTATCAAAAAGGGAAACTAAAAAAAAATCCCATTTACAATTACATAAAAAAAAAAAAACACAAAAAAAAAACCTAGGAATAAATTTAACCAAGAATGTAGAAGACCTGTACTTGAAAAATAGTAGGACACTAATTAAAGACACTGAAGGAGATACAAATAAGTAGATGTACATATTATGTTCGTGGATAGGAAGAATTAACATCATTAAAATGTCTATATTACCCAAAGCAATCTATAGCTTCAACGCAATTCATAACAAGATACCAATGGCATATTTCACAGAAATAGAAGAAATACACCAAAAATTTCTATGGAACCACAAAGACCCCAAATAGCCACAGCAATCTTGAGAAAGAAGAACCATGCTGGAGGAATCATGCTACCTCATATCAAACTATACTGTAAACCCCTAGAACCAAAACAGCATAGTAGTGTCAGAAAAAAAAACAAATAGATCAATGGAACAGAACAGAGCGCCCAGAAATAAACCCGTGTCTTTATGGTTAACTAATATTTGACAGAGGAGGCGAGAACATACAATGGGGTAAAGATAGTCTGTTCAATAAATGGGGTTGAAATTGGAGAGATATGTGCAAAAAAAAATGGAACTAGATCACCGTCTTACATCATACGCAAGAATAAACTCAAAATGGATTAAAGACTTAAATGTAAAAGACAAAACCATAAAAATTCTAGAAGAAAACAGTAAAATTTGGATATCTTTCACAGCAATATTTTTTTCTGATAAATCTCGGAGAGCAAGGGAAACAAAAGAAAAAATAAACAAATGGGACATCAAACTAAAAAGTTTTTGCACAGCAAAGGAAACCATCAACAAAATGAAAAGACAACCCACTGAATAGGAAACTATATTTGTCAATGATATACCCAATAAGGGGTTAATATCCAAAATTTATAAAAAAATTATAAAACTCAACACCAAAAAGACCAAACAATCCAATGAAAAAATGGGCAAAGGACCTAAATAGACACTCTCCAAAAAGGACATACAGATGGCCAGTAGACATATGAAAATATACTCAGCATCATTAATCATCAGAGAAATGCATATTAAAACCACAATTAGATATCATCTGACACCTGTCAGAATGGCCATCATCAATAAATCAACAAACAGCAAGTGCTGGTGAGGATGTGGAGAAAAGGGGACCCTTGTGCACTCCTGGTGGGAATGCAGACTGGTGCAGCCACGATGGAAAGCAGTATGGAGTTAACTCAAAAATTAAAAATGGAACTGCCTATGACCCATTGATTACTCTCCTCGGAATATACCCGAAGAAACTAAAAACACTAATTCAAAAGAACATAAGTACCCCTATGTTCACTGAAGCCTTACTCACAATAGCCAAGATTTGGGGGCATCCCAACTGCATATCTGTAGATGAAAGGATAAAAAAGCTGTGGTACATGTACACAATAGAACAGTACACGATTATTAAAAAAGAAAGAAAGAAGGAAGAAAGAAAGGGAGGGGGAAAGAGAGAGAGAGAGAGAGAGAGAGAGAGAGAGAGAGAGAGAGAGAGAGAGAGAAAGAGAGAGAAAGAAATCTTACCTTTTGCGACAGTGAAATAAGCCAGTCAGAGAAAAACAAATACCACATGATTTCACTCATATGTGACCCTAATGAACAAAATAAACTAACAAACAAAATAGAAACAGACTCATGGATACAGAGAATAAATAGACTAACAGCTGTAAGAGGGGAAGGGGTGAGGGGGCTGGGTGAAAAAGGTGAAAACATTTTAAAAATACCCTCACACACACACAGACAACAGTATGGTGTTTAGTGGGTGGTAGGAGGTAGCAGAGGGTAAGGAGGGAAAAATGGGATAAATGGTGACAGGAGGAGACTTGGCTTGGGGTGAGGAACACACCAATACAGATGACGTATTATAGAATTACATGCCTGAAACCTATGTAATTTCATTAACCAATGTTACTCTAATACATTAAATAAATATATTTTTTAAATGTATTACCTGAATTGGATGTTCACTAAATGAGGCTGGGAGCCATCTGATTGCCAGTAAGTTTCTAGATTGTCATCTCGTAACTGATCCACTCCAAATCCTAAAAACACCACAAGTGACAATGAATTCTCATGCTCAGAGCTATATATTCAAAATATAAAATTACTATTCATCTATCTTTCTATTTATCTACCTCTCTATCTAGGCTGTCCAGAAGGTATCCAGCCATGTCATATGAAAAACAGAGACATTTACTGAAGGTACAAGAAACACCTACATGGGACAATGACGCCTCAGTCCCCTTCAAAGTAGGCACCTTGGGACCTCACACAGTTCCCCCAATTGCTATCAGCTACCCCATCATATTTTCCTGAATCTCACTGATGGTCTGAAATCTCCTCCCTTTAAAAGGTGATTTTAAGTTTGGGGGGAAAAGCCAGAAGTCACAGGGCACCAAATGTGGGCTACAGAGGGACTCGGTCACCTGGGTGATTTGATGTTTCGCAACAAAAACTCTGCACGAGACGTGATGCGTGAGTGGGTGCATTGTCGTGATGAAGCTGCCAATCACCAGCTGCCCGTATCTGTGGCCTTCTGAATCATTCAAATAGTTTCGGTGGAGGAATATTCAAGCTTGACACAAAACTTGATCATATTCATTGTTCTACTCAGTCACTTGGAATGCGACAGCTACACAGTACACATGCTCATTTAACAGCATTTACTACCCCCCTGACTAGTACAGCGAAATCATCAGTTCACGTCCAGGCACATTCTCCCTCTCTCTCTCCCTCCCTTCCCCTCTTTCTAATATCAGTGAGCACATCCTCAGGCGAAGATTTTAAAAAAGAAATGTTTAATGGCCTAAAGGATTGGAGCAGTTAGAAATATGTTGTTTAAGGATTCACAAACCATAACTACAGTGGTATAATATTACTTGATGGTAAACTGTGATCATTAAAGTTGTATATTACAATCAGAGGTTGTTGGGTGTCGGGAGCCTGAGGGGAAAGGGAGCAGAAGAGGGACTACAAAGAGGCATGAGGGATGGCTTTGGATGATGGAAATATTCTGTTACTTGACTGTTATGGTGCTTCCGTGACTGTGTTTATTAAAATTCATAGACCTGTATGCCTAAAAAGGGTGAGTTTTATGGTAAGTAAATCATACTTCAATAAATTACTCATAAAAAGAGAGAGGTATTGTAAGGAGGACCAGAAGAGGCCTGGTCTGAAAGATGAGTACAGGAGTCTTAATGTGAAGGAAATGCAACTACTAAACCAATAACATTATAATTAAAGCTCCTACAGCCAAAAATCTTTCTCTGAGCTTGAGTCTACAGATTGAAATTGCCCATCAAATAATAGGTTTAAACTGATGAGGAAAAGATACACATGTATCCTGGCATATCTTGGCTAAGTCTTGAATGCTAAGAATAAATAGAAAAAATGTAAATGTTTCCAGAAAGAAAGAAGAAGTCAGAGGGGGGGGGGGGAGAGGGGTAGGGCGGGGAGAGAGGGGGGGTAGGCCTTCTTATTGGCAACATGACAAAAAAGAAAATGGTGAAATAGCGTCCACAAAGTTTTGAGAGAAAAGGGCTGATACACAAGAATTCTATCCCAACCAGAAGTAAAACAGAGTTATTTTGGGGATATGTACTCACTCAAAAAATGTATCATCCACTTTTCCCATATAGAGAAATAGAATAACAAAAAATGCTAACCAAGTATAATAACTGAATCATACAGAGATAGAAAAGGATAAAAAGGAGATCTTATGACATATGCAGTCAAAACTCAAGTGCCTATTACAGTAAAGCAACTGGGAAGAGATATATACTGGATAAAAACACAAGTTTATTTTAGAACTAAAATGAAGCATATACACAAAAGAAGATTAAAGTCAGTCCAGGATACAAGGAAACTGTAAGCAGTTATTACAAACAGCTTCTTTGCTTTGTCTTGTTTTGTTTTACCTGGTTTGCAAGATGAGAGTGACCAAACAGCCTGTGACCCGATTTCCCGTACTGTTCCAGTCCTCTCCAGCTGCTTGGGGTCAGCACCAGGAGGGGTTTTGTTTGGTGTGGTCATTTTTTAAATATTCTATGTAGGAAAAAAAGAAAAAGAAAAAAAAATACCCACATTATACCAGGACCTGAGCAACTTCTTTTACAAAAAGTAAAAATAAAAATTTAATAGCAAAGTGGACCATTAACATACCCTTGGTATTAATCATCTAATTCTCAAATGCAGTTCACATGACTCAACTACTGTAATTTTTAAAATCTTGGGAATTCAGTCTTTGTTTCTAAAATATATCACGAGCAAAGCAGCAGAGTATGTAGACAAAAAGGCACAAAATCAGGGTTTTAACTTCAGTCTCTTCCTTAACTAGCCTAGACACTGGGCAGGTCTAGGCTTTATTTCCTTCCCTGTCAAAGAAGTTGACTTGATCTACAATTCTATAATGCTATGCAGCTCTATACTTCTATGAGTAAAAATTCTTAATCCAAATGACATGTTTTCCCTGGAAAACTCAAATGGAAATACTCATTCCAGAAATATGTGAATATTGGTCTCCATTTTTAAAAATCCATGAAAATGATGCAGAGAAAAATCACATCTCCCCACTAGTTGTCAAAAGCTCCGTTTATATGTGCTCTTACCATAGAAGATAAAGTCAGAAAAATGGCTTCAAGGTCTAACTGGCCTATTCTAAACCAAAAGTTGACTTCATCTTTCACGTCTTTTGTTGGTTAATCTTAAGTCTATGCAAACGTGGAGTGTGAACAATATGTAAAACTGCCTCGTAAATGCGAAGTTACAGCTACTGAACATCGTTGTTCGTGCTGTTACAAACTTGGACCAATAGTTCTGTATACTATCTCCTTGACACCACCTATTAGATCTCAAGTGTTCCCTAATCCTCACTTAGATACTAAATAATAGTAGAGCCACTGGACTGTAAAATTCGTAAAGGCGTAAAACTTAAATGCTCAATTAGCGATTTACTGAATGAATAAATGGATGAATCTATAGGTTCAATCACACGCTAAAAGTATTTGCCACCCGCAAGTTAAGTAAGATCTAGGATGAAACCATTCCCCTGGCTGGTTTGGCTCAGTGGATTGAGCGTCGGCCTGCGAGCTAAGTGTCGCTGGTTCGATCTTCCAGTCAGGGCACATCAGAGAAGGAAAACTCTGACTCCAAAAAACCTCCGCTGCCTTGCGGCATACCTCTTCAGGGGAAAGGCTAAGGGAGTAAACCCCGACAGAAAATCCGGAGCCGGAGTCCCTAAGGCGGTTTGACGTTGCAGTCAACACCGGCAATTCCTGCGGCGCACCTGAAGCCAAGCTGTATTGACTCCGTCTTTCCCTTGGATCCTTCAGCTGCGAAGAGAGGGGGGGTCTGCTGCATGGGCAACAGCAGACCCTCCATATCACCCTGCCCAGGCTCTGTAGCTTCAGCTTCACTGGAGAGGACACTCCAGTGTCATCGCAAGATGTCGATTAAACACGGGAGGAGACAGATACCGTGTCACTCCCGAGTCGGACTGCACAGCCATTCTCGGCGGTGCAGATAGACTCTTAAGAAGCTACACCATCGTCTCTCGAGACGGACGGCTGCCGACGACGACGACGAGGATGAGACCATTAAACCTCTGACCAGCATTATAAGCTGAACGTTGTGTGCCCAAAAATCTCAGAAAGTAAAAAAAAAAAAAAAAAGCCCATTTCTCTACTGGAGCAGAATTCAACTCCCGGACTTGATACCGGACGCCCCAAAATGGATAAAACACGGACTTTGTATAAGACTGGGTTCCTGGCCTCACAGTTCATAAGGAAATGAAGCCAAAGAGAGAACGCCAGCGTGAGCAGAGTCTGAACCGGCCTCTGTCGATCCTGCCTGACACCTCTTCTAGAAGTGCTATAATGGGCAATGGCCAAGACTCCAATACGTGGCCCACAGGCCTTGAGACTGGGAGCGGAAAAAACACAAGTTGGGGAAGAGAATGCATGTGCCTACGCTGTTACCATTGTCCACGTCGGGGAAAAGCTCACGCACTTACAGCTTGCAGATGGGGTTTGCAGCAGCTCAGGCTTTCGCGATTCCCTGCAACTCCGCGCCACTCCCACTTGGGTTGTCTGGATTGCCCTGCTTCCCTAAGACGTAGAATTGGCGTCGCATCACAATGACGTCACCCTGGCCGCCGCGCCGGCAGCTCTCCGTCGCGTGCGCACACTACGTGCCTCTGGCATGCGCGAGGCGGGGGCTGGGCAGCGCCATTTTGGCCGGAGGCCGTAGGCACACGTTGTGAAGCTGCGGAGTGACGGCAAGAGCTGATTTGGCCTCAACGCTCCCCTCCTCAAGGGGGTCGTTCTCTCCAGGTGCGTAAATAGCCCGAAGGGATTTGGCTGTTAGGTGCTATCTCCCACGATTTAAAGGTTGTAGGGACGTTCTCCGAGAACCTTTGGTTAGGCCTCAGGTGACAGCGATGGGCTCGGTCGCGGCGCGTGGCTGTTGGCTTGAGTGGGATGGGACAGCTGGAACCGCCGGCGCGCGGGTGCACGGCGGGCTTCCGCTCCAGCTGGGCTGGATCTCAGCCGCTGTTGCCCGCTACCCTTGTCGGAGGCTACGAGAAAGGACCGAGATGCTATCTCAACGATGCAGCCTCCGACGAGTCCAGTCCGCCTCACCCCGCTCCTAGAGCCTTCTAGGGAGGAAGGCACCTGCCCCGTTTACCGCACCCCGCTGTGAACCCCATGCTTCCCCGGGCAGAGTGAAACGGGTATGTGTTCACATGGGCGAATTTGGTCATGCGGAATCGTGGCATTTTCTTGTATCTTCTGGTGACCGGGATCAGTCGTGGCATCTTGACGCCATGAAGTTGAATACGCCTCGCCCACCCCCAGTGTTTACAGAAACGATGGCCAGACCTGGCTCTCCTCTTCTCCTAGGCCAGCTTGTACCCGGCTGCGACTGGGGTCACCCCTGGTAACCTCCCAGTGGAACGCCTTGAGCTGCTTGGTGCGCTTTTATAGCATTCGGCACCTTTCGCCTTGATGACTGTACTCTTCCCTTTAATTACATATTAAACTCCTTGAGATCGGGGGTGGGGTCTTAGTTCGAAATGCCTTTGTGTTGCCTCCAGAGATTTCTCCATTGTAGTTACCACGGTCAAAGCCCGATTCCGCATCAATAAAACTACATAGCCCTATTTTTTCTCTTTATCTGTGTGGTGAAGTCGATAAAAGTGAGACCTGTCAAAGCGATGTTTGATTTTTCTTTCGTCCTCTCTTCCACAGGACTGCTCACTAGGCATTCATGGTAATGACATTGGTGTTGCAGTCGTTAGTACATGTATGTCCCATGTACTGGGACTGTTCGTTCTATACCAGCCACCTGACAGTAATGCTTTGTCAGTGTTAACCAAGGACTCTTCAACTGAATTTGATCCAAAAAGGTTTCTTTTATTTTAGTTAAAAACCTTGTTCTCCCCTATTTAAAAAAAAAAAAAAAAAAAAAAGCTTTTTAGGAAGAACATTTAATATAATTACTGGGACTTTTCGAAAAAAGAAAGCAATATTCGTGTCTCTTCTAAATGTCTTCAGTTTAAGACTGAAATCAGAGATGTGTACCACTCCCAACTTACATGTTTTATAGGACTAATAATCTACAATAATCATAGGTTAGACTATTCAGTGTGATATTAAGCATCGTTCGTTCGCAGCGATCTTTAAATGTTCTCACACAGTATTAGAATAATTTTGGCCTGAGACGGCAAATGCTTGTCATAGATACTGCACGTCCCTTTTTCCTCCCAGCTGGAAGAATGACAGCGAGGGTCATTGTTTGAGTACCTATTTTGAACACAGTTTTTTAGATCTTCAGATCCCTCTTTGTTCTGAGGAATAATTTACCAGTGTTTGTTTGTTTTTTTAATGTAAATCAGCTTATTAACTATCTGCTATATTTTTCATTTTTCTATGAAAATCATAGTCACTCAGTTTTTAAAAGTTTCAAATATTAGATGAAATATTTTAGTAGTTTGGCAGATACAAAGTTTAAGCAATTTCATGATAAAAGATTTATCCCCTAGAGAATTCATTACACTCATTCACCAGGTAATTTGTATGGTGCCCAGTTTTATTTTAATAGCTAACTAAAGAATCTTCACTTTTTAGGGAGTTGTCACTTCCAGAATGATAGCTTTTTGGAATAATTCAAAAGGCATTTAATTTCTTTCTCTTCTAATCTTTATGAGACCTGGACCATTTTTGGTCTTAGACTGCAAACAGGATAAAGTGAACCTATTAAAATAACTTTGTGTTTTACATAAATATTTAGTCTCCGTTTTTAGTGATTTTTATTTTTTCCTGTATATACTTTAGGGCATAACTATCACTATGAAATATTGATAACTTCAAAAATTTCTGAAGTTGTTATAACCTATAGGAAAATTATTTACTGTATTTAAATTTATATCTTCACTGACCTGCTTCAGCTCCCACTATGTGCTAAGCACTGGTCTAGCCACTGAAATGAACAAATGGACAAAAATTCCTGCCCTAATGCTGGAGTACATTCTGCTTGGGGAGGGAAAAATATTGTCTCTGTGTCTAGAGGGAGACAGAATATATAAATACATAATAAATCTGTGGTAAATGTTTACATATACTATATATACATATATATATGAAATACATATAAACTTGTATAAAAGAAAGAGCTAGGAAGAAAAATAGAACAGGGGAGAGGGACAGAAAGGCAGTTGGATTTTTTTTTTTTTTTGTAGTATAGCTAGAGAAAGAAGGCTTACTGAGAAATAAACATTAAAGATTTGAAGGAGCGAGCTGTGTAACTCACTGCGGGGAATCGCATTACTGGCAGAGGGAGGAGAAAATGCTAAGACCAGGAAGCAAGAACATGTTTGGCATGTGCTGAGAAGAGCAAGGAATCCAATTCAAGGAGTTGGATTATGATGGGCGAAATGGACTGCTAGAGTAGTTGGTGATGAGCTCAGAACGTTAACAGAGGCTGACCAGTGCGTCGTTGGTTATTTTAAGGACTGCAGCTTTTATTCGGAGTGAGTAGGGAAACCATTGCGGGATTTTAAGGGGAGGAGTGACTTGAATTGGCTTACACCTTAAGAGAATCATTCAGGTTCCTGTATTGAGAATGAACTGTCAAGGGTTGGAACAGAAGAAAGTAAGAGTAGAAGCAAAGGGATCTGTTGGGAAGCCGTTGAGAGGAATGAAGTTACAAGCGGTTTTGATGGGATGATACTCACTAAAGCTTGGAATGGATTCCAGAGAAAATATAAATTTGAAACAGCTGACTATAGGCAGCTCTTTCTATTAGTCTTGCTGCAAAAGAAAGAAGATACAAAGCAGTGAGGGAAAGTGGGGTCAGATAATAGAGTGTTTGAATGCTGAGGGAATGGGCAAGTGGAGAGAAAAACTGATGATGTGGAAAACGGGAGGGAGAGGTGTTGGGACCACCTCCCGAGTGGATGTTGTTTAGTGTGCGAATGGACTTGGCTCTGGAAATGGACAGTGGGATTGCTGGCTGGCATAAGCATTTCCTTGAGATGACACTGGTCAAGCACGGCTTTGTGATTTCTCTACCCATTTCCAGCATATGTGTGCAGGTGGAGAATTGCATTTAACCAGGATTGTGGTTTAGGGTACAAATGATTGACCATGGAATTTTAGCTGGGTACAGATGCAAATGAAGCTGTGAAGGGTTGAGAGATGGGGCATTCAAAGGGTTGGGTTGTGTATGAGAACGGTGAGCTAAAAAGGCAGAGTGGTGGTTGGTGAGTGAGTATTTGTAACAGAGGCTCTGGGAGGGTTGCAGTTACTGTATTGGTCGTAACAAGGTCAGGAGTTTGACCAGAGGAATGAATGAGTGGCTGAGGTAGGGTGGAAGACAAGGTCATTGGAGGGGAGAGGTGAATGAACAGACTGAACCAAAAATTGGGACAGGAGTTGTAAAAGAGCGTGAAAGTCAGCCAAGGCCTCAAATCCTCTGAGGGTTGACTGTTCCATATTGTAAGAGCTGAGACGACATGTCATTCTCTTGGTTGGGTCTTTATGTTTTTCCGTAATATTTTGGAAGTTGCCTCACATTTCTATGTTCTGTTGATTCCTAGATCTTTTATTTGTGATCATTGAAAATGGTGGGTTTTTTCTTTATATAAATATTTTTTATTAATGGTAAAATTTGCTCTCCCAACCTTATTAACTTATTTTATTACTTTTACTAGGTTTTCTTTTTTTTCACTAGTTTCAGATAATCTTTTCTGAATATGGTGATAATGTATGTCCTCCTATCTAACTTTTATGCCTGACTTATTTCTCAATTAATTTCATTGCTTATACCTTTTTTTTTTTTTTTTTCTTTAATAGAATAGCTGGATATTCCTACCTAGAATTATGGCAGATAAATTAACAAGAATTTCTATTGTCAACCATGACAAATGTAAACCTAAGAAATGTCGGCAGGAGTGCAAAAAGAGTTGCCCTGTGGTTCGAATGGGTAAGCTGTTCCATGGATCTTTTAAGAATAAGAGATTTTAAAAGGAATAAGTTACCTTCGTAGTTCTTTGGACTTTAGCCATTATTGTCTTTAAAATGTAAAGAGAAAACCAGATTTTATTCTCAATTTTTTATTGCTTTAAGACCGTATGATTGTTTTTTTAATTATAGGATAATTATTACTATCGAGTCTTTAAAAGTTTATTGAATATAAAATCAAATCAGAGTTCAAGTTACTGAGATTCTTACTGTTCTCCAAAATCCTATAACAACTCTTAAGTCGTGGAGAAAGGACTGCCAGTATGTTTGTGTTTGATAACATTCTCACTTTAACGAGCTTAATAATGGTGACTTTATGAAGTTTGCTATCTTTTCAAGATTAAATAAATTCACATCAATTTAGAATTGATGAATTGTTGGTAGTCTTTAGAACTTTGTTAAAATAATTATAACTTTCAATGTACCAGTTACATTTAAAGGTATAGGCTTATTGAATCTTAAAAGAGACTTTATATGCTATCTATTATATGTGCTATTCAGAAATTCCATTGGTAATATCCCTGTTTATATGCAAAGTTTAATTTTGTCTGTATCTTAGGTGACTGCTTACCTTTTAGAACTTCACTGATCTAGCTAACATACTTCATTCTTTTCTCTGGTATACAGTATCATTTCCAAGGCATATTTTATAAATTAAATATTTAGGTCAGTCACCTTAAAAATAAAACTTTTAGGATCTGCCACAATTTTACTAGCATATTTTCCCCAGTAGTAAATTAAAATAAACTTATTAGAGTCGTCCCTCTCTTGCCTCATGAGGGTATCTTTTTCCTTTGCCAGGAAAATTATGCATCGAGGTTACACCCCAGAGCAAAATAGCTTGGATTTCTGAAACTCTTTGTATAGGCTGTGGTATTTGTATTAAGGTAAGTGATATTTTATTACTGATTAACTTTGTAATCTGAAAATTCTGAAAACATAAAGGCTTTTAAAGAGGCAAAATATAAAGGAATGAATAAAGAATATAAATATAGGAAAATTGTACTTATACCAATAACAATGTTGCTTTTTAATTAAGCCAACTTTTTATTTAAAAGTTGTCCTCCCCATACTTAATTTTATAAAACAATTTTGAACCAAAATTATATTTTTTCACCCTTTTTTGAGGACATTCTCCAGCAATGTCTTCACCAGAACTTTTTGGAAACATGAATACAAAAAACGTGAGTTATATTACATATAATTTTTCAAGTTTAATTTTAAATTTGCACCTTTTAAATAGAAGTGCACATAGCCAGAATTTTTTCAATGTAACCTAATCTTTAAGTGCTTTTTCTGTCATGTTATGCATTCTTCTATTGTTGAATTTATTGCAATAGTGTAATGTTTCAAAATACCCCAGATAGTTCTCGTCGCCTTGAATAGTTTAAGGCTTTTGACTTAAGAATGGTAAATTTCCAACTTAAATTCATGAAAAATATTTGGAGGCGATTAATGAAGTTCCTAATTTAGGTATTTGTAGATAGTATATTTTAGAAAGGACCTTTATCAGAGTATGGATACCACCCTGTTGTTCATTCTACTAAGGCTTATGTGTATTTTGTATTGGTTTCTGAATCCTTAGTCAAGTATCCAGAAAGATTATGGTACTTGAAAGCATTTTCCCTTACTTTGAAAATATAAGCAAGGAACATTTCTCCCAGCAAATATTTACTAATCTCTTGCATGACAATGTTCTGGGTGCTGGAAATCTGATTTTGAACAATACATTGTTAATTCTATGAAGAAAGAACTCCTTTTTTTTTTCTTCTTCACTGATGTAGAAAAATGAGGGTCCAAAGTTTGGGGTGTGCACTTCACTGGGTGAAAAGATAGTAATATGATGAGTCCCTTTGAGGGTGGGGATAGTATAATACCCTCTGAACACTGAGATGCTCATAATGCACCTCATGGGAACAGTATGGATATTTTTTTTCCTTGTAGATTTAGAGAAGTTGTAATTATTTTAGCCTATAATCATCTTATGTACATTGATGAAATAGAATTATATAAATGAGGGTAACTTTATTAGCAGAAAAATATGTAAAGAATTAATAGTTTTGGTTACAGGATAGTAACTACTTTGTTAGAAAACAAGAGTTTTGTGCTCTGGCTGGTGTGGCTCTGGATTGAGTGCTGGCCTGCAAACCAAAGGGTCACTGGTTCAATTCCCAGTCAGGACACATGCCTGGGTTGTGGACCAGGTCCCCTGTTGGGGGTGCACAAGAGGCAACCACACATTGATGTTTCTCTCCTTCTCTTTCTCCCTTCCTTCCCCCCCTCTCTAAAAATAAATAGGTCTTTTAAAAAAAAGAAAGCAAGAGTTTTGTTTATTTTTTCAATTATCTGTGTTCTTGTAACATGGAATGGGAAATTACTGCTTTATATACAGTGACTTGAATTGGTCCCTGAGCTCACAGAACGGTTCTGCTAAACAATCTCAAATGTGATGTTATATTCTTTGGAATGTACCTTTTTTTAAGTTACCTGTACTTCTGACAAATTTTTCTAGCCACATGGCTAATCTTAAATGACCCTCTAGTTCTTTCCATTCTTGTTTCATAGAGATTTATCTGATTGATAGTCAATTGTTACTTGAATAATTTTTTCTGTGAGTCTTTTTTTAATGTGAATTTACTCAGCTGGAATATGAAGCATCTTTTTCATATGGGATGGTTAAAAATCACAGCAGAAAACATTAATCTTGTTCTGTCCAAATGCTATGCTAGCTGTTGTTGGTGCATAAATAGACCAAAAAAGGTACAACCCATGACCTTAAAGGACTTTACAAGGTAGAAACGGGTGCATGCAAAGACAGGAAGAAGGAAATAGAGGGAAGGAATCTGTTATGGGCTGAATATGCAGTAGTATAGCACTCAGTAACCCTGTCTTATCCTGCCTCTTCGTCTTGTCTCATCTAATAATGTAAAAAGTACACCTCCAGGTTCTGCAGAGAACCTCCAAGTTCTGTAGGGTTTTTCAGTAAGCATTAAATGCACATTAAATGTCTTAAGATTATGGCAGTCACTAGGGTAATGCAAAATTGGTCAGTATGATTCTTGCCTTCGAGGAACTTAACTTTTAATTTTTAAGTAAAGAAAAGGAAATGAAAAAATATTTTACATCCTTGTGCAGCTCCCACATTGGGAAGATGCTTATAAAAAAGTCTTAATATCTCCATTTTAGTCATGTGTATACTTCTAAAAATTAACACAAAATTAATTCTTTACTTTAAATAACAGAAATGCCCCTTTGGCGCCTTATCAATTGTCAATTTACCAAGCAACTTGGAAAAAGAAACAACACATCGATATTGTGCCAATGCCTTCAAACTTCACAGGTATATTTTCAAGTCAACATTCCTCTTTACTTCAGTCAAAAGTAAAATACCTTTGGGATTTTCAGAGAAGTGCAAAACTGAAAAAAAAAAACAAAAAACTGTATTATCCATGCACTAAAGAGAAACACAATACTGTAACACACAGAAGTATATTGTATATGTCCATCGTTCTTTCTGGCTAACATTAGAATTACCTGGGGATCTTTTTTAAAACTACTAATGCCCAGGTTTCGGCCCAGTTGAATTACATCATCTCTCTGGATGAAGAGTCTGGAAAGTCATAAAAGCTCCCAGATGATCTGATATATAATTGGGGTTGAGAATCACAATGGTAAACATTACCTTTATACCCAAAAAGACTTTTAAAGAAACTTGTCTTTGATTTTATGTATCTATTAATCTCATGATCTACAGAGAATATTACTCTGAACTTGGACGTGTATTGTTAAATCACAGGAGTCCTTTGAGGTTTTCAATCTACTGAACACTAATATTTTGAATCTGGAAGTCTAGATTTAACTAATAAAAAGGCATTTCTCAGCCCCCCAGCTTTAAGGCGCCTGCTGCAGCAGGGAGCACGGAGTGGGGTATTTCTGGTTGAGTTGGCATTCTCTCCTTGGAAGTAAATGGCAGGCAAAAGAAATAAAAACAGGGTGAGGTTGCACCTGCTATGATACTTTCTACCAAAGCATTTTTGTTAAAACTGAGCCTTATATGTGAAGAATTGTTATTTTAGAATGGACTTGGATTGAAAATTGAATAAATAGAACTTGGAGTAATATTGTCATAGATGCATTTCTAACTATTAACAGTTTAAATTAATCTTGGCTGGGTTTTTTTCTAATAGCCAATAATATCTGCATATATCTCTTAGCTTAATGGATGTGTGTGGAGTGCAAGTGTATTAAAGTATGTCATTCTGATACCTGAATCTGAGTTTTATTATTTTTGTATACTTTGACAGGCTGCCTATCCCTCGTCCTGGTGAAGTTTTGGGATTAGTTGGAACTAATGGTATTGGAAAGTCAACTGCTTTAAAAATTTTAGCAGGAAAGCAAAAGCCAAACCTTGGAAAGTATGATGTACGTATTACCACCTTATAAAAACGAAGGAAAAAAATAAAAAATTTAAAAATAAATTTAAAAAAATTTTTTAAATGAAGGGAAGTGTATATGTGATTCTTTTAAAGTTATTTTCAAGATTATTTGTGAAATTAATGCTAAGAAACTATTTGTAGATGAAACTCCTTTTTTAATTAAAAATCTGTTGAATCTTGTCCCAATACGCCAAGGTTGGGGGGTCGATCCCCATACAAAAATCAGCCAACGAATGCATAAAGAAGTGGAAATACATTGATGTTTGTGTCTCTAAAGATCAGTTTGTTTGTTTTTTTAATCTGTTGATGCTATTTAACTGATTATTCTGAGCTTCGGTGAACTGTTATGAGTTGTCATGCCTTGATTTGAAATTAAATCTTCAATCTTAAGTTAGATGCCAAAGTATTCTATTTAGACACATGTTCTATTTTGTATATCAGTCATCCTCTTTGCAATTGTATTATTAAATTCAGATCATTACATGTGTATTTCTAGGATCCACCTGATTGGCAAGAAATTTTGACTTACTTCCGTGGATCCGAATTGCAAAATTACTTTACCAAGATTCTGGAAGATGACCTAAAAGCTATTATCAAACCTCAATATGTAGACCAGATTCCCAAGGCTGCAAAGGTCAGTTGCTTTTTAGGAAGAATTTATGTTTTATAGACATCAATGGAAGTATAAAAGATATATCAAAATAAATTTGCTTTACTTTGTATCTTTTTAATATTGAAGGGAATATTGATGTAATTTTAATATTAAATTTAATTTTAGTATTGGAAGAACAGTAATAACTATTTCTGATATATTATGACAGGGGACAGTGGGGTCAATTTTGGACCGAAAGGATGAAACAAAGACACAAGCGATTGTATGTCAGCAGCTTGGTAAGTGTTTATTTTGTGTATGTGTTTTAGTAGGCCCTAAATTTAAATAATAAAATAAATGTCTTTATGTGGATTACTGAAATAAATGGGAAAATCTCTGGTAGTTGTCATAGTTACTTTTTTATGTTACACAATTTTCAGCTGAAATATTCAAACCCAGAACGACCTGCAGTATATATTTTGCTTCGCAGAGGTGAAATAAAACGTATAACGTTAAACACAATGCCTCTATGTTCCTTGTAGATTTAACCCATCTAAAAGAACGAAATGTGGAAGATCTTTCAGGAGGAGAGTTGCAGAGATTTGCTTGTGCTGTCGTTTGCATACAGAAAGCTGATATGTAGGTTACTTTATACCTTTTATAGCTCTCAAGCCTTACTTTAGAGTTTTTATGTGTAACACTGCTAATAAAGCAGTGGTTTTAGAGAAATTAATACACATAGTATCTTCAGATTCTAATTTTGAGGTAAGACATTGAAGCAGTTGTACATCCACTGCCAATTTGCCCTGTTATTCCTACAGGGGAAGAAACTTAATTATTTAGTTAAGTACTTGACAACTGATGGGGTCCAGAGCTTTTTAATGTAAAGTAAGTTATTATTTAAACTGTTTGTACATAAGAATTTCTTCAGGGCTTAAGCTCTCCAACAATGCCAGCAAGATTTTTGAATTCCTCAAGTGGAACAGGAGGTCCCTTGGGTCAGGACGGCATGCCATGTGAGGGGCGCACTTCCCCAGCCTTCCAGTGCCTCTTCTCCCACACACCCACTCTCCTGCCCTCCTCCACGGCCTGCTCTGGCTTCCAAAGCAGGCTAGCCCTTTTCACAAAGGAGTCTACTCCTGTGTACTACCCTCCAGTCCAGAAACTGTTTGCTTTCATGCAGCTGACATTAGCTGTACCAGAATATTTTTCATAAGCAGGTGACAGTTTGTAAGTCAGCCTCATCTGAGTCTGTCTCCCCATAGTCGGGGTGCAGTCCTGCTTTTTGTTATTTCTTTTCTTCTATTTCTGAACAAAATACAAAAGTTTTTACCGCTACAGGGTGGACTCCTCATTAGGATAAGGGGATTTTTGTTCTTCAAACGTAAACTATGTAACAGTGCTTTGAAATAACATGCCAGGTAGAATTATGTCATATTTATCTTTCATTAAATTTGCTTTTCTTTTGCACAGTTTCATGTTTGATGAGCCTTCTAGTTACCTGGACGTCAAGCAACGTTTGAAGGCTGCTATTACCATCCGGTCTCTAATAAACCCAGATAGGTGAGTACACACTGGGCATGTGCTTGTGTTCTTTCGTTTTGGGAGTTTTACAGATTTTTTCTAAAGATTAAACACTGGGCCACCAATGTCATATGCATGTGTGTGTTTTCCATATTGGTTATTTGGAGTTACCACTTGAATTTACCTTCTATCTAGAACATAGGTTTGTTTGTTTGTTTTCCTTTAAGATTTTATTTATTTATTTTTGGAGGGAGGGTAAGGGAGGGAGAAAGAGAGGGAGAGAAAAACATCAATGTGAGAGAGAAACGTTGATAGGTTGCCTCTCGTACATGCCCTGATCAGGGACCAGACCTACAATGCGAGCATGTGCCCTGACCAGGAATCAGACCCAACAACCCTTCGCTTTGTGGGATGATACCCACTGAGCCACACCAGTCAGGACTAGAACACAGTTTCATAATGCAAGATTCATTGACTAACATGCCTGTCTCCAGGGGACTACCAGTTCTGTGAAATGATAGGCAAATTCTGGGATATATGAATGGGTTTCTGGGAAACAGATCCTTAGCTTTTACCAGATCCTCAAATGAATGTGTCACTCACAAAATTTAGAACGTAAGGATCACCAGAATAATTCCAGCTGTTCAGGGTCTTCATAAGCACAAGAGGGTTTTTAACCTCCGTTAAGTAATCACAATACCCTGTATTTACAGGGTGCTTTTGTAGTTTGCAGAGTTTTTAAATCCATTACCTCATTTGAGCCTCATAGTAATCATCCAATTTAGAATCTTTAAAATATCAATGTTAAACAATCTTTTGGGGGCCAAATAGCTGTAATTTTTACCTTGTACGTAGTCCTGGGCATTACTATAGGCTCTTTGGGGAATGCAAGAACATTAAATGTAGTCTAAGTACTCAAAGACTTCACAATCTGGTGAAGAAAAGAAGACACAGGTGACCTTGGCCGGATGGCTGAGTTGGTTGGAGCATCGTCCCGATATGCCAGGGTTGTGGGCTCCATCCCCCGTCAGGGCACACATGAGAATCAGCCAGTGAGTGCATAAAGAAATGGAACAACAAATCGATTTTCCTCTTTTTCTCTCTCTCTAAAAAAAAAAAAATATTTTTTAAGACTACACAAGCAGATCAACAGTTCTAAACCCTAGCTTTTCATAAAATAATTTATACTCCTTTATTACACTGAATGCAAGTCATAGATAATCTACCTTCACACATAATTGTTTTTTAAATATCAAGCAATGTCCTAACCATAGTAAAAAGGAGAATGAAAGGATAGTGATTTATAACCAGGTGACATGTATCTCAATTTGTGAATATTCAGGCAAGTCACTACAGTTTTATATGATGAGACAGCAGTGACCTTAACTGTAATAGGTATGACATGTCATTGACATGTTATATTGACAAAGTGAAGGAAATGATTAGGTTAGACATTTTCACAAATGTGCTGGGTCTTAGGAATAGGGTTAAAATAATCTCTCTGTAGTGATAAATTGATGAACAATTACAAGAAGTATATCTGCATCTTGAAATTCTACATGTTCAGTCTTTAATTCTTCACAAAGATTTCAGAGGTCATATCCTTGGATAACCAATAAGAAAGAGAGGATGTATTGGAGAAAGGAAAAATAACCTAAGAGATTTTCTAGAATTTGACCTCTAATAACATCTTCGATAAGATTAAAAACCAAAAGGTAAAATGCACAAATTAATTGTAGGCTATAAATTTTCACAGCATAGGTTCTCATTATGCTGCAGACTTCTGTTTCTTCCCAAACCCTCAAAAAACAGAGTGGCTCTCCTAAGTCTTTCTTCCTTTCTTGACTGATGTATAAGCTTCATTCATTTGAAGGTAGGGAAAGCAGGAAGGTTGATCTGTTTTTTGTTTTTTCTTTTTAAAGTAAATTACAAGCCACTAGACAATGCTTTGCTGCCTTATACTGAGTCTTGAAGATTTTAATGGTAAAAAGTAGAGAATTATTCTAGATAATGGAAAATTGTCAACAGAGACACAAGGCAGAAGTACTGGCTCACTCATTGATTTCCTTTTCAGAGTAAATTTGCCCCCATTTTTTTTCATTCTTACTTTTACTGCCTGACACCTGGATTGATGTGATAGCTTCGTTTAGAAAAGTCTGTGGTTCTTCTTGCCAGATTAATCTTCCTGAAATGATATTTTTTCATGTCATTCTTTTATTCTAAGAACTGTGCTTTAGCCTCTAGCCATATTTTGCTATTTTTTTTTAATTGAAGTTAAAAATTCATTTCTTTAGTGCTGTCCCTCTGGGGAGCAGTCCACATCATCCCTTTCTCTTCTTCTTCCCCTACTTCTTTCTTCACAGGCACGCGTCTCCTAAACTCTAAGGCAATGGGCAGCAGGCAGCTTGTCCTGGATTCACCCCAAAACCTGTCCCAAAAGCCCCCTTTCTCTGACTTCCAGTGAGCTAAGGCAGCCCAGCGTAGGCTCACCTATTGCTTTTCTATGCTAAGCCTTCCCTTGTTTCACTGCCCCCAGCTTTGATAAACATATCCTCATAGTCACTTGGGGAAAAAATTCATTTCATTAATCATACTAGTCATATTCCAAGTGCTGCTCCACGTTCCATGTAGTTACTTGCTACCACATGGGACAACATAGAGATAGAACATTTCCATAGTCAGGAAAGCTCTACTGGACAGTGCTATTTAAGAACCTACTGTTTTCCTGTTTTCCCCACTGCTGGTTAACATAAGTCCAAATTCCTCATCTTGTCAACAGCTTTATTACATAACTGTTTGTACATAGTACAAGACTAAAGATCAGGGAGAGGCAGATTGCCGTCTGTCTTCAAGGTGTTTGGGGGCACGTTGTAGGGTACTCGGAAAGTCCCAAGTATAGGATCAGAGTGGTGGAGGTTCAAGAATGAGAGAAGGGAAGTTCACTTGGCTCTTAGGAAGAGCGGTGCTGCCGGGGTTAGGATTGAGGTGGTGGGGAGGATTTCAGCAGGCGAGGGTGTGGGCAGGGGACCCCTTCGGAAAGAGAGTACCCCTGAGACGCACGATGGAAAGGCGGATCGAAAAGAAGTAATGAAAGATCCATCTTTCAGCGTGTCCTATATACATATATATATTAGCTTAAGTTTTGAAAGGTCTTAAAAGAAAGTCTGAGGATGTTATTTGTTTCCTTGAGAACTGAGAGCAGCCTTGAAAATCCTCAGGCCGAGGGTCCTGCCGAGTGGCTCTCTGGGCCCGGCTCCCGCAGCTAGTGTGGGACAGGTAGGAAGGTCTCAGTGAGCTCAATGGCATCATAACCAAACAGTTTAGGCTACATCTGATTCAAATTATTCATTGTTTCTGCTTTGTAGAGTTTATTTAAAAATACGTGCTTTATTAGCAAAACACATTTCTTATATCCATAAACTGTTTCATGTTAGTTTTTCTTTCTTTTAGTTTAGGGCACCAATTTAGAATATGAACATTGATAGAGTCTTATTTAAAGAAAATACTTTATGACTTTTGTTTAATAAAAATATATATATTTTCCTGAATTTATACTATAATAAAAGTTATGTAACCGTTATAACTAAATATAATTTTAATTTTATCTTATATATTATGTTACATTTTAAATCTGTATTAATTTTCAGATATATCATTGTGGTGGAGCATGATCTAAGTGTCTTAGATTATCTCTCTGACTTCATCTGCTGTTTATACGGCGTACCGAGTGCTTACGGTGTTGTCACTATGCCCTTTAGTGTAAGAGAAGGTAACTTGCAAAACTTTTCACAATGCTGTATTCCCTGTTCCTCTAATGCTTAGAAAATGTATTATTGTTAATATTAAGTAGTTCTGTGTTACTCTAGTATTACTTATCTAAAACTCTAGTCTCATGGAAACTAACCACTCAACAGAATATGTATGGTGTATACAGTTATATTTATCACTTGTTACACACAACCTATTTCTTTTGGAGAATTTTCTGCTGGGGTAGGTAGAAACGCTTTATCAGTTTTACTATTTGCTATATTTTGCTATGTCAAAAGTTCCTTTTATATTTTGGCTTCTGTAGAATCATTGTATTATTTATCATCTTCAGCTTCATCTATGACACGCCATTACCAATAGTGAAACTCTTAAAATTCATTTAGTGCTTATCTTGTTTCAAATTTATCTGCTATCTATCCTAGGCTGTAGAGCTAACACTGCCTAAAATTCTAATAAGATAGTTTAGTAAGTCACTGAAAATCTAGTAAAATAGCTTAGTGAGTATATTTTTTTATGTATTCCTTCTGCTTTCAGGAAAGAGGGACTCTGGCCTCTCTTCCATGCTCTTCCCCACCTAAGCAAGTTAGACAAAAGTACAAACTAGCCTCCCTCTCGGTGACTACCAAAACAGTACCAGTGCACTCTCCACCTGGTATGCCTGTTTTCTTTTCATTAGTTTTTATTTCTTCCCTTTGGCTACGCCTTACGCAGACAATCTAGAACACACAGAAGGACTGTTTAGGCCATATCTTGAACAATATACCATACTCTATAAACAATAGTTTTTGAGATACCTAAGACACTTTTGAAAAAGAAATTTATATTGCATTATACATTTTGCATAAAATGACAGTAGTTTTTTTTTTTTTTAATTTATAAAAGTACATAATACTCTAGTTTAAGATGTGGGGAAAGATTTGCTCTCACTTCTTGTACTTAGAGATAAATAGGTGCATATATTAAGGAAAAATGTGTGAGACTGCTGTTTTCTTCTAGTAGTCTTAAAGAGATGATGTCAAATCAGTTATTTATGTTTCATTTGTCTCAGTTCCCCAGTATTGACTGAGTACCTAGTCTGTGCCCTGTCGTAGGAATAGTGCTGGACTTGTGCTGGTGGCGATGTGGGTGCCTGGCTGTCACGCTAGTCAGCTGGTTGTAAGTGCTGTGTGTAAAGGCTCTGCCGTCAGAGAAGGAGCTCCTGGTGAGGTTTTAATGTGCCTCACCTGCTAAAACAATTCAAGGAACAAACCACTTGCTCCTTTTGCTTTCCTTTACCATACTAAAATCAGTGCAGTCTGCACAGAAGCTGTCCTTGAATGGTACAGGCAAGCAAGACGAACACCGCGGCAGGAAAGTAGAGGCCAGCTTAGTCATGTTTTGCTACATGTCCCTTATTTCTCTTGAATCTTCATTTCCTTACCTGATAAATTATGCACTTGGACTAAATGGTCACTAAGGTCTTCAAGTTTATGTTTTTATGTAAGTTTTGGTTTTAATTTTTAACCTCACATTTATAGTTTTTAAACAGTTTAAGATTTTTTAAATGCTGCTTTTGGCAGAATAAATGTTACCTATTCATTTATTCTGACAGCAAATATTTATTGAACACCTATGTTTTAGGCTGAGTATTTGGGTCCCTGATGTGGCTCTCGTATCCAGAGAAGCAAATAACGTTCTTAGACTTTCTTTCAAGACCTTCCAGAACTTCAGCTACTCTTTCTCTTACCTCTCTTCTATATAAGAAGCACTGAAAAATATGTCTTTTCCCTTGTTTCCTGAATAATCCACTTTTTTTCATTTCTGTGTGTCTGCCATTTTGAATCTTAACAACATTGGTATGGAGGGATTCTCATGTATAATATGTTACCTTGTTTTCAGTTTTTAAAACCTTTTATATAATGGGGTTTAACTTTGTATAATAAGGCAAAAACATGTCAAATGAAGTTCATTATAAATTTCTTACAAATCTGAAAAAATAATTGGGGATACAATAAATTGTAATTTCAGTATATGATTATAGCTCACATGAAAATGAATACTCATAATTTAAATTATTTTAAAAAGTATTCTCTGCACTATTTTATATCATTTTATGTCAGTCTGAAAACATTCCACTTTTATTAGTCATTTTTAGAGAAAAATTGCTATTTTTGGCATAAAAACCAGCAGAAATAGCATCATACGCTTTTGTATTAAACCTGATGGAAAAAATCTTATAAAAATTACATCATAATGAAATGATGTACTTTGGATGTGTGTGTGTACATATATTATTTAAACTTACCTTAGGCACATAAAACACCACGTTGTCACTGCATGTTATGAACCCACAGAAAAGTAAAATCTCTGCTTAGAATGCTCCCAAGCAAGCCTGGGATTTGAGCTTTTATGTAATAATATGTCTCACTGTAGAAAAAGTTTAGTCTTTAACTGATCTTCACTAATCTATTGTCAATGACTTTTTAACAGGCATAAACATTTTTTTGGATGGCTACGTTCCAACAGAAAATTTGCGATTCAGAGATGCGTCACTTGTCTTTAAAGTGGCTGAGACAGCAAATGAAGAAGAAGTCAAGAAGATGTGTATGTACAAATACCCCGGGATGAAGAAGAAGATGGGGGAGTTCGAGCTGGCAATTGTAGCTGGAGAGTTTACAGATTCTGAAATCATGGTGATGTTGGGGGAAAACGGTAAGTTTTTCTAATTTTATGATATTTGAACATCTGTTTACCTAGTAACTTAGTTTTAACTACTCCATGAAAAAGTTTGACTCAGTCTTAGTTCTGGGAGCTGGATTAAATAAACACATTTCTCAGTGTATTCAATAGTTCGCATTTTGTGACACTGTATGGTTTAATCTGTCCTTCAGTCAAGTTCATATTTCTTATTTTGTTTCATAACCTTCAATAAAAATAATTTTTTAATGTTTTTTTCTATATATAAATTGACAGTGCATTTATTCATATAGGAAACTGACTAGGAAGAAAATAATATTGGTAATTCAGAAGCAATTAAGTTTAAAATTGCCTTGCACTCTTTCTTTTGGAGATTTTCTTCTTTTAAAATTCAAATTAGTCTACCTTTATAAATACAGTAGTTATATTACCAGCATTTTTTATATTAGGTTGCCATCATAAATATAATTATGAGGTGAATTTGAGTACCAAGTCTGGTATTACTTTTCTGATTTTAAAAAACTTTTGAATTGTATACTTAAGAGCTTACAAAACTGCTGAAGAAAACTTTTTTACGAGGATTGTTGCAACGTATCAGCCTTTAGTGAATGGAGGCATTTTGAACTGGGTTGCAGTTAACTCAAATATTTTATGGAAGTGGACTTTATAATGATAGTATCAATCATATACTATTTTAACAATTTGTGTGCATTGACATTTTAGCTAAATACAATTCTTTTAAAAAGCAGCCCAAGTCTTATACCTTATAGACCTATCATTTATTAAAATGGTCATTATAAGCTTTGACTAGTTCATAGTCCTCCTAATTACTTTAGAAATATACTTGATAGGTTAATAATATCAATTAAAGCCCAATAGTACATGGTGATTTACTCTATATATATAAAGCAAGTTTCAGGTTGATTTGTTCTATGTTGTGTTGCCAGGTACTGGTAAAACGACATTTATCAGGATGCTTGCTGGAAGACTTAAACCTGATGAAGGAGGTACTGTTATAATTTTGAGTCCTTTTACTCTGTTCCACATAGTAAACATTAAAGATCTGGGCAGTTTTCAGTGACTTATTTATTTGCATTATTTTGCAGGAGAAGTACCAGTTTTAAATGTCAGTTATAAGCCACAGAAAATCAGTCCCAAATCAACTGTGAGTTATTCTGTTATTTGGTTATTAAAGTTTATGTACCTATAACTTTAATGTTCTACTATATCAAAATTCTTCTCCAAATTAGTTTCTGTCCAGTTTTATCAAAAAGTGGCTAAAGAAGGTATTAAGAATATAGTCTTTGATTCATTTCCACCACTAAGAAATGCTTTTAAAAATCTGATAGGCATCTTTTTCCAGAACGAACCTTTAAAGACCTAATGTGTTTTATGCTACAAAAATAACACCATCAAGAAAGTGGAAAAGGCCGTGGCTGGTGTGGCTCAGTGGGTTGAGCGCAGGCCTGTGAACCACAGGGTCACCGGTTCGATCCCCAGTCAGGGCACATGCCCAGGTTGTGGGCCAGGTCCCCAGTTGGGGGCGAGCGAGAGGCAGCCATACATTGATGTTCCTTTCTCTTTCTTCCTCCCTTCCCCTCTCTAAAAATAAATTTTAAAATCTTAAAAAGAAAAAAGAAAAAGAAAGTAGAAAGGGCCCCGGCTGGTGTAGCTCAGTTGGTTGGAGTGTCATCCCATACACTGAAAGGTTGCAGGTTCAATCCCTGGTTGTTAGGGTGCGTACAGAAGACAACCAATCGATGTTTCTCCCTCATATCTATGTCTCTCTCTCTCTCTCTCTCTCTCTCTCTCTCTCTCTCTCTCTCTCTCTCTCTCTCTCAGCACTGAAAAAAAAATGTCCTCAGATGAGGTTATAAAAAGAAATTGGAAAGGCCACCCACAGGATGGGATAAACTATTTACAAATCATACCTCTATCTAATAAGATACTCATATCTAGAATATATAAAGAACTCTTACAACTCAATTTAAAAATGGGCAAAGGATTTGAATACTTTTTTCCAAAGATGATATTAGTCATTAGGGAAAAGCAAATTTAAGCCACAATGAGATAACCACTTCACACCAACTAGGGAGACTTCAGTCAAAAAGACTAATGACTATCGGTGAGATGTAGAGATACAGAACTCATGCTGGTGGTGTAAAACGGCGCGGTCACTTTGAAGAACAAACTGGCGGTTCCTCAAACAATTAAACAAGGTTACACGTGAACCAGCACTTCCTCTACGAGACAGGCACCCAAAAGAAGTGGAGACGATCTCAGCACAAAAACTTGTGCACAAATGCATTATGCACAGTAGCCAAAATGTGGAAAACAACCCATGACCACCAACTGATGAGTGGATAAACACTGTATATACATCAAATTTAATGCTATTCGGCCATAAAAATAAATAAAATACTGATAGTTGTTCCAATATAGATGAACCTTGAAAACATGAAGTTAATCTCCTTTTGTTTCTGCAGATGTTGTAATGAACTTCACCGCTATATCTATACTCAGTACCTTAATCCTCTGGTCTATTGGAGATGGCTTATTAGCTTAAAATAAAAATTTTATCATTGATACTTTTTTGTATTTACTTATTTTTAGAGAGAGGAAGGGAAAGAGAAACAGCAATTTATTGTTCCACTTACCTGTGCAGTCACTGGCTACTGCTTGTATATGCCCTGACTGAGGACCAGACCCAGAACCTTTGCGTATGGAGACAGTGTTCTGACCAACTGAGCTACATGGCCAGGGCTATCGTTGATACATTCAGTACGCTTACCTTTTAAGTTCTCAAACTCAGACCTCTCCTGAAATAACAAGCAATAGGCTTCTTAAGATTCATCCTCATCAGTTTGTGTTATCTGGCTGATTACATAAGATTACTTGATATTCACACTGACCTTGAGAATTATTCCTATTCTCAAATGACTTCTACCCTGAAGCATTCATTATTTACTGCTTTCAAATTTCAAGATTATTGCTTTTTTTACTTGTTGGACATGATGGGTTTTTAATTTAAAATTTTCAAAACATGCCATAGATGACAGATAAGCATAAAAACAGTACCAATATTTGTTGGTGGCAAATTGATATACCTTTGGCCTGGAACTTTGTTACAATTCATAATTAGATCAGTTCTATACTGAAATAAAACTTCAGTGTTTCTCCATTAAAAACAGGGAAGTGTTCGACAGTTACTACATGAAAAGATACGAGATGCTTACACTCACCCACAATTTGTGACCGATGTAATGAAGCCTCTGCAAATTGAAAACATCATCGATCAGGAGGTACTCTTAATTTTTATTTCATTTTATTTTAAACTGGACATCTGTATGGTTTGCTAAACTTCTTCTCCAAATAGGTGCAGACATTATCTGGTGGTGAACTGCAGCGAGTAGCATTAGCTCTTTGTTTGGGCAAACCTGCTGATGTCTATTTAATCGATGAACCGTCTGCATATTTGGATTCTGAGCAGAGATTGATGGCAGCCCGAGTTGTCAAACGGTAAAGGTGGCTCGTGGGAGGATTACTTTGGGTTTTGTGTGCTGGCTTACAGCTATGCTTAATAGCATTTGAATATGTGATGATATGGAATTGCAAGATTTCAAAATCATGTGTTTTATTTAGTTTCATACTTCATGCTAAGAAGACAGCCTTTGTCGTGGAACATGACTTCATCATGGCCACCTACCTAGCAGATCGAGTCATCGTTTTTGATGGTGTTCCATCTAAGAACACATTAGCAAACAGGTAAAACTATCTAAAATATTCAACCTCATTTTAACTTTAAAAATTAGAAAGTTATTTAAAATTTTCCAATAAGCTTATAAACATTATTTATACCATTTTAAGTTTTAAGAAGGAAAGAGTTAGCTAGAAAATGTAGAAATTATTTTGTGACTTCCAAGACTCTCTATATGGAACACTGGGCGGGACCTGGCAGAAGAGGAGTTTTCACGCCACAGTATAGAGCCCTGGCCCAGGGGGCTGAGCATACGGAGCTCTGGGTCCCTCGCCTTTAGGTCGCCTTTGTCAGTGTGACTTGGATTTCCAAAACACATTAGGGTTTTGGATCTGCAGTAACCTTAAAAAACAGAGGTGTTACACAATGACAGATAAAATATGGTCCACGTGACTTGGCTGCCCGGCTTGCACTGCTGGAGGTCAGGCTCACGGCAGACCCGGGTGTCTGGTATTGCTCTGCAGCGCAGCTAAAATGGTCCAGTGGTTCAACCTTTCCCCTTTTCCCTGTCATTCTTTCCCTGAAGGGCTTGCTTGAGAGCATTTGTAGTGTAGAGAAGCCTAGTATTTAAATCAGTTAATGAAAAAATTTCTTAAACTTTTAGTGCTTTAACCTCGAATTAGATTGAACCATATGAAGTTACTATATTCAACTGTTCTTGACCTATTAAAACAGTAATTTTATGTGATTCCAACAATGTTTTCTAGTATTAGGGAGGAACAGAGTTGCTATTTGGATAATTTATCCAAGAAATATAAGTACTTTACTGGGCATCCCAGAGCTCTTTTCTTTTCATTTTAAATTTATATATCAGGTACTGAGAATTGCATATTTCTTTGAGTTAGGGAAATTTCTTAGACCATAAAAGCTAATTTATTCAAATAGTGATCCTCCCTTTGTATTTATGAAGTGCTTAAAATGTTCCACGTGTATGATGTGATTTAGCATGATTTAAGATGAGTAAAGTATAGAAATTTTTAAAGTTCTGGTTACCATTATGTTGTACATATTCCCTCCAGTGCCTTACCTCTAATACAAATATCAGCTTTTCTGTTACATTCTCTTCTCCCCTAAAAATGTCAGCTTTGAGATTCTGTATTTCCTAATTCATGGTCTTTTGTTGTTCTAAAGTAGTACTTTCCTTTTGCAGATCAGAAACACATTAAACTGTGTGTTTTGCACAAAAATACTATAGCCAAACAAACTGTGTCGTCCACGCAAAGACATTTCTGAGCATAGAGTTTATAATCTGTTGCGATTATCCCACTGTCCGGGTGATTTGTGATTGGGGAATTAGAGGGAACGGTGATTCGTAATACTCTTTCCCAAAAAGTAGTCAGATTTGAGGGAAAAATTTAATCACAATGATCTTATTTTTCTTCTAGTCCTCAAACCCTCTTGGCCGGCATGAATAAATTTTTATCTCAGCTTGAAATTACATTCAGAAGAGATCCAAACAACTATAGGCCAAGAATAAACAAACTCAATTCCATTAAGGTATGTAGGAGAAATGTCTTAGATCATGGATAACTCCTCAGTAAATAACTGAAAGGCATGTTTTCAATCGGAAGGCTGTGTCATTAAAATCTGTATTTCATGACCTCCAAGAGTCGAGCTTTCCACGCTTCGATACACGATGGCGCACGTAGCCACGGAGGCAGCCGCCGCATGGCAGCCGCCGTCGCTGCTGGGCCGCGGGCGGGCTGTGCCGTCAGCTGTGCTCGCTGTGGGGCCGCCGGGGTGAACTGCCACTAAAGTGCCTCCAGAGAGCTCATACCGCTTCGCCACTGCAGCAAGCTTTTATGAATACCTTAGTTTCTCGTGTGTTTTTCTGTGTGTGCATGTACAAGAGTGATAGATAGACGTTATGTTTTAAGAGTCTGAACAAGCTTCTTCAATGAGCATAAAATTGTGAACAATAGAAAAGTATTTTTCCTTTCCTTGTGGTTTATGAAGTAATCGTGTACCCTACACTGGGTGTAGCCTGTGAATTACTGTTTTTATTTAGAAGGCAGTAATCCCTTGGTTGCTCAAAAAAAGAAAAAGTGAAAGAATTCTAAAGACCCATTTCTGTTTTTATATCCCTGCCGCAAGCACCTCCTTAAAATGCTTCCATTTCAGTCCTCTGGCCGTCACCTTAGTACTTCAGGAACTTTCCAGGCATGTCATACGCACTGGGTAGCACTTGCTAGGTTTTATTGTTTTGTACCCCCCTCGCTCTGTGACTAACCCGCGCGTTCCCGGGGGGCAGAGCCGAGGGGCGGTGCGCGGCTCCCGGGCGCCGGAGCCTGCAGTGTGGTGTGCCTGCCTAAGGAAGTGGCAGATTCTGGCTTAAAAGTGAAAAGTTTTCTTATGTTTGGAAAACATCAAGCAGGAAAGAGGATCCAAATTCTAGAACACGTTATGCACAGCTTAATTTTCCTTAGAATTTCTTCTGAAGTATTATGAACACTTCGTATTGTCACTTTTTTCCCCAGAAGTGTATGGTTCAGTTCTCTCTGCCCCCTCATCTCAGTCATACGGGAACCCCAACAAGGGAGCAGCCAGGGGAGCAGGCAGATCATTACGAGCCCGTCAGTAAACCGTGCTGGGGGGGTGCATGTTTTGTGTGACTGACAGTATGGACTGTTTGTGCCAAGGCCTTAAAGTTAAAATGGTGAAAATGGAATCGTCATCCTGGATGTAGTATTTTATGTAGCAGTATTTTGTTCGTGTAACTAAGGCATTTTAAATAAAGGGCCTTTGCTTGAAGTGAACCAGGTGCAGTGCTCTGATAGCCGCGGCGGGGAGCAGAGCGAGCGCGATCCTGCCTGGTGGCTGACCCAGCAGTGTGCCGGCGCGGGCAGGGGGGCAGACGGGGCCCTGTCGTGGACACGGCTGGTGATGCTGCGAGCGACAGCCTCCCACGACGTGCAGGGCAACGGTGCTCATTCTTGTCGCTTCTCTGTTTTGTTTTTTAGGATGTAGAACAAAAGAAGAGTGGAAACTACTTTTTCTTGGATGATTAGACTGAATCTGAGAATACTGATAAGCCATTTATTAAAAGATTTATTGGGGTTTTTGTCATATAAAACTGTAATCAGGTTTTATGCCCCACATACTCTGGAGCCTGAAATATAATTTCCTTAATGTAACATAAGCCAGTTGTGTTGTAAGTTGTAGTCTGAACACAAAAATTGCCACCTTTCTGTTGTTGATGATCAGGCCCTTTTGGTGCGCAGCATTCTAAAATGAAGACATTTCAAGCTATACTAATTACCTCCAAACTTTCGCGATGTGTGGGAAGACTTTCAGTAGATGTGTTATACTCATGTACCAGATGCTGACCAGCGTTGCCCCCTTTTAAAAATCTTGAAAAAGGTTTCTGTACTTAATGGTTTGCCGAGTATGCCAGGAAGACGAACTGCCCTTATTTCAAACGCCGGTCGAAGACCCCACTGGTGAAATTTGATAAATAAACATTAGGATTATATTTGTTGTTTTCAGTCTTGTGTTTACACTTTCAAAGGAAGAAAATTACCACAAAACATCACTGTCAGAAAACGGCTGTTACCAACTGAACCATTGTTTACAGTGTTTGGTGCTTCTGAATATATCAAAAATCATTTCAATACCTCCCACCCTCACCAAGAAAACACCCTAACTTTACTCAGATTTACTCAGTTTTAGCATTCCATAAGATTCTATATTCTGTTGTTATTCTCAAAGTAATGGTTCTTTAAACATACATTTATATAATCACTGATCATTTAAAAGGACACTTACTTCCCTTCAAAGTACAGGCTCAAAATCTTCAGAGTTGGTGCTTAAGCATTTATATATATTTTTAAATTTCCAGATTTCTGAGGGGCAGCCAAGGACTTTCATCCACTTACCTAAAGGCAGCATTAATGCAAACAAGTCCCCAGATAGTAATACGAGCTCTCAAAATCTATTTGACCTTCTGAGCAATGGCAGCCTGTAGTGTGAAGCCCCCTTCAGGTATACTTCTGAGTAGTGCAGGGAACTGGAGCTGACATGGACAAGTGAGGGCAAGAGTTTACTAAGCAAGTTACTGGGGTGAGCAAAAGCGAGGATGGGATTAGAAATTACCCAACAGACTTTTAGAGCCGCCTGAAACAATAGCTTTGATTAATATGCAAACTGGATAGAAAGTACAGTTGAACTGGGCCCCATTAGGACTTCTAAAAAATTAATGTAATCTCTAAGTACATCTTGTGAAAAATTCAAATATATAAAACTACGGAATAAAGTCATGCTCTCCCTCACATGTTACCCTCACAAAGGTTACCAGTGTTTGCATTTCATGCGTTTTTTTTTCCCTGTACACTTACCTAAGTGAATATGTAAAGGATTTGTATTGTGTATAAATGGGATTGTACTAAAATACGTAGTGCCTATTTTTAAGGTTAAGTTTGTGAATTATTATTTCAAATATATTGAATAAAATAAGCCAAAAGCTACGTTCATTTACGGATTCTGTATTCTGTCCTAAAAAAAATAACTAGCGATAATATTAAGAACAGTTCTTTCTGCTTAATGCTTACGACAGAATATGTATTCATCTGTAATATTTTCCATGTAAATGAGAATTTTATAATATGGGTTCAGATGTTACTTAAAATGTTATATAGCTGTAAAAAAAGTCTTAACAGTTGCTAACAAAGTTTTTCTATAAAATCAGCATTACCAACTCAAACATACCAGCAATGCAGATATTAGCTATTAAAAAAAATGAGACTGTTTAATATGTCCTGATTGGAAGAACTCTTAAGCAAAAAAGCATGGGGCAGCACAGTTTATTTAATACACCATTCAAATGAAAATATGCAAAGGTACTCAAGAGGCGTAATGCTTTTGGGAAGAAGAACTTGACTGAAACACAGGAAAGGGGACATTAAGTCCAGTCGCGTATTTCTCTTGCTTATGTCAATGTGGTGCCTGGCATGTAGTTCGCCTACATGTAGCATTGAAGGAGTGAATCTCCTTACCACAGGAAGTTAGAAGACAGGACAGCTACTTGGTTCTATAATTTCATTCACACTAACATTTAGATGCATGTATGTCAGACTTAACCGAGTGCCTGGTGTACTGTGAGCACTCAGGTTCAGACGAGGAACAGTTGTTGGAGAGTCAGAAAGGGCTCCGTGAAGGAGGCAGCCCACAGGAAAAAGAGCACCTATAACGATAAATGATAAAATGACCCGTGCAAAGCAGAAGCCAAGTCCGGCCAGAGGCAGAGGTCAGTGCAAGGATGAATGCAGGCAGGTAGTAGTGGACTCCCAGTGCCTTACAGGTCCAAGGTCGAGGTCTCTACGTGCTCAAAGCGGGGGTTGGAAAGAAGGCAAAACCAGTTGAGAAGCAGCTGGAATTATCAAGACGGCAGTTGTTTGGGACCTTACTTTACTCCATTGTCTTTTAACCTTTTGAAACATTTAGAGCCTGTCCACTTAACATATGCATTACTGTGTATTTTGTCTGCTACATCTTGCTCTTGGACTGGTTCCTTGTATGATTTTGGTTTGTGACCTGATGTTCAGTGAGTCTTTATTGGTGAAAATTCTAAGGTGTAGTGTGCCAACCACACTCCCTTTCCTTACCAACCTCATCCTCCCAGCACCTGCTTCCTTAGGAACTTGGTAGGGTAGGCAGTGTGTCCAGCCTGGATGGTTCAGAATTGGGCCAAGACAGTCACAACATGTCCTCTTCCTTATTTTCCTGGTCTCTTGCAGCTAGGCATGGCCACGATGGCCCAGTCCTAGCCGCCAAGTTGAAAGTATCAGTTTCTTGGCGGGTGTTTCTGGAAGCCCTGTTGCTTTCCTAATAAAAGATGTACCTGGTACTGATTCACTTGTGTTGTGCCAGTATGTGATGAGAAGTGCCAAGAATATCACAAGGATGCTAGTCCTAAAGTGACCAGCAGCCACTTCCCTCCTGATCTCTTATGAAAGGCAAATAGATCCCTTTGTTTAAGCTACTTCGTTTTATGTTAAATAACCTTGGCTGCTTGATGGAGGTCTGTCCAAAGGCTTTGTTTGCTTCTACTGGGTGATGCAAACGTCCACTTTTCATCTTAGCTTGCGGATTCCTGGACCTCAAACCTAAACAAATGTGGTAACATTCTCAGTGGGTGTTTGTCTCTTCTCTTTTCCTTTAGGGATCTGGAAACCAGGAGAGGCTTGTCTATGGGAAAAGTTTACTATGATCATGATTGCCCCTTTTACCAGAGTGCTCCTGGCTTTAATGTAAATTTGTTCCAGCTCCCAACCTTGCATATCCCCAAGTCTGTCAACACAGCTCTGCTGAGGCAGCGACCCGCCGTGTCCAGCCAACATTCCCTTCTTGTAGTGCACACCCTTAGTGTGGCTTCATGCGTGTGCCTCTGGTCTCCATTTTTGGTCCCTGACCTGTAAACATACCTTATAAAATTAGAGGATTAACATGCTTTTACCAACTCTGAAGTTAGAAGGTAACTTACAGAAAGCATGCAACAAGTTACACAGGAACAGGTATATTCCCCAGGTAGGTATGTAACATTACTTGGTCTTCTACTCCATCCAAAGGCAGTTAGTCAGAAAGTAATTTACTGCACAGATTTTTTTTTGTAGGGATCAGTCACTTGCCAGTTGTTTCATTGGACTATTGAAAGGCATTAGGCCTTAAGAACCACAGTTAATTTTATTTACACCTTTAATCTTTACAAGATAGTTTTGTGGAAAAAAAAAGTTTTTTTTTCACAAGACTGATTATGTATTTTTAAATGGTTAACTTTGAAGCTCTAATGAATCCCTAGATCAGAAAAGAAATTAACATTTTTAAATCAATGTCTGTAGCTTCACTATTCTGAGTGCAAGATTCACTTTTGGAAGTTTCTTATAAATTCAGCGTCTCTAAAGAGACGCTGGATTTACTTATTTCTTTTGTGATTTATGTATTCTCATACTATTCTCTAGACATGGATCTAAAAGTCAGAGTTAAGTGAAAATATAAAATATTCAAAGTGAAAAGCAGGCCCTTCTAATTACAGAAAACTTCCAGGGAAACCCTGGATGGGACGCGTCTGTGGACCCCAGCCACTTGGTCTCACTGCTCCATCCGACCAGTCCAGGCGACCAGGCTGCAAGGGCCCCACCAGCACCCACGCCCCTCCTGCTCTCCTCCCCACACTGGCTTCTCTACTGACTTACGGGCAGCAGACACTGGCACTCACACGGTGACCAGAAAAACGCTCCTTTCCCCTCCGTTCCTTCTCCATCCAACCCGCCACGGTTCTGTGATATTCACTCGCCGCTTCAACCGGTCTCAAAACACTGGCTTCCGTGACTAACCAACGTGTCGTGTCCATCCTTCCCAGCTCGCTGCCCCTGTTCTTAGATCCCTTTCTGTCACCCACCCACTCACCCTGAACGCAGCCTGTTTCAGGCGCTGCCCCTGGGGACGCCATTCTCCAAGGACCTGTTAGTAAGCAGCTTAATCAAGTACTGACTAGCCACACACTCTTAGTGACTTGGTTCAATGAAGAAATACAGCCTTAAAAAACGTGGGTTTACTTTCATTTTCAAAAACACTTTCAAATGAGTTCCTTTATCTTTCTTCAGAACACAAAAAATAAAAGGGCCATTTAATTTATAAATCACACCCTAGATATTCTATTCACATTTAATTTCATAATTGCTGAAAAATGGCAGAGCACACTAGCTTTAAAACCTCTCAGCTAGGTTCAAATCCAAATTGTACCACTAATAGTGGCATGACCTTAAATTATGTGGCCTATCTCATTATCTTTATAAAGTAGGGAAAAGTACCTACCCCATAGTTTGTAAATCCCACGTGGTTTTTAGTTGCATATACTAGAATTATCTTCTGACTAGATAAAAACCATGGAAACTATCTCTTATTTTTAGAAATTTACTAAGTTCCTCTAAAGATTATATGCTATATTACTTGATTAACACTGGAACCAAAGAATCACAAGCAGAATCAACAGACAAATTTAATATATGCACACAGTTTTATATATAATGCAGCATCACACCATGTAGGGCATTTACTCTTATACATTCAGATATGTTTGAAACACTTCTTAAGGCTACAAAACAGAACATAGAAAAATAAACAGGAATATATTCAACACTTACAAAAAGTGATATGATAAAGATATAAAGTACTATTTCAACACTTCAAAAGATATTTATATATATATAGTTTTTTACAAGTAATATCACAAATGATCACATCTTCACATGCTTTTAAGTATTATCTGTACTCAGTGTAAGGCTATTATCATTTTTCATACTTAAATTTTTTTCTAGCTCTGTAACAATGCAATTATAATCCATTCAAGTAAATTCAACCCCAAAGTTGCTGTTTCCCAGCATTAAGACATGCACCCACCCCTCTTCTAGATTTTCTAAAATTAAGTTCAGGGGGAAAAAAAGTCCCAATCAGTGGGACAGGAAGTGGCGACACTACTAGCAAAACCGTAGTTCTTTGAAACTGACATGCTGGAACTGGGCCATTATTATTAAACAAAAACAATAGCGTTTAGACATTAAATAAGAAGCAAAATATCGTAAACAGAAATAGTGTAGCCAAATATGCATTCTCTTCAGCTACACTAAAATGGACCTTGCTTAGTACCCACAAATGAAAGACTATGGTTCCATCATCTGAAACTGAAGGTAAAATGTTAACGAGACATAAATATTGCGAGTGTCTAAGATGGCTAATGTCTCCTAAACCAGAAGTGGTTAGAAAGGAACTTTATTGCACCAAGTCAATCGTAAGCAAGTTTGCAGTTCACAGGCATTTCAATTCAACCTTGAGTCAAAAAGGAAAGACAATGCAGGAATTTGTAGCGTTTGCATCAACTAAGCTGCATCAGCACTGGGGTTTGGGAAAACCTACCCCTGCCAGCTGAAGGCAGGGCCTAAGCCCAGGTCAGCATGAAAAGGAAGACGAGGTTACCAGGGAACAGGCCGGAAACCACACAGATGCTAACATCCTGCTGCCAGTGAGCACAGGGAGCAAGACGGGAGGATTTATCTGAGGAAGTGAACTTGAAGGACATGTACACAATGCTAAAAGGGACAAAAATCAAGTTTAGCAATAGCCAAAAGAGGTGGCCTTTGGTCATTCTAAACATTTGTTCTTTAAAATGTGTGTGATCCTAAAACAGTGAAGTTCCATAATTTCCAGCTCAAAATACAATTGATTCTCACTTCTAAGTGTTTATTTTTCTCATATAGAAACATTGTATCTCATGTACACTAGCATATGACTCAAGTTAAAATGAAGGACAAAAACTGGCCTGCCCCTAGCTCAACCTCAGCATAAGGCAAAAATCTCCTGAACACACACATTTAAAACAAACCTAAAGAAAAAAACTAAACTGACCTTCATGCAGAAGACTCCTAATTTTAAAACTAATTATCAAAAGTCAGATTTCTCTTATTCCAGAGGTCACTGAGTCAAGTACCATCTGCCAAGTTCTCTTTCAGCCTGTTTCCGTCCTGTCCTGGAGGTCAAACACGGGAAACAGGAAGCGAATCAGCATCTCCTTCGGGAACGAGAGTATTCCGTTACTCCATTGAGGTATGACAGTGACAGTGAAGAAATGAGCAGTATTCTTTCCTATCCAATGTTTCAACATCTCCAGAAAAAACTGAGAAGACCAAATCCCAGTCAATAAAAACAAAATACACTGACAACAGCGATTTCTTTTGGACTCCTGAGTTTAAACTTACATTAAACTTTTAAATCTGGTCATAACATCTAAAGGTGATTTTCATTAAAGATTATGGTGAGCTAACCTTACATTTAAAAAGGCATGAGCTGAAAGTGAAGGACCCACGGGTTCCATTCCGTAACTGCTGATGCGCCCCAGGAACACAGCGGCGCAAGCAGCACCGCCCCAGCTGTCCGAGCTTAGGTGGCAGCGGACTCCTTCCAACGGGTTCTCTCCAGCGTCTCTCTTCTACGCGCCCGCCTCGGTCTTTACAGTCCTTACCTAGCACCATCACAAAATACTATCTTTCAAAGTGCTCTCTAAAATCCTATGTTACAAAACATCTAAACGCTAAATCGCTACTCAAATCAGCAGTTACACAGACATTAGGTAATTAAAACAACACAGAGGTAAAATAACCATTATTACAGTACAGTGGGGAGTCACCGGGCCTAGATGGCATCCCAGACATTCCTGTAAGTTATCAGAGAACCCAGAAAACTTATCTGTTTCAGTTTGTCAAATTCAAGTGAATTGTATTTGCTTTTTAAAGTAATTTGTTTTTTTAAAAAAATCTATTTTGCTAGATATATTATACATTGCATGCAAAGAGAAATTACCACTTATTTGCATAGCACTCAAACTTCCTGATCAAAAGAGAACATAAAAAAGGGTAGATTTTCACACTAGTATGTACAAATGAGAAATACAAGCTACGGTTATCTATACAGTGTAACACAGATGAATGGAAATTGTTGATTCAGAGTCACATCTCCAAAGGAGGACAGAGTGCAACAGGCAAAGGGAACTTCTAGTGAAACACTGCGGAGACCGGAGGAAGCAGGATCCGACTCGTGTTACCCAGAGGGTGACAAGCCGTAAAACGCAAAGCAAAACCACTTTCTAGCAGCATCCTCTGGAAGAGAACTAGAAGTCACAATCATCCTTGTTTTGTACAATAGCTCCAGCTGGGACAAAATGAACATGCAAATGTAAAGTATACACATAACCAACGGTGCAAAGAAAACACAACAGTAACTATAGAAACCTGTCAAGCTAAAAATTTTTAACATTTCTTTTCACAAAATATTTAAATCTGTCAGTGCATTAGTGTTAAAGTGGCATTAAAAAACTTCTGCAGTTTTAACAGATGCAGATTATTCTCAAAATGCATAGCATCTACGTGTCTTTCGAGTAGGCACCATATTTACACCAGTGCTAAGAATTCTTGGTGGAAACAGCCATTTCATTAGATTTCCTATCACTTCTTAAACATCTGTTCTTATATGCGATCTCAAGTTCAACAAATAACAAAATTCAAAAATATACCCTATTAATATTAAAAGAACTATATACAACATTTCTAAGACACAGGTTAATAGGCTGCCTTATGTGTGATATTAGAGAGAAGACATTATTCAAGTTTGACAGATATTGAGATGAAAGGCCTTTGGGTTGGAAGCATTTCAGAAGACAACAGTGTTTTAGCCTAAGAATCGTTTGAGCCAGTTTATGACTAAGGCATTGCGTAATAAAATATACATTTCTATTTGGTGCAATGTTATGTTTTGGAATCTATCATGTGTCAAATGGTATATTTTCTTGTCACTTTAGTAAACACTATAGAACACATGTTTCCAACATTTGAAATTAAACTTATATAAGAAAAAAAACACTAAACCTATATTTATATTAAGCTGTTTATAAAAAATACTTTAACAAACGTGTTTTCTACTTTTTATGGGGACAGTCACCAGATAAATAAACAGATTTTGAAGGAAGAAAAATGGCAATGCCAGGAATTCACCTGCCCCCTTAAACAGCCAAAATCTCTTGTCCAGGATAGGTGGTGAGGGTGAAGGGGGAGAGGAAGAGATAGTTCCAATTTGGGTTTTTATTTTAATGTATTTTTAAAGCCTTTAGAAACACTCCACCTAAGAAAAGGTTTCTGCTCTAACATCCTGCAGTGATAGCCATCAAGAGTGCTGTCCCCGATGGCCATCTCCCATCCCTGACCTCCTCCTGTCCCCCCTATAGGGCCGTCCTCTGCCATTTCGATGGTACTGATAGCCTTCATCTCGGCTTCTGCTGGGCTGCCCTTTCCAGGACTCCTCGCTTCGTGCGTGCTGATAGCCTCCCCTACTAGAATAGCCCCAGTCGCTTTTGAACTTCCTGCCTCCATATGTCTGATTATAGAACTGCTTGGACCTGCCACTTCTCAGGATATTAGAAACCTCGCTCTCATCTTCTGAGCTCTCTTCCTTTGGTCTCTGCAGTCTGCTGTCCACAGCGTTGGCCCCGCTGACCGCATCAGCAGCAGTCTTAGTATCTTTCCCTTTTTCTGGTTTTTCTTTCAGACTTGGAATGGTCCTTTTAGGCTCATCAAGTTCCACAGGCACCGTTTCTCTCTCTCTGTTTAGACTCTGAGCGGGAAGATGAGCCCTCCCCTGTACCACAGGAGGGATGGAAGCTGAGGCCAGATCTGCCTTGGGCGTCTGGGACGAGGGCTCAGCCCGGCCCTGGTGCTCGCTCACACTTGCTTCAGGAAGAGGAGGATGTGTGTCTTCACACCTGGCCTCCTGAAACTCAACTACTGCTGAACCTGAACCACACTGTTTAGACAGATCCAGATTTTCCAGGGGAAGATCCAATTCTCCTTTCTCATCAGGAGGCAGAACAATATTCTGCCTCATTACCGGATTTTCTATGAATCCTTGGAAAGGGTACCCATACCAAACATGAGGAAAGAAAGGAGGTGCAATGGGAACTGGGCCTAAGAATGGATTAGGTCCAAAGGACGGTTGTGGGAACATATTCTTGCCGCTTAATGACTCTTCGTATTCAGCATGAAGAAGATGCCCAGAGTTTTCAGATTCAAGATCAGCCTGGTAAGACAACTGTCCATGACTTTCAGACACCTGAGATGGAGGGATAACCAGAGGTGAAGAAAACGTCGGCGGTCCAATCTCTGCCTGTGGCATCTGACCGTTAACACTGGCCTCAGTCTGCATAGGAAAGTGTGCATCGGTACAGGTACAATCACTTTCATTCTGAGCAGAAGGAGCTTCTTGGAACCAAGGATTTTGAGGATACACAGGGACAGGGACCTTTGGGTACATCCTGCAGGCTGCCAGGTAGGCCTGGTGCAGAGGATACAGGTAAGAATGTGGGGCCCACATAGGACAACTATATGCCTACAAGAGAGAAAAAAGTTACAATAAACAAAAAGGGAGTTAAAAAATGGAGTTTAGAGTGGGTTCAAGATAAATTTCTTACGCCTGCAAAGAGCATATAATCTGCAGTCCAAATACTGTATCACTGGGAGACTCAACATGAAAAGGAATCACAAAATGTCACTGCTCTAAAACTCCATTCCTTGTTCTATCCTGAAACCAACCCAAAGTCCCATACAGAGGTTGACAGACAACACAATGAACCCACCCACAGATTATCATGACCATTAAGTCCACCCATTGGATATAACTGCATGGAAATAACTGTGGGTGATACAGATTTCAAAAACCACCACCAGCAAGCACCTGATCCTCCAGACTGCAGGATCTCAATCACTGGCTCTTTAGCTTGACCCACATCTGTGTTCTGGCTCTACCACTGGCCCTTTGTGTGACCCCCAAGCCAACTCGTTAACTGGTCTGGGAGGCCTGGTCTATCAGAAAAATGCTGGTAGAGGAGTAAATGACCCCCACAGTTAGGACTCCCAGTTCCAGGAGACCCCAGAGCACTGTACAAAGATAAAATTCAGACTCCTAATCAGACAAAGGTAATACTGAAAATGAAGTATGCCAGACTCTTTCCCTACAAAGGATCAGGAAAAGCCCAAAGCACACACACAGATTTACCAACTAATTGGCTAGTTTAGCTAAAGTCAACATTAACTAGGTAAATATAAAACTGGGCAATGAAACGCAGCAGGTGGTGAAATTAACCAAGTCTCCTTCTATGAACTGGTCAGTAGCCTACCATAGGGCACTTCATTTCACATTTTTTAACAGTCTAGGACCCACAAAAACTAATCCGAGACAGGAGAGAACACAGCAATGATAAGAACATGGTGCACTCCAGCCTCTCTAAGACAAGATACTTTTTGTCTGACCACTTCCCAAAGGATACCTCTGCTCCACTAGTGAACACCCTGCCTTCCACGGGAGTACCTTCCCTTGGCGTTCCTTTGATCCTTTCAGCAATGGAGGCAGCTGGAAGAATGCTATCCCCTTCCATAAATGAAAAAAAGCTAGGCTCAGGTACATGAAATGAGTTGTCCAGGGCTATAGAGCTCAAAAGTGATGGAGCAGAACTTCAAACCCAGACGGCTCACTTATCTTTAGCAAGGGCATTGCCACCAGGCCGCCCAGGGGCAGAGCTGTCTTCTGAATGTACTTACAGGGTGAAATCAGACTATTAAGGAAAAGCAGCAAAAACCTGGAGCCTCAACCACCACCAAAAAGAAACATACTACCCAGTACTGAAAATGCTAGTGCTTAAAATACTGAGATTTAGTAAACCATGGGTTATTTACTGACAGGATAATTCATAGTAATAATTTAATACTGTTAACTTAAAAATAACTTTAAAATGATAAAATATAAATACCTTCACACCAAGATTAAAGAAGAATCGGAGGATGTTCTTATCTGAAAATTAAATAACATAATAATCACTCACTAAAATTATACATTCAAAAGCTTTTTTTCATAATTCTCACATATGTAGTTCTAAAGACCATTTTACCTACTAGAACTGTTTTCTCTAGCCTAGGATATAAAATGTGGATTGAAAACTGTAATATAATCTAAACCAGGCTCTGTTTCTATAGAGTAATTAATTCCAAGTTCAAAATGCTTTGTCTAGGCCAACATCTAAATGCCAAAAATTCCTTAAATTGAGATTTTTTAATCTGATTTAAATTAAACCTGTGTGAGGGAAACACAGGTGTTCACTGTATTTCTTTTTCAGCTTCTCTGTGGGGTTTTAAATATGATGAAATAAAACTGTTGGGATTAAGGGTAAAATCAACATAACCCTACCTCGTTAGTAAGACTCATAGGGTAATAGCAGCTAAGGTATTCATCTGACATTGAACTAGTTACCCAGACTCGAACATCAAGCTACTGACTAAAAAAATTACCCACAAAAATCCAGGTAAAGAGCATATAGAATATCATTGCATTACTTTGCCTACAAACAGGAAATTTTGCAACTAAAATTTCTTTAAAGGGGTCAGATGCAGCAGTAAAAAAGACACTCTTACATTTTGCAACAGCATGGATGGACTTGAAGAAAATTATGCTGAATGAATTTAAACCAATCAGTGAAAAAAATACATAATCTCATAGGTGGAATCTGATGAACACAATAAACTAACAAATAAGATAGTAACAGAAGCTTGTATACATAAAACACAGTGACAGATGCCGGAAAGGAGGGTAGGGGCTATGGGGACAGGATGAGAGATGGTGAAAGGGTTAGCCAAAGATTTATGCACAACTCACGGACAGGATGGGGATTAGCTTGGGATGGGAGAGGTGGGGTTGGCGGGGGGCGGGGGGGGGGAGAGAAAGGGGAAACAACTGTAACAGCATAAACAATATAAATAAGGAAGGGAGGGAGGGAGGGAGGAAAAGTTTAAAAAGAATTCTTTTAAAAAGATTGTTGCATGTAGTACTATGACAGCTATCATGTATTATATGCAGGCCTTGTAATTTTTTCATCAAGCAGTATAAGCAGTGATGAGAAAACTCAATAAATGTTTGGTTATCTGGTTATTAACATTATTAAGATTCAATTCAAAATGGTTTCTGGCTGTTTTTTGAAAATAACAGGGGGGAAGGGGCAGGGCACAGCTACCCAACATACAAAAACATGCCCAGCCCGACAGGCCGGGACAGAGACAGCCACGCCTCCGCCGCCCTGGCCCAGCCCGCCCTTCGGCTCACGCGGCAACACGACCGCTGGCCTCTGCTTCATTTCTCAGTGAACCCCTCTCAGTACCTGCAGATGCTTCGATCTGAACGTGGAGGGCTCACCTTTAGGCAGGTCCTCCCCACTGTGACAGAGGGAGTACGGTGGTGCGACGGCCCGCTCTCCCTTCTCGTTGCAAGGAAACCCGGGGTAGAGCGGGTCTTGGTAAAGGCTCAGCGTCTGCGGCAAAGGCATCAGGGGCTGGTTAACTGCCTGTATCGACACAGGGACTGGAGAGGGAGTCAGGTGAGCTTGGGACACAGCAGCGTCCGGGCCCGAGGTCAGAGTCTGCGTCACTGGTAACACAGGGATCGGAGCAGGGACACCTACAAGAGAAGGGAGGGAATCAAGAGCTGTGAAATGGTAAGAGTAACTCTCTACAAACCTAAGTTTACATTAAGCAAAAAAAGACGGACCGCTGCGCAAATGCTGCCGCTGTGAGAAAGCTATGCACTTAAGTAATATGAAGAGACCTTTTATATGAGTCAAGGCCCCTCCCTGGACACACAGGAGGAGACGAGCCCAGGAAACAAGCTTCACATTGGTCACACAGCAGCCGCGCTCACAAGCACACGCAGACGGGGCCTGGCCAGGGCTCGGTGGGGTCAAGAGCCGATCCCCAGGGAATGCAACTGCGCTGTCAGTGCTGAGCAGCAGAGCAAGCAGCGGGGACAACCCACTCACACCCCTGCCCCCCGGTGCTGAGGGTACACCTGAAACGAATGCCAGACAAACGCCCCCGCCCCCCTGGAAGCAGAGCAGAGCAGGGGATCCCCAAAGCTCTGTGAGGCTCCACACACCGAACTCCACCCTGAAGTCACGCTTTCCCTCGAGAATTTGAAGTCTCTGACTGGGAAGGCCTGTGTGGGATTTTTAAGTTCTTATCTAACCTGTTGGTCCAAAAGATGTAGGTTCACTTGGCCAGGCTGGCACAGTGGCTGGTAAAGAAGGCACCGCAGGAGTCAGATGCACCTCTGGAGGGACCAGGAGAGGAGCTGGGCTCAACAAAGACACTCGTTCTGGGGGCTTCTTCGGGGGGGTGGGGGGTGGAAAAAGGTAAGAGTTCATTTTAACCACCAAATGACCCGGGAGGCACCTGCCTTTCATACAACTGCAGTTCTATATAAATGGTTTTTCTGGTCTCAGAAATGAAAGGAAAAAGCATAATAGCTAAAAACCCCACACAAATTTGATCCTAACCAGGGACTGCCTGCCAAAAGTCACAGAAGTCACTGACAGTCAGAAACAAACTCAAAAGCAACCTGAACCCAGTGCTTTTAAGGCCAGGCAGCGCCACAAACTCATCAGTTACGTAGAGGAGCCCCTCACACAAAGACATGTCACAGAAGTATATGCTTTCTGACTGATGGAAAGGATGTTAACTGAAAGGCAAGGACTAAGACCTTTCTCTACTCCTGTGTTAGATCTAGAATCAAAACGTCTGCTGGAACTCAGGTTCCTTCACTATTAAATTTAGAACTTGGTGGTATTGTTCTTTGAATGTATTTTTTTCTAATTTCTTCATTACAGTCTAATCATTATATTCCCTACCTTTTATGAAATAATTTTCAAGAATGCAAATAACTCAAAAGTTTTGAAATAAAGTAGAAATTCTTAATCTCTCTTCAAAAATCTAATTTTCAAGCCACCCCATCACAAAGGTAACTAAAACAAGGTACCAAATAAAAACTTATTCAAAAACCAATTCAGAAGAATGACTTCTATGTCCAAAAAAATGATAAATATAAAAATAACACCCCATAAAAACAGAATATTCCAAACGAATATAAAAATCATAACTGTATCCAAATTATGATGCTAAAATATATCCTCCCATTTCCTAATAGACATTTTGTTTTGTTTTTAAATGATCACATAATAAAGCTACAAAGCCCGGACAGAACCAACCTCATTTCAGACGCAATGATGTATGTACTCACTTGTTCTGCAGGAGGCGGGCACTCTAGTTTCTTTGACTTTGATGGTGATGAAATTCTTGCACATTTATCATCATTAATACTCTTTGGAAGCAAAAAAAAAAAAAAAAAGTATAATTTTGTATTTCAAAGACCCAAGTTCGAGGATCATGATGGCTGCCTTTATAGTTCACCCTACCTGCACCTGACTGAACCCTCTCACCTGCCTGCAACAGATAGGCAACTCTGCCAGCACATCTTCACGCTATCAAATCACTGCAGCATTTTTCCTGGGGCCATGTTTCAAAGAGCACCCTCTTCCTTTAAAAGGCTCAATCTACTATACAGTACTGGGAAGTAAAAGCTGCTGCCACCAATTCAGACGGGTCATCATAACGCACCCTGGAGGAAACGGTTACAATCTGTGAGGGAATTCTCAAGTACGATGATCATTTCCCCATTTTTCTCTCTCCTTTTTTACTTCCCCAACAGTTATAACATGATGAAGTCATCAACATCTTCCCTTTCCCCTTCCTCCTGCTTCATCGGCACAGTGTTAAGGAAAAAGACAAGATGCCGCTAGTGTTCATAAGGTTTACCTCCGATGTGCTTGGCCCAGGCTTTTTATCCAGGTGAGTATGTCCATGGCTGGAGTCTGTGACAGATCAAGGTAAAAAAGACAGCCATCAGCCACTAGTCAGGTTTGATGACAGAATAAGAAAGTATAAAGACAGGGAAAGCCAAAAGCACTATTTGAATCGTGTTTAGTGAGTGAAAAATAGTTTTCAGGAGAACACTGAACGTGAGCTTTAGCATGAGTCAGTTTCTTTGCATCGGTGAAATGTGTGACATTCAACTGCTTCATGATTTTAAAAGGGTTCTTTTCCCAATGGAAACCAGACACAGATCTCTAGCATCTGCCTTCCGATGATGCAGTAACGTACCTTTATCTTTCCGTTCTTCAGCATCCATTCTCCGGCGGCTTCCTTTCCTATCACTCACGTGTGACGATTTCCTCTGGACACCTGGGTTGCTACCCTGAGAAGGTGACTGACTGACTGATGAGCTCTTCAAATGAACAAAACCCAACACTTTGTGTTAAAGACCTGCCCATAATTATACTTTTCGTGCATCTAAGTCTCAAATTCATAGCCCTGTATCTTTATACTCCAAAACCTGAAAAAACAGGACCTACAGTTTATATTTAATCATATACACTACAGTTATAGGCTTAGTAATAACTATTAGGCAATCAGACCTTTGGCCCAAATTACTAGTAACACTTCTTCAGAGCCCGATTTCAGAAAGCCACTCTGACCTAACTTTCACCTTGCAACTTACTCTACATTCTTCGCCCAAAGAATTGCAAGCACCCTTCATAACCAACTTTAAAAACCAGCCACTGCAGAGCCACAGTCCTTTGTGTGAAAAGCACCCAAGTGCAAGTTCACAGATACAGTGCACTAGGACTGTTATCACTAAGGTGCTACTGCCTGTCAGCTCATCAGGCAAGCTCTGCATGAGATCTCACCTCCTAACTGATGTAACAAAGGGGCAGGGATAAGTTGGGTTTTTTAGATAAATTTCCCTTGAAGGTCAGTAAATACTACACAGAACTGAGAACAGGATTATGTCACGTCTAGAAGACATGATCCAACTGGCCTAAAAGTGATGAGATGGCCCTGGCCAGGTGGCTCAGTTGGCTGGAGCATTGTCCCATTTGCCAAAAGGCTGTGGGTTCAATTCCTAGTCAGGGCACATACCTACGTTTCAGGTGCATTTATTTTATTTTTAGAGAGAGGGGAGGGAGAAAGAGAGGGAGAGAAACATCAATATGTGGTTGCCTCTTGTGCACCCCCAACAGGGGACCTGGTCCACAACCTAGGCATGTGGCCTGACTGGGAATCAAGCCTGCGACCTTCTGGTCCACAGGCCGGCACTCAATCCACTGAGCCACACCTGCCAGGGCATGCATGTAACTTTTAACTTCCCCCAAACTCAGTTATGTGCATCCCTCGGTATCCATAGGGGATTCATTCCAGAACTTCAAAGAGATAACAAAATCCATGGATGCTCAAGTCGCTTATGTAACATGATGTAGAAGAATACACAGTCAGCCCTCCGCATCTGCAGATTTGGCAGTTAGTTGAACCTGAAGATGTGAAACCCGAGGATTTGGAAGGCTGACTATATTTTATTGAAAAAATATCTGCATATAAGTGGACCCACACAATTCAAACCTGTGTTGTTCAAAGGTTAACTGTATATTAAAGAGATTTCTGAACAATAACTTCCAGCATCTCTTCTTATACATACGGAAAGGGCTGGGAAAGCCTGTTCATCCCGGTTTTGAATCTCATAAAGTGTTCGAGACTCCTCTATAGCTTGCTTCTCTCTGAGCTCCTCTGGGGAGAGGCCAAAATAGTTAGATTCTCGACCGGCGTGATCAAAGTCCTCAGCTCTCTCACGATCAGATTTTCTGTCAAATAAAACATTCTTGTCACAAGGAAGAAGACAACTGTATTGAATACATACAATAAAACAAAACTCCTGTTTTGCCAATAAAATATTTGATTAACTACATCATAACACTACAGAACTTCGGGCGCCATGACTAATAAATGTCCAGCAAACGAAATCACCTGTAGCAGCATACCTGCGACATTATAGAGTCAGGAAGACAAGTTTATAATGGGGGGCAGGGCAGTGGTACAGAAATACCTGAGGTCTGTTTTCTTTCCCTTTCCATCAGAACAGAAATGTAAGTACTGTATATATTTCTTTGCTCCACATTCTAAGACTTTCATAAGAATTCACTTTCAAAAGAAAGGGAAAGTTATTAGTTTAGGTCTGAAAAGCATTCTCATTTTCTGTTCCAAGTAAAGGGTGACATTCAAAGGGGACACCAAGACCCTCCAGCTTTTTAATGACACCCGAGAGATGGAAAGTTAAAAGGAATAAATATTAAAATGTGCCAGGCGAGATACTAACTGCACAGATAAGACTACTGTCATCTCAATTTAATTCTGGTCAAAGAAGGATGACAAAAAGTTCATGAATAGGTGAGTATCCTATAGCATAACTTTAATGTTTTTGTATGACGTGTAACAATCACAGGCAATCTGAATACTATCTCTACAGTGTCTTAGTTTCACAGCAGTGGGAAATGAAAAGTCACCCTAAAGGAAAAATATGTTGTCACAATATGAAGATATAACCTTCCTGAAAAGAGTGGGGAGGACACAATGATACCATGTTGTTTTTTTTTTAAATATTCAAAATAATGAAGAGCACCTTAAGGTCCTCTGACAGTCCCACTTAAAATCACACCTCAAGTCCCCCAGGGCAGAGGCCCACCCCAAGGTCATTGAGGAAAACAGCAGCAGGGCACACTGGACCCTCATTATCTTAGGCCCGTCCTTCTCAGGCCCCGGAGGGGAAGACTCAGCAAATGCTGGGGCCCAAGCTGACGCCACCCAAGGCCACACCCACCCGATGACCCCTAACCACTCATCGCACCTCCGTCCGCACCACACGGAGGACCAACCCTTCCCACTGGCACCTCGCTGCAGGAGAGACTGCGACCACATTGCTATCATTTTCAGCACTCACATCGTGAAACCACACACGGCATTCTTGCTTGGTTTTTACTGTATCTTGTTTTCTTTTTTCCAAAAAAATGACAATATCAATGAGAAGAAATGAAGGGTCTCATGCCCAACATTACACTGCTTTTACTCTATAACAAGTCAAAGCTGAGGTGTTAAATATTAGAAAGGTAAACTCTAAAGGGCTTAAATCTAGTGGATTTTGTTAACTATAAAATTCTAAACTTTGACTTAATTTTTAAAAACTCTTACCTTAAATATTTGATTAGCAGCAGTCTCTAAATTTGTTTTAATATTCAAGTAAAATCCACTCTTATGCTAACAGTGAAGAAGGCAAATACAACTAGGTTCCTATGTCATCAGTCACAATGTCAAAAATGCTCTAACGTTTTGGGTCTATGCACTACTCACTGCCTTCTGCCACCAAGTGTTTTCATATACGAAGTAATAAAAACAGCTAACGCACAAAAAAGAAAACGATCCTAACGCGACAGAGACATTTCACATCTGTCTGATCGTTCTACCAATTCCTAGGAGACTGGATACAACAGCAGAAACACACTGAATATAAATTCAGTTTGTGGTAAACAAAAGTATATTTAAATTAGCCAATTAGTAGCCTACGTGTATTTTCTTTTTTAATGAATAACACACTGAAAGTGCCCTTGTGTTCCGGGGGGGAAATGCTTCTTCTCTAGTCTATACTTCATATTTTTAGTTTTCCAAAGCTAATATTCAAAATAAGGACCTCTTTGGTACTCTGTCTACATTGAGCAAGATGCCACGAGATGCTACTGGAATCTGGTCAATGTCTGAACAGCACACTTCAGCCATGAGTAGTAGATGAATGACACAAATTCTGTCTGTTGGGAGAGGTCCCCCACCATGGGCCTCCACTGTTCCTGCACACAAAGGACTGCGGGTAACAGAAGCAGGAGAGAGGCATGGGACAGATTCTGCCTGCCCTAGAACCTTCATAGAGCACGGCCCGACTGACAACCTGAGATCAGACTTCTAGCCTCCAGAACCTCAACAGGATAAATTCGTTGTTTTAGGCCACCCAGTTTGTGGTACCTGCTACAACTCCAGTAAACTAATGCAGTATTGGTAACAGTCAGCCTAAGAACCTGTAAGTATCTTGAAGATATTATGTTACATAAATAATCTTTAATGTACAAAGTGTTAAGTACATGACAAATGTTAAGAAAGGGAAATTCTCAAATGCTAGAAATAAAGGAAGTAAAGACCAGATCTTGGCAAGCTAATGCTACAGCTGTTCGAACACCTGCAGAGAGAAAGGCACTGGTCACAGTGACCTTGGAGGGCTCCAGCACCCACAGGAGACATGGCCGATTTGAAGGACAAGGACAGCCTCAACTTCAGATACACCCTCTCAAATAAAGCTCCTACATACGAAGGGCTTTAAACTACTTCATGGAACGGCACATTAGGGGAAAAAATAAAATCCGTAGCACAAATTATGACCTGAAGTTCTTCTGTGTCTGGATATTCAGTCAAAATGCTGATATTCGTGATCACATGAACCTAAAACTTGTAGCTCCACTCAATGTTAGACACATTAATAATATAAGCACCATAAACTCAGAACAAAGTAAGGCAACCATCTGGGCTAACCTTAGTTCCTATATAAAGGAAAACATCCTCACCCTCCAAGGAATTAGAAATGCAATCTAAACTTCAGTATTTAACATACTCTACTGTCTAACAAGCTACCAGAAAACTATTAAGTGCCAGCATGAGATTTGGCTAGAATAAGATCTCCCAAACCATTCGAAAAAAACTTACTCAAAAGTAACGATGACTACCCTACGAAGTTACTTTGATTTGTTTAAAGAGAACTATGAAGAACTGAAGTCCTCACATAGTATTTTAATAGTATTTTATCAACAATGCTTTTAATATTATTCTGTAACTATGAGCACGTGACGTGGCAAGTAAAAGAAATGCGTCTCCCTTGACGTTGAGTCCTTGCTTTCGGGACGGTTACCTTCCGATCTGTGAGGGTGTCCTGCTAAGATTCCTGTGCTCGCTGGAGGGCTTCTGCGATGGGGGCCCCACGGAATGGCCAGCGAATGTGTGCACTCTCACCCCCGAAGGGTGCTGCAGGCGAGGAGGTAGCGCTGACGGGGCTTTCACGGGCTTGCTGGGGTTCTTTGGCCCTCTGTAATCTGCATCTATGACAAGAAGCCAAAGACACCTCATACTTTTCCTATGATGAACAACCCCATGTATCATCACCCTGCCGCCCCCCCAAAAGAATAACTTGATGTGCTCCTACCAGAATGGAAATTTTGTCCAGAAGGGGAAGGTTTTTTCATCTTCTTCCCTGACACTGTGTTCCAGCTTTCTGAGGGAGGCGGTTTGAGGTTCTTCGGCGAGTGTCTTCAAGAGGAGAGAAAAGACTTGTAATCATACTTAAGTCTTCAGGATAACAATTTTATCTGCAACTTATGTAAGAATTTCCAGTTTTAATTCTTATATTAAAAACAAATTAAAGCCCTGGCTTCTGTGGCTCAGTGGACTGAGCATTGGCCTGCGAACCAAGTGTCACCGGTTCAATTCCCAGTCAGGGGACATGACCAGGTTACACGTCAGGTCCCCAGTTGGGGGCGCGAGTGAGAGGCAACCACACAGTGATGTTTCTCTCCCTCTCTTTCTCCTTTCCCCTCTCTCTAAAAATAAATAAATAAACAAACAAATAAATTATTTTTAAAAAGTTAAAGTACAAAAAAAACCATTTAGTGATCTAGATGTAATTCTAATCAAAGAAGATAACATAAATCATTATTTTCTAACCTAAAGAAACAGAAGACCAAAAGGCCTTAAATCACAATCCAAGCAAAATATTAAAGGGATGATTACTATTTGTTAGATGTGATGATGGTGCTGTCATTCAAGTGAGGGAAGGGAGGGGTCCATACTGTGCTAGAGACTCAAAACCCTGTACCTGTCTATGAGAAGAAGTGTAATGCCTAGAATTTTTTGAAATATTCCAATTCCACTTCCATTTTTAAAAAGGGTTAGGGAGAACAGATTCGAAAAGACTGCTAAATGCAGTTAACTGCCAAGTCAGGGTAACGGTATGTTGGGGCTCACTGCACTATGCTCCTTGTATATGACTGAAATTTTCCATAGTAAAGTGCAGGTGTGACTTACTAACTACTTTTATCTCTAACACGGGCAGCAGCAACTGAAACAGAGGTGCTCTAAAGTAACGGTGTAAGTCAACCATAAAATTTGACTCCATCTGACATTTACTTAAAACTAACTCCATGTAACGCAGCACGGAGTGAAGTCAGAAATGAGTGTGCTCCTCACTCTCCGAAGCTCCCATTTATAGTCATGGAACAGTCAGCTTCCCAAACTGCCAGTATGAAGAAGGGTGCGTTTTCCACAGTAACCGGGTTTTGTTTTCTTTTTTTAAATTTAAAGTGTCATCATGTAAAACACTGAATTTGAATTCAAACTATTTTTCAAAAGATTCAAACAACAAATATATTTCCTGCACACAGACAGCACCTTTAATTGAACTACAGATACAGAGCCACTTAGAAATGCTTGTGACTACATGAGGGTAAGTAGAAAAGGCAGTAAATGCCTTAGTTGAAGAGCAGTACGTACTTCTTTCCAGCTTCTTCAACCGAAAGTGGTCCGTTCTCAGAGTGAACCCCTTGATGGTCTGCATTAGAAAATCTCCCATTGTGATCCAACTTAACCTGTTGAATAATTCCAGAAAGATCAGTCACCTGCTTCCTTGCATTAATGATCCTTTTTAAATTTTATTTTGTTTCCAATTAAAGAGAATAAAGTGTATATTGCTAAACACAAAACTAATTTCAAAGGGGTATACATATATAGCTCTCTCTCTAACCTCCCAGACTTATGTACCTCTACCCAAAATACTTTTGTTTATCCTTCCAAAATTGTTCTAAATTATTTTTCTAAATAGTTCAAGAAGTAGGAGCACAATCTATTAAAGCTCCAAACAAGAGAGGCATCTCATCCTGGTCCTAACGTCAAGGTTGTGGCACGACACATGCCAGGACTCCAGGCCTGGCGTTTCTATTCACCAGCAGTATGACCTTGGGCAAGTTACTTCTCATACTTCAGTGTCTTCATATGTAAAATAAGGCTAATAATAGTACCAGAGTCATAAGACTCATGAAGATGGAATAAGGTATGTATCATATATATGAAGGGCACAAGAATAACTATTATAATCATGTTCACCCCAGTTTTCCAGTATTTAAAATGTGTAACTGTGACCTTTCTTCTCCATAAAAATAGATCCAGTATCTGTTCTCCAGCACACAACTGGCATTTTCCAAGAGCAACTCATACGCCCTGAGGCTCTTTCTGCGTCAAACACCACACACTGAGCAGGGCCCTGCCTGACTGCACCGGGAGCACCGGGGGCACCGGGACCCCCCCCCCCCGGGACCCCGCCCCAGGACCCCGTGCAGCGGGGCGCTGAGTGTCCTCCTCCTTTTATTAGCAGATGCAAGTCCTCAGTCATGAAAGGACACTGTGCCTTCCTCTCTTCAAGAGTTTAACAATAACAAAGAGTTTTCTAAAGCTGATTTTTATCAGAAGTTTAAACTCTATCTTACATGCTTACTGGAGTAAACAAGTCATCTTTGAGTCCTAGCAGTTTCCACTGTAAAACTGCAATTAAATTTTATCCAAGTCAAATAGTCAAGTAGTAGAATTACAAACGAAATACCCCAAAAGGGAAAAAATTAAAGCTACTTTATCAACAGTATCTATTTTACCAGAAGCAAATGCAACCTCAGAGGAAATACGCTTGATTTGCAATAACCAGTAACACCGCTTGAGTGATGCCGCGTAGGTAGGATAAGCAACCTTCTCTCCTCTGTTAAAGGGGCGGGGAAGGAGGGGCGCTCTGCACCCTGGTTTTACTCTTCTTTTGTTCCCTTCCAAGCTGTCCAAAAATTCCACAGTTCTGTTCTATAATTAGAGCAAGTTTCTGCCAATCCTGTAGGGAAACCTAAATGAATCACACCCTCCTCTTCCTCTTTTTCCTTTCCTTCCACATACCTCAGAATCAGAATCATTAAAAGTTCTCCAAAGCACACAAATACAATCCTAGTCAATCAGACACTGTCTACAAACCGCTCTTTCACGAAGGAAATGAGTGTTTCCCCCACAAGTCAAGAAGAAATGTTTGTCAATGCCTATTTTAAGGTAGTTTTTAAAAGGTAACACTTTTTGATGAAAATTATCTTCCAACTTATTTTTGTGTATGTGGATCGTTTTTATTTTGGAAATAGTAGCATTTTTGTCACAAACAAAGAACAGAAAAGGGACTTGGGAAGTAACCTTACCCAGAGTTTCTCTAGCCTCAGCATTTCTACACTTTGGCCCCGATCACTCTTTGCTGTGTGTGTTTGGGGGCCGGGGTTCCTGCACACTGTCACGTATTTGGCAGCATCCCTGGCCTCCACCACTAGATGTGAGCAGCACCCTCTCAGTTGTGGAACAAAAAAATATGGGCAGACATTGCTAAGCAGAGGGAGAAGGGGTGCAAAACCACTCCAGGTCAAGATCTAACCCAGCTTGCCCCTTTAATAATCAGCTACTTAAGTCCAGAGCAGGAGCTTACTCAAAGTAAACAGTGAAACTCCTCTATTGTCCACTTTCCTTTCTTAATCCAACAGAAAAAAAACATCATGTAGCTCTTGATTTTCTAGGATGACTTTTATAAACAAAGTAAATTGACCTATAATGTCAAGCTTGAACCAGTTATAAATTATTTGCCAATGTAATGAAATTATCAAAAAATTTATAATGTTACTGTTACTCCTTTGAAGCAACTAACATAAAAGATTGTTTTTAAAGATTACCTGATGGGAGGCAATGGTTTTACAATTTTGGTAATGTATTCAAATGAGTCAAAATACTAAGTATTTAAAACTATTAAAATGTATTGTGAAATTCCAAATTAACAACATATTCAAACTTGATCTGTTCTCAGTTCCTATAATAATAAATAATATCTCAAGTGAAATCTATTCTTGTCTGTAATCACTTACCTGGCACTTCTCTCCCACTTCATACTGTAAACCAGCAGCAAGGGAATAGTCACGTTTCTGTTGAGCTGTAAACAATATCAGTATTTCAAGTTGATTTAATTATTTTCCAGTGCCACAAAGTAAATTTATGAAAAATGTAGATTCTGAAACTCACCTTGTTTAGACTTCAGCCAAATTTCATATTCCACATTTCTATAAACTGCTGGGCTGAGTGACTTAAGAACCTTTCTAGACAGAGGAAGGCTTGGAGAGGTCCCGTTATTTCTCAGGTGCTAAACAAACAAAGTCAGGAGGTCCAATCAACACAAACATGCTTATAAAACATTTTTTTGAGATATATATAAGAATAATAAAATGAAAGAAGAAAACTTCAACAATTCAGCAACTGCTGAAAAATTTCTTACAAGCAGATGCTCCTTGAACTCTACTGAAAATGAACCAGGAAAAATAAAGTAAGTATTAAAAAATAAACAAAAAATGTAACAGAAAAGAGAAAAAAATTAAGACTATAATTTCATAAGATCTTATATCAAAGGAGTTAAAACTATTAGGAAAAAAATACCTGATTACTTGACAAAGCTTTAAATCCATTTACATCATTAGCAGTAGTAGTTTTACTCCTACAAAGGAAAAAGCATAGCTACAATTAGGAGTACAAATATGTTTGCATACAATTAACTTATTCTAACCTCACATAAAATGTCAAAAGTTATGTTCCAAACAGTCAAGGCTACAGCCCGATGAGCCCATACAGGCTTCAGTCGAGCCCGTGAGTGTGCGAGTGCGTGTGACATAAAACATAGGTCAAAGGCGTCTATCAGTAATTCTTACCGGCCCAATCATCAAAAACCAGAAACAAATAAACTTTAATTTGGGTGGATAAAGTAGGAGTTTGTAAAACACTCAATGTAAAAACTTTCCTTTCAATACATAGATGAGAATCCGTGAGTGCTACGGGCTGGGGAGGAGGGGGGAGGAAAACATGGTAGTGTTGAGTCGTAGGCTGAAATAATAAGATGTGGGATGATGGAAGAACTTGTTGAGAGGTCTTTTTGCGTAAAGAATTAAAGGTGATGAGACAGCAAACGATATGGCTATTTAGTATTTCAGGCAGAGGGGACACACAGCAAGTGCAAATACCCTGGCGTAGCCCAGAGGCTACTAGCAAGGTTGCAACAGAGTGATGGCAAGTAGAAGGGGAGAAGAAGGGAGAAGGCAACTGCATTCTTCTGCCCTGCACTCCTCAATAAGGCCATCTCTAGTCTTCAGGACAATCTCCACGTCTATACCCTTAAATGCAGCAATTGTTAAGACACCCCATGTTTAGAAAAAAGAAAGCACCCATAATTTCCAGTATTTTAGCACTGACCAATGTGAATGCAGAAAGAACCCAGGCACAAGAGTACACAGTATTCCCTCACTTATTGCGGGTATTATGTTCCAGAACCCCCCACAAAATAGAACCTTACATTTATTCTACACTCTTAAACCTACATAACTTTAACAACACACGTATACAGTACCTCAAAACCCAGCAATACAGCGAAAAATCTGCGATAAATAATTAAATATAATATTTTTTAAAGTCTCGCGATACAGTGAGGCCGCGATAAGTAAACCGCGATACAGCAAGGAACTACTTAATGACATCCTTGGTCTTTCCTCCTTACCACCACACTACGCCCATCTATCCATCTATCGTACCATGAATGTGTAACATTCTTCCCTCTTTGAGGCCTTGTCTTCCCCTAAGCCAGATACGACACAAGAAATCTTAACAATACAAAAAGTTAACCAGAAAGGCTCCCATGTTCCAAGTGCTATGATAGTATAGCATAAAAAGAAAAACAGCATTACAACAAGCACACCTTCCCTGGTTAACTTTCTCCCATGCTCAATGATGGGTCTTAATCAGACAGGTGCAGGAGAAAACCATGGAGATTTTCTATCTGTGCAAAGTTAGTCCATTCCAGTATTAACCTTACGATGGCAGAACCAGGTTCTAACCTAGCCGATTCATTTCTTTCTTACAAAGAAATGGTGGTTTATCAAATTTTCCATCAGGATCAGAAAAATTTAATTCAACAAATGCCTGGAATTACAGATTTAAAAAAAGATATAAGTATTTACTAAAAGATTAGATATCTGAAGGCTTAATTTCATTTCTTTATCTGCTTTCACAGTACACAGCAGTATGTAAAATACTTTCCTACTTGAGATACAACAGCAATAATAGTTTTAGCTTCATGGAAATGGAATAGGAAAAGTTCATATAAAATATAAACTTAATATTGCTGATGAAAACTAATATATGTTGGACACTCTGTCTAGGAATTAGGCTATGCACTTTACCTGTTATCTCATTTAATTCTTATAAAGTCTGCCCTTTGAGGAAATACTAACATATACAAGATATACAACTGAGGCTTCTTAGTGGATTTAAGTAACTTGCCCAAATCTACTTAGTTGACAGGAAGGCAGGACTGAAACTAGGTTTTGATGTCTAGAGCCCAAACTCTTAACCACTCCCCTCTACGTCCTGTGTGGAAAAGAAAAACGAGCCTGAGACTTGAAGTTAAAAGGTGCTTATTCACAACCAGACAGACACATTATCCAGAGGCTGTTCACATACTACACTCCAACTTGAAATTTTTATTATCTGTTATAAAAAGAAAAAGAAGGTGGCTTTGTCTAAGAAAGAAAACAACAGCTCTGGCTGGTGTGGCTCAGTGGATTGAGCACCAGCCTGTGAATCAAAAGGGTTGCTGGTTCGATTCCCAGTCAGAGCACATGCCTAGCTTGTGGGCCAGGTCCCCAGTTGGGGGCGTGCAAGAAGCAACCACATATTGATGTTTCTCTCCCTCTCTTTCTCCCTCCCCTCTCTCTAAAAATAAAATAAATGAAATCTTTAAAAAAAGAAAAGAAAACAATAAGAAAGTCAAGGATATCAAATAGCCATTTTTTTTCAGCAGTGGGGTATGTAAACAATTGACAAGTTAACCTTAAAATTCTACAATACCACACATATAAATAGACCAAATCTATTCCACATATATACATCCAGATTACACAGAAATAATGTTTATTAACCAAAAACATAAGCTTTCAAAAGAAACAGATCTTTAATAGAGATTAGGTAAAGTTAGTGGCAGTGAAAAGAAACGCCTACTGCAGACTGCTGTATTAAGAATACCGTAACACTTCAGTGCCAGGCAACTACACGCAGAAACACTGACTGAACTATTTCTCTGTACGGCACTATACAGATATTTTAGGATTTAAAGTCATCCTTACCTGCAGTTGTCATCCTCAGAATCTGAGATTTCACTGTGCTCACCAGCCACCTCAGCAGCATCGAGTCCCATTAAGATTTTATTAACATCAGTTTTAAAGACCTTCTCATATAGCAATTCATAAAGGAGAGCTGGAATTAACAAGAAAAGAGATATTATGCAACATTAACTAATTTTATATTCTAACATAAAATTCAGTATCTATTGCTCAGGCTTATAAAACCCTAACTAGCCACCTGCAACATCTATCGTCAACAGAACAAATTAATCAGAAAGTTACCGAGAGAGCAACCAGAATTTGTGTGCGTAATTACTTTGAAAGCATTACATAACTGTCATTTTTTAAACTAACGATAACACCAAAAGGTATCACAACTGTGAAACAAGCACAATGATAAAAGCTAAATACACATAGTACACTCCACGCATTGTGTTAAGCCTTTACATTATCTTCATATTTAATCCCAGCACAGTGGTACAATTATTCAAATTGTACAGATGAGTAAACTGAGAACTACAGATGCCATACAACATGCCCGACCTTAAGAGACCTGGATGGAAAACACTAAGAAACATTAAGACTAGAGAAAAGAGAGTAACTTTCCATAAGGGACTAAAAAGAAACTGTGATGAAATGTACTCTCAGCAGCCAATAAAGAAGCATATTTAGGCAACTTTCTTGCTTTAAAAAAAAACCCCAAAACACAGAAATTTATATTACCAAATATTCAAAAACACCCACATGTGGAGTTTTGGACTCTCCTTTGGTTTCACTACAGTGATCCTTACGAAAACAAGAGCAGTTAAGAATTCATCAACAACGAGTTCCCAAAGAGATGACCTTCTCACACACCACCTGTCTTCCAACCCTGGTATCATCCAACCCAAAGGCACTGAGAAGTACAGGAAAGGAGGCTCCATGAGCCATCCTTCCCAAAGCTGACAGGTTCAGGTTTTGACAGTCCAGGATACAGACAGCTAGACTTTCATACCTCAAAACAGATTAATCAAATAATCTTTCCTGATCACTAGCTTAAGAATAAAGGAAAAGCTGTTACATGCCCAGCACTACTGCTTCGTATGGGTGCCTTGCACTTTGTCAGAATCGATGAAGGAAGGAACTAATAGAGTGGTAATTCTCAACTGGGAAGGGAAGGGGGTTTGTATCCTCCCAGGAAATATGTGGTGACATTTTTTGGTTGTCACACTGGGAGAGCAACCTACACAGCAGATGCTAAGGATACTACCAAACATCCTACAATGTACAGAACAGCCCCCACAACAAAGAATTATCTGGTCCAAAGTGTCAATAATGCCAAGATTCAGAAACCCTGCTCTAGAACTAAATGGTAATACAATCAAATGTTTGATTTGCTCATTTAGATTTTCAAGCTATACACTACCAGCTTTAAAAACACATACAAATCTTTGCTATTGAACTTAACTACTGCAGGGAAGAAATAGTTTGTATTTATACGTCAAGCTCTAACTCTTTTTTCCCCACTGAAACGAGTTTTTAACATAGTATTAATATTGTTGATAACCTAAGGTTCTTAGAAATGTTTTTTATACAACAAAACAGTATGTCTGCCCTGACTTAAGTGCATTAAGACTGTTATCTTAGGAATATAATTTCCTATAAAAACACAAGGGTGATACTTACACTGACACATAGCAGAGCTCTCTTTATATTTGATGGGATAGACAATATCATAATGGTTTCCATTAGAAAAACACAGTAATACCTGAAAGAGAAAAATAAGATACCTTTTAGCCCTTCATATATGACATTACATAGCAACGTATTATCTCCAATCTCTCTCAATTACCAGTAAATAATGCCCAAACAAAAGTGAGCATTTTAGAAGCAACCTAAAGCTCCAATGTAGTCAACTATGTTAAATCCATTATGCTGAAATGTTACAGAGCCATTAAATAAAAAAATTCTTAATGACTTGGGGAAATGCTTGTGGGATATCAAAAAACAAATACATTATATGAAAACATTATTTCAGCTACTTAAAAGAACGAGAGTTAAGAGACTGTAAGAAACTATTCCAGAACTTTATTAATGCTTACTTCTCAGAGGCAGAATCAAAAGTAAAAATTTTATGCTTCTTTAACATTAGTTTTAAGTATAGTTAACCCTTGAACAATGTGGAAGTTAGGGACAGCAATCCCTGAGCAGTCGAAAATCCAAAAATAACTTCTGAATCCCCTAAAACATCACTACAGTCCTCCCTAGGTATCTATGGGAGACTGGTTCCAGGACACACCCCCACACCAAAATCCAAAAACGGTCAAGTCTCTTAAATAAAATGGTGTGGAACAATGCACAGTTGCCCCTCCGCATTTGCGGATTCCCAACCTCCAACCTCCACTCAAAAATACTATTTTCAATCTGAGGTTGGTTGAATCTGCAAATGTGACACCTTAAGTCACAGAAAACAGATTGTGTGTTTAGTGAAAAAAAAATCCACGTATAAGTGGACCCAGGCAGTTCAAACTCATGTTGTTGTTCAAGGGTCAATTCTACTTCCCAAATAGTCAATTATGTACGCAAAGAAAAATGCATATTGATTTTATTTAGATTATGTCATATTCCAAAAAAAGGTACTAGAAAAGGCCAGATCCAGAGCCAAGCATCTTGGAAACCCCTAAGTCCCTATAAAGGTAGTGTTTCACTCAATCCTCCTCCTCCTTACCATCCTTAACATGGTGACAAGACACTTCAACTTGGCCTGGATGACTCCAACTAATTAAAACAAAGTTGTTGTTGTTTTTTAATGAAATCAGCAGGTTTTTTTTTTCCTTTCTAGACTACATAATTTTCAGTTGTTTCTGCTTTGAATAGATAATAACACCTTGGCCAGCAAATTATCTTTATAATGGGAAATATATCATGATTACAAGTATTTTTGGATGCAATGGCAGAATCTATTTTCACTATTCAATGTTTATATTTTTATAGATATTTTAAATTTTTATTTGATTTTCAGAGAGAGGAAAGGGAAGAGAGAGAGAGTCATGGACATCAATTTGTTGTTTCACTTACTGATGCATTCATTGGTTGATTCTTACATGTGCCCTGACCAGAGGGATAGAACCTGTAACCTTGGCATGACATTTTAACCAACTGAGCTACCCAGCCAGGCCTATTAAATGTTCATATTGACATAAAACAGTAACAGTCTAGTTAATTATATATACTAGTATCTCAATTATTTTTTCTCTAGTGAAATGTTATGATAGGGTTCAACACAATGATTTGTGGGGAAAAACAAAAACAAAATAATGTATCTCGATGATTAACAGGCAGTACATCTATCAGCTTAGTATCTAACCTTCATGTACAAATATTTCCAAAAATCACTTTCAAATTATAGCTTAAGAGATCGAGGTGGCAACTGAGTGGTTCTTTTACTTAGATCTTTAGAAACACTGTAAAAACATTCTTACCTTTTCAGGAAAATTATTTTCAGTTACTTGTGAAGGAGAAACATTTGGTTCCCGATAAATTACAAAATCTTTCCTGAAAATAACGTTTAGAAATTACTTCTGATGGAATGTATTCCATGAATAGATTTCTCACTCATTCATTCATTCATTCATTCATCAAGAGCCTCGTATATGCCAGGCAATAGTCTAGGCCCTGAAGCTACAGAAGTAAACAGAAGACAGTAATGGAATAACTAAGTTGTAGAATACCTATACAAAAGTATTTTTTCAAAAAAAATAATTTCAAATATAACTTGTGTTTGTGTGACATCAGGTAATTCTACAAGGAGACCTCAAAATCATAGAAATTGTGAAGAGGAAATTCATAAAAACATTTTGAAAAGAAAACATAAAGCATTTATTTGCTCCTCTACTAAGCAACAGTAGTAAAATTGCTAATACGGTGCTTTGCTCTCTTCTAGTGGCCATTCAATGCTACCAGCCTTGAGAAAGTAGGAAATCATTTCTCTGTAAGGTTAATAAATGATAGTTTATAGGCCTGGAAAATTTTCTGTACTCCTTTCCAAAAATATTCTGAGAATTAAAATTTCTAAACACTGACATATCTAAATGTCAAAATCTCATTCATGCAACAACAAAAACTTACAAAAGATGCTTCACAATCAAAACATAAAATTGCTATTATAACAACTTTAGTATAATATACTAATTTTCCACTAACTTTTTGTTTAATTATATAATTTTTTTATTACAGTGTTTACCTGTACATAAGAGAAAGGGCACTTATTTCCACCTGTCCAACCCATTCCTGTATGAAAAGAGGAAAAAAAGCACATAAGCGCCTCAGTGTCTCATACTTTTTACAATATACCTCTGAACCAGCTACTTCCAACCACTGGTGTGCCACCAGTTTTTAAAGCATGCAGTACCTTACAATTTGGTCACTGGCACTGACTTCTTTTCCCTTAGACTGTCAAATTAAAAAATGACAACAGCCACACAACAATAGCCATCTGGTGTGAATCAAAATTGTACTAATTTTTTTGTTAGACCTGCAAGAAATGTATTTTTGGTGTGCTGCAGAATTTCTGTAATTAGTTTGTGCGTGCCCTGAGATGAAAAAGGTATGTATCTTCATACATACCTTTATATAACATACGTAATGTGCCAGAAAGCTCATTATTGGTAGTATTATAAAAACATTTATATAAAACAGGCTATAACATAAACTAAAAAGCAGCCCAAGTCTCTGTTGCAAAAATCCTTAGTAACTGCATGGATTGTCCAGTCCTCCTTGTGTGGTAAGACCAAGGAGTGGTGGCTCTAAGCTGAGAACTTGAATGCAGGGGCTCTGTCCTCCAACCCAGCACCCAGGACACAGCCTGGCAGGCGCTCTGTGTCAGTAAATGAGATGCTGGACAGAGGCAGGATGCAGAAATCAGGACTTTTTTTAAAAAGCAGATCTTTTGTCTTCAGGGTGATTAAAGGTACAAAGAGAGCAGTTTCCCGGCAATCATTTTTAAATGATGTAAAGTTCTACAATACAACCCTAAAGGAGTCTTTAAGCCTTTTAGAAGGAAATAGCCAGTATACATAAAAATTTTTAAGTATAGCCTCTTTTTAGTATATACTCTTTGACAAAGCAATTCAACTTCTATAAATCTATCCTACAGAAATGTTTCATGTGTCCACAAACATATAAACAAGGATGTTCACTGTAGCTATTTGTAATAGTTATAAAAAAATTTCTGTTAAAGCCTTAAGATCCCAATAATAGATAAGGAATAATTAAATAACATAAATTTCATCCACTCTGTATGGAACATGCAATCATTAAAAAGAATGAAGTACACCCATATGAACTGATTTGGACAAAAATCAGACTAGTATAAAAAGTAAGTCATAGTAAAATAATCCCATTGTATAAAACAAACAAAAGATATGTGTAATACATATGTGTACGTTCCTAGAAAGACTGGAAAAATACATCCTAAAGTGACAGTGGAGACAGGGAATTGAAAATAAGAGAAAATGAAGAATTTTTCACTCTTCATTCTATAGTAAATCTTTTATCATAAGAATATATTCTATACTTGTGAAATTAGTAAAGACTGAATACCAACAGTCACTAAAAATAATGAGCTATGGTAAATGAATGCTGCCACTTTTTTTTTTTTTTAAAGAAATTTGAGATAAGATAAGTATGTTAAACAATGATCTCAGACAGGATAATCTTTCCCCCAGAGACTTTTCATTTTAAGTTTTTTTAAGTTGGCTCTGATTTTCAAAATTAAATGGGTGCCACATATTAAAATAGATTTCTTAAAATAGGCCTCTGCCTCACAATCATGGCTTCTCATAAATGCTACAAGCGACTCCCCCCTTTTGTAAACGAACTCCCTCACTGAAATCAGTCTGCTTAAATCACAAACACGAGCTTATGCAAACTGTGTTACATCACTTTAAAAAATAGAAAAGCATTCTACTAGTGCCAACAAAAATACTACCTCTCAAATAATGTACCATTTTATAAGTACGAAATCTTCAGAACAAATTCTGCTGTAGTCTGGTTAAGTTAATAATGGCTATCACAATAACTTCTTGTCTTCTCTAACCAAAGTCAACTTTAATTTTTTTTTAATTATATTCTATTATCTTCCACCTTAAGGCTATAATTTTATTTACTCAGCACTTTTAAGGATGTTTGATATACATATTTATTATAGGTAAGAGTAAAGCATTTCTGCAAAATAGGTTCTAATTAATGAACTATATCAAAAATGCATACTTAAATGTTCTTAGTCATCAAAGGCAAATTTCTGTTCCTCAAAAGAAAACGAGACAAGATACAAACTGGAAGAAAATATTTACAAAATATATATTCAATACTGAACTTATATCTAGTATAACAAACCCTTATAATTCAATAAAACATAATAAAAAGTGAGCAAAATCTATGAACAGACATTTTACCAATGAAGATACATGGATGGGAAATAAGCACATGAGAAGGAGCTCAACATTACCAGAAAGACGCAAACTAAAATCGCTGAGCTTGCATTGCACAACCACTAACACTTACGCTACAATTTAAAAGGCTGATGATACTTGGTGTTGCTGAAGATGTAGAACAACTGGAATTCTTATATATTGAGAATTATATAATGAAAAAGAAAAATGATATAGCCACTTCAGAAAAGTTTGGCAGTTTCTCATTTAATTAAATATACAATGATGATATGGCCCACCAATTCCGTGCTAGAGAAAAAATCACGTCCACATAAAGACTGACGAGTAAATGTTCTTAGCAGCTTTAATCATAACCACCCCAAACTGGAGAGAATCCAAATAGCCGTCAACTGGTAAATGGATCAACAAATTGTGGTACATCAATATAATGAAAGAGCACTCAGTAATGAAAAGGAACAAACTGTTGTGAATACATACTAATACACACAGCAACATGGATGAATCTCTAAGTAGTCCCTTTATGCTGGGTGAAAGAAGCCAGACATACAAGACTACAAACTATATCATTCCATTTCTAAGAGTCTAGTAAAGATGAAACTTAGAAATCAGGTCAGTGGTTGTAGAAGAAAATTGCATGCAAAAGAGCATGGAGAACTTTTTGAAGTGATGGAAATGTTTGTGCTGGTGGTTACACAATGCATACATTTGTCAAAGCTCATCAAATTATACATTTAAAACTAGTGAATTTCATTGTATGCCAATTTTACCTCATTAAAGCTGACAAAAAAATTATATTGTTCCAAAAAGTCTGAGAAATTTTCAAAGTGCCCCACTGGTATTTTAAGTAAATGGATAACGATGCTCTCTGTGAGAACTGGATGAAGAGGCAATGGAGTTCATCCACCAACCATACTTTCTTCATTTCATACATCCCATATGTTGAGGAGAAAGAAACGAATGAGGACATAAATATGTGGTGTTAATAACAAAGAACAAACAACTATTCAGAAGGCATCTAAAGCATCTGGAGAAGTGTGATCAGACTGGGTGGGGGGTGTCATAAGAATTAAAAATCTGGCCATCCAGAACCTGCCCTGTGCTCACGACCACAGCAACTGGCCCTCCTTCCTCTCCCAGACCCCCCATCAGCCTCAGCTCCATTCATGCCACCTCATTTCCTCCCTCCCCTTCTCTCCACCCCCAGTAGGTCTATCCCTCTCAGCCTGCGCAGCTCAACAGCCTGAACCGCTGGACGAGGGCTGCAGTAAAACACCACGGCGAGATTTTTTTCTGAATGAAGAAAATAAGTCTTTGTCATGCCCTTTATTTTCTATAAAGGGAGTACAAATCACCAGTACTACATATATGACTTGCTTACAAACTCTTATTTAGGTTACAGTTGTCTTAAATCAAGTGAAAGAATCTTGATGTCTGTTCCCATGTCCTTGCTCCATGGTTTCTGGCATGCAAGGTCATGGCAGGCACTAAAATATGATTGTGTGGTTTGTATTTCTACGAATCTGACTGCAATATCTACCAAAAGGGCATATCAACTGAAAAAGAAAATCACCAGTAATATTACTACCTAGAGACATCTTGGTGCTTATCTTTCCTATCTATTATATATACTACAATATGGATTTAACACTTATTCAGTACAAGCAAACTGATCATCAACTAGGCATCCCAAATTGAAATGTAGTAAGACAGGAATTCCAAAAGCAATAAAATATGCAATTCTTTCCTTCAATGAGGCTTATCAACTTGGAGAAAAAATATAAAATTCAGGAAATGAATTTGTGATCATGGTATACAAACAAGCAAAACTCAGTATTGAAATCACTAAAATAAAAATGTGGTCTGGAGTGTACTTAGAGAAAAAGCCTTGAGAATCCTCTCCCAAACTGAATATTACACTTATTCCTTATTCCTTTTATAACATAGTGGGCGCATTTTTCCATGTATTAAAATAATTTTTTTTAAACCACTGCAACTGGTGTTCTTGCCTCTGATCACGTCTGTCTCCAAACCACTTTTACACCAAATTAGCTTCATCCACCTATTCAGTCAACAAAAATGTCAGGCACTGTTGTTTCATAGCAGTGAACAAAACGTACTCACTTTCTGCCTCAAAAAAGCTTGAAAGGCTTCCCATTGCCAGAGTCCCAGGCCTCAGGCACAGCCTTCAGTTCAGATCAGGAATGGAGCGCAGGGAACCTGCATTTTCACAACTACCTCCAGTGCTTCTGATGCAGATGGCAGGTAGCTCACCCTGAGATACGCTAGTCTAAGGAGTAAACTCCAAACTGGGGGGCCCAGCCCTGGAGGCTCCTCAGGGACCTGGCCCACAGCCCGCCCACTGACCGATTTCACACTGACTCCTACTTTCACAGATGGGCTCCATCGTTCTCCAAAACTGGACTGCTTTCTGACTCTGCCTTACTCACCATTTTCACCACCTGGAAATGCCCTTCACTCCTGACATTTCTCATTCGGAATCTATTCTGACCTCAAATGCCAACTCACTCCCCAGCTCTTGCTTTGCAGCCTAAGCAGGAGAAACAAAACTCTGAATGCCTATAGCTTCATACCTAACACTTCTTATGACACATGTATTCAACACTTCCCACCTGTATTAGATATTCTTCCCCACAAGAAAACACCTGCAAACTGCATCCAAATCCCAGTTACCTCTGCATCCCCCAGGTGACTGCAGTTCTTGGCCCACAACAAGCACTGAAATTAGTGTTAGAAATCAAATTGAGATAGCAGTCATGGATCAAACACCCTGATCTTGTGTTATTCCCCTCCTGACCTGACTCTTCTTAGCTTCTTCCTTTGCTAATGTCATTTTAAACTTAATGGCAATTCCCTTTGCAGATGACAGAACATTCTCCGTGGTGTTCCATATTTGGGTTTTTACAGGGAGTGTTTGAAGCAGGAAAAACACTTTTAACTTCAATGATTGAGACAGTGTGGCAGTGGGACATGGTGGGGAAGTGCTAGCCTTTTACTCCGACTGTCTCTTCCCTCTCAAGCTAATCACAGAAAACGGAACCTCCATAAGAGACCCCATCGCCTCAGGTACGAAGAAGGCAATAAATCCTGCCCTGTGCAGCAAGCCCCATACTCCTACCAACACGGAATCCTGAAACTCATCTCCAGTGTTATCTTAGCTCTTTTATGCTCCATTAACATGCCATTACAACAAAGATAACGATACCAGAACCCTGTCTTTAGGGCTCATCCACCCAATGCATAGTCCAAAGCTCCAACTGTCTTATAATTAAATGCTGCATAAAATGTGCACCGAAGAAATGTTTATAAGGAAACAGGGTAACTCACTGTAACCCTTTCATACACTGTAATATTAATCTTATATATAAAAAACAGATTTATAAAAGAGTAATGCATACCTGTGGATTTTCCAAACGTTTTAAATACTCTTCATATGACCCTTCTATAAACTGAAAAGAAAAGAAAAAAATCTATTAGGAACACATCAAAACAACAGTTAACCTCTCCACTGTGAATCACTTAAGTTCTTACACAAACCTTGGCTACAGCAGTACTATAAAAAATATATACATATATAATCTATGAAAGACATACAAATCATTAAGTACCATAAACATACAGAAAGATTTAAGGAAGTAAATACAGTCAGGAGAGGTTTCCTGGACAGGATGTGGACGGACGCAGGTCAGTAGGGCCCATGGAAACATGAGAACACTGAGCTGGGCAGACAGGCATGACCTGGTCAGCAGAAACAGAGCAACTTCATGGAGACAACAGACTGAGTGAGAACTCAGGCTGGACCCATTTACAGGGAGCCCTGACCACAGGCAGGACTTCCAGAAGAGGAAGAGAAGGCAACTTAACGTCACTGAAGGTGACAATATGCACAGAGAAATCACATGATAAAAGTAGCACTTGGAGGTTAATGTGCTCATCACCGATGTGTAGAAGAGCATAAATGAAGGCAGATACATTAGCTAAGAAATACTAGTTTACCAATACAGATGTGAATATCCACTGTTCTTTAAGTCAGTTATACTAAAAAGAGATGAAAATAATGCTAAAGATATTTTGAAGAATCAACAAGATTTTAATACAGCTTGCTTCGCTATCACCTTAACATAAAAGTAAAGTTTGTTCAAGCTATGTGATAGCATTTATTCGTTTTTCTAATAATGATTAATTTAATTGAGAAAGCTCTAAAACAACATGTGAAACCCCAAATTTGGTTTTATTTAAATTACAGTCCCAATCAATTTAGCAAAGTAATACACTTAAAAATTAATTAAAGTACTCTCCCCAGTCTATAAAAATCTTTTAAAATCCTTGGGATTTTTTTAAGATTGATATTCTTATACAGATCGTATACTGTTAAATTTCCAAAACATGTCTTAAGTTTCAACACACACTTGTAATAAAATAGCCACATATTTTAAATATCCCACCAATCAAAGGCTACAATTCTATATTAGGTGATTATTTATGGACTAAAAAAAAAAAAAAAAAAACCCACAGAACCATTTAAAGTTGGAAGAGACCCAAGCAGCGTTCTGCAAACCTGTATTCAATATAGGCTCTTCTTTCTATCCACCTAGGCCCTGACTGAACATTCTCAGTCACAAGGAACAGCCCCTCTTCCCATGACAGCCTTTTCCAATTCTGGCCATAACAATTCAAGGTACTTATTATAAAGTGAAACTTACCCTTTTTAAAATTTCAACCTGATCATACCTCATAAGATTGCAAGGGTTAAATAAATATTTGTAAAGCATTTAGAATAATGCCAAGCACATAGTAAGTTCTCAACCAGTGTTAGCAATTTCCATTATTATCAATGGAGTTTTACCCTCTGGGGCCAATAATAATGATTAACTCATTTGTTATTTCTCCGTTCACCCTCATCTTCTCCACCACAGCCTAATACTCTATTTAGCCTCCTCATTATCAGCTTTCTTTTTATAAGACATGCTTTCAGACGTCCTGATCAAGCAGATAACTCTCCTTGCAGAAATATATTACTATCCATCTTGTAACACAGCACCCAGGAAAACATCGCTGGTAATAGGAACACCAACCCAAGAGCACATCCAAACTAAGAACCATTTACCTATTAAGTCTTAGAATTGAATTATCTGCAAAATTTCAATGTTCCTTTGGCAGTCAACAGAGGAAAACAGCACTGAAAGCTGTCAGGGGACATAATTCTATGTAAACCTTTTAAGGCTTTCAATGTAAAATGAAAACAGATCACTGTTATATTTCACAGCCTCCTACATACTACTGAGAAAAGTCCAGCAGGGTGTTCTACAACATTAACTGTTAATCATTAGTTACATAATTACAGTGTTCTGATATATGATGAGCCGTGAAAATTAAAAATCTATAGACACCTTCTGATAAAAGGGTCAGTATGATTTTTTTTTTTTTAATTCACAGGGTGTTACACATCACAGATAACTCAATTAATCACAATGCCCAATTCCCAATGTCAGACAAAGACATGCAAGGATCTCACTATGCAAGGATCCCGCCTGAGTCACCTCCCTGTCCTCCACAGCTCAGTGTCTTATCTGTCCTAGAAGTTTTCTAAATGGCTGAGTAAATGAAAACCACGAAATGGTGTAAAAACTATCACATGAATGTAATTGAATTTAAATTCAACAACGCAATTCTATTTTTATAAGGGGGATTTTCATAACCTGCATTATGAGCTATCCTGTAAAATTCCCACCAGACCCCTTCTAAAGGGTGAACTGTAAATGCATGTCAAGACACCGTTACAAGTTTAAAGTTACACCTTACCGCTTCGAACTTTTCTCTGTTTTCTCGGAGATAGTGAATGCAGGCCATCCTGACTTCAACGTGGCGAGACTGAGAGTGCAACACCTGAACAAAAAAGGCAACACCCCGTTAAGCATCTTGTTAGAAGGGGATTTTACCTAGTGTCTTCTTTCACACCCGAAATAACCTCACAACCAACAGACATATCATTTGTCTTTCTATAATTTCTAGATCTTTATTCATTCCCACCTCTTCCTCTAACCACGAGGACGACATGACACAAACAGCAGCAATTCCTAAGCCAGCTGTCATTCTATAAAGAGCTTATTACCATTTCTTCTTTAGGTCACTGAACTCACACCTCTATAAATTTAAGACACTTTCCTCTCTTGGACAGCCCTTTACTGTAATTTTTCTCTTCACAAAACAATAATAGAATCCCCGCTACGCAGTGCTTAGCTTCATCCTATGCATTTTAAATTATTTGCCTGGTGTAGAAATTTAAGTCCACAATGGTTTCAGAAAAATTAAGACACTCTTTCTTGAATCCTTAGTTGGTGGGCTTCCATGACTCTGGAAAGAACATCCAAGTGTACGCCAGACACAACACGTGGCTGTGGGCCATCATCCCAGCAGTCTGGAAATGTGCTCTCACACCCAAAATCATAAATAAGCCATGCTACGATGATGAACCATATCCTCTCGCTTTGTAGCCGTTGTGCTCTTCGGGTTAAACAACTAATTCAAGAAAGGATAACTTTACTGGCCTTGGGTCTCTTACTAAAATTCCAAAGCTTTGATTTCAAACAAGCTCTCATCAAATGCTTAGGAACCCTCTGGCTAGCCTCTAAAACTTGAACTTCAACACTTAATAGGAGATTAAAATTATTTTCTATTGCTAAGTGTCTCAAATGAAGGTGTTCCTAGTGCCCTAAAGGGTCAAAGTGCGGGGCGGGGGGGAAGACACTGATATTTTAAAATAACCACATCTCAAACTACTATGAAAAGCCACTTCAAAATTTATATTATAAAGTAATTTTAGGAGTTACAACAACAATATATCTAATGAGGGACTGATACACAAAATATGTAAGAAACTCAAAACTTAATAAAAAAATAAATCCAATCGGAAATTGGGCAGATAACATTAAAAGGTAATTATTTCTCCAAAGACGACATACAAATATGGCCAACAGACATCAAAAAATGCTCAACATCACTAATCACCAGGGAAATGCAAATCAAAACCACAATGACATACCACCTTACACTAGTCAGAATGACTAGTATCAAAAAGTCAACAAACAGCCCTGACCAGCGTCATTCAGTTGGTTGGGCGTCATCCCACAAAGCAAAAGGTTGCCGGGTTCGATTCCCAGTCAGGGCACATGCCTGGGTTGTGGGTTTGGTCCCAATAAGGGACCAAATCAATCTCTCAGATCAATTTGCTCTCCCTCTCCTTCTCCCTCCGTTCCCCTCTCTCTAAAATCAATATGCATATCCTCAGGTGAGGATTAAAAAAAAAAAATGAAAAACAGTTGAAGAGGATGTGGAGAAAAGGGAACCATAGTGCACTGCTGGTGGGAATGTAGATTGGTGTAGTCACTCTGGAAAACAGTTAAGGAGACGCCTCAAAAACTAAAAATAGAACTACCATACAACTCAGAAATTCCACTTCTGGGTATTTATCCAAAGAAAACAAAAACACTAATTCAAGAAGATATATATACCCCATGTTCACTGTAGTATTATTAACAATAGCCAAGACAGAGAAGCAACCTAGGTGTCCATAGATAAATGGAATAAAGACGATGTCGTGTGTGCATGCAATGACTTATGCAGCAATAAAAAAGAATGAAATCTTGCCATACACGGCAACACGAATGGGCCTATAAAGTATTACGCTAAGTAAAATAAGGCAAATACCGTAGTTTCACTTACATATGGAATTTTTTAAAAACCGAACAAACAAAACAAAACACACTCACAGAAACAAGACCAAAGGGATGGTTACCAGAGGGAGGGAGACGGGGGACTGGGTGAAAGGGTGAAGGGGTAGAGTCAATAATACTGCGGTAAGTTCACATGGTGACAGATGACGAAGGTAAAAAAAATGTTGAATTACTATCTTGTATACCTGAAACTAATATAATTCACATAATACTGTAAACCAACTATAGGTTAAAAAGTTACCGCTCCAAGCGAGGGCTTCTCTCTCATGTACACGGTGGGCAGGAAAAGAGAGGCTCCAGCTGCACATCGGACAGGCCTCTTTGGCAACAGCCAAGGCCCATTCAGACCCAGAGAACCAGAGGCACAACCACCTGGGCAGCTAGTAAGTCCCTTTACGTTGAAATAGACTGAAGCTGCACGGTCTGAGGTTGGCCATGAGTCTGTTTTCAGTACACCGGCAGATTTTCACCTTAACCGAGTATATAACTATTAAAGAGCATCCTTACATACTGTAAGCTTCCAGCACTGGAAGAACTGTCCATATATAAAAATAACCACGACACAGCTTGTTTGCCAACTGAACAAATGACAGTTAATGACACTTCACAGAAGCTATGTTATCGTTAGTTTGAGTAAACTGAAGTGTCACTTGATAGGGCTTTCCAACAGTTAGCAAAGTGAAGCTAGTCTTCATGGGATTCACCTAGCAACAGGTGGCAGAAATAAGAGAATAAAGTTTATTTTCCCTCAAAAACAATGGCAGGCATACTGTCTTTTCTCCTTTTAACAAAGATTTTATTAGCACCTAAAATCTGAACCTGTTACTCAGAAGCAAAACTCTCAGCACCTTCCATCAGGTGCTGGGTGCCGGTGCTTTCCAAAGCCAAGTGCTGTAAGAGAAGCAAGGTTACATGACAACTGTTTAGATAGAAGTATAATACTGTACAAGTTCAAGGACACGCAGGAAGAATTCAAATGACAAATACCTTTGCAAATCATGATGTACATGAAAATAAGCTAGAGCTAGAAAACCTTCCCATCTTTAGTTGGGACGAGACGGCGACCCACCCAGGAGAGGCTGGGACACGCAGCTTTAGCACGTCCTCTAAGGGCGCCCTATTTTTAGCGTGGTGGCCACGGGCTGATTCAGGTCAGGCCTCCTGCAGGCCCGAGCCCAGAAGTGTAAAACGGGCAGGCCTATCTGAATCAGGTAATTTGGAGGGAAAAACTATTCCTAATTCAAGTTTCTACCCGACTCCCTTCAAAGACTGTCATTTAGATTCGTTACTCTGACTCCTTCTTAGAAACAATAAATTATGTTGATATTACTGGAGAAAATGTTGGCAAAAAATTAAAATTCCTTGTACATATTTTTAAAGGGCAGCCTGAGGTTGGTGTTACTTCCCTTGTCCCTACCCCCACACACATACTTCGCCTTTGGCCATGAAGGCTGCATGCTCGGCCCATGTCTACGGAAGAACTGAACTTTCCCAAAAGTTCATGGTATTAAGCTTCCTAAGCTCAGTATACTAAAAATCAAGTCACATAAATGAAAGGGATACTCCCTTTTGCCTCACCTAACACATTTTATTGTATCTCGTTGTAATGGTATTTACCTGCCGGTTAGCAATGAATTCTTAGTACAACTAGTTCTTGCCCCTTTCTACTTCAATAACAAAGAGGCTTCTGTACAATCAAGTTCACCAATTATCTATGGCATGGAATACTGAAATGAAACACACCTTTCTGCTTCAAAATAAACCAAGATCTGGACAATCAACTCCAAATAAGCACTATACTTCCCTTATTTCTATTGGTTTCTATACCTTCTTCCTTACCAAATTCTCGCTAGAGCTAAGTCTATATAATTCCCTTCCACCTCTTCCCCCAGCTTCTGGAGGTGCTGAGGCGTTTGGGGAGGTGGAGGCGGAGGCAGAGGAAGCAGGGCAGATGGAGATGTGGAAAATTCACAAATGGGGCAGACTGCTGACCTACTAACAGTCAGGACTGGGGTGGGTGTGTGTGAACACCTCCCACAGCAACACTGGAACATCATCCTAAATTTCTTAAAATGAACTGGAAAAAGACCGGACTTGATTTGAGAAGCTTTAAGAACAATGTTTGAATGGCAGGGCCTGCAACATAATGCAAAAAGGTGTGTACCAGTTCAATCAATTTCTTGACTTAAATAAAGATTTCATGCTACTGATGTGAAAAAGAGGGCCTTTGGAAAATAAATAGCTGGTCTATGACACTGAAAAAAAAAAAAAAGAGGACAGATGTCTACAGATGTTAAGTAAAACATTTATTGACAAACAGAAATTCTGAAAGCTACTCAGCATTCAAAAAGGTGAGAAAAGCAGAAGCATAAAAACTCCAAGGAGGGGAGGAGCAAAATACAAAAAGGTATGACACACACACCTGGGCAGTGATGTGAAGCTTTTACCCCTTTTGCAGCTATTTTCAATACAGGATAGATTGTGGTGGCTGCATACCTACCAACTACACAGGGTTATATAACACGGAATATGCTCTCTTACTCAAAAATAAAAAATAAAAACAAGCTATCTAAGCAACTGTGTTAAAATGTGATATTGACCATTAACGGGAAAATTCGGTCACGAAGGACGTAAGGAAACCCCAGTTATATCCTTCCAACACCAAGGCTTTTTTGTAATTAAATTATTTTTAGTATAACTACACTGCCTCAGGAAACAAAATAAAGTGTGTAATCTACTCTAAGGCTTTTTTTTTAAATATTCTATATTTGTAGAAGGTTGGCTGCACTTCTTCCCCCTCTTGATTCAGGTGGACAGCGGCGGACGTAACTCCCCGACATTCCAAAGTCCAGTCGCAGAAAAAATGTTCTACAAGTCCTGTCTGGCGCACCACCTCCTTCCAGTAAACACCTGGTTTACTGGTGTGAACGCCGTGCTTATAAAACGCAGAGAAGGTGAACGCGGAACAGAACGGAAAAATGTCATTCGCCAAGTCCCCGGCCATCAATCACCCTGCATATTCTCTGCAGGCCTCACAGGTTGTCCTCAACTCAATACCTCTTCACCAGAAAGGACGACACCCAGTTCATTTTCGGGTTTTTAAGTTTCGATTTACAGCTTCCAGACCCAGGGCAGCGTCCCATTCCGGCGTTACAATGGGCGGCTGTGACGACAGCGGGGCCACGCGCAGCCCCGGACGCGGGCTGCCCGGGCAGCTGCCGGCCACCGCTCTCCCACCCGGCCCCACCGCCCAGGCCCCCATCCGCCGTCCCCCGTCCCATTACCTGCTCCGCCACCGCCCGGAACAGGCACGACCCGTCCTTGGCGACCAATTTCCGATACAAGCCCAGTTTCCGCAGATAAGCGTCCATGGGCGTCGCGTCCTCGCGGGGCCGTGCGCCGCCCCGGTCCCCGCCGTCGGGGGCGCCGACGGCCGCCTCCATGTTGCCGGTCCCGCTGCAGGCCAGGCGCGGCGCGGGCTAGCCCCACATGGCCGCGCCTCCGGCTACTCTGCGCCCCGGCCTAGGGCGGGCGGCGGTTCTGACTCGGGCTCCGCGGGCTGCAGGCGGCGACGGCGGCCCGAGACAGCGGTCCGCGCTCTCCGCGCGCATAGGGGAGCCCTGCCTAATGCATGGCTGTGAGCACGCGGCCGCTTTCCGAGGGACCGCGCGCCGGGGGCACGGGGTGGCGAATAAAAACCCGAGAGTGAAAAGTCACTTCCCGGGGACCTCGCTGCCCTGCTCAGCACCCGGACCGGGGGTCGCCTTCTCCGCAAGTTTCCTCGTCCCGACTGCGGTGAAGAGAGGAAACCCCGCCCCCCGCGCGCGAGGCCGGCTCAGGTGAGGCGAGGCCTGCGCGTCCAGCACTCCCCACACCAGGAGCCAAGGAAGCCAAAAAGAGAAAGACGCGGCCTTTCGCCTCCCCACCTCGTAGGAGGGTACCAGAGGGGCGGGGAGCGGGTGGGGGCGCCCGGCGGAGGGCAGCACCCACGGCCCAGAATTTGTTTTCGCTTTCGGCCCGAGAGCGGAGAGGATGCTGGGAGGTGTAGTTTTGGCAGCGGCAGGAAGTCGGCTGGTGACGGGCTGGAACGCGCGGCCGGCCTACCCGGGGCAGGCGCCCGGGAGACAAGCGGACTACAAATCCCTACAGCGCGGGCGGCGCCGGAGCCGGCTTCGCGCTTCTTCGGCCCCGCGTCAGTGAACAGGCCGAGGGTCTCCGTGAGCCAAGCGCGCCGACTCCCTGCGCGCGCCGGGCCGCCTACTACGCCGCGGGAGCGCGGGAAGTGCGCGCGCCCTCCGTGCGTGGAGTTGCCAGGGACACGGCGGCGCTGGGTCGACCCTTTGTGTATTCGCGAACAGAGGACGCACCTGTCTGCTCCCCTCCCCCCGGCCCACCCCACCTCCTGCCTCTCTTTTCTCCTGGCGTTTCCATGGAGGTGGCTTTAACGGCTTAAGCAGAAAATAGAGCTAATTGGCGAAGGCTGCTGGAACGGGCGCGGTGCTGGACGACACAGTGTCCATAAATCAGCCGTGAATCGCTGATTCCTATTAGAAGTACAGCTCACGCACCGCGGCAGGATGATGCCTGTGCCACAGACATTTTTGTCACCCTGCCAGTATAGCTGTGCAGACCAGCACAAAGAGACGTCACTGGTCAGAAAATGTTAGATTTTTTTTTTTTTCCTTAAAAAATTCATCTTGTAGTTGCTGGATAATGTGCTGGACTTGCCATGGCTTCCAGCAGTGCTTGAGGCTTCCCACTCAAGGTCCCCCCCTCTGAAATTAAAGGATGTGTTGAGAACCCAACATGTTTTTGTGACTCCAGACTTTTATATTGCTAAAATTCAACAGCAGCCCATGATGTCCTGATTATTTAAATGCATGGCCAGTCGTCAAATTTACTCCAGTCTTGAAGCTAAAGTGGAGTTGGGGAGAAGGAAAAGGTGGGGTGTTACTATGGGGTTTCGACGTGTCGTCAAAGAAACTTGAACAGGGTCAAGGCAGGCCCGAGAGTGAGAGGCCCACGCTAATTACTGAAAACTCTAGAAATTAGTGTTGAGTACTGTCAGTGTGAGCAATTGGTGACATGTGTATTCACCTTGGAGCTTCTTGATTTTCTCTCAATGTTTAAAGATCCGATTTTCAATTGCACTGTTTTTAGAGAATGCAAAAGTTATTGTGACCTAAATAGACGTTCTTGTCTCGATATGAAATTTTGTACATGTTGTAGAGAAATAAACATTATGGAATGATGTATGAAAACCTATTTCAGGTCAAAGCAGTTGCTTTCCTTCAAAAATATTTACGTTGTATATACTTCTCATTCCACTCAAAAGAATTACAACAGGGCTTGCCTTTTGTTTTGTTTTTAAGTGTGGCTTACTTTTTAAACCCCCAGAAGAATTCAAAGTAAACTAATGCCTGAACTATAGAGCTTTAATGTTTAATTCCTCAAATGAATAGGCCCCGTTGTATTTGTTTTATAAGCAAGACTTTCTGATACAAGAAAACCATACCTTTCCTAACATTTTAATATTTCTTCAATAAGAATTTCTGAAGCTAATGTCATTCAGTGTGTATTTGTGGGAAATATATTGTATATATCATGTAAAGATTTCATTGCTGAATATCTTGAGGATATATTAGAAACATTTCCAGGGACTTCACATTTGAAAATGTATGAACCCTTGTCTTGTAATTAAAAAGTTCATGATAACATTGCTTTAATTTTTTTAAAGTCATTCAAATAAAAAGTTTACTTTTATATGCACAATAAAATGAAGTTATTAGCCATCCAAACTTCATTTTGGATGGCTAATAATGTTTCGAGCATATTTCTATTTTAAGGCTTATCTATATTTTAATCTTATTTCAATATGCTTCCATATTTTTTAATAAAGTATTATCACCATCTGCTGAAGCCCCCAAATTCCATTAAATATTTTGACAAGAAAATGAAACCAAGTATATCCTTAACTCTACAATGCCTTATTTTCCATTGCAAAAATTTAATTCACTGGCAATAGTATAATAAAAGTAAGCATGGACATAACTGTTCCAATAAGTATTCTAGTACAGAACCTGACATTAGAGTCCACTTTTAATATTTTTAAATTAATTGTTAAATACTAAGAAAATAGAGGCCTTTATCAGAATTCATAAAAATTCTATGTTATCTTGAAAAAAGGTGGTTTGCCATTAGAAAACTAACACATTTCCATTTTTTTCTACACTTGATGTCTTGGCAAAATCACTTACTGTCCTCGCTCTGCTGAATGAGTGCAGAACAGCCTCACTCTAAACTGACTGCTTCTGTTTCCAAAATTAGAAGTAAAACACCTGTTGTATCTGACCCTGGGCCTGTTTAAGGAAATCCTTTAGGTATTTTGAGACCTAATCCAAGACAGACCCTCTGTGTGCCAAATCTCCAAATATAGCTTGCTATTCAGGCAACCTTAAAGGCTCCTATACCTTTAACCTGGACCAAAACTTATAGAAACTCACTGGCTTTCAAAGGATCTTTACTTGTTAGCATTAACTTCTGAAACTTTTCAGGAAACCACATCTGAAGTGAAAATGTTCACTTTGAAGAAGCCATTTCTGACCAGCGAAAGTGAAGAACTCTTTAAACAGAGAAATTGTAATCAAATAAAACCAAAAAGATTCAATGCTCCTGGAAAACCTAACGAAATTAATTAAATTCATCTTATGTGAATGGGTCAACTAACTATTTTCCCCCTTGCACACAATACCTCAAGTCTGTTTGCTCTCACAAACTTTAGAGCTAATAATTATACTGGAAGGAATTTTTTGTTTAAAAAAAAATGGGTTCCACCCCCTACCCACCCACTTAAAAGTTTCGATACTGTGGTAACCAACCTCCTAGCGTTCACACTCGTGTATAACTGCCCCCACCTGGGTTGGTCTGCATGATCAGTAGAATGCAGTAGGGCAACAGTGATGGTCTGTCACTTCTGAAATTAGGATATAGAAGAGACTTTTGGCATTTTGATTGCTCTCTTACATCCATCCTCTCTCTCCTGGAGGGTTGACTCTGGTGGAAGCTAGTTGCTATGAAGTCCTTAGCTGAATTTCAGAGAGGTTCTCTTGGTAGGAAACTAGAGCCTCCTGCCAACAGCCATGTGAGAGCTTTGAAGTGAATCCTCCAACTCATTGAAGCTTTCAGATGACTGAAACCCTGGCCAAAATCCTGACCGCAGCCTCAGGAGAAACTTGGAGCCAGAACCACCCAGCTAAGCTCAGATTCTTGATTCTGAGATTCTAAGATTCTTGACCTCAGAGACTGTGAGATAATAAGTGTTTGTTATATTAAGCACCTACATTTTGGAATAATTTGTTATATAGCAATGAATAAGTAACACAGATAAAACACTCCATTTTCTCTTTACTAGGTACACATAAAATATATATTATAATTCATGAAAATAATCACTAATATAATATTCTTAGTGGTTTTTATTGGTTCTCTAGTAAACTTGCCAGTAAGTGGGACTTCTTAATACAAAATCCTTTACAAAAATAGAGTAACTAAGAATGTCTGAACTTTATTGCTTTCTATAAAAATTCAAGTAATTGAATCCTACAACACCAAATTGACCCTTCCACAGCTTCCCTGTTGATGCTAGGGCTGAGGCTTTGCACATTACTTTTCCCAGATTCCTTTGCCACCTGGCTATAGAATTCTGCCATTCGGAAGCGCTCAAGTGAGCTTCAGTGGGAGGCAGACAGAAGAGCCATCTTTCCTGATTTTTGCCATCCCTGACTGTGTGGGCCCAGCTTTCATCACCCCCAGCTTCCCCTCCCCCTCAGAGGAAAGCCAGTCAGCACGCTCTTACCGGTGCTGATCCCCAGCTCCAAAGGGCCCTTATTCTGAACAGGTGAATAGTAGTCCCATTGTTTTCCCGAGACCTAGATGTAGCTGCTGCTTCTGCTGTTGGCTCTGAGTTATCCCAGTGCTCCACCTGTTACCTCAGTCCTACAGCTCTTGAGTCACCAAGTCTCTACATAAAATCTCCCCTGTTAAAGTACCTAGTGTCTGCCTTCCTCTCTCTCTCTCTCTCTCTCTCTCTCTCTCTCTCTCTCTCTCTCTCTCTCTCTCTCTCTCTCTCTCTCTCTCTCCCCAGCCCTTCCTTTCAGTCCTATTTTACCCCCTGGCTGGACTCTGGCAGGTAACAATACTTAGCTCTGGTAGCTGTTACATGCAGGAATATTCACCTCTTCCTTTATAAAGATACGGAAAGACTAAATCGACTCAATTCATTGGCTGTAGTTCACATTTCAACTCTACATCTGTTTTTGGAAAGAAGCTTGAAAAGATTGGTAGTGCTGTATTGGCTCTTTGCAATCAGAAAATGTTTCCACGGCTGCACTTAGATGTCAAAACAGAAAAAAAAAAAATACTTGTTATATCAGTCAAGTTTTTGTTCTCACACATGGCAAATACAGATTTATCATCACACAATAAAGTTTTGCCTTTTTTCTTTTTCTTTTAACTGAAATTACAAGTCATCCAGAACTCAAAGCCTAATTTTGTACCAATAAAGAAACAGCAAGGATAAAAGTCTTCGCTGAAAAAGTCAGAAAGCTGGACTCATTAAATGAGGCATAACTTAATGTTGAATTTGAATTTAAAATCAACACTGGGAAAGGAAATTCTGGTGAAAGCTTAAGCCCTCAGAAACCTTTTGTTTTAAATACCTTTCTATGGTTCAGCCCACCTGCAAAAGACAGTTAATCTGCAGATGGGCACACATTCACAAATGAACTATTCAGTGTTGCAAATAAACACATTCACAGCCAATCAAATTTTTTCTTCAAATGGGCAGATTTTCACATATGGACTGCAAGTGACAGGAAGGCACACATACATACCTCTCCAATGTTTTTGAAGGATATCTTAGAGGAACTTTTTTTTTTCCCTGTAACTAGTAACACTACGGATTGTATGTGTGTTCACTTCTGTGAGATTTTCCAATAGCTCAGTTGAATTCTTCTTTTCTGATTACTGAAATGAAAAAGAAAATCAGAGAAGTACATGCATTTTTCTCCTTGGAAAACACTTTGTTGTTTATTACAACCTTAATACTTAATAGCAAAAAAAAAAAAAAAGGAAAAGAAAAGAAAAGAAATTCAAATGCATTTGAGTCACCAAGAGTCACAGCAGAAAATAGCAAAATTCTCTACTCGGAGGGGCTGAAAATTAAGCGGAAACCCATAATTGCCCTGCTCCCACCATACCTTTTCTCCATGTTCTTCCAGTTTATAAAAAGAAAAAGAAAATAGAGTTTCTTTCTCAAAAACTAGAGGGCAAAATTGAAGAGAATCTCAGAGAGCAGAAAAGTATACCCCTAAACACACACTAAGAAAATGTCTAAATTAATCCCCAGGCACAGAAGCAGTATGTGTACCACTGGGTGCCTATGAGCATTTTTCTTATCTCTTTCCTGTTTAAAACATGGAGTGGGAAGAATGTTTTAATCCGGAGTTGTTACTGTTGTAACCTAGGAACAATAATTTGAGGTTTCTAAATAGGTAAGTGTCACCATGGAGACAAAAAGAAATCTCTCTGAGATATGCTTCTGCCTGGAGGTTAACACTAAAAAAAAATAAATAAATAAAAAGACATGGGGCTCAGAGTATATGCGGATCAATTGATACACTGTTGAGCTAACTGAATCTTTGGTCCTTTACTAGCCTTGACAATGGATTTTTAAATGCCCAGATACAATACATTGTTGGTAGTTTTATGAAATGGTGTGATCTCTATGGGAGACAATTTGCAAATAATCATCAAAATTACAATTACACATACTCTTTGACCCAGCAGGTCTTTTTCTGGGAATTTTTCTTACAGATACACAGAATGAATCCTACTGGCATGTATAGCGTATATATATACTAAATAATGCATAGATGAGGTCGGTTTTGGGAACACTATTTGTAATAGCAAAAGCCTGGAAACGACCTCAATTTCTATTAATAGGGCAATGGTTAAAATAAAGTATGGAATACTATGCAGCCATATTGATATGGAATGATAAGACAAGATATACTTGAAGGAAAATAGCAAGTGCAGTAACAAGCTAATTGTATAGCGTGCTACTCTTTATGTAAAAATATTTATTTGTGCAGAACATATCTCATATAGATTCATGAGAAAAATGTTGACATTGGCTGCCTCATAACAAGTAGAGTCAGGTAACTAGGGTACAGAGATGAAAGGGAATTCTTTCATTGTATATATTTTTAGTAGCTTTTGAATTTCAAACCATGTAAATGTACTATTTGAAAAGGTAAATAAAAGTGAAAGAAAATTCAAATATATACAAGTGAACAAACTGTTCACTGACTGGCAAAGGTCTCACTGGTTCTACCTACATTTAGGGATGTCTTATCATCTCTGTATTTCATCTTGTATAAAAAGGTTTTCTAACATGGAAGAAGTTTGTTTTGAATACCGTATCAAAATAGCAATAGCTAGGTGAACATATGCTATGTGCCAGGCAATCTACTCAGCTTTTCATATATGTTTTCCTTTTTAATTATCAAAGTTCCATGAGACAGCTACTATTCTTATTTTCACTTACACAGGAGGACATTCATGTAACTAATACAGCTAGGATCCCACCCCGTGTCTCACTGACTCGAAAACTTGTGTTCAGCCACTCTGACATACTCTTGGGCTTTTCTTCTTTCAGTATACTTAAATTCTTCAAAGACCTTTGGCTGTACATCAGCTTACTAAAATTGGATAAGTGGAAAATAATGGTTAGGCATTATTTGGCAACTGGTTATCTCATTTGCTCAGTTAAAAAAAATTGTTTCAGAATAGAAGCCAAATACATTGTCTGCATTCTTGCATGCCAACGCAGTGTGATCTTAAAACCATCTGGTCAAAACCATAAATCATTAAATATAATTTCTGATTGAATAGGAACCTTTAACAAGAGTAGAATTAACCATCAACCCCCACCCTACCCATCCAAATAAACAAAGAAATAAATAACCACTCTTCCTTCTTGGCTTAGTATCCAGAGTCACATGTGAAAACATTAGTTAGCTTTGGGCCTTGTGCAAATTTTAAATTTCTTAGGTTCACTGGAGTTGAGTTTTGTGTAGTTCAAGTTTCACTTAGCCTTGGCCGTATTCAACCTTGGTCTTCAAAGGATAAAGATATTTTAAAAGCATCATAGGCCTTCAAATGTTTTATATCAAGCAATGCTGATTACTTAACTATAAACAAATCAGTAACATCTGGATCATTTGCAACTTCACACACAATTTTAAGAAGAAAAAAATATGAATGGAAGAGGGCTTAATTAAATATAACATACGGGCAAATAGTCTTCTTTGGGTAGATCTGTGAAATTTCACCTATCAAAAGATTATCTACATCCATTGTGTAGATCAAGAGAGTAAAATTTAAAAGGTAATTTGTTTGCCACATTAAAGGAAAACTACTCAACAGTATTCATGTAAATAATAACACCATTATACATTGAAGGGCTTTATTATTTATATCCAAAGGACAAAGTATTTTATAGTTTATAAAATTAATAACTGACTTTTAAAAGAGATGATTGTGATAAAATTTCAAGTATTTAAATGATTTTCATATCTTTTTTTTAAGATTGTATTTATTTTATTTTCAGAGAGAGGAGAAGGGAGGGAGAGAGAGAAATGTCGATGTTCTAGAGAAACATCAGTTGGTTGCCTCTCATGCACCCCCAACCAGGAACCTGAGACCTTCTGGTTCACAGGCCTGTGCTCAGTCCACTGAGCCACACCAGCCAGGGCAAATAGCTTTTATTTTGTAAAACTACTATCTATTTCCAAAAGAGTTTGAGGTCGTTTGTAATGAAACATACATATGTCTCCTTCTGAGTTCAGTCAGGAAAACAGAAACTACTCAAGGTCTTTTACAATAATGGATATTAATTCAGAGAAAACAGTGATAGAAAAGCTGAGAAACCAGCCCTGACAAGTGTGGCTCCGTTGGTTGGGTGTCATCTCCCAAAGTGAGGGGTCACCATTTTGATTCCCTGTCAGGGTATATGCCTGCGTTGCAGGTTCAGTCCCCAGTGGGGTTGTGTCCAAGAGGCAACTGATCAATGTCATTCAGCTCTCACATTGATGTTTCTCTCCCTCTCTTTCTATCTCCTTTCCCGTCTCTCTAAAAAGAAATAAAATATTTTAAAAGAAAAAAAGGAAAAAGAAAAGCTGAGAAGCCAAGCATAGGACATTGAGGCAACCCAGAGATTATCACGAGAGCACCCTACCACTACCCCAGAGCAGGAGGACAACTAAAGGAGATAAACTTACCAAAGTCCAGAAAGTGGACTAGAATGGAGGGCCCTCAGCTTACCACCGAGCTGAGACATAATGGGCATGGCAGGAACCCAGACCAAGAACGTGGCAGAACAACTTCTGCAGGTCCTGCTTGAGGCAGAGTTAGGAATAATTTACCTTCTCCTCTTCTCTTGTCCTCCAATCTTCTGCCTGGTCCTTTCATGAGCGGCACCTACCTTGAAGCCAGGTGTAGAAGGACCTGGGAGATGTAGTTACCCTCTGATTGAGAGTAGAGCATCTGAAGAGCAGAGAATGGATTTGACAGTCTGGCCTTTTTGCTATTCAGCATCCATTCTTACCCTTAAACCAATAGAAGAGGAACTTCATAATTCTGTCTAGCATGAAGCACCTAACCATCTTGCAAACAAAGAGACTGACACCTTCTCAACAAGGGAGACCAAAGCGCTATCAGCCATTGTATCCACCTCAAGATTCTCCAGATGATATGTCATCCTTCCTGGTGTGGCACCTCAGAGTCCGGGTGACCTATGGGGAGGGAAAGGGGGAAAAATCTGAAAGAAAAGAAAAATAATCTGATGTATGCCTGAATACACAGATATACAAGTAGATAAATAGGTAGATAAGTAGGTAGATAGATATAGATATTGTGTGTTTTTGTTTGTTTGGTTGGTTTGGTTTTTACAAAAAAGGCATAGCTCCTATAACTCTTATTTCTAAAACTATTACAAGACCAAGGGTGATATTTATTACTTCCTTCATCTCCCATTCCATAATTTTCTTGTTCTCATCCAGCACCTTCATTGTTGGGATTCTTTACCTGATTGGGTGATTATGGCCTTTATTCTAAGGGACCTAAGCCCATGATTGTCTAGCTTTTATTGTGTTGCACTGTATTAGGATACAGCTGTTTCCTGTAGTTCTCCTCCTGGGGCATGCTGGCATCAGACTAGAGTTCCGGGCTTAGAAGCAATGATAGATGAAAAATTTAAAAAATTGGTAACCAAGCCATGCAAAGTGGCTCTTTCTCTCTCCAGCAAACGTGGGCCACCCTGTCATTAGAAGAGGCTTGAAGATCAAGGACCTTGGCCCTCTTTAGCCTTCTCTCCACCCCTGAACTGCAGCCACCGATGATGACCTTGTTTTATACTCCAGATTGGATAAGAGGTGCCTCTCAGGCTATTCTCACCAATGGCCTCCTCTGTTTGCTTTGAGTACACATTATCTGTACTCCAGGGCTCACACTAGGTCATTCCTAATCACCTCTAGTGTCCCCTATAGTGACCGGCCTCACTGCCCCAATGGTTGCAGCAGAGTGTTGACAGAGTGAAATAAGAAGTAAAGAGGCCAAATTGGGGATCAGAATTGTGGGAGGTGGTGCTAACAGGTAAGGGTTAACTTGTATAAAACAGATTCTTTTGCAGGATGGTCTTCCAGAAAAAGAGTAGGCTTTCTACAAAGTTCTGTGGAAAAAGAATACAGATCCGTGCATAAAGGCACTGGCCAATGATAAGTGTTAGACCAGGTTTTCCTATCCTGATCACACCAGAGTATGGGCTGGTGCTCCCCCAACTGTGGAATGTTAAGGTGCTGAGTCATGCAACCAGCTCACAACATCACATAGCTACAAGGCTTGGACTCCATGCCCCATTTCATGTCAGGAAATAAGGGACCATGCTGAACTGGGAGGGTTAGAGGTAGAACCGAGTTTCTGCCCTGTCACATTGCTGTTGTGGCCCAGACTCTGATCATTCCTGGCAGCGGGGTGGAGGGGTTGATACCTCTCTAATAAAACAGCTTTAAAGTCTCAAAGCCCAAAGGTTGGGGTCCCTCTCCCACAGTCTGATTCAGCCAGAAGTCTCTGCCTGCCCCACAATGTCTGGGCAACGGGACGATCTGTATTCCTGAGACTTCTGTTTCCATGAGACATCGGCTATGAATGCAACAATATATGTAGGCTGCATGGTCATTTTCCTTGTTTGCTCAACACTTCAGGCCTCTATTTTGATTTACATATTGTTTGGTTAGAGTTATTTCTCAAGTATTTGTTTCAGATTAAATACAGGGGTGGTATATTCTCTGACTCTCTGGTTATAACTTTCTTCCCCTGTTGGTCAATTATTTTTTTTAATCTATGTAAAATATTCTAGAGTTTCAGTTCTTTTTATGATAGTATATAGATGTTATTCTACTAATCTCTAGCTTCTGATAGTACAGATTTGAAGTCTTTCTTCCTTTGTAGGTAAAAACTCTTTTCTGACTGGAAGATTTTATTTATCCGAAATTCTTGGAGTTTCAAGTTTACCAGAATATGGCCAGGAATGTATCTTTCTTATTAAAACCATCTGGAATTCAGTGAGCCCTTTCAGTTTGCATGTCTTTCTTTAGTTCAAGGAAATATCCTTCTGCTATGTTTAATAATCGACTTTTTCTATTATTTTTTTTATTCCCCCGTGGAATGCCTATTATTCATATGTTAGGTCTTCTGGACCTATCTTTCAAATCTCTTCTCATTCCCTAATGATTTCCATGTCTTTATATTTTTGTTCTATGCTTTGAGATCTCTTTTACTTGATCTTCAGGACTATAATTGGAGTCACTTTAAACATCTTCTCTTTGTATTAATATGCTGAATTCCTAGTCCATCTGCACTGTTCATGGAAGTCCTTCAGAGTTCTCATTATACTTTTAATTCTCTTCCAGCCACCTTCTTTTAATAAGGAATTTACTCAGAGAATTCTGTTTATTCATCCTCTCCATGGCTGCTGGACCTAGATATATTCACCTTCCTCCCAAGAGACTCCCTATTTTTGAGAACCACAGTGTCCACAGGAAGTATGGATTTTAGATGCTAGCAGTGGTACTCTGTAACACAGGTCCTCAGACTCTCATGTAGCTCAGAAAGGACGGGAACCTGCAGGAACTCCCTCCCAACCGGGTGCTGCGTTCATTGTTCTCCGCACTTCCCCACCCCTTCCCTGCCCTTGTAATTTTGCAGTACCTTCTCATTCTGTGTGGGACGTCCTGCCTCAGGACTCTATACTGGTCTCAGCCATGTGACTTGATTTGACCAATAGAATGTTTTCAAGCAGAGGCCTGAACAAGTGCATAGCCATTTCCACGTGCTGTCTGATTCCTTTGCTTTCACCGTGGAATATCTCTAGGCTGACCGGTGGAAGGATGGGCCACATGGAGCAGAGGGGTGTCATCCAGGTGACCATCCACATGACTTACTGTCTCATTTCAGTGTGTACATATGGCCTGAAAACCTCAGCTAATGTATATAAATGCTATCAAGGACATCTTCAATCTGTAAAAAGTAAAATACACAGATAGATATTTATGTCTCCAGGCTTCACAGGTGTTTTCATGGAACAAAAGCCGAAGTTCTTATAATGATCTACAAGGCAGTTCTCTTAATGCTCCTACTTCTTCTGCCTCTCTGAGCTCTGAAATAATTCTTGCTCATTCTTCTCCAGGCACACTGGCCTCCTTGCTGTTTGTCCTCCAACACAGACACTCTTTTACCTCAGGACCTTTGCATGTGTCTGGAATGTCCTTCACTTTTTACCCAAATATCCAAATACATGGCTTACTCCCTCGATTCCTTTATGTTTCCTCAAAGGTCACCTTCCCTTATCACCCTACTCACTCCCATTCAAAACTCTGCAAAGCTCTCTGTTCCCTTTTTCGGTTTCATTTTTCTCCACAGCCCTTATCATAATCTAACGCAATCTACATATTACTCATTTAGTTAGCTTGTTTTGTCTCTCTCACTAGATGGTAAATTCTATGAGGGCTGGGAGTTCTGTTTTGTTCAGTGTTGTATCTCTAATACTTGGATGGTACTTAGGTTTTTAAATCAATTAAAGCAATCAATATTTTAAAACATTATCTTTAGCATAGAGCCAAATGTTTATTTTTATTGGAATAAAACAAGCATTCTGTCAACCTAAAAGCTGTGTCATGGCATTTAAATTCAAGCAAAGTCTAATGGTGGCTAAAGAGAGATCGTGGTTTTACAGTAGATACAACTTAATCTATTAAGTGCCTACTACAATCTCAATCATAGTGGATTTTCATAGTGGTAAATATGATCGGAATTTTGTAAAATCTTGAATGTCCAAATAACTTTTTTCTGTGAAATAAAAGACTAATTATATGTCAACAAAAGCCTTAAACATTCTCAGTGGGTTTCTTGTTAAGTAAAACAGAATGTAGTTTTTGCCATTATTATAAGGTGACATGATTAATTCTGAGGCTTTGCTTAAATAAAAATAACTTTATAATGTCCAGGTAACCCCCATATAATTTGGTTGTTAGGTTCCTAACAAATGCCATGTTATGTGAACCCATGTTATATGAAACAAAAAACTAGTACGAAAAGGAGGGGCAGGGGGTCAGGTTCCAAAAAGTTTTTAAAAATACTACTATATTTTTATAATTAAGAGAAATATCTTTATTACATCAATCTTCATCAAAAGTATTACATATTAATATGAATTAAGTCATGTTTTCTTTTTGACAAGATAACTTTCATCCTCTGAACTTTCTTCAGCATTATCTCGATTTCTATGCTCTACTTTTTGCAAAAAATCTGTTATTTTAGATTGCTTGCTTTTAGCTGGGAGAGCTTTATAAATTTTGTTATACGGTGCTAAGCACTTTGAAGTTCTCATTTAAACTTTGTGCTCCTTTCAGGGCAGGGACCTTCACTTAAGAAACATGACTTTTAACAGTTCAGCTAAGTCTAGGCCTTAGAATACAATAAACTGTTTAACTTCTTGGTTTTCATCCGTGCTATCATCCCCTAAGTTATCTTGGCACATCCCAGGTGTCATTTCCACCAAAATTGCTCCATCAGTTTCTTCTTCTACCAGCAATTCTTGGATCTCTTCTACAGTCATATCATGTTAGAGTAAAACTGTGTTATTGAAGTACCATGTTATACATATAGGGGATACCTGAATTTCAAAGAGAAAATTAATTCAACTCTTCTATAAACTCACAGATTGTGTATGTGTGTGTATGTACATTTTTCCAATTAACAGAAATTTGTATAATAGAACATTAGTAAAACACACAAGTAAAAATAAATAAGAATCCCCTTTTTTCCACTTAATCCTGCATGTCATTAAGTATTCTTCATAAACATAGTTATAACTGCAACACACTAATCTATATAGGTCCTCTATAATTTATTTATCTATTATAGGGTTTGTAAGCAGTTTTCCATTTTTCTGTATTATAAATAAGGCTTTCATGATCATCCTTGTACATAATTCTTTGAACATATTTATGTTATATATATTTTGGATGGAGTCCTAGCTATAGAACTAATAATCAAAGGATAAAAACATATAAGCATTTCTTACTACATATTTTCACATTCTTTTCCAGGAGCATGACATCACTTTTTCCTTCCTTCAGCAGTGTATTAATGCATCTCAGTCCTCTCCCACTGGCATTGAATTTTTTGTGTGTGTAGTAAATATACATAACATAAAACTTACCATTTTAACCATGTTTAGGTATAGAGTTCTGTGGCATTAAGTACATTCAGAGTGTTGTGCAAAAATCACCCTCATGCACTTCCAAACCTTTTCATTTTCCCAAACTGAGACTGTATACCCATTCAACACTCACGCCCTCTCTCCATGTTGCATGGGCTAGAATTTCCTTGCTTTCAAAAGCAGAGTAGCATTCCGTTGCAGGTATACAGCATATTTTGCTCATATTTTGTTTATCCATTTTTCTGTCAACAGACATTCGGGTTGCTTCTGCCTTTTGTCTAGTCAGCATTAAATTTTAAAGACACTTTCCCTGTGTAGTTTTAATTATACTTATTTGATTTATTGCAGTGCTGAACACACAGAAATGAACATACAAACACATTTTTCCCTCTTAATTAGTAATTTTTATTTTATTTTTGCTTATGTGGAATTTTTGAACAAAAGCTTTATTAACTTTAATAGGTATTATATGGAATTGACAGTGAGCAGAGTTTGCCACCTCCAAGAGTGAGAAATGCTCACAATAAAACACCGGGACACAGGCGTTTATTCATGAGTCTGCTGAGTCGGGCGCACAGCCAACCAGGGGCATGCATGCTGAGGTAGACAAAGAAAACTGGTTTTATATTAATGTGATTAGCTCCCCTTCCCCCCCTCCTTCTCTCCCATTTCTCCATTACTGGTTAATACAGGTTCACAATCTAACACAATTAACTACTTAACTAAGGGTGTGATTAAGAGTAATCTAGTTATAGGTCTATCTCCAACTTATTTGCAAAGTTATCTAGCTACATCTTTCCATTTCTCTGGGTTCGGTGATGACAATCTTTCTCCCTTTGGTCCCAGAGATATGTATCAGGAGCTGCAGTATGTCATTTCCTGGCCTCTTTTCCATGATTCATCTGTTAATTATCTCCTACTGGTTTGAGAGTGACTGGCTTCTTTGTCCCTTACAAAAGTATGCCTTTTTGGGATATTGATGATTTTAAGGTGATTATTTTCAAGAGGGAAAGGAAAAGACTCAGGAAAACCCTTTGCGCTTCTCCCTAAATGCCTACAAGACTTAAAATAGAGAACCTGCTCCAGAAGGAGGCTACCATCACAGATAACTGGAGTGCAATGTGAACTAGGTGTGATAGGCAGGGAGGAATTTAGCAAGGCCCCAGGTATCAAAGTCCTCTCTGTATCCCATTGTTTCAAGATGGTTCAACAAACATTTGTTTTCTAAACATAAACTTTCATCTCCCTGTGAATAGCCTAACTTCCCACTGAAGTCTCAGACCCCCTACTTCTCTCTCCTTAGTTCAGAAGGACATGCATACCTCATTTGGCCTTACAGTCTTTGGAATGTTCATGTTTATGTGAAATCCTTCTGCAATTTTCTCCTCTTACTCTGCTGTATGTCATTTGAATATTATTAAACAAGCCAGAAGAATTTTGGAGGGTTGAAGGAAAATTATCTTTTTATCCCCAACAGAATCAATACAGGATCTGTTGCTCTTAGCTTAATGATATTAAGCTAATAACATAATTAGCTTGACAATATTAATAATATTAAACTAAGAACATCTCATTTATGTTTATTTCCAGAGTGAAAAGTTTTAAATCATGTATTTATTTTGTAATTTGCCACAGCTTCCTTTAGATGGCATTAGATCCTTAAGTATGGGCTGCAGAGATTTTCGGATATTGCATGTTCCTGTGTATGCTTTGACAGCTTGATGGAGTTCAAATCTGATTTAAATGTTATTTGGGACCTAGAATGCAGGGTGAATTAATATAGAAGCTGGGCATCGTAGGACCCCTTTCAATACGCCGGCTCCAGTCTGATTACACTTTTACCTCCTGCTTTTTTTCTATAGCAAATATTTTCCAGGTCTTTGCCTTCGCTGAAATAGCTTTAGAACAAAATCTTTACAGTGTTTTGAAGTTCAATATGGGGTCCTAAGCAAAACAGACTATTCTCTCTCTCACACATGATAAAAGTTTAGAGAAAAAGGGGTTCTATTTGTATATAAGAAATCCCTTCCATTCATTTTTCTGAATCAACACTTCAGACATCAGAACTTACAGTTCTGCTTGGCATTTTGGATGCTTAAATATCTAGCATTGAGGAGCGTGGGGAATTGCCACCTCTATGATTCAGATATTTGGATTTGGATGTGAAGCAATGATATTTCTATTCTCATTTTTTTGCTACTGCATTCAGAGTTCATTTGACCGAGCGTTTGTGTTTCTCTTCTGTTTTCTTAAGTTCTCACGCTGCTTCAGCTCCTTTAAAAAGATGTTTTACTCTCAGGAAGAGATAACCTGACTAGCACATTTTACTTTGTTTTGGGTTTGACTGGGGCTTGGGAGGTCAAAGAATTTGTCAGGGGTCTCAGCACTCGGCATGGGTGATTTTGTGGCTAGTCTCTCCTAGACAGAGCGGGAATCACTGGATGCAAGATCTGTGTTCTGAGCAGTCGCTAGACCACATTGTCTTCCAAATGAAACCAAAGTACCGCTGAAAGCCAGAAGGAAACTCTTCAACTCACGTGATCGTTTAGGCCCAGACTTCTTTTAAAGCAAGGGGGTAGCTGAGTGGGGTGAGGGTTATAATAGCCTTTTCTTGAACGAGTGACTTGGACCATCTCTACCTTTTGAACTGTTAGCATATTCTTTAGTAAATTATTGCTGAAAACACTCTCTGTTTGTAAAGCTCGATGACATATGTACTTTGTCATCGAGATAGTACTTTGAACCCTTGTAAAGAAAAAATATGTTTCCCTCATATCTAGAGTGGAGGGTTAACAAATCTGGAAAACCTGTTAGGTAGCAGGTGCTAATATTCGCAATAACTCGGAATAACTTCACAATAAGTATGATTATCTCCATTTTATTGGTACAGAAGTGGAAATTCAAAGAGATGTAAAAGAAAAAGTTGCTTAAGTTGGCACGATCAGTAAACGACAGATTGAAGATCATGGTCCATTCCCTTTGAATATAAGGTGGAAATAGGAACAATTTATTTGTTTGAAACGTATTTGGTCACAGCCCAAATCAACATCTTTTGCATCTTTGCAAAATTCCTACACATTTTCTCTCCTTAACTTCTCCCAGAAAGGTAATCTTAACCAACCAGTCTGGAATTTCTGGTCAAGTAGCAGTTAAGTTAATCTGTCACGTGGGTCCTCTCCATGAGTCCCCCAAAGGAAGAAGAGGCAATCTGCATGATCAAAACCCTAGCCATTCCTTTTGCCCTAAAAGATGTCCTGGTCTAAAAGTAATCTTGCCTTTTCTTTTGTCAATAACTCCCTTGCCCTCCTTTCTTCCTACAAAAAAACTTCCATTTTGTACACCTCTGAGCACCCTTCTGGTCTCCAGATAGGGTGCTGCCTGATTCATGAATCCCTTAATGAAGCCGATTAGATCTTCAACTTTACTCAGCTGAATTTTGTTTAACAGATGTATTCCACAACGCTTCTTTCTATAGCTATATCTTAATCTTAATTGGCAGCCTTCTACAATTTTTCCACTGAATTTGTAATTATCCTACACAAGGATTTGAGAAAGGCGGGGGCTGATCAAGAAGGGTGACTGAGAAAATCAGTAACTGGATGGCACGTGAACAAGGTTGCAGGAGAGGGGAAGGCCCTCACAGCATGAGACCATGCAGAGGCTTCCCATAAAGGGCTACCATCCTGAAGGAGAGGAAAGCTAGGGAACTCACAGGGAAGAAATGAGTCAGAGAGGAAGCTTGCGCTGAGTCCTGGGTTTCAGAAGCTCCCCTGGAAGCATTGGCTCGCAGGCTTATCTCTGCAAGGCCCTGTCCTCTCAGTAGGTAAAGCTGTTGGGTGAGGCTTTGGGGTTACGCAAAGCAGGCAGATGCAAAGCGGTTAAAATTTGGATCGTTCAGGCTTTTTGGGAAATAATTGGATGTATATAAATTTGAGAGTGGCACCAAGGTGATGGGGGACTCAAATGCTGGAAAATTTGAGTTTCAGGTAACAGCTAAAAAGCTTAGTAATCAATGTATGTAAAAAGCTATTGTTTCAGGAACTGGGGGTATGACCCACCCTGATTCCAGGAACCCAGAGCAGTTCCACCTTTATGCCTCAGGAGGAGGCAAGCAATCAGGATGGAATCTGAGCCATTGCGCTCCAGGGTGAGATGACCACCACCCAGGACACTGGGACCACCGCCCAAGGCACAGATGAAGGAACGCTGCAGCTTTTATCTGCTTAACCTTGTCCCTGAATTCCAAACCCCTTACCTACACTTTTCTTCTCCTTACAAAAAGGGCCCGTTTATAATGGAATTTAAGACACTCTGTTCAGGTACAAACCTGCTGTCTTCTCAGATAGCCAACCATCTGAATCAAGCGCCCATAAGGAGTCAATCCCTGTCTCTGCTTATTGGGTCTGGGAGAGGACAGGCAGCATCGACACTGGCGTTTCTGGTTTCAAAGGGGCTTTTGAGATAGTGGGTCTCAGCCTGCAGTGAAAGAATAAACAACCCAGGGGCCAATATACGGGGCTCATCTTTGACTCATTTATGTAACAGTCTATATCTCAAGGCACCGGAGGTACTTAATTGTTCTGGGAACAGAGAATAGCTTCTTTTGATTACAGAAAAGTATCTGTTTCAACCAAACTAATAGTTTATGAGTTCAATGTTATTACTCTCTATGTTTTTATTTACCTATGTTAATGGCAAATGGCACCAGATGTTAGATCTCGGACCTTGAATTCTGGCTAAGAAAGAATTCAGAGCCAAGACTCAAGTACAAGTGAAAGTTTATTTAGAACGTCACAGATGTAGAAGCAGGGAGCTGTGGAAGAGGGGAGCCAGCTGGGCCGCATGGACTCAAGTAACAAGTTACAGAGACAAAAGAAGGGCCCTTGGATCCCGGGAGAAAGAAAGGCAAAGAGAACGTACCTGGGGGAAGGAGAGGGAGAGGCACAGGTATGCTAGAGAGAGAGAGAGAAAGAGAGAGAGACAGAGAGGAGAGAGCACAGAGCACACTGGGTCCTTCTTCTTAAGGAGTTTTATCTGTTTTCTAAAGCCGGGATTTTAGGGGAGGTCTCAGGGGAGGACCTCAATAGAATATTCTACTCATCAGCTTTCCAGCTGTGTCCTTTTCAGGGTGGTGGTCTCTACTAATTGGTTGGTGCTAATGTAGGGGAGGCATCATGAATCATTGTAGCTGGTCCTGATGTCAGTCCCAGAGTGCTTCTTCTGGTTTTACTGCTTTTCTGGGCCTGGAATTGAAACAACTGAGGCCTAGATGTTATCTCTAGTTTGCGCAAACCTGCCTTTGTGGTCAAAAGACCTAAGGCTTTGTTCCTAAGATAAGTTGATGCAGGCCAGAACGTCAGTGTTCTGAGGGCTTACTGCTTACGGCAGGGGTTGTGCTAGGGCTTGCAGGGAGTACATTGAGGCTATTCTCCAGCCCCCTCGTTTCTTCTCTAAGGGGGTCTCGACTGCCTGACCAGCAATATGCTAGGGAAGGAAAGGGGTAGGGCGAGATCCTACCCTACAATTGTCTCTTGCTAGACACCCAGGTGACCCTCTGTACCTGGCTTCTGTTCTTACCCTGCACATGTCTGTCTACCTGTCTACAGTGTCACTGATGCTTGTATATAGCACAAACTAGTTACAGGAGGGGAGTATACTTACCCCTACCTTAAAATACAACTTATTCCTAAGACTCTTATTATAATTTCTTATGATTAATTTCTTATTATCATATATTTTGGTATCTCTTCCTAACATTCAAATATCTGCCTCCAGCTAGAACTAGCTAAGGGTTTTTGTTTAATTAGTTCTTATCCATATAGGTATAAACTATATAAACATTGAGGAAAAGTCCAATGAAACCCTAAATTCCCTTCCCACCTACATATCATCTTTCATTTGTGAGAGTAATTCTGATTTTGATGAGACATTCCCAGCTTCATTGCAACTCAAAATATTTACAGTTGGTTTATAAAGAGACTATCGGGCCTCTCCTGTCTTGCCTCCTGGTCCTGACTTCGCCGATTGGTCTGGTCAGCCACCTGTGCTCAGGCTCATTCGGGCACCAGCCTCTGTGCCCCCAAACTCCAGGGGCCTCTGTAAGAATTCTTGGTCACTATCCATTGCATTGAGATCTTATTGTAGTCCTGGGTCTGTGCAACTGTGGTGCTTTCTCTTCTATGAAGAGCAATCTGTGAAGTCTATAAGGGAAATTCTCTTCTCAGATGAAGTTCTTGGGGGATGCTAGTTGTTGGACCAGCTTGGCTATCTCCAAGGTGACATATCTAGTTTCTCTCCTTGAATATATGGGCCTTTTCCCCACTGGCCTCAACCATAAAGCCTCATCTGCCACTCCAAGATCACCTGAAACACCCCCACCTGTCTTCCTGTTGTCTACGGAGTAGATTATGTACTGGTGTAGAAGAAGGTGCCTAGGGAGAAGAAGAGGAAGGAAACTAACATTTGTTGAGCACTTTCTATAAGTAGGTATATGATGTAAATCACCACATTTACTCTTCATGAAAATCCTAACATGTAGGTATCATTTTGATCCTTTTTGTTACTGAGTATATTAAAGTTAGGAGACTTTACCTATGATCAAAGCAATGACTCAGATTTGTTTGAGTTTGAGAAATGGGCATCAAAATTATTGGCATTTAAAACATATATCAATAAGTATTGTTTCCAAATAATTTAATATAAAAGTAGAATTAAACCAACTAGAGACGGAGAAATATCTGAGAAGAGCAACAAAACTTATAAAATGGCTGACTCTCCATTTTCAATTTTGAGTTTCAACGATCTTAAGTCAGTGGTTATCTTGGAGAAATTTTATAGATCTATCACACAAGTGAAATACACAGAAGACAAAAAAGAGAGGACGATTTATTAACACATTTTTTGTTGAACTGGGTAATTTTTTTATTATTGGTAAGCATTGTGTTTAGTACAACTGATCTAAATTATGCCCTTTACATAAAAGCGTACACATATGTTCCCTGAGAACCACAAATAGCAAAGTTGTATTTCTTGTGTTGTCTCCATTTTTAAGCTGCTTTATTCAGATATGGTTGACATAGGATAAACTGCATATTTAAGGTGTACACTTTGGTAAGTTTTGACATATCTTCATACCTGTGAACTCATCACTACCATCAAGAGTGTGAAAATATCCACCACGAAAAGTTCCTTGTGTACCTTGACAACCTCTCTCTTGCCTTTCCTTCCCACCCAAACAATCATTCTGTCACTACAGATTAGTTTGCATTTTCTAGTTTTAAGAAAATGGAAACATTTAGCACATATTTTTTTAGTCTGGCTTTTTTCACTCAGCATGTTATTCATCCATGTTGTTGCATGTTATCAAGAATTTATTTCATCTCATTTTTTTATTTGGTTTATTTTCTTACTGTTGAGTTTTTAAAAGGTTTTTTCTGTTTTTTGTATATTCTGGATAACATTCCTTCTTTTAAAGTGTTATTGATTGATTAATTTTAGAGAGAGAGGAAGTGGGGGAGAGAGAGAAACATCAATTTGTTGTTCCACTTATTTGTGCATTCATTGGTTGATTCTTGCATGTGCCTTGACTGAGGATTGAACCAGAAACCTTGGCGTATCAGGATGACACTCTAGCCGACCAAACCATCCAGCCAGGCCTGGATAACGTTCCTTTATTAGGTGTCTTTTGCAAATGTGTTTTAGGTTCTGTGGCTTGTCTTCTTATTTTCTTGATGTTGTCTCTTGGAGAGCAGAAGTTTTAATTTTCATGAAGTCCTGCTTATTATTTCTTTCATGGATCAGGTTTTGGGGTGATGTCAGGTCTTTGGTGACATATCTCACTTTGTTTTTTATCCCTTTAAAAAACATCCTCTTGACTTGGTAAAGGGAAAGAAGAGCGGTAGCCTGTATCCATCCAGGTCCTAACAGAAAACACAGTCAAGAGGTCATCAAACAGATTATAATGAAGAGACTACTTACTGAGACGTGGTCAAGGTTAAGGGAAATAAAAGATGATGGCCTAGCAGGAAACAGGGGCCAGCCCTAGGTATAAAGGGGCAGTGGGAAGGGTCAACTGCTAGAAGCTGAAAGAGAGGGGCTGCAGGATAAGAGTGTGCTTTAGAGGAACCAACTGGAAGCCATAAAATCAGGAGGGTCCTGATGTATTTCACACAGGTCAGTTACCAGAGGTTCAGAGAAGAACTGGAGGGACAGAGTGAATCTGAAGGGACATATGGAAACTATCCCCACACACTTCCAACAAATCCTACTCTTCCCATACATTCATCCCTTAAACTACCTACTTCTCAGCTACAAAGTCATAGAAGATGCTTTCAGCTTAGAGACTGGTGATTCCTAATTCCTTTTGGATCACAGACTCCCAAAAGTGTGTAGAAGCATCTATACAAATTCATATACAATGTTTTTCCTACTTAGAGACAGAGAACCTTTTATTAAACAAGTAATTGGCTCTTTCTCACTTATATTCTTGCAAAAAATAGTGGCCAATACCTGAAAAATGTATAAATAAATCCAGATTGTATATTTAAAGTAAAACAAAATTCAATAGAAAATTTCAAAAGTACACAACATTTTTTTCTTAAACTTTGATAAGAACTTTAATTTTTGGAATGATCACTGGCATGGTGATACTTGTTATATCTGACATTCTATGAATGTCAACTTTAACGTTGATGGCATTATGTTACGAAATCCCTGATGACACAGGTAGGTATTTCAGATAAAATCAAAAGTCCCATTGCTTGGTATTCCATCTGGGTGAGGGTTGGCTTGAACCAGAATGTGAGGCTTCTCAAACATGCTGTGAGCTGGATTCCATTTGCACGATGTCTTTGTTCTCCAAGTCACTGAGGTCATCTTTGTCAAGGTCTGTTCCTTTGATACTATCTCTATGGTATTTTGAAAAGAAGGAACATGCAGCATTCTGCAGTGTTTCCCAGTTCTAGAAAAATTGCTACTCTGAAGTCTAGCTGGCAGAAAAACTTCTCCCAGATCTGTAGTTTCCGTAGCTGTCTATTGCCAATGATCACTTCCAGAGATGTAGCTTTATCCAAAGACCCTCCTCACAGCGAGTACATAGGGGACTTTGAGTCAGGAGTATACACTCCAAATTTAGATGAAGTGAAGCTCGGTCCCACCCTTACTACTAACCATGGGCATTTAAGCAAGTGACTTGCCTCTAGATGCCTAGATGTCCTCATCAGTGGATAATAATAGTACCTATTTGAAAAGATTGTTGTGAGAATTAGCTTACTTCAGATAAAGCCTTATAATAAGGGCAGTCACATTTTGTAATTATCCAAATGGACACATATATCTATAAGACTGTGGAAAAAATTGTATTGTGCTATTTATTCTTTTGTTCACTCATTCACATATTTCTAAATATTTATTGGGACCGCTGTGTAGCCAGCACTATGTGCTGTGCTAGAGATAAAATAATCAAATAAATTGAGATAGTCCATGACCTCACTGAGCCCATAGTCTAGTGGAGAAAACAGATATGAATCAACTAATCACAACCGCAAATACAAAATCACTATGGAGGAAAGGTACATGGTTCTGTGAGTGGAAACAACAGAAGGATGCAACCATAAAGAAGTGTTTTTCAATCTGAGATCTGAAGTCCGAGTAAGAATTATCTACCTCGAATTCAATTCAGTGCTACTAGACTTACCTTTGAGACAACCAAGAAATTTCTGCAGAGCAGAGAATTTCATTCTGCTTTCCTAACAAAACTTGAAAAGACAGAAGTTCAAGGCTCTGACAGTGACTGCTGAAAAGGTTGATGACTTTTGTGGTAGTAAACAAATTCGTTCAGGATTTGCCTTTGACACTAGGCAGGACAATTTACAATGGAAGGCCTCTCCGTGAGGTGCAGAGTATCCTCACCGAGGCAGAAAACTCAGAGGTGCTGCCAAGCATTGCTGCTGGTTCTCCAACCATGCCCAGTATCAATGTTTGATTGAAGTTTTGTTTGGCAAATACAGTTTTTACAGTGTCAAAGCCATAACAGGCCTTTGAACTTCCCAAAAGGGCACTCAGAATAGGAATCCTCATCTCATGCTGTCCTTGTGCAAATGACATGGGAACCAGGACTTGGCTCCAAGAGAAGTCAGTGCTTTTGAAGAGAAACGGCAGTTCCTCCATGATCTGCTTCAGACTCCTGAAATAGATTTCAGTGCTTCTGGAATGGGTGACAACATTTGACAGAGACATTGTACTAGTTTTTAAATTTTCCTCCAGGGCATACAGCGGTTTAACCATCACCAAGACAAATTGCTTCACTGGGGTCCTTTGGTAATGCAGCAAGCAATTTTGCAGACACTATTTGTGTTGAGGCAAATCCAATTTGGGTCAAGTTTTAATGTTTTCTGGTTGAGCCTTTTACTTAGGCAAAGGAAGCTGACCGTGCAACATATTTTCAAGATTGTAAGGGACCGCTTTAGGTTTGCTGACTTCCACTCCCAGAAGAATCTTGTCACACAAGGCGCCTTCTGACTTTTGTGTTTCATTATGTTCAGCAATACAAATAAAATGTGAGGAGTTATGTATATTCTTTTTTTGTGATATTTCTTAGGGTTTCAAGGTATAGATAAATGTTCTAATTATGCTGACATTAGATTTGCAATGAGAACAGTACTTCAATAAAAATACAAACTGTACAAAAAAATTTTTTTTCTCCCCTAAATGTAATTTTAAATATTGGGGAAGACATAGAAGAAAAAAATATTCTTCCCCAGGATTATGGATCCTGTGAAAGCCATCCATGGGGGCTCTGGGTCATAAATTTCAGGCTAACAAATCCACCTATCAGATCTTTAATTTTATAATACCAATCTCTCTCTCTCTCTCTCTCTCTAATTTCAATTTCACCCGTACTTCTTTTCTATTCAGTTTAACTGTCTGAAGTGAGATGGAAACTAATTTAAATAACTTGGCTTAGCGATTTATCAACTGTGGTGCAAGGGATCACTGATGCTCTTGAGGCCTCCCCACCTTTCCCACCTTCCCAGCCCTGTGGGTACCAGCCCTCTTGCCACCTCGTGTCCTCAGACTCCTATTAATCCCACATTTCTCTGAAATGATGAAAAGCCTCTCAGGAGTTCTTGTTATCAGGTTGACCATCTACACCTTTCAGAGAATTGTATTTTCTCCTAGAACAGTTTCTTGACCTATGTAGGGTCTGCGAACTCTGGGGATTCACAAATGTCTTTTAAGGGGGTCTGGAACCCAAACCTCCATATTAGTTGACCCATTTGGAGTTTCCTGTATCATGATTCTTTTCTTGCTATGAAGTCTTCACCCCATCTTTGCTCTCATTTTTCCAGAAGGCTTATTACTTCAGCCTATCATTCACTATGACTTTCTGTTTGTTTGTTTGTTTGTTTTTTCTTTCCTTATTCCAAATCCTCAACCGCGTACGTTTTTGCACCTCCTATTTATCCCAAAGCTGGTCCTGAATGGAAAGCCCTTCACCTCATCTCCAGCAGGGGTCACCCTAGTTCCTTTTCAGAGAGCCTTAGAGTGCAAATATCCATTATCAGGTTCCAGAATCCACCTTCTAGTCTTGCTCTAGTTCCCGTTTCCCTGTAACACGGCAAACACTGAAGGCTCAGCGTTTATACTGCAATCATCCACATCCTTATCTAATACTGGGGAGCACCTGAAGTACTTTTTAAAGAAAGTAATTTTAAAATTGTATTTGTTTACTGATGCTGTGAAAGACAAACTCAGGATCACGCCTCCTATGTTGCTGAGCAAAGTACACCATACTGGGATACAGGACACACCACAAAGAAAAATCACTGCATTTTTCTCTTTTTCTTTTGCCTTCAGCCAATACCTGCTCCTATACATTGGAGAGTTATATGTGTAAGTGAAGCACTTAGAATCGAAATGATATAATCTGAATAAATTTAAGTTAGGATATATGCTAATCGTTGGTTAATCAAGCATTCCCTTTAAAAGTCTTATGCCATTTTTAATGCATTGAGTTTATTATTTTTTAAATCATACTAAATTTAAAAAGAACTAGGAAAAATAGCTCCACGATAGCAGGTTATGAAAACATAACAAAATGTTTATTTAAGTGATTGTTGGAGTTAATCTCAGGGAGTTGATTGATTTCAACAAAGGTATCACACCAACAATCCTACCTTTCATTCCTGCATCATTAAATTAGATCGTTCCTACAGCATCCAACATACACTGATTTTTCTTATCTTCAAACAAACAAAATCTTTTGAGTGCACTTCTTCAGCTATTGCCCCAACTCTTTGCTCTTCTCTGAAACAGAAGTACTTGAAAAAGTTACCTATACTTTCTGTCTTCCTCTCCTCTCATCCTCTCTTCTTCCCTTTCAGGTCAGGCCCTCCCGCACACACACACACCCCTGAATTCACTTTTGACCCTTTCACCAGGAATCCAATGGTCAATGGTTCTCATCTTACTTGGCCTATGAACAGCATCTGACAATTAACATTGCTTCTTCAAACATTTTCTTCCCTTGCTTCTTGGACACCACATTGACCTGGTTCTTCTGTTACCTTGTTGATCACTCACTGACAATCGCCTTTCCTGGAGCCTCCTCCTCTTCCTACAGATATTCAAGTTCCATAGGCTCTGGCTCGGTTCTCTTTTGTTCTATATCTCTGCTCATTTCCAAGGTGATCTCGTCCAGTTTGTGGCTTCAAGTGCCATCTGGTCCCTAATGAATTATGTCCCAAACACATCAAAATTCATTCTCTCCCATACTAGGAGTGGATATGGCTGATCCACAAAGTCATGGAGACTCAGGCTATTTCTTATTTTCTGTTCTATCCTTCCAGCAAGTGGCTTACACTCTCAGGTTCAACCATGATCTGAAATAGCTGATTTAGCTCTAAGCATCGTCTACACATTCCGGGAAGAAGGAAAGCAGAAAGGATCCTCTCCCAGCAGATCAACTTTTCTGAAGGAGCTTTTTTGGAAGCACCCTCCACTCCCATGCCCCCACCCTCCACACACACACCCACCCACCCACCCACACACACACACACACACACACACACACACACACATGCACACATACACACATACATTTGTTCAACTGCTAGACTCAGTCGTGTGTTTATATCTCACTAGATGGAGGTTAGTAGCTGTGGCTTTCATTTCAGGCAGCAATATGTTCAGCTAAGATTGAAGTTCTGTACAAAGGAGACAGAGGAGGAAGAATATTTGATAAGTACCCAGTAATCTCTGCCATAATATCAGTATATTGAATGGTCCTGTATTAATATCCCCAGCTCTGCAGTCTTCTCTGAGCTTCAAGGCTATTGACTCATTGTCTCTGCTTGGAGGCTGACTTGGCAACCCAAGCTTCACATGAGCAAAGCAGTCCCTTTATAATGCAGCCTCAGGCATGATGCCTGATGGGAGTGATGAGGGAAGAATGAGGAATGAGAAAGGAAAGGCTGTGAATATAAAGAACCCTTTCAAGGAGTTTGGGAATAAAGAGGAGCAGAGGAGCAGAAACAAATGGAAAGTAGCTGGAGGAGAATGTAAAGTCTAAGATGAGTTTGGGGATTTTTAAAAATAAAACGAGTGGTATTTCAGCTTACTTGTCTGATGATGGGACTGTCCAGGGGAGAAGAAGAAAGCCACCATTCCAAAAAGAGGGGGAATAGTGGCGGAAGCTAAGTGCTCAGGAAGATAAGGACGGATGAAATACAGTGCACAAAGGAGAAGACTGGCTTTTTATTTATTTTTTTTCTTCCAATCAAGAGTTAAAGTTTAGCCTTGGCTGGTGTGGCTCAGTGGATTGAGTGCCAGCCTGTGAACCAAAAGGTCATTGGTTCAATTCCCAGTCAGGGCACCTGCCTGAGTTGCGGGCCAGGTCCCCTGGTTGGGGGTGTGCAAGAGGCAAACACACACTGATGTTCCTCTCTCTCTCTTTCTCCCTCCTTTCCCCTCTCTCTAAAAGTAAATAAATAAAATCTTTTAAAAAAGCGAATTTCCAAAAAAGAAAAGTTTATTTCTTTTTTGTAAATCTTTTTAAAAAATTGTTTATGCTATTACAGCTGTTCTAATTTTTCCCCCTTTGCCCTCCTTCCCCCAGTGCACCACTCTTTCCAACAGTCAATCCCCACATCGTTGTTCACGTCCATGGGTCCTGCATATATGTTCTTTGTCTAATCCCTTCACCTTCTTTCAACCAGCCCCCACTTCCCCACTCCCCTCTTACAGCTGAGAAGACAGGCTTTTGATGGACACAAGAGAGAGGACAGACTACACGGGTACAACTTTCAGGCAAGATGGCTCACTGAGTGCTAGCTTTGACAATCCATGCTACTCCAAACACAGGACAATAATAGATCAAACCTAAAGGGGGAAAACAACAAAGATAAATTCAGGTTCAAAAACAAGACAAACATCTTTTAGATGGAAATAGAACAAAAAATGTCCAAGTGTGTAGGTTGAAGCCACAAAGTTTATGAAAAATTCAGAAAGCGTAGAGTGTTGGCCAGGGTTTCAGCCCCGGAGGGGTAGAGGACACTAAAATTGTTCCGTAAGAAATTGAATCTACTCTTATAGTCTGAAAACTCCTCACTTCTCAAGAGTAAGGCTGAGGAGATATTAAGGCTCCAGGTCATGTTTACTTGGCAACATGGCTTTTAGAACACTGTGGATCTAGGGAGATGAGGGTATCTAGGCACAGTCTTGCAATAAAAATTGAGCCTAGCTGGCTAATTGCTCTGTGACTGGATCTGCAGAACCCAAAATATCACCTTAGGAGAGTGATTCCATGCTGCTATCGTAAGACTTGGCTTTTGATGGAGGGTCTGCTGACAGAGAGGAGTGAGCTCACAGTTGAAGGCATGGGGAGAGATAGGAAAAAAAATGTTAAAAGCTTCCAAATGCTTCAATATGACCCTGCATACCCAAATTCCAAAACATGATTATGGGTTTAATGCTTAGAAAGAAAGCCAACGAATCAGTAAATTGAATATAGATGAAATCAGTTTCATCTCTGGCAAGTTTGGTAAGATTTTAATATAAATATGATGGAGATGATCAAAGAGATAAAGGCATAACTCCTACTAAAAAGAACAAGAAATTATGGAATATAAGCAAAAATGAAACACAAAAGAGATGATCAAAAATTTGTAAATGAAAATACAGTCATTGGAGTGCCGCTGCATTAGAAGATTTGAATTCTAATATAGTTGAAGGGAGAATTAGTGATTTGCAAGATCCTAAGAAAAGACTAGCCTAGAACACAGCATAGAGAGCAAAGAGGGAAGACGTGTGTGTGGACACTGTGGTGTGTGTGTGTGTGTAGTGTATTTGGCGGTGGGAGATCAGGCAGGTCTCTTTTGTTCTCAGTAAAATTAGAGGAGAGATCATCAGCTGAGATGGAGGAGGAGGTGTGGAACGTTTGAGGAGAAAGTATAAGGCGTGACAGTCTTGTTAGAGAGTGGGGAAGTAAATGAATAAAATATGGATGGATTACCAAGAAGTGCTGGTGGCCAACTTTAATCTAACTATGATTTAGATCCCATAAAGAAGGCTTCGTTGTCAATAGGGCAAATTCTGGGCAAAGGGGAGCAAAGTAGTTGAGCAGAAAGACAAATATCGGGACAGATACACATTCAACTCATTGGGATTTTTAGTTTGACAGTTAAATAAAGAAGTGGATTTTGTCTATAAAAAGCCAGATTGTCAAATGAAAGTCATGGGTAAAAAGGAAATGGATAACTTCTGAGAAGAAAAGAACAAAGAGAGAAAAAGAAATATGTCATAGTTACAGGTATAGTGAGAAGTAAATTCTCAGGAAGTATAATGAACAATTTTGAAGGCAGACCAACTTTGTTCTTGGAGGTGAGGGGTCAAAAAACCACTTCCAGTTCACTGACCCTCGAAAGTTTTTCTGGCATATTTTAGAAAGCTTTCATCAAAATTAATTAAAAGTTTATTATTTAGTCTTTTAAGAGAAGTATCTGTCTGTCTGTCAAAGTCTGCTCTTGAAAACTAATTTCTTTTTTTCTTTTTATTGAATGTATTGGATGACACCAGTTAACAAAATTATACAGGTTTCAGGTGCACAGTTAAAGACCCAATTATTGATTATGATCGTTATTAGAGGTAGGAGAAAATTTCTTTTCCTTCTCTTCACTTAGAAAATAATATATGTCATAGGAATTTGGTTATGTTCTAACTATGTGAAACATAGGGATCTAGAGATGTTCATTTAGTGAGCCAACACATATTTGTTGCCTAAGTACATATGTACATCATTGTTCTAACTGCAAGGAAATGTCACAGCATGGCAATTCTATCAGCTGGAATCCATTTCAAGTTCAGCTGCTCCATATCATTGTGAACTGGGGTTGAGTGAGCTATTTAAATTCTTGAGTCTCAGTTTTCTCTTCTGTAAAATAATGATGATGATAACTCTACCCTCCCTAATCAGGTTCTTGTGAGCATTAAATAATATAAAGTATTTCAAGTGTTTAGCCCAGTGCCTTGTAAATGCTCACAAAATGGTCTCTGTGATTATTATCTACTAATCAAAGTTTCAAGGAGCAGATTATGCGGTCCTAGACATTATTACTAAAGAGAAATATTTGAGAGTGAGCACCACACATTTTACTGTGTATGCAATGTACCTAGCATCATCTTGCTAGATGCTTTGTGGATAGTCAGTAAATAATATCTGCCACTATTATTAATAATAATAGTACTCTGGGTTTAATAGTACTTCACAATCTCAGAACGCTGGCATAAATATTACCTACATTGATCCTCACTGCACCTGGAAAAATAAATACAGGACTAAGGTTACCTTCTCAGTTTAATAGATGAAGATACGGAAAAAAGCTAAATGACTTGACCAAAATCATATGGCTTGTAAACTGAAGAACCCAAACTAGAATACAGGTGTTTATTACTTACGGCTGTTAATGAGCATCATAGAGATTGAAAGCAGTCATTAATGGAATTGTTGGTTAGCTTAACAATTGTGCTAATCATTTCTTTGCTTTTATATAGAAAATATTTTATTTTACTTGTTGGATGATTAATATACCTAAGGATACCCACAAACCACAAAGTAACTTCATTAGTTCATATGCTATATGAAGCATCATTTTTCTTATACATTTACAGTGGAAGCCATTTTATTTTAAATGGAACACATACTTTTTAAAAATTCAAGTGTTTAAAATTCACGCTTCCAGCAGTCCCCTTACAGCTACACATGATCTCCTAACAAATACATAACTATTGCTCTTGCTTCATATCATTTCAGTCATTTCAGTCATTGTCTTCTTCTTTCTCTTTCCCTCTTCTATTTTACATTGCAGATCTGTGAAATCTGTGATGTTTGTTAATCTTGCCCTATGTTGCTATGTGAAAATAAATTATTAATATGTTTTTTCTTCAGTACTTTTACTGTTTATTAAAGATGGGAAGTTGCTGGCACTTTCTATAGAGCTACATTAAGTACTTGCCTAGAGTTTAGCATTGCTATGATTTGACCGTTGTAAGTCTCTCTCCCTATTATTTTGTTTAAGAAGGAAGGTCCTTTTCTGCTTGGGAAGATGGACGAGAGCTTTGATGTGCTGGTGGGAAAATGTATCAAGCTTGGACCTGTAGGAGACTAGAAAAAGAGGTGAATGCTTCTACGTAAATAAGGAAGGACATGTGGTGTCTCTTCTGGAATAGACAGAAGAGACAGGAAGAAAATTGTGGGGACAGAAGCTGCCAAGTGATTGTGCTGTGTTCTGTAGGGGTAAAGTCTCTTAGCTGCTCCTTGAGAACACCTACAAAGATCTATACTTTTCTTCAAGGTTCTTGAAGTTGAATTTGTGTTTTGGATGTATCACTCTGGGTCCTAAGATCAGAATGGTGCTATATTTGGATCATACAATTTTATACACAAAACTTATTTAATTAGGCCCTGGCCTGGTGTGGCTCAGTGGGTTGAGCGCCAGCCTGCAAACCAAAAGGTTGCCAGTTTGATTCCCAGTAAGGGCACATGCCTGAGCTGTGGGCCAGGCCTCTAGTTGGGGATGTGCATGAGGCAACTGATTGACATATCTCATGTACGTTGATGTTTTTCTCTTTCTCCCTCCCTTCTCCTTTCTCTAAAAAATAAATAAAATCTCTTAAAAACTTGTTTAATTAAGTTATATTTAATTAAATACACATCTGTATATGGCCCTGTTCTAGATGCTTATATAAGAAAAAAAATTTGTGTCTTGATGATAATGCAAAATGTTGAGAAGCTACACACTAATGAAATCCTTTTAAAGACCTGCCTAATAGAGTATAAATTAAATTTTTTTGGATTTATCTAGACAAGCATGAAAACTTTGTTAGTAGACTTTACAACTAGATGGACCCTGACTTATGTGGCTCAGTGGATTGAGCACTGGCCTGTGAACCAAAAAGTCGCTGGTTTGATTCCCAGTCAGGGCACGTGGCTGGGTTTGGGGCCAGGTCCCCGATCTAGGGTGTGCAAGGGGCAACTGATTGATGTATTTCTCACATTGATGTTCTTTTCCCTCTCTTTCTCCCTCCCTTCCTCTCTCTCTAAAAAGTAAATAAATAAAATCTTTAAAAAAAACTGGATGGAATTTGTCTTTCTCTGTCTTCGTTCGCTTACATGTAGACTCTAAAGAACAATATAAACAAACAAAACAGAAGCAGACTCATAGATGCAGAGAACAGACTGATGGTTGCCAGAGGGGAGGGGTGTCAGAGGACGGGGTGAAAAAGATGAAGGGACTGAGAAATACAGACCAATACCTACAAAATAGTCGTGGGGATGGAAAGCACAGCATAAAGAATATAGTCAATAACATTGTAATCGCTACGGGTGGTGCCAGGCGGGTACTGAAAATAGCAGGGAGAACACTTTGTAAAGTACATGATTGTGCAACCACGGTAGTGTACACCTGGAACCGACACAAAATATATCAAATGTAAACTGTAACCCCCAAAATTTTGAAAACAGATGATCAAACAAAAAACTTCCAAGTGCATTAAACGAACAAACAAACAAGCAAACAAGGTGGAAAGGCCCTTCCTAGATGAATAAACTTCTCTGGAAAAATTACCAGTATTAATTTTGGTATAGGTTACAGACCCTGGGCTTTCATTTATAAATTTACTCAGAAAGGCTCTTAATTTTTCTGGAAATGAGATAGCAGCACTGTTCCAGCAATTTTCTTGAATTGTCCGTGTGGTTGGCTTCACTGCCCTCTTTGCTAGGAAAATTTGGCCTGTCGTTCTTCTGAGTTAGCAAAATGAGTGAAATTTAGTATGAAGCTATCATTTTTCCCAGTTAACCAGTATTATTGTCAAGTGGGTGATTCTCTGCTGATTGGCTCCACCACAGATTTATGATTTCCAGCCTCCACCGGGTCGTCAGTGCTGTTAGGCAATCATTCCTGTGGCAGAGGCCATGGGTGAGCTCTCCAAAACAACTCCCAATCCCCTGCTCCCTTATCTGCATCCACAACTCGAGCTAGAAAACAAAATTCCCTACCTCCCGGCCTCCTTTGTGGCTAAGAGGTGGCCATATAGCATAGTTCTGGCTAATGAAGTAAAGATTTTCCCTTTGCAAATAGAAAAGCAATAGCTCTCTGGGCGAACACTTTGCCTTTTAGGCCATTCATGTGCCCTTGTCCGTTTTCCTGCCTTTAACTTGGATGGAGGCCTGGAAGTACACCAGTCATCATTTGAGCATGAGATAATAATTATGAGAATCGAAGTTCAAAAAGGCATCGTTAAGCGACTATACCAACTTTGATGGCCTACCCATTGTTGCTTCATTGAGTGACATAAATAAACCCCTGTCCACTTAATTCATGTTAGGCTTCTGTTTGATTATACTCTGGACTGAAACGCTCTTCCCTTTCCTAACAATGGCAGGTCTGCAATCCTACTTGAGGGAGTACTTCTTGCTAGCCTCTTCAACCATCCCACAAAGCTCCAATTTCTGTTCCAGAGTCTATGTGATTTATGGAAAGTCCTTCTATTCCTTTATCTAAGGGTGAAGCACTTGACCTCTGCTAAGCCAATTGGACATACCATATTCTAGCCAAAATGTTTGGTGTGCAGTTGAGGATGTAACCCAAGATAATTCAATCAAAGTGAGTCTCAGGACTTTTACTGTGAGTTCTGAAACATAGTCCCTCTCTTTCTCTAGTCAGTGTTGTGTGCAGATGCAACACCAGGAACTGCTGCAGCCATTTTGCTACCATGTGGCAAGGCAGCCGGAGTACAGAGTTGGCACACTGAGGAGGACGGCTCTCACTCCCTCACAGAGAGCCAGCCTCCTGATTTGGCTGCACCTGAAATGTGTCTAATAACTCCTCTTTATTGTTTAATCATTTCAAGGGAGCTGAAGTCTTACTGATTCACCAGTCTAGTGTGGCCTCCAACTCTTAGTAGAAAACCTCACAGGCAGGAGCTCTTTTGTTTGCTCCAGATCTACTTACCCCTTTGCTCTCTGTTCTGTGCCTCATAAGGCTGAACTGACCACAATAATAGGTATCTTTGCCTCTGACTTCCAGATGGATTTGGCCAACAGGAGCACCAGCGGGTGATCAGAAGGAAGGAAGGAAGGACTGGAGTAAAATCAAGGTGTTTACTTCCCTAGACCCCTCCTTATGACAGCCACTGTAGGCTGGCTGTGTGCCTTGGCCAAAGTCCAGAGCTCCTATCAAGTGATCTCTCCGTATAGACTCCCTGTTCTAATAACCACACCCTCCTCTTGCCCTTCAGTCCTGTATGTGGTAATGGTTCTTCACTGATGCAAACTACAGAACTGCACTAGGTCTTGTGGCTTCTCTACACCTGAGCATCCTTTTGCAAATAGTCCCTTTATTAAAATTTCCTCAAATTATCCAATTTGACCACATCATCTGTCTCCTGCCGAAGCCCTAACTGGTGGACCTCCTTCTCTACTTCACCAAGGAAAAAAAGGTCACACCTCTGCATCTCTGCAACCACCACGCAGAGCACCCAGATGTACTTCAAACATCACTTGAGACTAGCTCTGTGCTTCTGAGATTGCTGGGGGATGTGGACCAAGCCTGTGCCTCTTTACCTTTACCGAAGAATGGGACTAATGATGCCTTTTCTGCAAATCTTGCCAGAATGTTGTAAGACAAATCACATACAGGTGAAAGTACTTAGGAAAGCTGAGTACTAGACATACACGAAGCACTGTTATCATTATTGTTACTACTACAGAGCTAAATGTCAACCCAGGTTATGACTGTAGCTCGGTGAAAGATGTTAAATGCTCCCTCTCGTTCTCTCTGAGTCTAAATACATGTGTATATTTTGGTGACAACTGCAAATACCTCTAATTACTGGCCATGTATTCCAATCAAGCATCATTTTGGTACAAATCATACTTACCCTTCACATCCTTCCCTCCCCCCCCCCCCGCCTTTCTTCTTACCTGGCTGCAGAAAGAAATCCTGCAATGTTGTGGCACGTGCTTCCTGGATCCAGGATAAGCAGGTCATGGCTTAGCTTCTGTATAAGGGACAGAAAGTTAGAATGACAAAGATGGCCTACAAGATGACTGTGGCAAAAAGGCTGGGAAATGACAGCATGCTCAGGTCAGGGAGGGGACACTTTCTTTGATTGAAGCTTACTGGAAGCTACATAACAGTGGGTGGGACTAACTGGCCACAGAAACCCTTCCCAGAAGTTATCCATGGGATGCGAGGACATTTTACTGATGAGATTTAGATGCTAAGATGCCATCATCAAAGAGTCAACCTGAAGTATAATTAATGTCTAACTAGTTATACAGTTGGAAATTGTAATATTTGATGAATGTCGACTGAAGTGATGATATTGGCATGAGAAAAATAATATTTATAGAACATCTGCATTGGGCCTGGCAGCTTATACACATAATCACATCAGAACCTCCTATTAAGCTTGTACAATGGATATTAAAATCCTAAAACGTCTGTTGGAGAAATAAACAATCCAAGGCACACAGCCTGTAAGCAGATCTGGATCAATTTCTCACATTCACAGGGAGCTGAAGTATATAATATATATTGTGGGTATGAATCTAAGGTCACAGATTTAGGTGCACAATGCATAGGTCAACCTTTGCTCTTATGTAACTCACCTAAATACATGTATATGTTCTGAGTCGCCATTTAATCAGGATGGCAAAAACTTAATTTCTGCCAGTTTGGATTCCTGCCTTCTCCCTTATATGGGGTTAAATCTGAGTTCTGACTTTATAAGATTTACATAAATTTATATGGTTATATGGATTATATGGTTCCAAAGCATTGGTGGGGGTGGTAGTGCAGGGTAAGAGGAAATCTGGTCTGCACTGGGGGGTCAAGGGTAAATCTATTCCTCCAGAATTGGTCCATGCAAGTTGTCTTAGAGACACATCTTTTGTTTCCATCTGTGCAACCCTTCAAATCTAGCCAGTTTTCCTTAGCCATGTCTTTGCCTCCCTCGGTGCATGAGACTCATTCTGTTGTTTCCCCACCAAAATTGCTTGCAGGTTTGACATCGGTCCGCCTACACAGATCACAGAAATGTTCCTTCTCCAGGATTACTCTGTTTCCCCAGGATTCTCCCAGGTGCTCGGGCACAGGTCTCTGTCACTATTGGATTCCATAATCAAGTCCCAGTGCTCGATCTGGAAAACGGCACAGACTCCCATTCTCAGGGCCACACTGGTATCCTGTTCTTATCACTTTAATTCTTTTCTTTTTCCTGATGTAAAGAATCCTTTTCTAGTTGGTAGGAAGGTGGACAGGGTAGGCCTCCTCTTATTGCTCTCGAACATTGTCATGATGCTTTAAAAAAAATTCTAAGAAGCTAGCTTTTGAAACACAAAGCTAAAAGTTTCCTTTCCCCCCATGTTTTGTGCTATCGCCTATCTTCAGCATGCCAATGAGTCCTAATGGTTCAGCTGCCTTAATCGAGAGAAGGAAGTATTAGGAAACAAATAAAAAGTCTTTCAAAACTATTATCTTGTCTGTCCGTATACAAATTGTGTGTTATTTTTTAAACGTAGTAAAAAATATAACTGCAAGGTGGACTGAAACCAGCCTCACGGCACCCTTCCTCTGCGAATTGGAATACATGTTCTCTGGGGGCAAGGTACATGGGAAGCCTAATGATCATTAGAAACTGGCTATCCAAGCAAGTAGAGAGAAGTAAGGGGTGTTGCCTCACTAGGACGGTCTGAAATGCCTTCTGCCCCTCCTCAGGAAAGACCAGAGACCGAGACTCACCCTGCCCTTGGTAGCTGGCATCTGAATGGGGATAAATTCTTGACTTCGACTCTCACTTTTCTGGACTCCATAATGCCCATCTGTCTGTCTTTCAGTTTCCCATCATTCTTTCCTTGGCTCTTGTACTGGCTAGCAAGCTCTCTCCAGGTACGGCACAGTGGAGCTGTTTAAGTTGTAATTTTCAGAAACTTGTGTATCTAAATCTATTCCAACGTGCTTCTGAGAGACTGCATCCAGGGTGGCTAAGCTGAGCTCCAGTGCGACCCAGACACCTGAGCCATGCATTGCTGGGCAACCTCGTGCATTCCAGTTTGGGTTTGAAATGAAAATAGATGTATATGGTTAGAACACACGCACGTATTTGGCAAAACACTCTACTTTTCACCCTTGACCTTCCCCTTCAACCTAGTACTTCCAATCCCGTTCCTCAGAGTCATTCATTCTTACAGTTTCTTGCGAGTCCTTCTAGAGACAGTGATATCACACACACACACCCCGCAGATTGTAGCATATTCTGTCCCCTGTGCCCCACTTGCCTTTTTTGCTTTGTAATATATCTCTCCGTCATGTTTTGAGTGCCTCACTCCCCGTCCTTGTGACCAAACCATTCCATCATTACTACACATCAAATTGTTGCTCCTAACCTTCTCTTTAGCCCTCCATCCATCATCACTTGCAACTTCAGGGGAAGTTACCTTCTTCCCTATTTGAAGTCAACATTGTCTGAGGTCAAACCATTACAGCACTCCAGTATTCCCTCACTTATCGCGGGTATTACGTTCCAGACCCCCCCACGAAGTAGGAACCTTACATTTATTCTACGTTCTTAAACCTGCGTAACTTTAACAACATATGTATACAGTACCACAAAATCCCGTGATATAGCAAAAAATCCGCGATAAATAGTTAAATATAATATTTTTTAAAATCCCGCGATACAGTGAGGCCGCGATAAGTTACGTGTGATATAGTGAGGGACTACTGTATTAGAAAAAGAGCATTAACAAACTACTTGTAAAAGCTATCAACAAACTTAACGGTACCACAAGCTTGTGGCCCCTTGTGAAGTATTTTCTTATGATGAGCAGAGAATAGGGCACTGAAATCTTCTGAAAAAATAAAGTTCTATGTTTGTTCTGTGATTTTAATTCCGTCCCTGTGCTCTGTGGCCATGTATAGCACACTACAAGAATGTCTTTTAATGTGCTAGGGCTATAAATTAGACTGGTCTAAGATCCAGAAATGGATGCTTAAGTGGCATATCTTTTATATTTAAATTGTTTTTACTCTAATAGTATATATTCTTTTGTGAACTTATATATTAAGATGAAAGCTTTTTTTAAATAAAAAGAGACATTTAGTAAATATCTTGGGCTGCACTTCAAGGCATAGAAAAAAGGAGACCTAATAGTCTGAAAAGAACCTTCTAATTCCTAATTTCTCATCCTAGAGATGCAGTGGGAGAGAGAGATTCTGGGGGGAGGGTGGCGAAGAATGTTGCCACACCTCTTTGTCAGTCCAGAGGACCCGCTGCTGTGCGGGCCCTCAGCATCTCTCTCTGGGAATGGGTGAAAAAGCCAGGCTTGAAGAATTTTGTGCTGCATCTAAAACCCATGCAAACTCTGCTTGAGAAGTTCTTATTCTTGAGATCTTTATGTTAAAGATTTGATTTTACTATGACTTCCTCCTTCATGTCCTGCCCAAAGCTCCGTTTTACTCTTAACTTGGTCTTGAGAGTCAGACAGACCTGAGTTCAGATACCAGTTCTTCCACTTATAACTGTATAAACTTGGATATGCTGCTCAACCTTTCTGAACCTTGGTTTTAACATCCACACTGATGGGAATAATGATATTGCCCTCGCAGGAATTTTGTGAGCATGGAATGAGATAATGTACACTCAATATTTGGTAATTATTTATTCAACAAATATTTATTCTGAATGTATTATGTGTCAGAAATTTAGTTCAGGTGGAAGCTGAACCTTAAAGTAGAAAAATGAATTTGTCCATGAAGGCGGATAGAAGGTCCCTGGGAACAGGGAGAAGAGTCTTCTTCAAACAGAAAGAACAGTATGGGCAAAATTATTCGGTAAGAATTCATATGCTGTCTTCTAGGAGTGGAAAGGAATGGCCAGGGATAAAGCTGGAGGTCATACAGGGGTTTTTATCACTCAGGCTAATTTTATATTGAAAACAATGGCTCACCATTATGATGCCTTTCTTCCCATGGAGAAAGTGACCCCATGGAAGTAAATATTTTTCTAGTGCTAAACAGCCGATGAGTGGCAGAGCACTGAAGGGTTTTCAGTAAAAGGTGACATGATCAGATTTTGTTTTAGAAATGTCATTAAGGCAACAGAAGGAAGCATATGTGTGTGGGAGGGAAGCAGAGGCAGATACCAAGGCTAACAGGCAAGGAGGCTGTTGAAGCAACTTATGTGAAAAAGAATGGAATGAGATACTCAGGAATTAGGGAACAGGGACGAGTCAAAAATGTTCCCTCCTCCCATGGAGTCTGGCAGTCCTGGATCCTTCTCTGGTGGCATGTCTATCAGTGTCCCAGGCTTTGAAGACATGACATGTGGACTGACAGATTCAAAGCTAGGGCAGGGTGAAAATGACAAGGTGACGAAAGAGGAAGGCAGAGTCATAGATCCTGTTCTATGACAGGTCAAGCAGGAGGTGGAAAAGGAGGGAACGACAAAGTCAAGTCCCGAACACAAACAATCGACCTCACCCAACGGGCAATGGGTAAGCTATTTTCAAGATGTCTGTGCACTCATTTAGCATAAAGTCATGGAAAAGGAAAGCCTACTTACTCTCCAGTGCATAACGGAGGCTAGGAGAGGTTTTTTGTCTGGCTGCTTTGAATCAGTGACTTGGGAAGTTGTATTATTTTGTGTATTTGATCTTGGCCAGTGTCTGTTCCTTCATTGCTCTCTATTTTTTTATCTCCACAATAAGGCGGACACTGTGAAGCCTATTGATTACCTGTGTGTGCCAGATGGTTTATATGCATTTTCTCATTCATTCTCCAGCACCTCTATGAGGAAGGTATTACTTCCATTTTGCAGGTTAGAAAACTGTAAAATGTTTAGAGAGATTAGATGGTTTTAATACTTACATTTATACCCAAAGAAGTTCTTTTATTATGTTCAGGTTGGAAAAGACATTCCTAAGCCAAATTAAAGCCCACAAGCTTTTAGAAAAATAATTACAGATGACTATAAAATTTTAAAATCCTGAATGTTGAAAAATGCTTAAACAGCTAAAAGGCAAGTGACAGGCTGAGAGGAGAAAACCTGCCCAATTTATATACATATCAATATACAGAATACACAAAGAACACTCATTAATCAATAGGAAAGGTTGCACATGACCCAAGAGGAAAAAAATGGGCAAAAAATATAAACAGGCAACTCATGGAAAAAAATCTTTTTTTAAAAAATTAATTAATTTATTTATTTGTTTTGTTTATTTAAATCTTATTTTTAATGTTAAAAACTTGAAATGTTTGAAATTTAGACAATCACATTTTTAATTTCCAAGAACTGTAATCAATTCTTTTTCACAGTAGCCTATTCTGTTTTAACGGGTGCAATATTCTCTTAATTTCTGTTATGCTAATAATCATATGCTTTTAAAATTGTCTCCATTTCCTGTATTAACTATTTTGACAGAGGTTAAGCTAATAAAATGAAACCATTTGGTTCTGGTCCAGTGTTTGGCAGTGTTCAATTGTCTGTTTATATTTGTAGAAAAGATCTATACTGGCTGATGTGTATTTGGGGATGTGTTATCTGCCGGCAGTGAATACGGTTCCTATGACAGAAGCCAGCTATGATGACCACAGGCTGGGGCAGGCCAGGGGAACCTACCGTGGCCAGATAGGCTCTTTATTTCTGCTGTGGCTGGTACCTTGCCTTCTGTGTGTGTGTGGCGGGGACTCCATGTCCCTCAAGGTGGTGGCCCGTTATAGGGCCACTGCCTACCTTTTCTGGCCCCAGCGCCCACAGGGAGCCTTACTCATGAGAACTCTGATTTTATTTGGCTATTAAAGAATGTTCTCTGTGGCCTTTCCCCAGGGCAGAGGCTCAGCCAGTGGCTCTGAGAGTCGCAGGCGGATGTAGGTATTCCCCAGCTCCTTCGGTCTCCATTTTCTACGGGTCCCAGCTACTTCTATCAGCACTTGTTCCCATTCTCCAGTGGCAAATTCTGTTTAGAAATCACTTCTTTCACACGCAGGTGTTTCTGGTTTCTTGTCTCCGTTATTAGTTTTCTCCTACCTGAATTTAATCATCTGGGAGCTCCATCTTCTTGTCTATTGATGGCCTCCTGTTTAGGCTTTATTTGTATTGTTATATTTCTTTCATCATCTCAGTAAGACTTTGGAGGGGAAGAGAGGGAAATGTGTGAGGATCGTCGTGGTTTTGAAACTGAAAGCCCCAAATACAGGAAGTCCTCACATTGTTGACGGGTTATTGGAAAGTGTGACTTTATTTGCAACAATGTGTAACAAAACTAATTTTACCAGAGGCTGGTCGATATAAACAAAAGTTAAGTTCCTACGGCATATATCTGGTCACAACAGCATCCCCAAACTCCTAACGAGAGACCAAAACACTTTTAATATCAAATATTGAAATAAATGTGAACTCTACATACATTTAAGAAAGGTGAATTAAAACAAGTAAGGTCACGATTTTCCATCCTGCTTATTCCAATTCAGGGTCGCAGTGGCAGGAATCTCTTCTGACAGCCCAGGCACAAGACCCACCCCAACTGGGAGAGGAGGCCCTTTAGTCACAGGGCCATGCCCACCCGTGCCCACTCAGACTTGGATGAGGTAGACACATCAGCTCACCTCACCTGCACATCTTTGGGGTGTGGAAGGAAACCGGAGTGCCCCGAGAAAACCCACCCAGACACGGGGAGTAGGTGCACACTCCACACAGACTATGACCCTGGCCTAGAATAGTTTTTTTTTTTCCCCTCATCAATGTTATACTGTAACAACATTGCACAAAACGACATTATTTGAGGACCTGCCGAGAGAAGATTTCGGTCCATATGTACTAAGTGCTTTGAAGAAGAAATAACTTATGATACAAAAGTGTCCACTAGAGAAACCTAACCTAGTCTGGAGGGGGGAGGTTCTTGGGGGGGTAAGGAAAAACCTTCCTTAGAGGTGGGTACATTTTAAAGGGTAAACCTAGATTTGGAGTTTGATTTTACTCAGAAGCAGAAGAACTAGGCTAGACGGCCTTTAGCATTCCCTTCATATTTATAATTCACTGGTTTGCCAAGTTTATGTTCCTAGTTGAGGATTTCTAAAAAATGAAATTAAAAAAAAAAAATCCTTTCAAAACAGGGAGACTTAAATATGAGAACTTTCAAGGGGCCGAGCTCAGCATTTCAGCCTGCACCTCTGGGAACACGTCAGTGGGCTTGCTCTGCTCTGGCCTGATTGAGCGTCTCAGAGATGTAGGGCTTTCCTTGGACACTTCAGCCTGTCGAGGGGTTGGATACCAGCTTGTAGAGAAGGAATGCTCACTTCTGTTTTCTTTTTTTGGGGGACGGGGGAGGGGGCATTTTTTAAAAGTTAAATTTATTGGAATAACATTAGTTCATAAGATTATATAGGTTTCAATATAGTGTACAATTCTAGGACATATCATCTGTATATTGCATTTTTGTGTTCACCACTCCAGGTCAAATCTTCTGTCACCATATAGTTGACCCTCTTTATCTGCTTCAACCTCCCCCCACACCCCACTTCCCTCTGGTGACCACCATACTGTTGTCTGTGTCTATGAATCCGTTCGTTTTTCTTGTTTTTTTTTTTTTTTTCCTTTCATTTGTTGCTTTCAGTTTTATATCCCACATATGAGTGAACTCATATGGCTCTTAACTTTTTCTGTCTGACTTATTTTGCTTAACATTCTCAAGATCAATCCATCTTATTGTAAATGACAGTATTTCATCTTTTCTCAAGGCTGGGTAGTGTTCTATTGTATATATCAGCTGCAAGAATTTTTAAAACATGCAACACTTGACTATTTAGTCAGGGGCACTGACCTCTTTTCCCTTAGATCGTCCAGTGAAAAATATGGCAACAGCCAACACAACAATAGCTGTCCAGTGTGAATGAATCAAAATTATACCTATTTTTGTTTGTCAGATTGGCAGAAAATACATTTTTTGGTGTGCTGCAGAGATTTAGTAACTAGTTTATGTGTGCATTTGAGAGGAAAAGGGTTGAAAATCACTGGTATACATGCACCACATCTTCTTTATCCAGTCATCTATTGAAAGATACCATGTCTTGGCCACCATGAGTAATGCTGCCATGAACATAGGGGTGCATATATCTTTGCCAATAAATGTTTTCAAGTTTTCAGGTACCCAGAAGAGGGGTTGCTGGGTCATATGGTAACTCTATTCTTAATTTTTTGAGGACCTTCCCTGCTGTTTTTCATAGCGGCTGTACCAGTAGAAATGATCGCTTCTTGCCTGAGTAATAATTATTCTTTATTTAAATCTCTAATTTCGTGGGGGAAAAAGTCATGACAGAAACTGTTAATAAACTACAGAACACTAAAATGATCTTTCCTATGGAATTTAGAGTAACAACAATTTATATTCCTTTTTAAATTATAATTGGTAATTATTTTACTACCACGACCATACCTTGGCCCTCAGCATTAGGGTGAGAATTATTATTACTCATATAACCTTGTTAAAAAGGATAAACTAAGGGCTGAATCATAGCAGGCCCAAAGAAGGGACGCCTCTGGGCACATCCATTAAGTCTGAGTTTTAGAAAGACATTGTCTAGAATACAGAAACTTGAATAAGTGACGTGAGTCTACAGTTAAAATCAGCATAATAGACACATAATGATGCTGCACCTGCCTCATGAAGAACCCTCAAATAAAAATGTAATATTCCAGAAAACTTTATTTGAAATGCATTGGAAGCATGGATTTGGTTATGGATCAAATTCCACCTCCTGAGTATATGGTATTGTTCACCAAAATACTAAAATTATAGTCATTGGTCATGATCGACTATGAATTAACTGCTATTTAGCTATTACCAACACTTCAGTGGAAAAATGTGTTATTTGAGAGAAACAATCAAAAGACATATTAGCTTCTATTTCTCCAACTCTCTAGGCTCTATCCCTGAGGAAAATTATATTACCAGGAAACGATATACATAGATTATGTCATCTTAACTGCCCACAGAAATAGTGTTTTTGAGTCTAACCACTATGCTGTATACCTGAAACTAATACAACATAATATTGAATGTAAACTATAATTAAAAAATACAATTAAAAAAGAAATAGCTTTTAGAGATATAATAATTACTCTCTCAATTTTTATAGAAACTTGCTATATGAAGAACGTTTCTTTGGATCATTTGCAAAACTCTACAATTAAGATACAATCAAGTTTGTACCCTAATGCCCTTTGGAGATATTTCTTTTGGTATTTAATGAAAGGAAATTTCTCTCTCTAAGACACTTTGAGGGGGCATATGAAAGTTTATTATTCTCATGTTTTCATCATCAGAACTTAAGATCTTGGTCTTTTCTTCTTGCCTTTTCATAAGGCCAAGAGAGGGATATTGGTTACTCTGACAATCTCAAAGTGGACTCCTGGAATGTCACCCATAGTATGACCTTTTCTCTTAAATCCAGCCACCAGAATGCCATTGTTCCTCACAATACAGTTCAAGGAACCATTATTGGGTAAGAAAGCTGTGTCTCTTGGTGTTTTTGTTCAGCTGGACCCTGACACACTTCCTGATGGGAGAATTTGGCTGTTTGGCTTCAACCCTGACTTTTTCTAGCAAAATTCCATTTCCATGTGAAGTGCTTCTAAAGGGTTGGCCTTCAGGGCTCTGCCCAAATGGGCTTTCCTGTCCTGCTTGTCATGCCATCATTGGTTTTGGTGGCTGTGGAGCTTCCTGGTAGTGTAACATTCTTGACACTTACCCATCCTGCTGGTGCTGCAGGCCAAAGAAAGAGATCTGATGTGCTCTATTTAAAAATTGTGGTAAAATACATACATCATAAGATGTACCACCTTAACCATTTTCAGTGTAAAGGTCAGGGGTGTTAAGTATACTCACATTGATTGACATACAATCGATCTTCAGAACCTTTCGTCTTATAAAAGAGGACCTCCGTCGCATTGTGATGTTTAATTTTATGTCAACTTGGTCAGGCCACAGCGTCAAGATACTTAGTCAAACATTATTCTGGATGTTTCTGCTGTGAGTGTATTTTTATATGAGATTTACCTTTAAATCTGTAGATTTTGAGTAGAGCAGATTGCCCTCCATACTGTGGATGGGCCTCATCCAATCAGTTGATGGGCGGTATAGAATAGAAGATTGACCTCTCCCAAGGAAGAGGGAATTATGTCTTCAGACATCCTTTAGACTTAAACTGCAACATTGGCTCCTCCCTGGGTCTACAGCCAAATGGTCTACCCTGCAGATTTTGTATTTTCCAACTTCCGTAATTGCATGAGCCAATGCCTTCAAATACATTTCTCTCTGTGTCTCTAAATACCTATGGGTTCCATTTCTCTAGAGAACCCTAATGAATACACCCAGTGAACAACAACCCTCTCTTTTCCTCTCCCCCAGCCTCTGGCAACCACCATTCTACCTTTAGTTTCCACTCTAGATATATAAGTAGATCATACAGTACTTGTTCCTGACTGGTTCATTTCACTTAGCATAATGTTCCTAAGAGTCTTTCATGTTACAGCAAGTGTCAGAATTTTTTCCCGTTTGTGTGCCTATCCATTTATCTACCAGTGGACACTTGGGCTGCTTCTACCTTTTGGCTATTGTGAACAATGCTGCTATGAACATGGGTGTACTAATATCTCTTCAAGGCTCTGCTTTCGATTATTTTAGGTATATATATTCAGAAGTGGAATTGCTGGGTCATACAGTAATTCTATTTGTAATTCTTTGAGGATCCATCATGCTGTTTTCCATAGCGATTGCACCATTTTACATTTCCGCCAGCAGTGTTCAAGGGTTCTAATTTCTCCACATCCTGGCCAATTGCTTGTTATTTATAGCAAGAATAATCTTGTAGGAACCCAAAATAATCTTCTACAGTGGTCATTTTTGTTACAGGATAGTATTTTATATGTGTGTGTGTGTATGGAGGGAATGTTGCTATAGACTTGATTTTAGAAGCTATGTTCAGAATTGATGCATACATAATTTAGGATAAATCTGCATGATAGCAAAACAAATATTTAGAAGCAAAAAATTCTGCCAAGAAGTTATTTGTCCTGTAGTGTGAAGTGACGGGAGTGGCAGGTTTTATTGTTTAGAATTTGTAGACAAGCAACCTTAGTCAAGGTTTTCCCCCATAAAATGTTCATAGATCATTATTATTGTAACCAAGTCATTTGGAGAGGAAAGCATTTTAAAATTCTGAGGGAGTTTACACTGTAAAGCAGAATGTGCAGACTGGCAGTCCCCAGGCCAGGCCAGGCCTGCACACTTATTTGATTTGGCCTGCATGTCTGTTGGCCCACACGGCGTTTTTTTAAAAATTGAATTAGTTGACAACTTTTGAAATGGAGAGATTTCATGCAAAAATCTTGATTTCTAACTTTTTGGGAAAAACAAGCTGACCTGGCAAGACTGGGCCTGTATTCCCACATGGCGACAGTTGGCTGGAGCTGGGGAACAGCTGCCCTTCCAGCCTGAGCTTGTGTCACCCCGTTCTCCACGGCCCTGCCCGCCGAGACTGGAGACCTCGTGGACACCCAGGCAGCAGACTGCTCGGTTTTGCCAGGAACCACTTACAGCTTCCTGTAATGTCTAGTGGGATGCAAAGCCCATGGTGAGCTCTCAGCGTTTGCTTGATTGTTTACTGATTCCGATTCTGATTCTTCATGTCCTAAAATCATTCAGGATCCTTTCCTTTCTTTCTCGGTGGAAAAAGAGATAGTAAAACAACGGCCTTAAATAAATGAAATACAAAAATAAAAGGATTTAGACAATGTAGAGATGGGGAACACCTTAAAAAATAATAATGCCAATGTAAATTTTTACTAAGCAATTTAGCCATGAACTCTTTTTCCCATGTGAGGAAAACTGAAGAAAAAACAGCACCCAAGAACTATTTCAAGCTAAGCCGTCTGTTTAATACAAGAGAGAAACAAGGGGCAAAAGGTTAGTCAGCCGTCTTACAGTGGCAAAATTCTTGAGCTAACAGATAGAAATAGATATAGAAAATGAGGACCATATGGTTGGCTAGATCAGAGCCACTGTGTGTGTGTGTGCGTGTGCGTGTGCGTGTGTGTGTTTGCAAGGCCACCCACTGAGAAAAAAATCAACTTATTGTGTCTCAGCATATTAACGACTCCCTTCTAATTACCTAGGCACTTGGAGAAGTTCTGTTTTCACTCTCAGGTGGTAGCAAATAAAAAACGTGTTAAAGAAAAATGTAAACAACTTCTCTCTCTCTCTCTCTTCTGGTGATTGGTTGACTAAGAGAAACATGAAAGTCTTCTGGAAGATGCGCCTTAATCTCCAACCCAAAACATGATTTCAAGAGAAGAGTTCTTTAAACCTCTGCTTGCAGAATATTCACTATTATCTCACTGTCCAAAGCAAATCATTTGGCCAAGCCCAGGGTCAGCCTGCAAAGGGATTACAGGTGTGGATTTCGTGATGTGTGCTTTCGAGACCCAAAACTGTTCTGTAAGGGGTAAATAGAGTCTGGGCCAGCACTTATTCTAGAAAAATACATAGTAGTTGATCCTTATACAATTAAATTTTAGTATTTTATTTTTTCTATTAAAAATTGTGTTCATAAGAAAACGCAAGAAATACAGAAATTACCAGAAAGAGAAAAGTCACCCAAAGCCCACAATCTAATAAAAGCTATCCTTAAAATTCGGTGTGCATAATTCCAGAAATCTCTCTGTATATGTTCCTTTACACTTAGAAGTGGTTCTGAGCCACTTAGAAGCATCTCCCGAGATGGCAGAGGACAGCAACCTGGACTGAACCTGCATCCTCCTCTACTCGCTCAGAACTGTTTTCTGTACTTTGAATTTTTTGAACTGTGTGTCTTTTGGCAAGTGTGCCTTGGTTCACCAGAGTTGGAGAACTTGAGAGAGGCTGGAAAGAAGAAGAGGCAATCTACGGGATTCCCTCACTTATCATGGGTATTACGTTCCAGACACCCCCCCCCCCACACACACACCCAGATAGGTAAAAAACTGTGAAGTAGAAACCTTACATTTATTTTAGTATTTATATATATTTTAAGGTTTTATAAACCCTTCCCACACACTTAAAAACCGTTCCCAGTCCCTTATTAACCTTTCCCACTCCCTTATTAACCTTTTCCACACTTTTATAAACACTACTTATGTTCTTAAACATATTCTACACTCTTAAATCTACGTAACTTTAACAACATATGTATACAGTACGTACCGCAAAATGCTGTGATATAGCAAAAAATCCGTGATAAATAATTAAATATAATATTTTTTAAAATTCCACGATACAGTGAGGCCGCGATAAGTGAACTATGATGTAGAGAGGGACTACTGTATACCTGTTTTAAAAATTAGCAAGAAGGAAAGAGAAGAGAGAAGACAGGGGTGAGAGCAAAGCCACCGAGAATGGAGAAGAAGAGTCAAGTGTGAGTCCCACCGGTGGAGATTTCACAGTGCAAGCAGGGCTGACTTATCTATCAGGCATAATGTGGGAGGTTCACAATACTTTTAGGGGCCCATGAAAGTGTGTTCATTCCTCTAACATCAGAAGAAAAAGAAGTAAACTCTTAGGTCAAGGAAAAATGGTTCAATTTATGATGTTAAGGTATGTATCATTATTACAACACAGTCATAAAGTATAGTTTTTAATATCTATATGGAGGAGGGGTCCCAGGAAGGCAAAAGTGCTGAGGGCCCACAGAAGTCACAACGTGGCCCTTGATCCAGTGGCATGTCCCAACCTACTCAAATTTATTAAAATACGCATGTACAATGCGTTCTAGGATTTTTTTTTGCCACCTATGATAATATTATTCTAATTTTACAGATAAGGACTCTGAAACCTGGATTGATGTAGGGAGAGAAAAAGTGGTCAAGTTGACTCCCCAGAAATCCTGACTCTTAGTTTAGTGCTCTTTGCAAAATGTGTTGCGGGCAGCAGCAGATATGGGGTAGAGACCAATATGGAAAAGAACACAATAGAAATTTAAAATATGGAAGGCTCTATAATCGGCCACCTTTTTCCTCAGGCACCAGACTTTCTTCCTGAGATGACATTAGGTGCTGAAAGGATGTAGGCAGCTCAAGAGAGCAAGAGGGGAAGTGGGAAGACAGTGCCAGCTGCCCAGCTAAATACAGCTTCACTGGCAGCCTACAGAAGAGGAGAAAATATTTGCAAATCACATATCTGGTAAGAGGTTAATATCCAAAATACATAAAGAACTCGTATAACTCAATAGCAAGAAAAATAAATAATTCAATGAAAAAAGTGGGCAGGGGATCTGAATAGACATTTTTCTTTTCCAAAGAAGACATACAAATGACTAACAGGTACTTGAAATGATGTTCCACATCACTAATGATCAGGGAAATGCAAGTCAAAACCACAATGAGATGTCACCGCACACCAGTAAGAACAGCTATCATCAAAAAGAGAAGGGATAACAGGTACTGGTGAGGATGTGGAGGAAAGGGAACCCTTGTGCACTGTTGTTGGGAATGCAAATTGGTGTAGCCACTATGGAAAACAGTGTGGAGGTTCCTCAAAAAAATTAAAAATAGAACTACCATATGAATTAGCAATTCCACTTCTGGGTATTTATACAAAGGAAACACTAACTTCTAAAGATAAACACACACATCCCCATATTCATAACAGTATTATTTACAGTAGCCAAGCCCTGGAAGCAAACTTGTTGTCCACCGATGGATGAACGATGAACGGATAAAGAGGTTATGGTGTATGTGCACAACGGAATACTATTCAGCCATAAAAAGGAAATCCTGCTGCTTGCAACAATGCAGACAAATCATGAGGGCCTTATGCTGAGTGAAATAAGTTAGAGCGAGGAAGACAAATACCATGTGATCTCACTTATGTGTGGAATCTAAAACAACCGCCACGACAATCAGCTCATAGATACAGAGAAGAGATGGTGGTTGCCAGAAGGGGTGGGAGGGGGAGGCAAAATGGGTGAAAGGACTCTAAAGGGACAAACTTCCAGTTTTAAAATAAACAAGTCATGGGAACCTAATGTACAGTATGGTGATCATAGTTAACCCTTTGAATGCCATGTGTAAGTTGAAATTTGGATCAACATGAAGAAAAATTATATCAATATATAACCTGAGGTACAAAGAAAGAGAACAAAATATAAAATATGAATTATTCCATTGTTATTTACATTTATAGCCATCGAAAAAAGAGTCGCTGGGAGCAATGCTGGCACTCAAAGGGTTAATAAGACTGTGTTGCATATTTGAAAGTTGCTAAGAGAATAGATTTTAAAAGTTCTCATCACAAGAAAAAATCCTGTAACTGTGTGTGGTGACAGGCATTAAATAGACTTATATATAAATACTGAGTCACTATATTGTACATCTGAAAGTCATCTAATGTTTGTAGGTCAATTATAGCTCAATTAAATAAATGAATAAACAAGAAATTTTAGAAAAAAACAAACAAAAAAGACAGATTCATCAAATAGGTTATTATTAGCTATTTCACTGTTCTTTATAATCATGTTCCGTAATGATAAATAAAACACTGGAAAAACAAGGTCAGTTCAGGCCCCTGGCAGAAAATTAAGGTCTTTGAAAGAAATTTAATAAAATTGCTTGTGGCTGACTTGCTACTGTATGTAAGAGAAGGCTGCAATAAAATTCAGTAATGAGTTAGGTTCTTAATGGATAAATGTGTGTTTTCTAAAAAAAAAAAAAAAAATCCCACTAAAGATTGCTTCCGTTTTATAAAACATGTATACACATATGTCTTAATATGTATATGTGTGTTTGTGTACACACCTATTGCCTTTTTTTGCTATGTTATCTATAAATTAATTTTTCTCTGAACTTGAACTTGTGGTTTGATAATAGTGCCCAATAAGGCCTTCAAACAAAAAAGGACATGATCTCATAAGCATTATCTTACTCGTTTACTCCATTATTCAGAAGTCCTTATGTTTCTTGAAACAGCAGTCTCTGCCTCCCAGAAGGCCAAATGAGGAACGTGAGGTAACCCCAGCCAAAGCATAAAGAGAGGGTAGTGCCTCTGGGAGCCAAGTGCTGATAATCACACCTCAGAAAGGCACGATGCTTGAGTTTAAGACAAAGAACATCCCGGAGTCTAACTCTCCAAATACAACTTATCAGATAACATATTAAAAATTAATTTGGACGAGAATTAGCCCATGATTCACTTGATGTAGATCTAAGAAAGCAGGGACATGAGTTAACGTACAACTAATACGGCAGCTTGTCTGCCTTGTTAGCTACAGGAGAGAATAATGCACAGGAAAAGGTGATGTAATGATTGTCTCGGTTTCATTATTCTCTCCCAAATGAATAACCTTCCACACCAAGGATGAGCTCACTCACTATTAACGGAATAACATCTGGTGAGCGAGGGCCCCCAGCTGAACATGCTGTTGGTGTGGGACTATATTTAACCGGCAGAAACCCAATCATTGTTGCATGTATCACATATGCAGCCCAGTTATATTGTGAAAAAAAAAATTTAAGGGGTAAGAAAATACTCCTAAAAGTATTTTAACATACAAGGTTTTTCCTTATGAAGCAAGGCATTAACCTGCTCCAAAAAAGATCCTAGGCTATTATTAGAGTGGAATATCTTAAACATGTGACAGATGCCTTGTCCTCTTTGGCTGAGGCTCAGATGCTTGTCATAGCTATCTAAGTTTAAATTTCAAATCACGGATAGGAATCTCTCTCCTTCAATTTCCTTTCTCATTCTTAATTTCCAGGCAGGCCTGCCACACGGACAATGGTGAATTTTGCAGTGTAATCTATCTAATAGATTTACTGTAAATGATGAATCACCCTAGTATTTAAATCTAATGAGTAATGCTGTAAGTCAATTTTGTGTTTAAAAATGCAGTACAGCTAAGGCCATCCGTTAAATGTGCTAATACAGAGAAATGTTGACGTGCGGAACACAGAGCAGTCGGTCCTAACGGTCGTGAAGCCTGGGATCTGCTGTGTGCTAAAGACTTGAGGGGGATTGCTCACTTAAAATCATGACATTTGGGAGAGAATTTCTTTCTGTCAGATTCAGGAAACTTCCTCAAACGTAGTCGTCTCTCATTGTACGCCTGGTGAAACGTAGTAACGCTTTATTGTGAAGAGGCTAACAAGCCATTATTGTTTTTATTTAAGACTGATACGAAAATAATGCATATTTGCTGAAGAGAATATGGGAAATTCAGAGAAGCACAAGGAAAACACAATTCATTCTGATTCCGATCACCCAGACCTTTCTGTGTATGTTAGTCTTTTTACATTTAAGTACATTTAAGCATTTTCTCATCTTTACTGTTCTTCTACAACTTCATTCTAAATGACCATCATATTACATCATGTGGCTATACCATGATTTATCAAGTCACTTTCCTATTGGACACTTAGTATATGACTAATTTTTGCTATTAGAAGCAAAACTGTGGTAAAGATCTGTATAGCTAAATTTTTGCCCACATAGGTGACTATTTCCTTGGGATATATTTGCAGAAATAAAAATAAAATTCAGTCAAAGTGAATGTATGTTTTTAAGGGTCTTGACATTGGTTGTGGATGCCTTTAGGAGAGCATAGAAGATTCTCTGCACATGATACCCCTGAGATGAGAGAAGCTACCCCAGTCTCTCTGCCTCTGTCGACCTCTGGTTCCTCATGTATAAAGTAGGAGGGCTGGAACAATGGGATAACAATTATGCTTATTCTGCCATATGATTTTTTTATGTAACTTCCTTTAGTCTGTACAGTAATCCTGTGAAATAGGATAAGTAACTTGGTGAAGTACAGCTTATAAATAGAGGAGCCAGACGTTGAACCAGATTTGCTATTTCAGAAGTCCATGCCCTCATCCACTAAGCTGCCCAGTTTCCTCCAGGGTTATCACCCATTCATTCGTTTATTAATTCTACATACTGTGTGAGAGTCACTACGCACAGAAGATACAGTGGTGAACTGAATAAACTTGACCTCAGGGATTTTGTAAATGGCTGACTGACAATATACAGCCTTGTACTACTTAAAGATAGGGACACATTGTGAGAAATCTGTTTTAGGTGACATCCTTGTTGTGAGAACATGTTAGAGGGCACACACAGCTAGATGGTCTAGCCTACTACACACTTAGGCTATACGGCCCAGCCTATTGCTCCTTGGCAATAGGTCAGTATAGCATGTTACTGTACAAAATAGCACAAAATTAAGTCAAGAGTGAGAAAGTTATGCAATCATTTTTTTATAAGCAGAAATAGTACATTCTAAAGTAGTAATAATAAAAAGTACAGTATAGTAAATGTATAAACCAGTAACATAGTCGTTTATTATTATCAAGTATTATGGACTATATATGATTATATGCTGTGCTTTTATACAGACTGGTAGGTTTGTTTACACTGCAAACATGTAGCGCGTTGCACGTCATGAATTTACCAAGCTACGACGTCACTGGCGGCAAGAACCGTCATTGAATACGAGGTCTGCCCTTGAGGGAAATGCCCTTACGCAGTGCCTTACCGTAATATCAGGTAGCAAGTTCTATGAAGAAAGATAAAGCTGGGAAGAAGCATCAAGGATGCCGAGGATCCTGTTACAGGTAAGGTGGTCTGAGTGGCTGAAGGAGGGATGCTGCCATGCGGATGTAGGGACGACAAGCTCTCTGGTTAGAGAAGCAGAAGTGTCAAGGCTCTAGGGCCAGAAGAGGTCTCACTTGGGAAACTACACAGAGCTGGTGGGGCTGGAGCGCATTGAGATACGGGAGCGGCAGTTTATACTGAGTCTATGAGACGTCCCAGCCCATTCTGCGGGTGAGGGGAGTTGAGGCCCGGAGGCCCTGCCTCTGCAGTTCCGAGGAGGGGAAGTGGCTAACTACGGTCACCTGATTCTCCTGTTCTTCAATTGGCTTTCGGCAGCGAGACACTTAGGCCACAGCATGAAAACCCCAGCCCTCCATGGCCCGGAATAGCCCACGCCGTGGCATTCATTACCCGTCCACACCGGACGAGGCGCTGTGCCTGCACACTAACCATGGCTCATATCAAAAGAGAAGAAAGTTTTCTTTGGCTGGAAAGATCTTGTGGAATTGGGAAGACAGCCATTTTAAAGTTCAAAATGATGTAGTTATTAATCATGTCACAGGACAAACCCATCTATCTGCAGACCAGCTGTTTCCTGCTGTCATTTAAATTCTTCAATCCACATGTTCTGCTACAGGAAGAAATCTAACTTCCTTTTCAGTTCTGCTGAATGTGTCTTTTAAAATGTAATTTGGGGTTAAGTTAATTCATTATCCATCATTAAAAACCTAAATGTTCTAACAGACCGATCTCCAAGGGTCTGGTAACAGTATCATTGCGTGGTGGGACTTACCTGCCACAGAGAAACTGGGCTCATGAACCATGTTCTTTAGACTTAAGAGAGACCAAGTAAGTTGAGAGCTTTTACTGTTCCCTTGTAAGAACCTATGAAATGTAGTGCAAGAAAAAGCTAGAACGCTTAAGACTGTTTCAGGTTCAGGATTTAATTTATTCCGTGTATACTGGGGGGTGGGTAGGGGGTGGAGGGCGGAGATCGTGACTGTTGGAACCAGAATCCGGTTTAGGGAAATACCTCATGCACTTGCTTGGGCGGAAGGTGCATCCTGACGGCACGGGTAGCTGGAGTCGAAGGAAGAACAGTCGAAGCTCAACTGCTCTACAATAAATGCCCCGAGGCCCGGAAAACTGAGCTGACTAGGACTATGGGGGAGCAACTGGTGGAGCTTAAACTCTTTTAAGATGTTGCATATGCAGCATTTGGTTTTGTGAGCTTTTCATTTATGTGATGTAAACTTCACTTTCAGTGTTCCAAATCTTCAGTCAGTTTGACCACATACGTAAGTGCCTTGTGTGAATCCAGGGCATGTGTGAGCAGGTGTCTTGTGGGAATCAAGGGGCTGGCTGGGTGAATGTGGTGCAGAATAGGGACAGCGTGTGCCACATGGCAAGATAGTCTGTCAATTTAACTCATCAGCAGAAGCGGCATTCAGAGCCAGGACATACCAATGAAGATGTAAGTCCTCTGGGAATTCCAAGAAATGTGGGAATGAACACTGGACTTTCACTGGAGAAATATGGAATGGGAGTTCGAACCACCTTAAAAGACAAAGGGCCCTAGCTACTGTGGCTCAGTGGATTGAGCATCGGCCTGCGAGCCAAGTGTCGCTGGTTCGATTCCCAGTCAGGGTACATGACTAGGTTGCATGTCAGGTCTCCAGTTGGGGGCACGAGTGAGAGGCAACCACACAGTGATGTTTCTCTCCCTCTCTTTCTCCTTTCCCCTCGCTCTAAAAACAAATAAATAAATAAACAAACAAATAAATTATTAAAAAAAAAAGACAAAGGAACTCATCTGACATCCAGGTTACATGTTAATGGCTCATTCCTTTGAAGTGTATATTTTTTGTTATGGTACAAAATATAGACACTGCGGTTGCTCACCTCTTAGTAACAATAAGGGCATTGAGCCAAATGTCTAGAAGTTATCCAACTTTCTCTGCTCTAGATATTGGTAAAGACTTCACTGGACTCTACATTTCCCAGTATTTCTTGATTTCTAAGGCTGGGGAATATGGGCAGATAACTTCACATTTAGAAAGTTTGTCTTCTTTAATATAGATTTAGAAAGTATTATCTTTGAAAAGTACTGGCTCTGCTGATGGGTGGGATGTGTTTAGCCCAACAGCTGTCTACCAGGGAGACTGCCATAATGAGGGTGCAAAGGTTCCCATTGGACTGGCATGGGAACTTCAAAAGAGAGATTGGACTTGCAGTGCAAACCTTACCTTGGCTGTCCTCTGAGTCTCCCCATTAAAACGATGTCCTGCTACAGCTGCTGTGTCCTTGAGTTACCCAGGTGGAGGCCCAGAGGCAAAGGTGGGGTTCATACAGTAATAGTAAGGATTTGCATTTGGAGGATTGAGGAACTTCGCCATGTTAGAAGGGGCAGGAGAAGCCAGACCTCAAACAAGGGAGCACAGTTAGAAAGTAGGATGTGTCCACATGAGGACCCCTGTAGAGGACTTATACTTTTACTCCTTGGGCTGTGAGAACTGTCATATTTGTCATTTAATGTTAGGTTTTCTCCTTCTATGTTATAAATCTCCCAAGTTTTCACCAGCCCTTTAATTAAGTCTGTTAGATATGCACAAGCTGTGTATTCGTGTGGTGGGAGATTAAAGAGAAGAGCACCAAAAGGAAGTGTGTCTTATATCCCTCCACGGAGACCATTCTCCCTCCGTGAGGAAAGGGACCCGGCTCATCCAGGTGGGGAGCAGGATGGAGAATCGGAGCAGAGCTGAGGGCACTGGGCAGGAGTAAGTGACTCACAGAAGCAGCTGCAAAGAGTGACTCAGGAGCCAACGTGAGGCCAACAGCCCTTTTCTGAAACATCCTAGAGAAAGGTGATTCTCAGGGGATGAGAAGGGAAGGGAGAGAGAAAGAGAAGGAGAGAAACAAATGTGAGAGAGATTTTTTAATTTATTTTAATTTTTTTTGAGAGAGAAACATTGATTGGTTGCCTCTCGCATGCCTGCAACTGGGGACCTGGCCCACAATCCAGGCATGTGCCTTGACTGGGAATTGAACTGGCAACCTTTCAGTTTGCAGGCCCGCGCTCAATCCTATGAGCCACACCAGCCAGGGCTGAATTTGTTGTTTTAGTTTCCACTTACCAGTGAGATCATCCAATATTAGTCTTTCTCTGTCTGACTTATTTTACTTAGTGTAGTGCCCTCAAGGTTCATTTGTGTTGCCACAGTAACAAAATTTCATTCTTTTTTATGGCTGAGTAATATTTCGTTGTGTATATATTCTGCATTTCTTTTATTTATTTGTCCATTGATGGACACTTAGGTTGTTCGGCTATTGTAAATAATGCTGCTATGAACATGGGGGTACAGATGCTCTTCAAAAGAGTGATTTCATTTCTTTCAGATATATATGCAGAAGTGGAATTGCTGAATCACATTAGTTCTATTTGTAATGTTTTGAGGAATTGCCATACCGTTTTCCATGGTGGTTGCACCAATTTACATTTCCACCATCAATAGACAAGGTTTTCTTTTTATACTTCATCTTTCCTGGCACTTTTTATCTTTTGTCTTTTTGATAATAGAATTCTATCAAATATGATACGATTTCTAATTGTGGTTTTAATTTGAACTTTTCCTAATTATTAGTGATACTGAGCACCTTTTCATGCACCTGTTGACCATTTGAGTATTTACTTTGAAAAATGTCTATTAAGGCCCTTTACCAATTTTTAAATTGGATTATTTGTTTACTTATTTTTGCTATTGGGTTGTATGAGTTCCTTATAAATTTTGAATATTAACCCTGTATCAAATATGTGGTTTGCAAATATTTTCTCTCATTCTGGAAGTTGCCTTTTTATTTTGTTGATTGTTTCTTCTGCATGCAGTAGTTTTTTTAGTTTGATATAGTCCCACTTTTTTTTCTTTTGTTGCTTGTACTTTTGGTACCATATCCAAAAAAATCATTGTCAAAACCCATGTCAATGAGATTTTCCACTGTGTTTTCTTCTAGGAGTTTTATGGCTTCAAACCTTACATTTCAGTCTTTAATCCATTTTGAGTTAATTTTTGTGAGTGGTTGAAGATAGGGCTCCAGTGTGAAATATTTTAACATACTGCTTCATTTAATCCACATAACTCCATGTCCAAGGCCCCCTCACTTACAGTATTTATCAAACACTATGATGTATTTCAGCATAATGGTATTCTGAGATTTTATTATCTTAAAATGTTTTGATAGTCTATATTGCATTATCTCTGAAGTTTCTTTTGGCTCAAAAACATTACCTTTTTGTTTCCTACCAAAAAGAAATATTGCCATACCTCACATTAGTGATACAGGGTTATATGGACTATTCGCTGAAGTTGAGCTGTGGGAGGGGGTTGGACTCTCAAGATAACTGTGAAATGAAAATAATTGAGAAATGTTGATTCATGCATTATGACTTTTAACTATGTATTTCTATTTTATCATTCATCCCTCCTGATATCTAGTTTCTAATTTAAGTTTGCTTTTTATATTTTAAAAATTTAATAAATTACTATATTATACATTTGGTTAGGATCAGAATTCAGTTACATTATTAAACATGAATATGAAATTTAAATATAGATCTTTAGCATTAATATAAGAGTATTAGCTATTTTTATCATGTTTCTTCATTTTAAACATATAAGAATACCTCCTCAAATCCACACGCGTCAGTTAACTAAGCCATAAATTGTAGTGCCGTCCTTGGGTGCTAACTCCGGTAACTCATCGAGTGCTGTCTATTTTACTCCTAATTGTGCCTCTGCATTCCTTTCTCTGGACTCCTTCCTCCCTTAGAGAGCATACAGCAGACCCCTATTGGTTTCTCCCTGTCTAGTCCTGCTCTGTTCTAATCCATTCCGTATACCGTTGCCCGAAAGGCATTTTCTGAAACACAAATCTGATCGGGTCACTGTCTGACTCACAACTGTTCTGGTGGCTCCCCAGTGGCTTCAGGATATAGACCATATTTCATTTATTTTTAGTGACACTTTCCACTTCATCCCCCATTATATTAAACTCTGTGCAGGTCTCCAAATATGTCATGTGCTTCCTTACTGCTGGGCCTTTGCATATGCTGTCCCTTCTCACTTGGCTAACTCCTAGTATACCCTCAGCTCTAACTTTTGACTCCGGTTTAATGGGAAACCTCACCTTGACTGTCCCCAAAAAGGAGTTAATGGCCCTGCCTGTGTGCTTTCCTAACAGTCTGTTCTTAAACCTGTCTCAGCATTGATTTCAGTGTCTTGCTCTAACAGTTTATTTGTCTATCTCTGGAACTATACTGTAGGCTCCTTGAAGTAGAGATTTTGTCTTATTTGTTTGAGTTTCAATGCCTGGAATTAGTCTGGCACAAGATAGTCACTCAATAAATATTACTTGGAGGAAAGATGGAAGGATGAAAAGCTCTCAACTCTGCCCTCATCTCTCTTAAGAGGAAGTGATAGCAGTATTTATTTACTCTGATGTCAGCCTGTACTGAGTCCACTGAGCAGTGAAGTGAACAATTCAGGGCTCTCTGACTAACGGAGGTGATGGAAGTAATTGCTTGTGCCCACTGCAGGGGCCCGTAAATAAGATGAATGAATCATGGCTATGTTCTTGGTATGGACGCCATGGAAATGGTCTCAGGACTCCCGGCAACTCTCTCAAAATTAAGACAAATTTCAGTGTTGGCTGCTTGATGTGTTTTCTGGCACATACATTTCCGAGCACCACACCTGGTGGAAAGATGGTATCATAAAATTGAACTTGATTGTGTTGGGCAAGTCAACTGTGCTTCTGGTAACTGAAGCACAAAAGCTGCATTTTATTCTCATTCGCTGAGGTCTGTAGTGGTGACTAATGAAGACATATCTGAGATGGGTGTGAGTCCAGGGCAGGGTTAGGGCCTAAATTTGGCTGCTGAATACATGTGCATTGACCTTTTCAGTATCTGGCAAACTCTATCTTCAAAGCAGGTTTGATCTTCAAACTATGATTAGAAAAACTATAGCTGAGTATAGCTTCCCACCCACTGTCCCACTTCCAAATAAGACAACAATGATCTCTGCCTTTAAAAAATTACAAACTGTCCTCTGAATGGACAGGTTCCACTTGACAAGTAATTTTAATTGCTAGAGCCTTCATTTCAAAGTTACTGTGTCAGTTAGAAACTAAGTTCTGCTATGAATACAAAAATAAAATAAAATAATAAACCTCAGAATAAACAGAGGCTAAACAAAGTAGGGGCTTTATTTTTCATGTATAAAGTTCAGAGGTAGAAAATTCAGTGCTGGGAAAGCAATTCCAAAATGCTGTCAGGACTGTGGCGGGTTGAATTGTGTCCCCTACCCCAAAAGATGTTGAAGTCCTAATCCCCAGTACCTCTGAATGCGACCTTATTTGGAGATAGAGTCTTGACAAATGTAGTCAACTAAAAATGAGATCATTAGGATGGGCCCTATTCCAACATGACTGGTGTCCTAATAAGAAGAGGGAAACTTAGATAGAGACACGCAAGAGGACAGCAGAGGCTGGAGTTAGGCTGCCCCAAGCCAAGCACACCTGGAGGCAAGAAGGGATCCTTTTCTTCACCTGGCCCCGTGAATACCTTGACCTCAGACTTCTGTTCTCCAGAACACTGAGAGAATCAGTTTCTGTTGTTTTCAGCCACTTGGCTTGTGGATCTTTGTCATGGCACCCTTAGGAAACTCATACACTTTCCTGTTCTGCTTATTGCCTTGCGTTCCCATGACGGCTGCTCCAATTGTCCAAGTTCCAGGCAGAGAGAAGAGAAAGGCCAAGGAATAAGAGACACCTGTCAGGGGAGACTACCAGCTTTGAAAGAGCTTTACTGGAAGCCTTACTCAGCCACTTCTGCTACCATCTTTTCATCACCCCACTGGCAAGGGTATCTAAAAATGCAGTATTTTAGCTGAACACAGTGTTGGCGTACATTAAATCAGAGTTCTCTATGTCAGGAAAGAGGGAAATGGATATTGAATGGACACAGATAGTGTTTTAAACAGTAATCCCTTTACTAAGAAACAGGTTCATAAATAATTTTATGATAGGGTAAAAATAAAGGATCCTAAATTAATACAATTTCATGTGCTTCTCGCTAAAAAATCAAAACTTATAGAATTGTAGATAGCTAAAAGTGCCCTCTCATTTCATCCATGAAGAATAAGTCTCAGAGATATGTGAGCACCATGGCCAGAGTTTATAAAGGTTAGTAGCAGTGCCCTTGACCCTCACAGAGGAACTTTTGCCATTAGACTTGCTTGAGTAACTAACACAGCTGTCCCGTTCATCTTTAGAAGGTAAGATCCTAATAATTCCTTTTACCAAGATCAATGCTGGTACTCTGCCACATACGTGAGAAACACTGACCTAAATAGCTAAGTGTGGCATCTACTCACTTTACTTTTTATGTTTTATTTCCAACCTTGGAGCAGAAAAGGAAAGTTTCAGCCCTAACACATAGGGGCAGCAACTTAGAGGATGACTAATATTTGATTAAAAAAACAAAACAAAACAAAAAGCTCAATAATTTTCATGTGAATCAGTCTATTCAATCCTGTTTATTCCATGAATAGATTCGTAGACCAAGAAATTAAAAGTGTAGACATTCAGCTGAATTTACCCCCCCCCCCAAAGGATGGGGAAATTTCCTCACACCTCTTTCCAAAACAAGCTATTTGTTAAAGTGTTAAAGTTTGGAGAGCGTCACAGAAGACCTTTTGGATTCATGTATATCCTTGAAATTGGTCTTTTGAGTGTTAGAAGTTCAGAAGACTTTGTGATTAATGTATAAAAAGTACACAGCAAAGTTCACAGAGCAATCTGAAGAGCATGAATTTTATATAAAATATATTCATCATCCAGATAAGATATGAAGTGAAATGTTACTCTCTATATACACAGTGGTCATATAATGAAATCTAATCTGCTCACCAAGAGTGCCAGAGTATAAACCTATCAGTTAGGTTAGGAAACTAGGTCACCATCCTAAATCAGATGTTAATAGTAGTTTATGGTTCTTTGCAATGTAAGCACTGTTCTTAAACCGATCCAATGAAACTTGCATGGAAAAATTTGCTTCAGAATGATATGTGCTCTAATACTCAGGGGTACTATTCTCTGAGTCATTCTGATTTTGGCTTGTATTCTGCTGAATTAAGCATTGCCTTCGAACGAGGAGTCATGAGACAACCCGAGGCCAGCTGGAGACTAGAATCGGGAGACTCAAGGAGAAAATAATTAGCAGTTTGTCCTGGGATGTAACTCCTGTACGAGATGCTTCTTCCACACATCTGTCTGGGCAGTTTAAATGTTTTTATTGTATTTATTAATAAACAATACATTTCAGAAGTTTGATGTTCAAAAGATACGGAAGGGGAGGAAGGGAAGAATCACTTTTATTTCTGTTCCCAGCTCCCCCCTTTCTTAAGGCAAATAATGCCTATCAATTTTTAATGTATTGCCATTATACTGTATTGATATATTTGTGTATTTATTATGTATTTATCTACTCTTTATTGTAGAATTTCTAACATATGTAAAATTAAATAGAAGAGTAAAGTGAATAATAGTCATCCCTTTACGGTCATCTTTCATTCCTCCACTGGATTATGATGAAGCAAATCGTAGACATCATATTTAGCTATAAATATTTTATTTTATATTTATCAAAAATAAGAACTCATTTTTAAAAAGCTAACTCTAACACCAATATCATATGCCACCAACTTCACAATAATTCCTTAATATTGTAAATGACCAATCATCAAACAAATCAATGTTGACATTTTTCTCTGATTATCTTCATTTTTTCACAGTTGGATCCAACCAAGGTCTACACATTGCATTTGATTGATGCATCTCTTAAATGTCTTTTAATCTATAGGTTCATTTTCTCTGTTTTTTGTTTTTGTTTTTCTTCCTTGTAACTTATTTACTGAAGAACCTGGATTTCTCATGCTGTGGACTTTTTTATTCCATTTTAGATTTAGCTGGTTGCATCTTTCTAGAGAATTTTTAAAATTTCAAATATAAAGCAATTGATTGCCTATTTTTTCCATTCTGGATTTAACAATTCAATACTTTTCATCTTGTCTATATAAAAGTAATTAATTGGTAACAATAAAAGGTAGAAAGAATTTACCATTTGACACAAGCCAAAATTACGGAGTTTATCATCTCTTCTTCCTTGCTCACTTGCTTCTTCCCTTCTTTTATACTTTACATCAATTCATCCCAAGTCCCATTGGCCTTCCTTTCAAGATATATCCAGGATCCAAATACTTCTTACCATGTCTACCCTGCCACCCTGACCCCAGCTGTCAACATCTCTCACCTGGACCATGACAGTCACTTCCTAATGCTTCTCCCTGCTTTTCTCTTTGCCTTCTTTACCTTTAGAACCAGCATGATCCTAATAAAACCCAACTCAGATCACATCACTCCTCTGTTCAGAACCCCCAGTGACTTCCTCCTTTGCTTAGAGAAAAGCTAAAATCCTTACAGTGGCCTACATGTTCCTTTATGATCTGCCCCCTACATCTCTTTGATGTTATACACCAACCGCTCTCATCCTCTCTCATTCTCTGGCCACACTTTGTTTTCCTTCCACACATCAGCCATCCTCCTATCGCACTAGCTGTTTCCTTCCTTCACCAGCTACCCACATGGCCTGCTCCCTTGGAGAAATGACGCCATGGGTCTGCTTCAAGGAGGGCAAGGAGGATGGGAAATAAAATCATCATGAGCTTTAATTCCCACCGGGGCAGCAACCATATCATTTAGTATTCAGTTCCTAGCACAGAACCTACTTCTCAAAACACATTTGTTGAACTAGACTGAGTATTAAGGCAAAGTAGGTAGCTTTATGTCAAGCAAGTAATGAGGTGGGAGAGCTTGGGTGGGCTGGTGCTTCCTGAGGCATTCATAAACTTAACCCACTGTCCTGACTTCACACGGTCAAGGGTCCCGGTGCTGAAAGATGACCACGGTTCTGTGTTGTTACCTGAATTCACTCTGTTTAGGTATATAGATATATAGTATGTGATCTTTAAGATATATTTCTAGGACTGTTAGGAGGTACAGATTTATTTTATCTTTAATCAGGTGGTTCAACATTCTTTCAAACTCAGATTTGTTATTCTCTTGTTAGATTACTACATTGCATTTCGAAAAAATCTACTTAAAGGCTGATATGAACATAAAACCTTTCTTTCTTTAGAAGGATTGTTTGAAGCCACAGTAGGTATTCCTAATAGATTGCCTTTCCTGGTTGGTTATTTTACATCAGAGGAGAAAATAATGCTGTTGTTGTGGATTAAAATATCGTTTTAAATGTCATTGCTATTAAATATCAAGGACATAGAAAACCCAAATAGTAGTGGCAAAGATATAGGATAAAAGTAATGGGATCCAATATGATATTTTGAAATGTGCCTACTCATGTGAATTCAGAATGAGTGTAATTGTCTGGACAACTCAGGTAAATGTTTTTCCCCACCTGAAATATTTTTATAAGGAAATCATGATCTTTTTAATGCCCCCAAATTTCAAATATCTCTATTATCTGTCTGTGGATGACTGAAAAGGGCCACGTACTCCTTGCTGAACTCCCCTTTGAGAGCTGAGACCTAGTTCTCTTACCCTTGATCCCGGTGGGCCAGCATCACTATACCAGGAGACTAGAAGCTTCAGTCTGCTGCCCTGAGTTATCTTGCACAAAGTTTGATAGCCCCAAGGCTACCGTACCAAGAGGAGACCCAAGGTAGCATGTGGAGAGGATATGGGGAGAGGGAGAGTGGGAGAGAGAGAGATGGTCAGGCCCCTTTTCCCATTTCTTCCAGCCTCTAGCCTTTTGAGTCATCCCAGCTGAGGCCCTAGACAAGGTAGAGCAGAGGCAAATTGTCCCATTGTGTTGTGTCCAAATTCCTGGCCCACAGAAGAGTGAGACATCGTAATAAAGTGTTGTTTCCAACCCCTAATGTTTGGCATAGTTTATGTCTTGGTAGGTAACTAGAACATTATCTTTTAAGTATAGATAGTTTCTGGTTACATATTCTAACTTTCTAGGTGTTCCCTTTATGGCATCCAATAATACCTCCAGTCTTCAAAACTAGAATTCCTTCTTTAATAAATCTGTACGCCCAGTGTATACTGATTAATTTCTTGTTTCTCATTAATCAACTGTTCAAACTATTGTGCCGTGTACTTGAGGTAAAATGTACCAAAGCCCTATTTTGTGCACTTTTTTCTCTTGGCAGGGCATGTGCAATTAGGCTCACTAAATTATTTTTTAAAAATTTGTGTCTCTGCTCATGGAAAATTTTAAAAATTAGTATTAGGAAAAAGCAGACTTCTTGTTAGCAACAACAGAATGTTCAAAACATTGCTGTTGGCTTCCAAAAATACAATATAATGTGTTTTGATAACTACGATTACTCACTGGACTTGCTACCCTCCTTTGTATGCCTACCAGAAACTATATAATGTGCTCGCAGTTGTTTGGCGCATTAAATTTTCAATAAATCCTATTTATGGCCACCCCTCCCTTTTTCTTTCTTGCTGCTATGCAATATTTCTACTTTTGGAAAGTTAAGGCCAGTTAAAAACCATAGTCTGCTGCCCACCTATATTTTAACCGTTGAAAAAGCAACTGTTTTTGTCGCTATCAGAAAAATTAGAAGTGGAGTATAGGAAGGGATGGAAGGTTCCTCTAGCAGTTTGCATTTAAAGGGCTTATATTAGAAGCTTCCACAGAAGGCAATTCATCTTCCTTTAAAGGAGATAGATTTAGCACATGAAATCAAATTCACTTTAAAGATTCACTCTCTACCCCCAGAATTATGTCAGACATATGGTAACAACTGTTTAATGTGCCAACAAACTGGGTGTTTGTCTGCAACGAGTTTAAACAAATTACAAACATCCACAGGAACATGTGAAAAAAAAATTCTCTTTAGATGAAGTCAATTGCACTCCCTATGTTGAAGGGCCCCTTTTAATAAATGAGTCTCTTACACTTTGACAAAACAAAGGGGTGAGGAAATTCTGCACAAGGAAAACGACTCTATTTTAACTTGAATATACAATAAGTGGTAGAAGAATACCCAAAGTGCTACAATGAATGGACTTACTTACACAAGCACTGCATGTCTTAAGAGAAGTTTGCAGCCCTCATCTTCAATTGCGTTTATTTTCCATCAGAAAACTACTAGAGGTTTCAGCACAACTTATAACAGGGAACGTCCGAGAAGAAGTTTAAGATTGGCACGTTGGCTAAGCTAAGAGGCGGGGATAAGTCTTAGTAGCCTCTGTGGGGCTTGGCATCATGCGTGACTCCAATGATGGTACAAGTCACTCCAAAATTCATACTCAAAGATGACAGTGAGACCGTTAGTAGGAATAGAAAGGGTTTAGTGGGAATGTACAGTAGTTCTTTCAGCTTCCTCAAAGTTTGATTCTGTACTTTACAAGATAAATGACATTGAGACCCCGGGGGAGATATTGTTGTGCAGAATATGCCAGACCTTCAGGGCAGAGGTCAGTTTTTCACTCACTTCATCACCGATCTGTTCAAAGGAAATTTATTGAGGCATTTCTTCCCAATTCCGAGATAAAACAATTGGCCCCAGTTCTTTCCTTTTAAATACCTCTTTGACCTGGAGAACGACAACTCTCATCTATCTAGAGGCGCTATTGGAATTGCTCTCGCTCTATGGTGTACACTTGGATGGTGCTATTTATATTAGTTCTCTGGAGCAAAGCATTATATATAGCTGCACAGCCATCTACAAAGTGACACAGGAAATTTGATTCACAGTGAGGGCAGTTGATATAAATCACTTTTCTCTCTCATCCTAAAGGCCCCTCATAAAATCGACAAGCTTTTGCCAACCTCTTCAAGTAGTCTTTTAGTCCCCACGTTGAGGAGTTAGTTCCTGCCTCTGTATCTTGACGGATTGCTTGGCAGTGGCTACGTGGGTGGCTTTGGAGTTGCACTGAAGGCTTTTATGTGGTTTGTTGGGGGAGCTGATGGGCTGTTTCAACTGCCTTGTCCTTACAGGTAGCATCTCAGATTTGACTGGCTTTGATGAACACATCTTTAATCATCCGAGAGAAATTTTTAGTGAACATTCCTTGTGATATAAATACAAATTTGTCTTCTTTACCCAGCAAGGAAAATTTTCTGCCTCAGAAAACTGCAAAGGACTTGGAAGACTTAGGCCATGTCTCTGTTTAGTGACTAAGAAGTCAACAAAAACATCATCATCCTTAGTGCCTTCAAGCCCCTAAAAGTCCTATGACTTACAAGACAAAAGTAAAAAAGGAGACAAGAAATTTATTTGCATATGCCATTTTACTTGACCATAACTAAGCACATACCTGTAGTGCATTGCAGAATGCAGTAGATAATTCAGTCCTGTATGCCAAATATTTCTTCAGCAATACTGTGTTCTAGGCATTGTGCTAGGTCATCTGGTTACAAAAAATGGCTAAAACATGTGTTGTAGGTCGGGTTCTCTGGAGAGCAGAAGCTGAGATGGATTTTAGAGGGCAAAAATGTTTTGCAGGAGAGTAACCCCTGTGACGGAGAAATGGAAGAGGCAGGACCGAGTCGAGAGGGTCATCAGAACATGATGAAGACATACAGTGTCTCAGCCAGCCCAGCGGAATGTTCCAGAGCAGACCGGAAGAGGCCCATGTTATACCTCAGTTATTAGCAGGGGGCCACCCCAGGAACAGCCTGACCTCTTTGACCATTGCCTTGTCCAATCGTTAACCAGCATCTTCTCTGAGGAAGGCACACCTGCATTCTGAGTGCTGAGGTGAATCCAGAATAAGCCAACAGCTGGACTCAGTCAGGGAACCACCTCTCTCCTGGTCAGCAAGGGGGTGCCGAGCACCACAGCTCCATGTCTGCCATGGTCCACCACTTGTGCATAGAGATCTACTTCTCCATGATGTTTGAAAACAGCTCTTCACAGGCTCTGATGGACCTCACTTCTTGAGGGGAAACTTGGACAGAGGGAGGTTAGTGTGACAAAACAGGGGCCCCATCTCTGCAGTTGTTTTGGTCTCAAGGCCATAACTGGTCCCATCCTCTCTCTCCTCCACTCTCCACTCTGAACTCCCCTCAGCCTCAGCTACCCTATCTGTCGGTCTTGGCAGTTTTTGTGGAGTCAGACTTCTTATTAAGCATAAGCTTCTCTGGCCAGGCTTAGGGTGCCAAGAAATACTCATATTCAGTGACTTGAGTGCCACACATATGCCTCTGGTCTTTATTGCGTTCCAGGAAGTCATCTTCTCAGGCTGTTCAGAGTCAATTACTGCTGATAAGATGGTGACTCCTCTTCTTGCCTGCTGGATCCTGAAAACAAAGATCCCAAAGTGCTCAAGGGGCAGCTGTAGTCTGTACTTCAATGAGACTCTTGCTGTATCCCCTGGTGAGCACATGCCCCTTTGGGGAACAAAAGTTTTTTGTCCTGCAGAGCCCAGAGGTGTGAAGACAGAAATCTGCACAATACTGCAGTAAGTCCCTGGGAGTGACAGAAAGTGGGGCCAATTCTACATCCATTGTTAGGTTCCACTCCCATGTGTTCTACCTGATGGGAACACAGTGCCATGAGAGGTCACTGATTCAGTGTCAGGTGTCCTAGGGGATGGTGCTATATTCCAAAAAAATAAAAATAAATGCTTCTGAGCTGGTGCTTCAGCTGTTCCTTCTGCAGGCTGCTCATTACCCTGCCTGGCTGAAGCCTCCGAGTAATCGGGGTGAAGTAGTATACAGTGAGGCTACTGGGGTGGGACATGGAACCACGTTTTTGCTCCTCTATCCTGAGAAGGCGGGTTCCCTGGTTGGATGTTACATTATGTGAAACTCCATATCTGTGGATCAGGCATCCCATAAATTCCCAGGCAATGGTGCTTCCCTGTGGGCACGAAAGGCAGCCCCACACCAGGAATAAGTGTCTCCGGTGAGAAGAAAGAAGCTGCTAGAATAGCCAAGGTGTGAGATTCCCAATAAAGTCAGCTTGCTACTAAGTGGCTAATCGGTCTCCTTGAGAGACACCCACATCAGGGGCTTACTTAGCGTTGGTCTCTGATATTGGGAGGTTAGACGGTGGGCATTAGATGTGATTGGACATTATTAACTACATTGGCCTTGGTTAGCGGGAGTCACACTCTTGGGCCCATGCATGATCTCTAGTTCAGCTGCTGTGGCCACTTGGTGTATGCGTTTTGCCAGCACTACAGTAAATACCGATAAAATCTAGCTGACATGAACTGGCCAACCTCTTTTGCCTACTTGGTTATCTACATACTTCACATGCAATTCCGTATATTTATCTCATTCCTCTACCTCAGAATTCCTTGCTTTGAAGATTAAATACCAAGCTTTCTTTCTTTTTTTTTCCCTCCTTTTGCATCTCCAGCTAGCCAGACAAGCCATCTTCTACTCCAAGTCTACTCCAAGTTCCATCTCAGGCTACTTCTTCTTTCACACAAATTGAATATGACCAAGTACACCACTCAGGTCATACTATACCCACTGAAGAGACTTTTTCCTTTGCAATTGTCCCTCAAGGTCACTCTTGGGTGGGAATGTAACAGAGCTGCCATTCAAGTTTTGGCTTGCATGTACTGAATCAATTCATCTAAGCTTGGGCATGTCCCCCTTTTTCTCTTGATCACACAGGGCTCCCTCTCTCTTCCCGATACAACCAGAGGTTCAACCTGGGGGTGAGATGCTGGTGAAACTGTGATGGGTAACGTGGGGGCCTGGGCTCCCTGTTCATGCAGCTCTCTGTGCGCTCTGGCCCTGCTGAGGCTCAAGCAGGATGTATATTTCCATTTTATGATGGGTTGCTGCTGAGCCCTCATGGCTTTAAGTTCAACAGGTTCAATAGGCCCCAGCTCATGTTACACAGTTTGAGATACACGATCACTTTGGTGTTCCATGCTCAGTCATTCTAGCTCAGTAGCATGTATGTAATTGTCCCATTGCAGTTGGAATGGTACTATGTCAGAACCCTTGACTCAGCACTGACATTTGCCCACTTGGGCTTGTCGTACACTCTCCCCTATGTCTCTTTTTCATCCCTGATTTCTCCATAATCATGATGTTTGCCAGATCATATGGCCCGAGCAGCAGAGCACTGCAGTCTAGACCTGCTCCAGAGCCCTGTCTTGCTCCTGATCCCTGCAGCATTCTGTGTCACCTAGGAACGAAGCAGTGTTCCTATGTGTGACATATGGTGCTCTGGAACCCAAAGAAGCCTAGAAAGTGTAATGCTTCCTTTTATCAGTAGGAGGTATTAGATACAGCAATTCAGTTTAGAGGAGTCAATGGGTATTAAAAGCAGGGATGCATTGGCCCTGAGAAAGGGTGACTTTTACTAGCAAAGTTGTAATCCTACCAAGTTTTTTTCAGCCTTGGCTCTGTTATGTCCTGCTCTACTTTTGCTTAACTTTAAAACACAAGCATTGCCCCATGTTACTTAAAGCTGAGAAACATTTTGAAAAAAGAAAATCACTAGACCTGGGCACAACCAAATATAAGAAATAGAGAAGATGGATGAGTCAAAAATAACTCTGAGTTTTAAGACTGGTGTTACCAGTGTCAACGAAAGAGAAGGCAGAAGGGTCCTGTAGCGGATTGAATAGTGTCCCCTCCAAAAATTTATGTTCACCCAGAATCTCAGAATGTGGCCTTATTTGGAAATAGAATCTCAAGATGAGTTACATCAATGACAGGTATCCTTATAAGAAGAAGGGAAACACACAGAGACACACAGATTATGGGGGGGGAGAGGTTGGGATGATTGGTCTACAAGCCCCAAAGTGGCAAGGATTGTGGGAAGTCATCGGAAGTTATGGCGGAAGGATGGAATAAATTCTCCTCCAGAAACTCCGGAAGGAACCAGCCCTACCACTAGCTTGTTTTCAGACTTCTACATGACTGCTGTTTTAAGCCATGAGGTGTGCAGTAGTTTGCCACGGCAGCCATGGGATACTAATACAGATCTTTTACCGGTAGTTTATTAGGAGCTTACTCTGCTTACTCAGGTTGAACTGTATGAAATTGTCAATATTTGACTCTTCACTCTAATAGTCCATAGAGCTAACATATTTAATTTTCTCCCTCTCTCACACACACACAAAAACACTTTTCCAATTAAGTTTTATTATCCTTATATTACAGATGAGGAAATTGAGAGTCGGAGAGGCTAACTCATTTGCTCATGGTCCCATAGTCAACAAGTCACCAAACTAGGAAGCAAACTGATAATTGTCAGACCCTAAAATCCATGCAGTCTAATTCTGGGCTTCTCAAATTGTAAAGTGTTGAAAAATAACCTAAGGATCAAGTTAGAATGTAGCTCATGATACAGTCTGTCTGGGATAGGGCCTGAGAATCTACATTTCTCAGAAGCTCCCTAATCATATCAACACTATTGATGATCAGCTGTGCTTTCAGTATTGAGTATAAGCTTCCCTCCCGCCTTGCTTTGATATGTTACAATTGATCATGTGATTTCTTTTGGAGTCATAAGTATGAGTTCTAGTCATATCCATGTGAAGTCGTAATGCACATGGTTGAAAATAAGGGGCTGCACCACTTTGGAGAAGTGTGTGTTGGAAGCATAGATTTGAAGTTATCAGCAAAGTGTAGATGGTGGAAAATGTGAACGAATGAGCTTACTGAGAGCCAATTTATTCCATTAAAAAAAAAGTTCATAGTTCATTCCTTTTTGATGGGACTGATTAAAAAGAAAAGAAAACCCTCAGTATTCTCTGCATAATGATTACATAATATTTTTTATTCATAATGTGCATTCTCAAAGCAGCAGTTAAAACATCTTAACCGGATAGGTTTAAAAGCTACAAACTAATCTTGCCTCATAGTGAAGTCAATGAACTGACCTGAAGCCTAATTAATGAAATTCTCACAAGTAGAAGTTTAAGTGGACGCTTTAACAGTACTTCTTTCACAATAGAGTTTTGGCTTAATGGAGCAATTGAAGAAACTGGGAAAAGGTTAAGGGTACTCACATTTTCTATGGTCAAGAATGTATCTGAGCTCAACATTTTCCAGATAATCTGGGATGCCCAAAAGGTGTAGTGGCAACCGCACATGCCAAGAAATGAGAAAGCGGAGGGGAAAGGTGTCTTTAAATTAAAACAAAAACAAAAACTTTTCTTGAGGATTTACATAGAATTCTGGGATTGCCCTGTCTTATGAATCAGTAATGAAATTCACATTAGACTCAGATCTACTACAAAGGATTTCTTTACTTCATTTGCAATATTTTAAGAGCTAATTTGCAACATCTGCCTAAGTAAACAGAACTTACTTGGAAAGTAGAGAAGCAAAACCATGTGTCTGAAAAATTGCACACAAGTAAATATAATACTTGATAGGTTACTAAATCAAACCCAGATGGACATGTGAATCTGCAGAATCTCAGCTGCTTTCTTGCACACCATTTGAAAAGGCTACACTATTAAAGTCGAGTAGAATCTTCAAGGCCAAGGAATCCTATAATTGAATATATGATTAAGAAAATAATAGATGGTTTCCATTACACTGGCTAAGTACTTGCAGAGGCAGTTATTTTGAGTATCATGACTTACAGGTTCCTCAGAGGAAACTAGCCATAGTACCCTGGCTTCTGGCTGACATAGAATATAGTTACTGTAGAAGGACTGAATTGTTCATTTGTGAGTAGTTTTTCTTAATGATTTCATGCAAGTATCAAATATTGGAGACTTTTTTAGACCCTGAAATCCATTATTCACCCATTACTACCTGATAGGTTTGTTTATAAGCTTTAAGGAATATGGATTTACAGCCAGAGATATTTTTTATAGAATATATGTGTACATTCTGTTCAATAAATAAGGAGGGAGACAAATCTGAAGTACCAAGATGAGAATGATTTCTCCATAAAAACTCTAATGGAAATCCGTCAAGGTGATTTAATCATTCAAATCAAAGGGATCTTGATAGTAGCTAAGTAATGCTGGGCAAATGATGGAGTTCACTTACCTCTTTCTTGGTGTGCTTTATTGTAATTACTCAATAATAAAACAAATTATTATAGGGAATTGTGATCTAATGAGTAAATATATTTGAATGCTCAAGCCTAAGATTCTACACATGTAAGGAAAAGCAAGTTGCCCAGATTGAAATGAAGGCATCCATTAAAGCATCTGGAAAAATCACAAAACGGATAGTCTTCCTTCAAGGAAGAGATATGTTACTATTTCTTTTTCTTCAACTATAGTATGTTCTCCTATAATTTAAAAATTCCACCAAAGGGAAAAAAATCAAGTAAATTTATAATGACTCTACCAGTTGTATTCTAAAGGAATAGATTGAATTTTTCTAGATCATGGTAAATCTAGAAACTACTGTAGAATGATTTACTAACTATGCCAATTTCAAATACATTCCACAGTAAAGTTCCTTTCAGTTACAAGGACCATGGTAACCACAGTCTCTTGATAAAAACTTTTTGATGATTGTTTTTTTAAAAATCTATTATAAATTCTTAAAATTGAGTAAGCATAAAACATTCTGTGCTAAGACATTTTCTTGGCTTTCTGTTACAACTCCATGAAAAATCAAATTAGTTTCCACTTTGGCTAAATACTTCACCATTTGTGGTTGGAAGATGCCAAGCATTGTTTTAGTTATTTTCATTTAGGGATTAAAAGATAAATTGACCCTCTGTGAATACACATATTATACACAGTGTGGTTTTATTTCAATCTTTCTTTTTTTAAAGGTCCCACATATTTATTACTGAGCCAACATACTAAAGCAGAAAAAAATATTAACACAGAAAAAAGAAATTCTTCCAATAATTTCCCAACAAGACACATCCAACTGTCCAGCTAGTAGTAATTTTTTTAGTGATATGGTAAGATGCAAGCAACCCGGATACAGCATAAATATGTGAGCCATCTCATGTGTGATTCCTAACAGGCCCAGCTTGGTTCTTCTCCAATGTCTCCTCTTGGAGTACTACCTGAGTGTGTTACCAGTTTTCATCTAAACCCATTCAGGAATGGGCTGATTCTGCTTTTGTTTTGTGGGCAAGAACCTCTTGATCCTGAAAGTCTTGTGTGTAGACATGGCAAAGAAGAGTCAACCACATGTAGAACAATGGCAGAGGAGAAAGGAGCCTTATTTCAATCTTTCAAGTTGACATGCTAAGTAAGGGGGACAAGAAAATGATGAAGACCCTAGGGTGAGTCTTCCTTCCCACTCTATCTGACCCATTCATTCTTCCACTTAGCTAATTTGAGTTGATCCTGTCCATTTTGCATACCATATTGAGTAGCAGTCATATACTTACAGGTATTTCCCTCAGCAGGATATAGGCTCAGGGTCAGAACCAGGTAGTGGCAGATACAGAACATGGCTCAGACCCCACTTTAAAAAAAGACTTACTGCAGGTAGCTCCTTCAGGGTCTAGATCAGCATTCAAGTCAAGGGTATCCTTTTCTTGGAGAAGTGTACAGTGAATGTCTGAGTAGAGCAGGGTGACTGAGCTCATACTCTCCTCCAGCAACCCTAGTTCATGAGCACATAAAGAGGTGGCAAAAGGACCTGGACATGTGCAAGACTCCTCTCACAGGTCCACGCCAGGGCTCCCTTCAGGTTGGCAGAGTTTTGTCACATCTGCATTGTGGTCTGACACTTACCCTGCCTAATCTTTGTCCATTCCCTTTCTTTTACAAGTGTTACTTCCCATAAACTTTTCACTCCCCAGTCAAGCTCCCATCTGTTTTCTAGGGAGTCCAACCTATAACCATTGGTGTCAGAAGTGGTCCAAGAAAGCAGGCAGTAAGTTGGGTGTAGGAGCCAGGCTGCTCACTCACTGCCTGACTGGTAATGAGGAATCAATTCCTGGTGGCAGTTGGTGTATCCATAGCCTTGGGACAAGGTGGCAGGGTAGTGAGCCAGGATGCATCACCAGAGGAAAATGCAATGGTCAATAAGATGATTCAGGCATTTGGAATGTGTGTGGGGTGAGGGATGAAAAATACAATGATAATGGCATGAGTGGTTTTTTCTAAGTTGCAGTGAAACTACAGATTGATAACGAAAAGCTGAGAGCAGGCCACAAATTGAAAACCAAATGTAAAAGCCAGATCATCTCTTTGGTAGTGTTCAAAGCAGTTCCCACCTCATGCAGTGCGCTCACAGATAAAACTGAAGATAAGCTTGGAATTTGATGTTCCGATTGGATAAACTTCAAAGACAGTTGGAAACTCAACCGGTTGGGCAAACCTGAGTTCCTGAGACATGAGATGAGGACATCTGGGTGATGCTTCAATAGATTTTGATTCTCCAGGCAGTTCTGAACCTTCTTAATGTGCAGAAGTGGCTCGCCCTCCTCTCTACAAGCCAGCGCACTCGCGTGTTGATGGAGCGTTGGAACAGCCCACTGAAGGGGCAGCTGATGCATCGGTTCATAGGCAGTTCTCTGTCTGGCCCAACATCTCCTCCTTCCCCCTTTCATTATATTTACATGTACATCACTTCCTTTGGCTGAAATAATAACTTTATGTTTTCTACATGTATGACTGTAAATACTGTTTTTTTATGGAGCCAAGTAATGTAGTGTTTTCTTTCATAATCTATTGTTTTTTTTTTCCTGGAGCTAGCTCTTTTACACACGCGCACGCACACACACACACACACACCATTATGGCAAGTATACACTGTAATGCTTACCCTAGTCTTTCCCCACAGACCTGCCACTACTTACTTGAGTAAGCATATTTGGGGAAAGAGATTATGAGATCTTGTTGGACATAGGGTCCCGGTCACACTGATATCCAGAGACACCAAATATCATCAAGGCCTCCTGAATAGACACATAAGAGGAGATCAGATAATAAATGAAGCTCTGGCCAAAGTCTGGCTAACAGTGAGGGTCCAGAGACCTACCAGGTGGTTACTTCTCTAGTCCCCAAGTATATAATTAGGATTTACATACTTGGCAGTTGGAGTGACCGCCACATTAGGCCTTTGGCCTCGTTCTCCTCTGAGTGCCAAGAGCTAGTGGTTTATCTATATAGTAATCCCACTTTCAAACGTTGGACCCATACCCCTATTTTTCACTATTCTTTCTTCCCTCTGTGTTACTAAATGCCTCCAAATCCTTTAGAGTCTCTCAGAGCTTTGGCTTATTTTTAATCAAGTGCTCCTTTTGTAGGCACTTTAGACTGTAGTAGCCACTCTGATTTAATTTATGTCTTCCAAAAGTTTGTTTTAACTCTCTCATCAGCAGTATCAGCCCTTGTGATATGTTTTATTCGTGTTTGTTCATTAACTTTAACTTCCACTTATTATCATTTTAGCACAGACTTGGGAGAGAAAATAAACTCCCAATCTACCACCACTAAGCGTCCAGTCTTTCTTATGTAGAACAATTGCCTCTTTCTCAGCTTCACCAATTTAAATTAGTGTTCGTATGCATTATTCTACTGGATTGTTCTTGAAATCCATACCACTTAGAAGGCTGGGATTTTTGTCATTAAAAATAATTTAAAAAATTAAGAATTGACATAATTCTGCTGTATATGTTCTATGTGCATATTCATTTTAAGCTTAATTTAATTTTTTTAAATTTACAAAAAAGAAAGTTGGAGAGTAGAATTTAGCTGGAATATAAAGGCTTTCACATTTGATTCAAACCTTGAAAAATGAGTGATGAACAACAGCTGACATTTATTGAGAGCTTACTATGTGCCAGACACTGGGCTAAGTGCTTTATGTCCACTCTGAAAGAGGAACTGATATTAGTATCATTTTACAGATGTGGAGGTAGAGGTTCAGAGAGATTATGTGTAACCTGCCTCATACTGCACAGCTAATAAATGATGGGAGTAGATCGGAAGGCAAATAGTTTACCTGTGAGGCCACTGGTCTTAGTTATCATGCTGTGCTACATTGGAGGGAGAAACCTACATGTTCCACAGTATAAGAAACTTCATTGTATGACCCATAATCACTCATCACGTGTCATTGGGTGGTATTCTTCCTCCTCTTCTAGTCTTGTGAGTTCCTTGAGGGTATATACATGTATGTCTAAATCTTTTTTAAAAAATTTCTGCAGTGTTATATCCACCATAGAATATATGTTCAGAAAAATGTGTGATAAATGTTGGCTACTGATTTCAAACATTAGGAAGAAGAGCTCTTCGAAGCAAAATATAGTATTGTGGGGATGGGAAAGAAAGAGACTTCTTAACTTTATTTTAGTACATATGGGAAAGGGAGCAGGAGAATTTTCTCAAAACTTGTGGAGAAATTTATTCTTAACTATGGTGTTCTTAACTGGTACCTTTAAACAAATCATCAAAGTCTGGCTGAGTATCAAGAGTCTTGCTATAAATAGCTATGAACTATGACCAAAAAGGACAGCTTTATATTTAAAAACTGAGGTGGTTGATGGGACGGGTAAGAAGGAGGAACCAGAGGGAAGTGAAATTTACAGTTCCGTAAATTACAGCTTGTGGAAGGATCATACCTCACCAATCTCAGCCAGAGGGCGAGTCCGCCAAAGGGCCGTTACTCACACTTGTATAATTAAGGTTGCATTTTTGGTGTAATAAAAAGGCTTACATTTTGCCTTGTATTTCCTTATTAACAGTTATACTAACAAGCAACTTATTCCAAAGGGCTATTAACAGGGAAGATCCATCATGGGACTATAGTGACCCAGCTTTAAAGTTGGGGGTGGAAACAAACAAAAAACCTAACTTAAGACCAAAAGCTTTATGAGGAGAGAAAAACCCAGAACTTAACATTGGGATACAAGACCTTCTACCTTTACCTTCACCATTCAGAGTTATTTCTTTACCTGTCGATAGCAAAGTATAGGGGAGACATCAAGAAATCCCCGTTTTTTTACTTTGAATATTGAGCCCACAACAAACAATAAGATTGCCCTCGCCACAAAGTTTTAAAAGAAGAGTTAGACATCTCTTATGGAATATGGAAAGTATATGGATATTTCCAAGATGTACGTTCCTGACCTATAAAAGAAAAGCGGAGCACTAATCCGGTTACTGGCGAAAGGAAACTTAGTAGACCAATATATACAGGGGTGGGAAAAAGTAGGTTTACAGTTGCATTGTGCTATTCTTTTGAGTTAATAAAGCTTTGCTAATAATCATAACATGCATTTCTTTTTCTATACAAACAACTGTAAACCTGCTTTTGTCCACCCTTGTATATATAAGTATCTTTTACCAACTTCCTTGGCTTAATGGGGACCCTGGTCAGCCTCTTGGAACTCCCAGTAGCCTCTGGTGAGTAGCAATTAGGCCTGCAGAAACTCCTCTGTGAGTTCCTTGAAAACATGGTCACTGATCTAAGTCAATTTGGTCACACACAATGCCTTGGTTCTTTCTGGAAGATAACAGTAGCCATTGATAAGTTGAGGTGCATGAGAGTTAGTTCCTTCTCAATCTTGCCACTAAGTCAAAATGAGAGCAATTCTCAAACCAAATTCTGCCATGTATATAGACATTTATTAGCCATACATTGATTAGCAAGTAGGTCCAAAATTGTGCAGTTTTGTAAATTTCATGAAGTCCCAGCTTTCTGTCCTTTTACATGCCGTGAAATCTACCTTGCCTGCTTAGAGACTGACCTGCGCCCCAGGGTCAGGAATTTGACTCCTGGCATATTCATCAGCCCACCAGATAGCCTCATACACAACACTTAGACCTCAGATTATTTAGGAATCAAGCTTTGAACTCTGCCTCTCAGGGTGAAGACTAAGTCTCTGCTTGCTTCTTATACTCTATTCATACAAGAGTGGAGAGACTCAAATATTCATAACCAACCCATGCATCGTGAATACTTTTTAATTTCAACAAGGATGTCCAATATCTAACATTCAACGTTCATCCTACCAGTCAACAGTATTAAACACCAGAGGTTTGTTTCTGATATTCAAGATGCCGATTAGCAGGGTGTAGGCTCTTGATCTTGAGATACAGTAAACAGAATGCACTGTAGTTGCCCCCTCTGGAATGTGGGCTGATTGTCCCTGAGCAGATATATTATTATGATGCTATAGATTAACCTAAGAATATTTTCAAGTCTATTACAGACTATTTTAATACTGTTGTTCAACAAGCACAATACTTAGCCTAGAGGAACCACACAAAGCTTGCTGAATTGAATAGGGTAGTTTGAAGAGCTTGTCAATTGGAAGATGGCTGTATCAACTGGTTTACTTATTCATATGCAGTTAGGATTTTAAGATTTGATTATTGCAACTCATGGGTGTATTTTGACTTTCTAGTTCCTTGGGGACACTCTAGAGAAACCCTGGATTGGCCTCAGGCCTCTAAGGAAGCTTGATAAAGTTGTGTCATGGTTCCACTGAGAAGGACACAGGAAGCCATTCAGTAGTAGGCTTTGTGAACAATTACTTTGAAGCGATGATTTAACTTGTAAATTAGTGAGATTGTTCATATATTTGTAGGTAATATGTTTAATTGTTTAAAAAGAATGAGGCTTCTTTGGGGGAGGTGTCAGTATCTACACTGAGAAATAGATCAAACCATTCCTACTTTACTGTCTTCCCTTGAGTTGGAAATCCAGAGTGAGGGCCATAAAGCTAATGATAGCGCAGCTTCACCGTGGACTATTACACATGTCCTTTTCGGAACAATGCGAGGCACATGAGCTAAGGAGAGGCACCCTCAACCTTCCAGCCCAGCGTTGAGGTGGTCCATAGAAGTTACACACACAACTCTGCACTGACAAAGAAGTGACCTAGTTCTCATTTCTGGCTCTCAAGGCCTAGCATGTAGTTCAGGGGAATGGAAGGAGATACAGTCACTTAGATATTCTTTTTGAAATTATCGTCTTCATTCCTTACAACAACTTACAAAGTCACAAGGTGTTTGCCGTAATCTCTGATTTCTGAACTCACTTTAGGTTGAAAACCTCACTCTTGGGATGGACGGTAACATCTCTTTAAACAGGCTGTTCATGATAAGTGTTGATTCCATTTGCCTCACCCTGGAACACATATTTTTCTTCCCACACCCCTGTCCCTGGAGAAAAAAATCTGTAACTGCACCTGTACTGATATGGATCGGTGTTGCCAACTAACGAATGTTTGGTTTACCAGCTTGGAAAGTACCCGTACTTTTTTGCCCCCTCACTGAAGAGAAAACATGCACTTCTACACTTGAGCTTTGATTTCGGGCAGTCTGTGGCTTACTGGAATAACATATGTGCTTGCTCAATGACTTTATTTTGCCAACAAAACACCCACAATCTCAATGATATTTTCAACCCCTTGTATCATGTCCTGATGTCTATTTATATTGACATCCAGACATTTTAGTTCCACCACTGGCACAGAAATGACATTTTTTGTGCCTAATTATTACTGTGGTAATGTAATGCAATCTCTCTCCAGACAAAAACCCCTCACTGCCAGCCACAGCTCAAAAATTTGCTTCATGAAGGCTTTTCTGATAATTGCCTTTGGCTTCTAAGAAACCATTCATTTAATAGTGTGTGGTTCCAAGAGTTTTGAAGAGCAGGGGCCATCCATTCCTCTTTAAATGCTTGTACCAGCTATCAGAAGATGTGAGTTATTATCCACGACATCAACACACTTGGCACATATTCTTGGCCCTGCTATTATTGGCTTATCTTTGGGTCAAATATCTATTACCATAGAATGTGGACTAAAAGAAGCTCTAAATGATGTGTGAAATGTTTGCCTCTGGTCTTAGGTGGGAATTTAGGATATGGGTAGGGAAGACAGGCACACCGGGCTACAATGGAGTGAAATCCCATGATAACACACCACAGGATAATGCACATTTGCATATAACCCAGTTAGTTCCTGTGCTCCATTCAGTCCCAGTTTCCAAATGCAAGTGTGTTAATGTTCTTATGTTCTGGGAAACAGGCTGAGATGATGGAGGGGAGCGTGACGTCTGACAGGAAAACTTCAGGTAGACCCAAGTGGGGAGCAGGAAACCAGAGAGCAGCTCTGCACTATTCCATGGAGCCCATCTTTCAGGTTGGGTTGTCAGAACAGCTTTCCATAGGGCAGGAGATTTCTGGAGTCTCTGTCACAGTCCTAAGAAGTCCCAGCCAACATCAGACCCCACTGATATCTGACCAGTAGGGGGAGAGGAGCACAAAGAACTACCAAGTGGCTCCAAAATGCAACAGAGATTTAGATCACACTAAGAATTCCCTAGGATAACTCCTCGTGGACAGGTGAGGTAACTTTTTTTAAAAGATTAAATGCATTTTATTTGTGCACAACCTACATATATGTTTTTTTCTTAAACACAATGCCTCCACTCCAAATAAGTCAAGGTCATAATAAATGAAGAGGTCAAGGTAACATTAGCCCCATTTGGCCCAGTCCTGGTGTGTCAGATATAACGGCAAGTGATGGATCCAAATCTCCAAATTTGTTACCACTTTTCCCTGCCTAAGCCATCCTTACAGGGAATCATATATGAGGTCGCACCATCCTCATGGCAGTCCAGCAGAGCCACCATGCCATCTGGATGCATGTTCTCGCCAATCAAGAACTGCTGGTTTTTGACATTAGCAAGGATGTGCTGGATTTGTTCTGCCCGTGTCATAAAAGGCTTGCTGGTCTCTGTTCTTCAAGTTGCCCTTTGATTGATTTCATGTCATCTTTAATGTATCTGTAGGTGTCTTTTGTGAGGCTGGTTTCCTGCAGATGATGGTTCATGACCACGTCCCCAGCAGTGATGGCTGTGTTTTCCGGACCTTCCCTGCTGCCCTCAGGGTCCTCAGTGAATACATTTCCCCACAGTGAGTGAGTCATCAATGCTACCCTCAGTCCTGTTGACTTTCTGCCCCCCTGCCTCCAGGCACAGCCTGTCCGAGGTTTCCCAGACCTTGGATCCTGTAGATATCAGAGAACATCTCCTGCTGCTGAGGTTCCAATGGGTGGTCTCGATGGAGCCTGGAAGGAGAGACAGCAGTGGGGCTGGCCTCACAGGAGCCCAGAGCTCGGAGTTTGGCACTGCCAGGGAGTGGGGAGCTGGTGGGGGTGGGGTGGGAGGAGCGAAGTAATTTTATTCACCTCGTAGTGATGGGGGACTCAAATGTTGGAAAATTTTAGTTTCAGGTAACAGCTAATAAGCTTAGTAATCAATGAATGTAAAAAGCTATTGTTTCAGGAACTGGGGGTATGACCCACCCTGATTCCAGGAACCCAGAGCAGTTCCACCTTTGTGCCTCAGGAGGAGGCAAGCAATCAGGATGGAATCTGAGCCATTGCGCTCCAGGGTGAGATGACCACCTCTCAGGACACAAGGACCACCGCCCAAGGCACAGATGAAGGAACGCTGCAGCTTTTATCTGCTTAACCTTCTCCCTGAATTCCAAACCCCTTACCTACACTTTTCTTCTCCTTACAAAAAGGGCCCGTTTATAGTGGAATTTAAGACAGTCAGTTAGGGTACAAACCCACTGTCTTCTCAGATTGCTGACCCTGGGAATCAAGCGCCCATAAGGAGTCAATCCCTGTGTCTGCTTACAGGGTCTGGGAGAGGACAGGCAGCATGAGCGCCGGCTTTTCCGGTTTCAGTAGTAACACAACCAATGACACTGTCCACGTTACCCAGGCTACCGTATGTCCTTTCGGACCCCCACCTGTTGTACTGTGGTGAGACTACCATCATTCCTTACTTTCTATCAAAATGTGATTGAGGTTTTCTTAGCATTATGGACCTTAGGTAAGTGAATCATGACGTTAGCTCTTCAGCTCATATATTTTTTCTCTACTCCTGAAATATATTCTTTCAGATATGGTTAAGATCGTGGTTTTTAGACAGCTTTACAACACTAAGGCAAAAACGACATTTCAGATTTGACCAGGGGGATCTATCTATCAACATCATGTGTGTGCATGCATGTGTGCATGCGTTCGTTTAAACATGTTTAGCAGCTGAAGGTGTCATGTTTACCAACTGAAGGCAAAATGAGGGCTGCATGTAGCTTCACACTTAATATACAGAATTGAGAAGCCAGCATACGGGCTGCCAGTGATAAGTGAACCGATACAGCGTTGGGCATCTGGGGTGGGTGCCCTAGACAGAAGTGGGCAGTTGGGTAAGTGTCTAATGGGTATACAGCAGAAGACACAGTGAAGCAGGTCATTGTTGTCAGGGGAAGAGACACTTAAGTGGTCTCCTCCCTTATGTAAGGATGGTGTGAATAGGCTCCATTGTCCTGGTGGGTAGTATCACTTTGCAAAGGTTTTTCTTGTTCTGGGAAGAGTCATTTTAAGTGACCTTACTGAGTCACTTAAGTGACCTTACTGAGTCACTTAAGTGTGGTGTGAGCTGGCTGTTATTCTGGGAGAGGAATGTAACCAGAGCTTTGATGTTTTAAGTGTCTTTAAAATGTTGAGAGGACATCTCTGAAGAAAAAGTTGGGAACTTCTTGGCCAAGCACTCCTAGGCCCGTGTGGCATTCTGAGAAGTGACTCTGAACGTGAACTGAACGGGTTTGATCACTAAGAAATCTTTGGGATCAGAAATCTCAGGGCATGAAGGTCCTCTCATGGGACAAGATGCTGGGGACAGCCTTTCCTCATGAAGAACTGTTGGGAAGGCCTTGACTTTGGACCAGCAGAAGCAGCAGGTGAAGAGGATAGGGCCCCCTCCAGAGAGCTCTGTTGTCACCTTGTAGATGGCATCCAGGCGGTGGGCATCTCTCTATCTTCTGTGTTGTCCCAGAGAGTTTAGCACAAGTGTTCTGAGACACCTCCCACCCCAGATCCCTCAGCCTTCAGCCTGTCTGGAGCCAGAACTTAAGAATCTTCCACTCCATGAAGCAGCAGAGAAGTGGAAAGGCTCTAAGCAGGCAGGTCCTGGCTAGTTTGACTGAAAGTCCCTGTACTGCATAACACTGACCCACAGGGCCAAGGCCTCCAGGCACCTTGGCTGCCACAGGAATGAAGTGCTTTCCCCGGCTCTGCCTCTGGGCTGTGACTCACTATGTTGAGCTTTCATCCAGCCAACAAGGCCCTTGTGCCACAGACCTTAACGTTTCTTCCACTTGACCCTCCTCCTCAAGCCGTTCCCGTGCCCGTGGACCTTAGAATGCTTCGTGAAGAGGAAGAATGGGTCTCTGGACTTGCATTATTGTCATGAGAAAGCTCAAGAATGACCCTCAGAGATAGATGCAGACAAGTTCCTGGCACTCTGTAGTGGGTTGTGTGTCACCCCCGTTCCAAATAAGGAGTAGAGGTAACATGCAGAAAAAAGGTCACCATGCTACGTTATTAAATGGAAAGAGCAAGAGACTGACACGTGCTGAGGTATACACACACACACACACACACACACACACACTCACACACACACACACAGTAGTATATGCCTATATAGTATATATACTACTTCTGGTTACATAAATCTTAGGAAAGGAAGCAGTAAATACCCAAATAAAATTAAGACTGAAATAAAGGAAAGGCCAAAGAATAATTTCTTTTAGGAAGGAGACCCAGAGCAGAGTGTAACACCTAGAAGTTAAAGCCCATATATGAAATCTATGACCTTGGCAGAAAGAGACCTGTTCTCAATGGCCAAGTCTTCAGGGTTTCCCTGAGTCATGGTTGGCTTTGTCATTAGTAGGGGTCAGTTTAAGTCAAAGTAATGGAAAGTGTTTTTTCCACATAAGAAAATCAACCTCTAGTCGGAAAATGGTGATTCCTTTCTCCATGATTCATTACCTAGAAGCCTCTGGTTTCCTAGCATTCTTTAAAAATTCCAATTCCTCGGAATAACTGTTAAACACCACAATTTTGGATAATATGTTTCTCTTTGAGAGTATGGACTAAATCCTCTCAGTATTAAAGCAAAGCTGTTCATCTTTCAGCATCCCCTGGCCCAAATATTGGTGACTCAGATTATTTCAGAATTGCACAAAACGTAGTAATAAATTACATTAAAATGTGACAATAATTTTATTCTACATATTATTTTTACAAAGTTATGTATATTATTATTGCTTTTGCTATTATCATAGCTGCCATTCATTAAATAACTATTTATTAAATACCAAGGGCTGGACACTGTTCTAGGAGTTAACCACCGATTGTCACTGAACAAGGTGTTTTAAAGATAGGTCTCATTCTCACAGTATGGAAGAGTGGGGATTATTGTTCCCATTTAATAGGAGGGAAAAAACTGAAGAACAGAGACTTAAGTAATTTGCTCAAAGTCAGACAGCTCATAAAAGGCAAAGCACTTTCCAATTAGCTGATTGCATAGCACTTTCTACTAGACCAGAACAAACCTTGACAACTTTCTTTCCTTTTTTTTTTGTACTAATCTATCAAATTTTTTTTATTGTTACTCCATATTGGTTCTCACTGCTGGCAGTTGTTCAGCCGGTCAATATCCAGTTTCCTTCTATTTATATTGTATTGTTACCCAAGTACTTCACCATCTTTCTTTCTTACTCTAGGAAATGTCATGGAAAGCAAACTCAGCCTTCAGTAAGAGAACATCAAATAGAAAACTAGGAAGAGCTGATCAAGGGAGTCTGGGAAACTAAGAAGTTTTGGGATCAAATCTTCCTAGTAAATATTCACTATTATCTTTGAAATAGATTCAAATGGAAATTTCTACTAGAATAACAGCTAGTTCTATCACCAAGTGCCATTCCAGACACATTTTAAAGTCAAATATAATTTTAAACATGCCATTTAAAGTTACCTATAGAGCCCTGGCTGGTGTGGCTCAACGGATTGAGTTCCTGCCTGCAAACCAGAAGGTCACTGGTTTGAATCCCAATCAGGGCACATGCCTGGATCGCAGGCCAGGTCCCCAGTTGAGGGTGTGCGAGAGGCAACCACACATCAATGTTTCTCCCCCTCTCTTTCTCCCTCCTTGCCTCCCTCTCTCTCTAAAAATAAATAAATAAAATCTTTTTTAAAAAGGGTACCTATAGCTATATTTCATTTACTGCAATAATCAAGACTTTATAACTAAGTGAATGTGTACAGCTCATCGATATGGTGAAAAGATAGGCAAGGTGGTGTTTTTGTTTTGTGTCGTTTTCAAGGATTGGAACCTAGAACTCAGAAATACGTTTACAAATGGGTTGACTGTTTTGTGGGGGCAGGAAAAACACTTGGCTGACCATAAGGTCATAACTGTAGGAGTGTCATGATGTGGAGAGTATCAGAATATGCCATTCTAAAATATGCCCCTTCAGCATAAAGGTTATTTTGAACTGAAGGCAACTGAGAAGAAGCAGATAAAAGAGAAGTCCTCTGTCTTCTCCCTTTTTACTTAAAAAACAGGACATACATTTGTAAGCAGCCCCCCCCCCCCCCACCCCGCTCTACAAAGAAAGACAGAAGTTAATCACCAGAAATAGCTCTAGGCCCTTATCAGTCCAGAGATGGCTCCAGAGGAGTTTACATAACAAACTTTAATAACTACCTCTATCTTCCATTCTTTCTCCCATACTTTTACCTTCCCACGATTTGCACCCTAGAAACAAAGTCTTCTTCCTTTGCCTGGTCACTTCTCTAAAAATGTCTTGTTTTTTCGTGAAGATGGTATGTAAGCACAAGTTCTAACCACCTCTTTGAGTTACTCACCACCAAATATTCTGTGTATACGCGTGGATGCACATGTTGATCAACTTGTTTGTTTTTCTCTTAGTCATCTGCCTTTCATCCATATGACGTACAGGGCCCCAGGCAGGTAACCTATGAGACAAAAGGAAAACTTTTTCCTTTCCAAGGGCCATAAATGTCATCTGGCATGTATGTAAAAGTAGAAAAAAATTGACCTTTTTTTGGCTGCGTTTTCAGTTCCAGGCCTTGAGTCTCACTCTTGCTGGGAAACAGGTGCTCTGAAGTAAAAGTGGCTTCAATAAATTATTGATGCCCTGGCTGCTGTGGCTCAGTGGATTGAGTGTCGGCCTGTGAACCAAGTGTCGCTGGTTCGATTCCCAGTCAGGGCACATGACTAAGTTGCACATCAGGTCCCCAGTTGGGGACATGTGAGAGGCAACCACACAGTGATGTTTCTCTCCCTCTCTTTCTCCTTTCCCCTCTCTAAAAATAAATAAATAAATAAAAAGGATTATAAAAAATAAATAAATAAATCATTGATAATTGTTGGGTTCAGAAGGATATTCTTCCCAGAGCACATGATTTTCAACCTTCTTCCTTTCTCAAGATGGATAACTCAGCAGGACAGTCACATACTTATTAACTTAAAATGTTTCTCTTGACATTCATGTTCACGCCAAGCAAAAATACAAGAAAGGCTTTCTTCCCCTGTCTAAGACCACACTTATTTGGGATTTCATCTTTCATTCAGGTTACGTTTGGGTTGTTTTTTGCATATCTGACACAGACATTATATTTCTCACTCATATCCTAACTTGTGATCATACAGATCTAAGGGTTCTAAACCAAAGAATACCAGTTGGTGGCATTCAGTGTGGTTTGGCTGGGAACCAGATAAACTCATGGCAGGTGAGGTCATACAAACCTAACAAGAGCTGTGTTTTACTTATGTTTGCATTTCTAGTATTTATCACGGGACCTATTATATAGTCGTCATTCACCAGTGCTGTTAAATATTAAAATAGTGAGAGAAGCAGTGGTATGGATGCCTGCCTTCTATTAGAAGAACTTGCTTGCTAACACCTGCAAATTCATCCCATGCAGGCAAACACAAACTTTATCTGCAGGATCATTCTGAGAGCTTCCCCTGCTTGCCGTGGGCATATCTGGACTTGCTCAGCAAAACCCACGTTCTCCTCTGTAGATTCCACTCAGGTTTCCTCTCTTTCTGCCCCTCTGCTCTTTTCTTTTATTGATTGAAATTTTGAAAACTTGTTTAGGTACTTGTACCTCAGGTCCCATAAGATTCTGTCCTGGGTGCAGGAGTTGAACTTCACCCTTGAGTTTTGCCTGAGTGCTGTGTAAGGGGAGAGGATCATTCAGCTTTGAACACATGACGATAGGAGTCATCGCATCTCATTGTCTAAGAAATTCTTTTCTTGTGGAGAGTCAGAGTGCATTCTTCACCATTGTCCTGGAGGATTACGTCAGGGGAAGGAGGGGGAGATTCAGATGTCCATTTTTTGTCCCTCTGCCAAAGCTGTGTCATTGAATACTTTCTGATGCACAATTGACTCACTGATCACCATAGAGCTAAGTCAGGAGGCTCTGCCATTTATTCCCAAAGGCCACGCCCTTTTGGCTTCTGATACAAGGACTCTGCTTTGGGACCAGCCTACTTATCGTCTTCAGTTCTTCGTTTAAATATTGTCTGCTCAGTGAGGCCCTACTAGAACATACTATTTAATGTCACTATGTCCCCTCCTAGGAGTCCCTTACCCCCTTCTCTACTTTACTTTCTTTCATAACACTTACCATCGTCCAACCTGCTATATGTGTAATTTACTTACCTTCCTTATCGTTTCTCTTCCCATGAGGCAGTATACATTCCATGAAGGCAGGGATTTGGAGTTTCTTGCTCCCTCCAAAGTTATAGTGACTAAAACAGTGTCTGGTTCAACACTATTTATGGAAGGGAGGAAGGAAGAAAGGGAGGAAAAAATGGAAGGAAGGAAGGAAGGAAGGAAGGAAGGAAGGAAGGAAGGAAGGAAGGAAGGAAGGAAGGAAAGAGGAAAGGAAGGAAGGGAGGAAGGGAGGGAAGGAGAGAGGGAGAGAGAGAGAGAAATGTAGGTAGAGAGAGAGAGAAAGGAAGGAGGGAGGATGCAAAGAGTTTTGGAAGAGAGTTCAGGGCAGGAAGCTGATGGGCTCAGAGAAGCACTAATGGAAAAGAGGATGCGTTTTGGTCTTCTCTGAAGGTCTGAGTCTGTGTTTAAGAGAGACATTAAGAAACAACCTATGTGGATAACAACCTAGGAGTTTTTAAGATAAATCAAATGATCAGACCTTAGAAACAGCCACACAAACTGCTTTTATACAGAAGTGCTCAAACACACTTAAATCTTTGCATGGCATGTATTTGCGTGTTTGTGTCCTTTCACGTATGTTTCTTCGTGGAAAGGTAAGAAATGCAATACATATTTATATACAGAACATGATGTTGATGAGGTCATGAGTGCAGGTTCAGTGCTCCGATAGACCAATTATATTGATCTTATCTCATTGCCCAGAGTGTACCCCTAAGTCCAGCTATTACCTCAAACATGCTTTTCATTAACCATCAGCACAATGGTGATGGGGCACATGTGTGACTGTGGAACGTATTATATAGGTGGGTGGAGGCAAATCCATTCCTGCTCCAGGAAAAGCAGCTCACAATTCCTGACCCACAGCTACTGGGCCATGAGAGCAGGAGATCCTTGCTCCCAAAGGCTATCACATGATGCCCAACTTTTTTTTCCCAATTAATAAGTGCAACTAGCTTTTCAAAACAGCTTGCTGAAAGCAGAAGTCAATTCAAAATAAATGACAACAATCTTTAACTTCCTTCAGATAAAAACAAAACTCTGATTAGCAGATCTTTTTCTTCTAATGTTGAGAAGCAGATAGACCAGCTTATGAAAATATGCCTTCTGCTTTGGGCACTGTTGGCTAAAATCTAACAACCTTGGGACACTGGGGGTTATTTTTTCTTATTAATATTATTCACTTAGTTCATACACTTTTTGGATAATTTTACTATTTGTAAGATGTGGAACTAGCCTTGTAAGATGTCAGAAATGAATCAGAGACAAACAATGCCTTTAAAGAACTTATACACCTACAGGAGAAATAAGACAATAATGTGTCAACATCCTATTGTTTTGCTATACCTACTATGTGATCAAAAGCAATAAGAACAATTATAAATTATTCTGTCTTTGCTTTCTCACTCCCCATACACAAACATGCTGCTAGTTCTTTGCACTAAGAACAGCTGGGAGCATGCCCACGCAAACTATTTTAAGTTTCCTCACTCAAGTCCGAACGCCCCTAGGCAACAACCTCAAAAGTCTAAAATCTCACAGCAGTTGTGCTGCGGTGAAAGCCGCGAGGCTCACAGAAACCAGCAAGAGGCCAGAATGAGGCACTGCGAGGAGGAATTCTAGTACTTAATCTCAATCTGAGCCTTTTCAATTTAAGACAAAGTTTATCATACCTGATGTGAAGAACAGAAGCAGATGGCTAACTGGAAGAAGATGGGTCTCTTGCAGAATTTTTATGAGAGAATCAACTGGGAGAGCAGGTAGTAGGAGAGGTAAAAGGGAGGGTTGATTTTCTTTTTCAGGAGTTACTCTGCTCTAAAGAGACATGATAAACAGATTTCCTGTTGGGGTTCTGCTGATGGCTTCTGCAAGCATTGCAGAGGTGTCTACCCCCCTTACTTGTAGATCAGTGCTTCCTCCTGAAACGTGGAATTGGGTGTTAGAACTGCTTCTGAGCACTTATTGGTGGTTTGAGAAATGATGAGTGGCCAACATTCCATGACTCAGGACATTCCATGACTGTCCCCTCTGCTAGGACAGTAGCCACACTGGTAGCTTTGGCACCAACACACACACGGGAAGCGCTCTTCAAGGTCTGTAAAATTCATCAGCACCCCCGGCCCCCCTGAACCTGGTAGTCCTGGTTGCAGAACCCCTAGAAGGCAGAGCCCACAGCTTCCAGCTTATGCAGCCATTGAGGAGCATCAGGAGGGGTGTTGGCAAGTGTGGCCACTTCTCCTTTTCCCACGTGGCTTTTCCCTTCTGCTCCCTGGACCTTTCTCTGGCATGTGTTCTTCTGGGTCCAAATGACCAGCCTATAGAGGCAATTGTTTCTCACGGCTCTCCTGGAAAGTAGACTCCCTTCCCATTATAACCTTTAACATTGGCTCTTCATGTTCCTTTCCACTGTAGCTTAATATGTGGTAGCTTTTTGGCATTGTTGTAATGTCTTTTGTTTAATTTAAATACTTACTACTTGGCCTTTCAAGGGACCTAAAATTCTTGTCCAAATTTTTTTTTTTTTAAATTTAGTGTCTCAGAAGGAACAAATAAAGTGACCATGAATGTGACTGGGAAAAATAATTACAGACCGACATCTTGCCTGATGAGTCAGCATGGCTGACGACAGGGTTCAGATTTTTCTGAAGATAATATTTCTATTTGTATGTGCATGTATGTATATATGTAAATCCTCCCAAGTCTTTCCTCTTCAACCCAAGACACACACACATCTAAATGTTCTCAAGTTCTTGAAACCTATTCAGTTCAATGGAAATTATCATCAACAACTGGGGACACAAAAGAGATGACACCGTATTCACTTCTGTCACTCATCCTTTGGAACTCAGGCCTTGTCCTCCTGAGTTCGCTAAATATCAGGCAGAGTCCTCATGCGTTCTCCTGTGGTTCCCCTCTGCTAGGAATACTTTTCCTGCCCCGTGCGCCTTCTGCGCCTCTGGCCCCGTTTGGAAGTGCTCTGCAGGCAGAAGACAGCCTTCCTTCCCTTCCCCAGTGGTGGGCTGTGTAGCCATAGAACCAATGCAACAGGCTGGCATGTATGGCACAAGGGCACTGCTCCTGGCATCTTGTATACGAAGGAAAGCCCACTGTGAAAACCACACACCACAGAGGCATGCCACTCAATTCCCCGCCGGAACCTGAGTCTTACTTGGCCAAACCCATTTTACTCTGCTGTAAAAAAATATATTTTTAAAAGAGGGAAGTAATTCCCCACCAGCATAGCCCAAGCTACATAAGAGATACTCGATAAAAATATCCATTTAGTGCCACAAGGTCATTATCAGTCACTAACTTAGCTACTTTGCGGTGTTGGTATTTACCTTACGCCTATTCTGGTGGAGACACTGGTTAGGGGTGGAGAGCCAAGTTCATTTGGCTGTAAAGCTGGGTGAGTAAAGATACAACCCTTACTAAGACATGACATTTTTAAGAAAAAAAAATGCATATTATGTGCAGCAGTCACCCCCTTATTTCTGGTTTCTATACTCTCGGTCAATCAGGTTCAAAAATATTAAATAGAAAATTCCAAAAATAACCAAGTTTTAAATTGCATACCATTCTGAGTAGTGTGAAAACATCTCACTGCTGCACTGCATCCTGCCCCAGGTGTGAAGTCATCCCCTTGTGCAGCATATCCATGCTGGGGACACTCCCAGCCATCAAATCACTTTCCGACACCTCGGTTGTCAGGATGACTGCCCCGGGATCACAGCACTCGCATTCACCCTGGTTTTACTTAGTAACGCCATGTTCATATAACTCTTATTATAGTACATTGTTATAGTTGTTCTATTTTATTAGTAGTTATTGTTAATCACTTACTGTGCCTAATTTATACATTAGCTTTACCATAGGCATGTATGTACAGGAAAAAAGTGTCTATAGAGTTCTGTACTCTGCGGTTTCAGGCATTCACTGGGGGTCTTGGACTATACCCCCCCTGGATAAAGGGGGACTACTGTACAACAAATATGTGAAATACAAATATTATTTTTTTATTGTGGTAAAAATATAACATAAAATTTACCATCTTAACCGTTTCTCGGTGCCCAATTTAATGGTCATAACTATATTCACATTGTTGTGCAACCAATGTCCAGAATGTTTTCCTCTTGAAAAACCAAAAGTCTATACTTGTTACACAACAACTCCTCATTTCCCAGTCCCTGGCAACCACCATTCCACTTTCTTTTTCTGTGAACTTGACTACTCTAGATACCTCGTACAGCCAAATCGTAGAGTATTTGTTTTCTGGTTACTGGCTTATTTTACTTAGCAGTGTCCTCAAGGTTCATCCATGATGTAGTTTCAGCATTTCTTTCATTTTTAAGGCTGTGTAATGATCTATTGTATGTAGCTACCCCTTGTTTATCCATTCATCTGAAAATGGACACTTGGTTGCTTCACCTCTTAGCTATTGTAAGTGGTGCTGCTCTGACCTTGGATGTTGCAATATTGCTTTGAGATCCTGATTTTTTCAGAAGCAGAATTGCTGTATCATAACATTATTCTATTTTTAATTTTTGAGGAACCGTTACACTCTTTTCCACAGAAGCTGCATCATTTTACATTCTCACTAATAGTGGACAAGACTTCAATTTCTCCACATCCTCATCAATACATGATCTTTCCTTTTTTTTTTTTTTTTATCGTAGCCATTCTAATGGGTATAAGATGATATACCAGCCGTGGCTGTTTTGACTCAGTGGATTGAGTGTCGGCCTGCAAGCCAAGTGTCACTGGTTCTATTCCCAGTCAGGGCACATGACTAGGTTGCACGCCAGGTCCCCAGTTGGGGGCGTGAGTGAGAGGCAACCACACAGTGATGTTTCTCTCCCTCTTTTTCTCCTTTCTGCTCTCTCTAAAAATAAAACAAACAAACAAATAAATAACTTAAAAAATTATTAAAGAATGCAAAATATCTCATTAATATATTTTTTTAAAAGATGATATATCACTCTGGTTTTGATTTGCATTTCCCTAATGATTAATGATGTTGAGCATCTTTCATGTATTTGTTAGTTATTCGTGTATCATCTTTGGAGAAATGTTTATTCAAGACTTTTGCCCGTTTAAAAATTGGATTACTTGTTTTGTTAGTGTTGAGTTTCAGCAGTTTCAGTTCTTTACATGTTCTGCATATTAATCCCTTATCAGATATATAACTTGCAAATATTTTCTCCTTCTTGGTAGCTTGCCTTTTCACTCTTGATTAGGTCAAATATTAAATCTCAATACAATTTCAATAAGGTAATACCAAGGTCTAGGATTTTTTGTGACACCATGTATGAGTCTTGAGACTATCATGCTAAGTGAAATAAGTCAGACAGAAAAAGTCAAGAACCATATGATGTTGGTCATATGTGGGATATAAAGCTGAAATCAACAAATGAATAAACCATACAAACAACTGAACAAAAACTCATAGACATAGACAACAGTGTAATAGTCACCAGAGGGAAAGGGAGGTGTGGGGAGGTAGGAAAGGGTAAAAGTAGTCAAATATTGGGTGACAGAAGAAAGTTTGACTTTGGGTGGTAAACACAAAATGCAAAGAACAGATGTTGTATTATTAAAAAAGCCTAGGATTTAAAATTTTCTGAATATGATAAAAATAGATTTATTACTTATACAAACAAGTTTGTTTCTAAATTTCCTAAACATTATGGAACAACGAGATTAGGAGACTAGTTGTCAGGATTTGGAAATTTTTAACCTATGTAAAACATGGTTTTGCCCTGGCCGTGTAGCTTAGTTGGTTAGAATGTCATTCTGATACATGGAGGTTGTGTGTTCAACCCCTGTTCCAACAGTGAATACATAAATAAGAGGAACAACATATTGATGTTTCTCTTTCTCTTTCTCTCCTTTCCTCTCTCTCTCTCAAATCAATTTTTAAAAGAAGCACGTGGTTTTGCCTGTCACGAGAGAAATGGTGTGTAAAAGATCAACAAGCAGGTGCAGATCCTGAAGCAGGTGGGCACTTAAAATAATAAAGGGAATGCAGAGCTAACCATGTAAATACTGCTACATAAAAATCGGGACTCTGGTCTGGAACCCTAAAGCGAGAGGAGAAGACCGAATGAACTCGCACAAAATCATGAAAAACAGCAGCAATATAAACTGACTCAAGATATAAATTTGTTCAAGTAGTTCATGCTTACAGATCACAATAAAGCAAACAGGCCATTTAGAGTCTCATTAAGTTTCTAGAGGAACACTGGGCTTCTGGATGACTTGCTTCATGGCTCTGAAGGAATTAATGACAGCAAAATACCACAGAAAAAAAAGAAACCACAAAATTATTTTATATTTTTCAATCTAAGCTCATAAAACAAAACTCCTTTTATAATTCAAAACCTAAGAGCGTGGGGAACTGGACTCCTTCTGGACTCTTGACTGCCAGGCCCAGCCCATGCCCACTGGCAAGGAATTCTGCCCAGACTCTGCCCTGCTTCCAGTTGGAGGGTTAGTCTGCAGCCTCAGGTGACCCTGGCTGTGCAACAGGCGGACGGAAACCTCTGGAGTGTCTAACCCTGTTTGCCACTACCTGAGTCAGTGGCAGGTGCCAGAGCAAACAGAGACATCAGATATTGATTTTGGAAACTTCTCCCAGAAAACTGACTGGGCCAAAGGGAGCTTAGCATTCTGGATAGGAATGAGGAAGGCAGCAACCTGTCCGAACGCTGCTGACTGTCCATCCAGCCAGCCAGCCAGCCAGCCAGCCTGACTCAGGGAGACCTAGGAAGAGAGACTTCCAAACTGGCAGAACCCAGCACACCTGGTGGACAGTGAACTGAATGATTAATGAACAGACTCTAAGGCACAAGAAGAAACTGACTTTGATTTCTGTTACTCTTTACACTGATAGAAAAGCCAGCTTCAGCATATTAAATGGAGTACCTTCTACATGCTGTGCTGTGTGGCCAAAGCGAGAAGCAGAGGCCACTTAACTTTCCGCTGAGAAGCATTCCTAGAAACACACATAAAAAGAAGTCATTATATGGCAGACTGTCCTGTCCTGCAGGAAGGCAATTGTAATTTGGGGCTGACTCCCTGATCCAGGGTATGATCAGCAATAAATTATAAGGCAAAGCCCCATACATAAATTTTAATACAGTACTTTTAAAATCATGAGTATGCTCCAAATTTCTATAAAATTCACTTTACATGTTTATTATATAGAAGTGCAATGAACTATAAGCTATGAAGTACATAGAAACACTACTCTATAATTTTAAATTTGTTTATTTAAAAAAATGTGCTGCCCTGGCTGGTGTGGTGCAGTGGATTGAGTACCAAGCAGCCTGTGAACCAAAGGGTCACCGGTTTGATTCCCAGTCAGGGCACACGCTTGGGTTGTGGGCCAGGTCCCCAGTTGGGGGCATGTGAGAGGCAACCACACAGTGATGTTTCTCTCCTTCTCTTTCTCCCTCCCTTCTTCTCTCTCTAAAAATAAATAAATAAAATCTTTTTAAAAAATGATAACAATTGTCTGCATTTATTGAGCACTTACTAAGTGCCACCACATGGTCAACCTACCTTATGTTATTTAATTCTATAAGGAAACTGAGGCTTAAAATGGTAACATCACTTGTTCAAATACAATTATGCAATAAGTGATTGAACTGGGATTCAAACCCATGGCATCTAATTCTGAGCTGGTGTTCTGAGGAGAAAGGTCACACACTTAGGATGGGAGAGAGGAAAATTGGAGAAAACCTAGGTTTTGGTGACATTATCAGGTCACTGCATTAACCCATCTGGAGAATATTCCCAACTTTTGTACTTGTCACTGAGGATAATTCAGTTCTTTATTGCTGAAGCCATCTGAGCTGTTTTCTGTTCCTTTCAGCCATAGCTACCTGACATCCTGTAGAAGAATTGATTCCTGCTCCTGAATGTGGAGTTCATGCTTCCCCTGGCATAGCTGCAGGCCAGAGTCACAGAGCCTTCAGTAATTTGGAACCTACAGTGGTGGTCAGGGGTGGGGACACAGCCTCACAAGGCCTTTTCAGAAGAGATGCTAGTCCCCGTATTCGGTCAGGACATTACCTCCCCACTACGTTTATTTTCCAGTATTTCCTGATCATCCTTGGTAATTTCGAGTTTGGGAAGATGGAAGGAAGGGAAGGAATGATATAAGCTTGATCTACTTGTCTCCCCCTGCTTACTCCGTACCCATGCCATAAACTCTCTTCTCCAACGAGTGAAATCTTACTTCTTTTTCAAGGTTTTTCAAGTCACATCTTGCTCAAGAAACTTGAGAGCCTTGCAGTTCATTTCACTTTGATCTGTAATTCCTCTGGAGTCATAGCAGTGCATTTGCTAACCACCTGGAGACATCCCTTGGGTCATGTAGTCCACCCTGCCTTTTCTCTTGTTTACTCCTTGACTTCTGTCCTACCCCGCTCCACTTCCCTGAGGTCAGAAGCTCCAAAGCATTCTTTAGAGACCCTGGTGGCGCCTGCCTGCCTGCACGGATACCTGCAGTTGCCTGCATGTGACTAGGTCTTGAAATACTGATGAAAGGATAAGTGAAAATATGGTGGTAGTGCTGGTAGAAAGTAAAGAGAAAGGAAAATCTAGGAATGCGTGTAATCTTGATTTGGCCTATTTTAGAACTTACAAAATAAGGGTATGAGTGCGGTGCGCTTTGGATAGCTTGGGATTCCTAACATATCATAGAACGTTCTTATTCCTGCCCCTGGGTATCAGCTAGGGAAGATAGGGGAGGCGGATTGACTCATATCGAAGAGATGGGCACTTGCTGGGCTTTCGGACTGAATCCACGTCCTCCAGTTTCCTGCAGTCCCGTGTACACTTAGTCATGGCCTGTTTCGCTCCAATGCATCTTCAGCCTGGCCCCTGGAAGCATTGTGCTTCCAACTACTGCTCTTCAGGGTACAAAACAACAGTAAAAGCAGCTGGTGCCACTGTAATTTTTGTCACGACATTTTTAAGCAGGTTCCAAATGGTGGATTCTCATAATAGAACACAAGGTAATGTCCAGGTGGCACTTCCTCTAGCCCCAGAAAGGTGCCATTTTTCCTACAGGCCCATGCCAAATACTGGACTGCTCCCTAGAGTAGTATAAACTGACCTTCAGGGTTGTGGCCGGTGCTGTAAATTCCATGTTTCCCGTCATCCCCACTCCCGCCCCCCAGGAAGCCTAGAAGTGGGAACGTCTCAATAGAAATATGTTTAGTGTATCAGGGGATTCCTTTCTAAAAATTTTCCTTTGTGATCCAGATTTTCAGCTTAAACCATCAGATGTATGGGATGCAGGAAGATGCTTCCAACTCAACTAGATGTCTTAGGATTGTTTGCTAGCATACGGAGAAAGAACTGAGGGAAAATCATTTAATTAAAACATACATCACAGTTCTCTCTGGACCATTGCTGATACGGATGCAAGTAAAAACAAAAAAAAAACAAGTCTCAAAGTCACCAGATTTTCTTCTTTGTTCTTTCACTTTTCCTAATCTGTGTCCTCTTTCATTTTTCTTGGTAGTTTTTAATTTTTTTTCCCACCTCCTTTAATAAATACGTCCTGTGCTCCCCTCGTATTGCCTTTTGCCTTATCCCACTAAGGAGCCTAACAACGAAGAGATGTCTGAACAAGGAACATTCTCCTTGTTTTTGTTTTCTACTTCAGATAGGCCCTGGCTCTCCTGTTAGAAACCAGGGCTGTAGGAGTGCATATATTTTCCAGAGTTCCCTTCAGAATCTTGTGTCAGGACAATGTTTTCAGTATCTTTCTTTATGAACTCTCCAGTCCTCCCAAATGCCCTCGGTGATGAATGAGCCTTTGGGCCTCACGGTCTCCCTGTTTACTTATATTAGTCGTGGCTGTACTCTGGCTCACAACTTAGAACAGGATGAACATTTTTTGTCCTACAACTTTGGTTTAATTAATGTACAAGTGGGGACAACAGACTCAATGGGCCCAAGGCTGTGCTGGGGGCCTTACCCTGCGTCCACCTCTCTGATCCCCAAAGCAATGGGTCCCCAACAACCGCTAAGTCTCCTGCTCCCTTGTCAGGATCCTGCTTGGCCCACCTCCCAGGCTAGAAGAAATTACCTTTCTTTCGAATGGTGTGAATGTAAACTCGCAAGTAACTGAACTTTAAATCTGAATTTACAAAGACCCATCATTTTCAAAAGTACTGATTGCTGCTTCTTGTTAGCAGAGGTTGTCAGATTTTAGCACGTACGCATTGGAGTCATCTGTGGGAACTTACACAATGCAAATTCCTTTGCTCCACCTGAGGCAACTGAAACAGATTCAGAAAGTGATTCTCAGCAGCAGGCCTGGAGTTCAAAGCCTGCCAGGCACATGCTCAGGGCCATCCCAGGAGGAACGTTCCCAGAGAGGAATTTGCCAAGCCAGCGATCTCATGGAAACCGATAGGGAAGTTCCAGGTACGGGTCCTGGGTGAGCATAATGCTACGAATACCAGTGTCCTTCTGGTCTTCTCTTTCTCATAGATGTTTCTGGCCCCAATCAAGCCAACCATTATTCTCCCTCCAAATACAGAAAAGTGTGCCCAAACCACTCTATTGTGCTGAAACCCGAGGAAAGCCAGGCTTATCTGTACAGTTTGACCACTGTCCTGCTCCGCATAGTCAGGCGCCAGGTGAGTCATAAATCTGTCGGCCTTCTGAGCAATGGCTCCACTTTAGGCCGTGTGCACAATTACCTACACAGGGCACTCAACTTATCCTTTTTAATATACCTACAAGTATGCCCCTACATGGACATATATAAGCACATATAACATATGTATATATGTGTATATGAAACTGCCTGAACTAAAACATGAAACCCACTTCTTTCTGGGCAGACCTTGGGACCACCATGCAAATCCTGTACTATCTTAGCCCTTGACCTCTTGACTTCTCTGTGGTGTTGCCTGGTGGCCACCCTCAGACCTTAAGACATCACTCCTGTTCCCCTCTCTGTTCCTTCCTACTTAAGCAGATTGGAGGAGGGCGGAGATGGGGGAAGGGGAAGGGGAAGAAAGGAACAGTTGGAAAATAGCTAGGACAACTCCGATTTTGTGCCTAACGCAAACAGAGCGACGGAGGAGCTCAATAAAAGAGCGGACAACTGGACCCTCGGACGCCAAATACAAACTGGCCCAACTCTTCAACTCAGCCAAGGGCCAGTCTGCTCTCCTCACTTAAGGGAATCGAGGTGGAAGGCTGACCAGAACAGGAAGCAAAGCTTTTCGGCATGGAGACTAAACATAGTTTTGTATTGTTTTATTTCTTCAAAGAGGACTTGCCGTTCCTAATTTTAATGTGCTTTTTTTTTTATTGTTTGTTTAAGGAAAGTAAAATTTGTACCATTATCTTGAAAGCAGTACTTAATTCCACTACTTCTATAAGGCCAAACACTATTCTCTTTCATTGTATTTCACTCACTGTCTCATGCGAAGGGTAAGGAGCAGAGATTTCATAACATTTAGTGCTTCTAAAAGTAGTGTTAAAACTGCCAATTACTGCATAAAAAAAAAACAAATTTCCATCCTCTTCCCAGATCACATGTTCATTGGGATTGTGTGCATGTGAGTAGAAGCAGGGAGTGGGGAGAACAACAGGGTAGTGGTGAGGGAGATTTGAAGGGCCAGGGGCTCTGAGGCTATAAATGCACAAGGTAACAAGCTGAAGGTTGAAGCCAACACCAGGAGAGCTACCGACTTCCCAGTTGAGGGCCAGATCTCAGAATGCTTGAAGTTTCTGTTTAGACATGCTTCTTTCCTCCTCTCCCTCCCTCCCCTCAATCCTAGCCAGCAATTACAGCCTTCAAACCATTTCTAGTTAGGAAGCTCAAGAAATTCCACCAGTTCCTGGTTTGCAGCAGGTTAGAAAAAGCAGAAGATAAAGACAAAGAAGAGTCCTATAGAATGTAGAGCTCTAGACCTGTCAAATAAAATCAAGAAATGTGGACTAGGGAGCCTTAGCTCGTACACAGAGCTTTTCATCTTCAAAGCATAGAGCAAACGTGAACGAATGAAGTCTCACTGCAGTGCTGGGAGGAAGAGATGGAAATATTATCAACTTCATTTTATGGCTGGAGGAACTGAGTGTGAGGCAAAGGCAGGCCCCGACCCACGGAGGCCAACAAGGAGACTTGGAAGGTGGCTTCCGTGGACTTTCCTGGGTGTGGTTGGTCTGGCCTTGGCTCTAGCTGGTTCCTGGGCCACCTGGACATTACTCTTAGATCTGTTCTGAGGCATCACAGTTTAGCAGCACCGGCAGGTTCTGAGTAATCTGCTCACCACATGGCAGAGGCAGAACTTCACAGCAGATGAGGGGACAGGCGTGGGGAGGAGACAGGGGCCTGGGTTAGAACCCCAGTTTCGCCATCTGCTCTGGGACCTCCACAAAGATTCAGCTTCCTCGTCAGTTACAGGGTGAGCCATCACAACTTCCTCCCCCTCCTAGCCACTAAAACTAGGGACGTTCCTTCCAGATTTCACCCACTCCCCAGAGTTTTTCAGGCTCCCATCTTCTACCTTCCTCGTCTCTAACCTGTTAATTGTAACAGAGAAGCCAAGGTTAGAGAATGGCCCCCAAAACTGCTCTGTGACACACCCCAAGGCTCGGGCCCCATCCCAGAGGTTCTGACCCAGCAGGACCCTGGAATTGCTGTTTGTCTGTTTGTTTTTTAACCTGCAGGCAATGCTGATGCAGCCCAGAAGGTCAGCAGCAACCACCTTTCTCCCAGCACCCTCAGCTGCAGGGCTAAGGAGCCAGCAGGGAAGGTTCCCACACTGTGCCTTCCCCATCTCCTCACCGACACCCCTGTTCAGTCCTTCAGACACTGCTCACACCACGTCTAAGTGAGCCCGCTCATCTCTGATACCTGAGCTCGTCCCTCCTCTCACAGCATTCAGGGTTTCACTGCACAGGTAAAGTGGGCATTTGTGTGCTGGCCTGGAAGCCCACCCCTGCTCTAGGATCGCTATGATTTACGGCTAATTCTTTGGAATATACATCCACCCACCAAGGCAGGAACTCTCCAGAGTACAAAAGCAGGGTCACTGAGATTTGGGTGTTACTGTTTGGGATTCTGACTCCTTCTGATTTTATGAAAATTGATTTGTTTAGCTAATCTTTAGCCAGTTGTGTTTCTTTATTGATAACAATGTGTGTGAGCATCTCAGTGGAGTTCAATAACCCTAGAGCGAAGCCCACAATTTGCCAGCTATTTAGAGGCCCAGGAGGTAGTTCTCCCCGAAGGAACCCTCCATATCTCAGCTCCAGCTGCCTTCATGATGACCAATGAAGAACGCCCCCCCCCCCTTTGCATCTCTGTCTCTTAGTCTCAAAGCACATCTCAGCTCCCCACCACTTTCACCCACACGCTTGCTGCCTTTGTGGTCCATCCCATTTGCATTCCTGTAAACCAGAGGTCAGCCTTTCTAAACCAATGTTCCTCACTTCTTTTTCTTTTTCTTTTTTTTTTATTGTTTTTCTATTACAGTTGTCCCCTTTCTCCCCCATTGCTCTCCCCTGCCCCACTCACCTCCCCCATATCCCACAGTCCATCCACACCCTGTCCTCCATGTCCGTGGGTCATTTATACTAGTTCCTTGACTAGACCCTCCCTCTTCCTTTCCCCATTTCTCTCCTTCCCCTCCCCTCTGGTCACTGTCAGTCTGTTCCTTATTTACATTCCTCTGTTTCTATTTTGCTCATTTGTTTTGTTTCATTTTTCATGAGGTTCCTGTATTAGGTGAGATCAACGTTCCTCATTTCCAATCCCTGTTTCTGTCCAGAACATTGGAGAGTGGAGGGAGGCAGGGTGATGTTAACTGTCTCAAGGGGCAGAGAAGAGGGGCATTACTTTTGCAAGGGGAAGGAGGCTCCTGGGTCCTGTGGAAAGGACTGGTATGCCCTTGTCATCAATGTTGATGTCTTTATTATTTTATTCCTTTATTTGGCAAATAATTTTTGAGCATGTATAAATATGCTGGGCACCAGGACAAGCATGAGGGAAACAAAGGTGGATGAGACTGAGCCTGTCCTGAGGGTGCGTCAGCCTAGAGAAGCAGAGAGAGAGAAACCACAAACTAAAAAAACATGATCTTACAAGTACACTGCAAATGTGCCTGTGTGTGGGAACGAGGAGGCTGGAACAACTAGGGAAAGGGAACAGAGAATGCTAAGTGAAATAAGCCGGTCACGAAAGAATGAATATTGCATGATTCTACTCGTAGGAGTGATGGAGGACTCAAATGTTGGAAAATTTTAGTTTCAGGTAACAGCCAATAAGCTTAGTAACCAATGTACATAAAAAGCTATTGTTTCATGAACTGGGGGTACAACCCACCTTGACTCCAGGAAACCATGAGCAATTTCACCTGTGTGCCCCAGGAGGATGACAAGCAATCAGGATGGTATCTGAGCCATTATGGTCCAGGGTGAGACGACCACCTCTCAAGACACTAGGACCACTGCCCAGGACACTAAGACCACCGCCCAAGGCACAGATGAAAGAAAGCTTCAGCTTTTATCTGATTAGCTTTGTCCCTGAATTTCAAACCCCTTACCTACACTTTTCTTCTCCTTACAAAAAGGGCCCGTTTATAATGGAATTTAAGACAGTCTGTTCAGGTACAAACCTGCTGTCTTCTCAGATAGCCAACCATCTGAATCAAGCGCCCATAAGGAGTCAATCCCTGTCTCTGCTTATTGGGTCTGGGAGAAAACAGGCAGTATGAACACTGGCTTTTCTGGTTTCAGGAGATGCTTAGAATAGTCACTTTCAGCTCAGTTTCCACAAGTTATATGATCTTGGGTAAGATACACACTGGCTCCTTCGTTTTCATTTCTCTCATATAAAGATAATAATACCTTTCTACATGCTGTAAGGCTTACATGTATGTGAAAACATTCTGTAAACTCCAAATTTTATTAAATGTAAACTGTTGTATTCTACCTCACAATAAGTTTTGGAAGTGAGCGATTTTAGAGGCCCAGAAACTGAGGTCCCAAAGAAGTCTGTGAGGACAAAGCCGGACTATGACTCAGGGCGCCTCTGCCCATTCTGACATAGCCTGTGGCCTGACTTTGCCTGTGACTCTGGGTTCTTAGGAAAGCAAGATGCAGTATAGCTGTCCCCAAGCAGGGGAGCGACACCACATCACTTACTGGTCCTTATACAAGTTCTCAGGTTGGCAGGGCCAGGAATTTAATGGTAGGACACTGAGAAGAAGAACAAATATACAATGGGGACACTTGGGAACAACTGTCCTCTTGCTTCCCTGAGTCTTTTATCCCATAAATTACATCTTTCATCCATGCTAGCTGACCTGCCTCAGCTCACTTAGTTTCTCGTTCTGAAGAACGTTCTTATGGTCTTGGATCCTAAAGATAAAGGTTTCCTTTGGAAAAGATGTTAAACCTGGTCCACACTGAGGTTGGTAGAAGGACAGGGGTAAGTGTGAGCTATCACTACTCACTGGGTGGCCAGAACGGTCCCCACGGCGCTGAGAGACTTGGGTGCAGCTTCCCACCTGCCTGACCTCCTTGAGGCGAGTCATGTGTAATGTTCCAACGCCAGGAGCAGCTTTTAATTTCTGAGTGGGGGCTGAGAAGACATGTGGCACTACTGTCTGTGTGTGATGCCCCGTGATGCCCTTCCATTCATGAACAGCTGCAACAAGGAGCTGCTACAAATCTCAGAGAACAAGATTCACTTGTTAAAAGTCTTTCCAAACAGATCTTGAGTCCATTTTGTGGAACCTCTGACTGGACCCACACTACAGATTTCATTCTGTTTTTCTAGGGCTGACTTGGCCCAGGTGTTGTCCCAGTCAGTCAGTGTGGAGACCTTGGTGATAGAAGACCCAGCCAGGAGAACCGGCCAGACCAGCTGGCCCTACTGCAACTGGAGCCAGAGGTGGGATTATTGCTGCTGGGACCTTCTCTTTCTCAAAGACTGGAATGCAATAGGGATAAGAAGTCCTGTAGAAAAGACGGGTCACCCATAACCTACATTACCACTAAATTTTCCTCATCCTCGTGGCAGAATTGTCACTAGAGATCTGAGTAATGGTAACATACTAGACACTCACCAGTTGATACTGTCAACCAAATAATAGTAATAATAATAATAATCAATAACAATAAATAGATTCCCCTTTCATTGAATTGTCAGCAGCCCCTGGGGTTTATTTTCATTCATGGTATGTGTGGCATGTGCCTGGGAGCTCAGGAGGAAAACATAGGCTTGAACTCTCATCCCACGGGCTGTTTTAGGGCCGCCTGAACAATGTCGGGACACAACCAAATCACTGAAGAGTTAAAATAGTGCAGCTTCTCCTTTTAGGATCTTGGATGCAGACACCTCGCCTAGGAAAAATCTGAATAAAAAAATATTTCAAAAAGCTGTTTACATGGATGAGTAGACAGGTATGTGGTAAGTCAAGTTTGGAAATTTATTTTATCACTGTAGTGAACTAAAGTAATAACATGCTAAATCCTATTAATTCTTCCCTAGTCTTGCTTCAGTTTCCACTTTACCTCACTAATTTTATAAATTCACTTTGAATCTGTTTTAATTTTTTTTAGTTAAGATTGAATTCACTAGCACAGACTGAAAATTGTGTCCTATAAGAAAATAATGGATATAATTTATCAAAATTTGTGAGATGCAGTGAAAACAATAGAGGGAAATGTATAGCATTTAATGCATATGTAGGAAAAGAGATCTAACATCAATAGTCTAAGCTTCGACCTTAAGAAATTGGAGAAATAAGATCAATTTAAACCTCAAGCAAGCAGAAGAAACATAATAAAAATTAAAGCAGGAATCAATGAAATTAAAAACTAGAAATCAAAAAGCTAGTTTAAATTAATAAGCTTCTAACTAGCCTAAGGAAAAAAAAAGAGAGAGGACATAATTTACTAATATTAATATCAGAAATGAAAGAGGAGTCATAACGACTGATCCCAAGGACATTAAAATGGTAATTAAATGATATTATGAATAACTCTATGCTCATAAACTTGATCACTTAGATGAAATGTACTCATTCCTTGAAAGAAAGCAACTATCAAAATCAACACAAGGAGAAACAGACCTTTTGAATAGGCCTATGTACTGTATTAGCCATGGGTCTTCAGAAAAACAGAACGAATAGGATGTGTGTATATATAATTTGTATATATATGTGATTTATTATAAGGCATTGGCATGGATAATTATGGAGACTAGAAAGTCCAAAATCTGCAGGGGGGGTGGGGCAGCAGCTGCAGACCCAGGAGAGTTAATGCTACAGTTCTGGCCCTAGGCTGTCTGCTGCAGAACCTGGAAGAGCCAGTGCTGCACATGAGGTCTGAAGGCAGCCTGCCGGAGAGTTTTCTCGTGCTCAGGGGAGGCCAGCAGCTTTGTTAGATTCAGGCTTTAACTTCACCGAATAAGGCCCACCCCATTATGGAAGGCAATCTGCTTTACCCAAAGGCCACAGATTTAAATGGTAATCTCATCCAGAAACACCAGAATAATGTTTGACCAAATATCTGAGCACACCATGGCCCACCCAAATTGACACAAAATGAACCATCGCAGTCTAAATGCTGAAGAAGTTGAACAAGTAACCTTGAAAAAAAAGAAAGCACCAGCCTCAGATAGTTTTACTAGTGAATTCTACCAAACATTTAAGGAAGAAATAATGCCAATTCTCTACAATCATTTCCAGAAAATAAAAGTAAAGGGAATTCTTCCTAACTCATTCTATGAAACCAGAATTATCCTAATACCAAACCAGATAAAGTCATTACATATCTTTCATGAACACCAATGCAAAAATCCTCAATAAAATATTAGTAAATCATATCCAACAATGTATAAAAAGAGTTATATATCACAAACCATTGGTATTTATGCCAGGTATACAAGGCTGGCTCAATATTAAAAAATCAGTTAAACTGATCTCATCAATAGGCCAAAAAGAAAAATCATATGCTCATATCAATTGATGCAGAAAAAGCACCTGACAATATCCAACATCCATTCAAGGTAAAAACTCTCATTGCCTGCTCCACGGTCCCTGCCACTGCACCACAACTGCTTCCCACGTGAGCCAAAGAACAGAAACGGTGAATCCATTTTGCTTATTCCTCAAGAGGGCTTTCTTACCCCCCTTTAAGAATGGAGTCTTCAAACACCAGCTATGAGCCCAAAGAATGTCAGAGGACAGGGGAAAGTGTATTCCCTCTGAACAGAAGACAGGTAACTGCGTTTTCCCGCATCAAAGTAGAAGAAATAATTAGGTTATTCTCACATACATTTAGGCAGTCTCTGCATTTATTACAGTAAGGCCTGGAAGAGGTAAATCTTCCTTTCCTATCTTAGAAAACCCGCCTAACTAGTGTTATGCTTTAGTAAACAGACTGAAGATCAGAAGCCAAAATATGCCAAGTGCTCTGATTTCACAAAAGGAAAGCACTAGACTATCACACTGGAGCACTAAAGTTTTTGTCTTCTTTCTCCAAAAAATTGGAGTGGCCTTGCTCTCTCCCTAAGTTTCAGATCTGTTAGCCTTGACTACAGGATGGGCGGCTATGGGCATATTTGTTGTTATTTTTGTTAAACACGGCCCAAAAATCTGAAGGAAGATTGGAGTCTCAAGTTTTTTTGAGTTTGCTTGATTGTGGATGAGTTGAAATTATAGCCCTAGGTTCCAGCACAGGGCATGAAAAAATTAGGGCAAATAAAAACGAATTGAGGAAGCAATTGAGATGATGCATTTTACTGCCTTTGACCATACTCAAGTCAGACAGTCAGTGAGCATAACTGCCTTGTAGCTGTAAGGCAGGATGGATCAGTGCGAATTCTATAGACTAGTGAGTTATTCATAGGTTATTTTAATACATCAGCAAACTTTACCTTATTTTGAACCAATAAAATGTTAATGAATTAATACTTCACAGTTCTATTCAATGCTTTGTCGAAGACCTTTCCAGTTTCCAAAATATTCTGCACCTTGAATATTCTTAAATGCAGTTCTCACCGCTGGCTTTATATGTATAAGGACAAGGAAGCAAAAAGATTGGCCAGGGTCAAAGAGGGAATGTGTCGGCCCTGAAATTGAAGTCCTGAATCCACATCTGGGTGTCACATTACCAAACAGGGGGAGATAAAGATGGATACTCTATCCAGCCTGAGCTGGAAGGAGCCATGCCAATGATTGGGGAAGAAATTGAGTTTGCAAAAATGAAAGTAACATAAGAGGCAAGAAACAAGATAGAGGAAACTCAATTTTCATCATGCAGAGGTGAGAACACTTGGAGGGCATTTGAATGTGTTCTCTTAATATATTTAAGAAAACACAAATCTCAACAAGGACAGTAAAACTATTAAAAGGCAGATCTCTATTTGAGAAGTCAGTATGTAAAGAAAAGATAAATAAAAATTCTTATTAAAAATCAAAGATTCATCTTTGTCAGAAAGACTGAGTTCAGATTCTAGTTCTGCCATGGGCTAGCTGTGTGACCATGGGCAATTTCTTAATGTCTCTAAAACTCAGTTGCTAGAAGGACCAAATGTAGGGAAAACATTTATTATTCTTCTTGGTCCATAGCTTGCATTCAATGAAAGGTAGTTGCTGCTACAACTACTATTGTTATTTTTCCCCTTCATTTCACCTTCTTCCCACTTGCCTGTTTATATGTGCGTCCCTCACATTTTATTCAACTACATTCTAGACAGAAAACTGACACACTTACTTCTCAGATCAGAAGTTTCAAATGCCTCAGAACCTGGGGTTCAACTTTTCCTTGATGTGTTTCTTATGAAAAAATGGCTTCACTGGCTATGACTTCATCTTTTACTTTCTAAAATGATGAAGCTAATCTGAAGAGCTGGTGTGAACTTCACCCCTTAACGTGAATTAGTTTAATCTCTACAATCATCATTTTATCCTTTTTTCTCAGAGAAAATAGGTATTTTTCTTCCTCTGAAGTTACCTTTCCTTAAGATTCCATTATCCTTGAAAAAATTACTCCCACATTTTTCCTATTCTTCTTTGTGTTTACTGTAGAAATATCACAAGATGTTTTTTTAACATTTTAAAAAGTGATACATACAAATACCCAAGTAGAAAAAAGAATAGAAAGTCACCCAAAATCCTACCACCTAGAATCACTTTCAATAACACATATGACCATTATTTCAGATGCCTCTTTATATTTATACATAGAAAGAAAGAACAATAAGTAGATATAATCCCTAGACAGTCAAACTAAGTTTATTTTTATTGGGGATCCATAGAAATATAAACATGAAACTGAAGAAATCGAGGAACTTCAGGTAGATGTTTCCTAACCAATATAAATACTATTTCCTTAAAAAAAAAAAAAAAACTCTACAGTTATGAAGGTAAAAAAAGGGGGGGGGAAGTTTGAGACTTTTTCTTCTAGCTTATGTGGAATAACAGGGACTTGATTTATCCTCCTTCCTTAGAGAAGAACTGACTACAGTCAATGAAACTATAGCTCTTAGGCATTGGACAACAGGTAGCACAGAAGAGTGATTTCTGAGACAAGGAAAGCCCCCTGACCGTCCCACCTCACTTCCTAGAGGGTCTCCAGTTGTCAGAACAGGAAGTGTGGACCCAAGCAGAGCCCAGCAGGCTTTCTGAGATGAGAAAGGTTTCCAGCTTTGGGAGGCCAACATGCAGAGAATCCACGAGACAGATGACAGGGAGGAGATATCTTCAGAGAGAAAGGCCTCTACCAGGCTTTCTCTTGAATCTTTACCGAAGTATTGATCAGTTCATGTGTTGAGAAAACTCTCATGTCAAGGAAAGAGCTACTAAAAAAGGAGCAGATGGAATAATTCTTAAAAATCACACAGATTTGGGAATAACTCGTATTTCCACCAGCCAGAGTGGAAAGACCTCTATCACTTGGGACGATCCACTAGAGCTGCCAAAAGATTATAGGGCTCTGTAATGGGGCCAAGTTAGCTGGAGGATGACCTCCAGATGATTTAAATTATTTTTCTGAATGCCTGAGAAGTTTTTTGTTATGTTTGAATCAATTCGGTGTTGATTTTTATATGTCAAATTTGGCTAAAATTCGGTGTACCTTTTCAATCTGCATATCTGTGTCATCTATTCCAGGGAAAATTATATTGGGTACCTTCTGTGTTTATCTGTGGGATTCTCTACTTCAGGAGAAATCTTTATAATGGTTCATCTTTGTCTTCCATATCTGTTAACTTCTCTATAATTTTTTAATTCTTTAAAAAATTTTGGCTCTGCATTCATATATTTATTACAAGTCTTTTCTGTATTTTAGCCATATCTATGAAACAAGAACATATACAAATATATTTACACAAGGGACATTCAGAGAACAAAAAGGAACTCATGCAAATTAATTATCAGATAGGAGAAACTAATATTTCCAAAAGAATAAAAGAATGTTGAAGAAACTCCTCACAGAAGGGAAAAAAATAAAACAGGGAAAAGAAAATTATAGATTGTTAGGTATTCACATCCAAATATTTCGATTTCCAGAAAATAAGAAACAAGAAAATGGAAGAGAGGAAATTATTATATGATTAATACATTTTTTTTCTCATTATTGAAACACATGGTTTTCCATATTGAAAGGATTCTGTAACTGCCAGCTCACTAAAGGAGAAAACGACCCCCCACTGAGGTAAACTTGCAAGTTTCCAGTACATCAAGGATAAAGAAGAGTTTCCAAAACATCCAAAGAGAACATACGAATGTTTGAGGATCAGACTGGCAAGACTTGACATTAGCTCTAGGAGACAGTGAAGCAATTTCTTAAAATTTTTGATGTAAATATTTCCCATTTAGGATTCCATACGCAGCCAGATGATAAACTGTCAGAGTGAAGCAAAGGTAAATCGAGAGCGCAAGGCCTCAGGAATTTTCCTCCCAAGCATACCTTCTCAGAAAGCTAACAGGAGACAGGACTCAACAAAGGGAGGGCAAGAATGAAGACATCATTCAGGTAACAGTTCTCTTGGGGAGGTCACACTGCAGCCAATCAAATGACAAGTGAGAACACTCCAGTGAACAGATTGACACAAAACATTCAATCCATCTAATTGGTAAAACTAAAGTAAATTGTGAGGATGAACGTCCAGAACAGACTACAAATGTTATCAATCATGAAAAGTATAAATGAATTCACTAAAAAAATTGGAGGAAAGAGGTAGATATGATGAAAGATAAATGTGCAGGTGTCCTTATTTTTTATGACCAAGGGTGAAAAGATAAAGATTAATCAAGTAATGCAAGTATAACTTTACTTCAATGTATAACAATAAACACTAAGAAAAATAACACAATCACTTTCTCATTTGATCAAAATTGAATCAGGCTTCTCTTTCTGACTAGTTCCTGACCTTGGGCTCTGATTGTGGCCCATTTAGTCCACTTTTAGCAAGAATCCTGCTGGGTCAGTTTTGGGAAAAAAATTTACACCGTTGATATCTGATCAAATTCCTCATCCCCCATATTTGGTATCTTATCACCCTGGCCTACCTTCAGCAAGAATCCTGTTGAGTTGGTCTAGCAAGAATCCCCCTAACTTTAATCTTCCCTCTTAGTAATTTTCCATCCACTGATCCTTTGTCTTGCTCTGTGGCTATGGATTCCCTTCTTTTCTTGTTGTGCTCAGAGCTGGGCCCCATCTCTCTCCCCTACTACAAAACCTGTTGTAATAGTCCCTCTGGATAAAGTCAGCCTTACTGTCTCTAACAAGTGCCATAAATCATTTTTTTCTTAAACAGTAGGAGGTGAGGAAGGGGAGATAAATACACTGACTTTGCCATTACTCATGGTAGTTTCAAGCAAATTTTCTAAAAGTCGTTCAACAAATTGGCCTTAGAACAAATTGACTCTTGGTGAATTGATACAGTGAGTTAGCTTTGGACAAATTTACTTTTAGTGAACTGGCCTGCTTCTGGTAAGTAGGAAGCCACTAAACATACCTAAAGAAAATACAGAATTAAATACTCTGTCTATATAATTTAATTCTCTCTCTGTGTGTATAAATAAATATATAAATTTTATACAAAATTATACTACTTAAAGATAACCACTAAAATGAACACAAAAATCTTCTAAGTAGTCAGAAGTATTACATACACACACACACACATAAGAAAAGGAAATAATGAAAAAAAATGTTAAACAATAAAGCAAGAAGCACAAAAAGGGCAAAAGTAAACGCAAATATCATCTGTGACAGCAGGAAGTACAAATGGGCTAATAGCACCCATTTTTTAAAAATCTAATTAGATTAAAAAGAAAATAAAACCTCAATCACACCCTGGATACAAAGCAACATAAAGGAGTTTATTAACAGTCGTGGAGCCAAGTTGCTTAGATTTAAATCTTTGTCATTTGGGGCAACTTCCTTCATTTCTCAGTGCCTCAGTTTCCTCCTTAATAAAATGAGAATATTAACTAAAGTTAACTCAGTGAATTCTTGGGAAGATTTAGCAAGTTAATCTTAGAATGGTGCCTGTCACATAGGAAATGCTCAATAAATATTGGCCTCACTATTATGACATGAGACCTTTAGAAAGGTTGAAAATAAAAGGATGGTCAAAGACATGTTGCTCAAATGCCAACACAAAGAGACAGTGTTTTGGTATTTAGTACCAGAAAAAACTGAAGTAAAGACAAATAAGAGTACCTTATAATGATAATAAGTGCAACATTAATATTCATAAAGTAAAAAGAACAGGAAATATAAGGAGAAATGGAAGGAACCAACAGGAGTAGAAATAATAGGTCAAGATGGTTTCAATGAGGAATCCTACGAACTTTTAAAAATAGACAATTCCAATGCCGTTTAAGCTGTTCCAGAGCAAGGAGAAAAAGTTTTTGAAACCAAAATAAGTTCCAGATGAATCAAAAGTTACAGTGTTCTAGAAGAAAAAGGAGAAAATTTAAAAAATAATTGCAAAGTGGGAAAGTAGGTCAAAACCCAGACCCCCTAAAGAAGACGGATAATTTCATCTTCATAAATATTTTCAAATAATTTCTACATAGCACAAGTCAATAAAACATGTGAAAAGATAAACACTTTTCTGGGGGGGGATATTTCTAATTCTTATTATAAAGGGACTATCTTTTTAATGTAAAGCACTTCTACCAGTCATAAAGAAAATGAAAATACATTAAAAAAAACAAAAACCAACAGTTGTTTGAAGGATATGAATGATAATCACGGGGAAGGAAAGACAAATGGCTGTTAACGTATGAAATGATGCCTGACGATAGCTACACTGACCCAGAACTTTGTATGTAAATATGACATATTAACAAGAATATACTAGATCTATCACAGTTTTTAAAAATAAAAAAAAATTAGAAATAACACACATGTCAATCAATAGGGCCTATAGTAGGCAGAATAATGGCCCTCACCTCGCCACCCCTGCCAAGTTGTTCACAGAGCTAGGGATGCAGAATCTTCGTATATGTTCTACAGCAAAGGGAATTCAGGTTACAGATGGAATTAAGGTGCTTAATTAGCTGACCTTGAGACGGAGAGAGTATCCTGGCTTATCCAGGGGCCCCAATGTAACACAAGGGTCCTTAAAAGTGGAAAAGGGCCGTGGGGGAGCTGGCGTTACAGTGGCGTAGCATGAGGCAGACCCGGGACTGACCCCTGTCTCACTGGCCAGAACTCAGTTCTGTGGCTCCAAGCCACAGCTAAGGAGCCTGGGAAATACAGCCTAGCTGGATGCCTAGGAGGCAAAAAAAAAAAAAAAAAAAAAAAAAAAAAAGATGTAGGTGAACAAACAGCATTCTCTCTGCATGATGGTTAATGTGTACAGTTTTCCTGATTATAGGCAGTTATGGGCTCCCCGGGCCTACAAGAAAGCGATGTCTCTCTCTCTCTCCCACTGTCTCAGCTTCTGCGGTCTCGTCATGAAAGACAAGAAAGAAGCTGCGAGTTGTAGCAAGAAGCAGAAGCTGGAAGGAACAGACACAGTGAGGCAGAGAGAGCTCCCAGGGAGAGCCTGCGAGTGAAGGGCCTCTCAACTGACAGCTGAAACTGCAGACAGCTGGGACGAGGCAAGCCCTGCGCTAAATGGCTTCAATCTGTGAACACGGTCCAGGGGTCTTAACACCATGAGTTGAAAAATAGTTGAAACTTTTTTCTCTTGGTAAAGAAAGCTAGAGAACCAGATTTAGCTGTGATTTAATGGAGTTCAATATGAGCAGGATAGTTATGTATAGCTAGACATTTCTCTGTCTCTGAATAATAGTCCTTATGTACGATTTTGTTATTTTTTTAATTTTAGGATTCATTATGTTTATTTTTGGAAATCATAATTGATTACACTATAAACTTTCTTCCTCTTTTACTTGGCTACATTAATTAATTAATGCGTCCATTCATTCAGTAAATGTTTATTAAAGTTCTCTCAAGTGCTACACACTGTCCTAGGCACTATTAAAAAACAAACTGGTCCCTACCCCTCATGGGACTTACAATACACTGGGTAAGATAAACATTAAATAAAAACTCTGGGACCAACAATTATTTGTTTTAGTATATTATGTGCTTACAACATATGAGGTTAAGGTTATAATAGTATTTGATTATGAAAGAGAATAGAGGAAGTTTTAAAATTCATCATACAAAAGGCTGACCCTTTCTGAGGGGTCAAGGACAGCCTCCTTGGTAAAAATCACATTTCTTTAGTTTAAAACAAAATATTATACATTTAAAAGTTACAGAAGAATATGTTGTGAAAAATGGTTTTTTTGCCTGCCGCCCCTGGCCCCACCTCCTAGACTCTGCCTGAAAGTAACTAGTCTTCCTAGTTCTTTGTACGTACTGTTCCATTTCTTGCTCTGTATTCCAGAGATTGTTCTATGATACAGAGTTTGCTCCTTCTCTAAAGGCCACATGGTATTCCATTGTATGGATAACCATAACATTTACTTAGCTCTGGTATTAGTTTCCTATAGCTGCTGTAACAAGTTACCACAAATTTAGTGGCTGAAAACAACAGATTTATTATAGTCCAGTTCTGGAGGTCAGAAGTCTGACATGGATCTCACTAGGCTAAAGTCAAGGTGTCTCAGTATACACCCTATTGTCCTGCAGGTTCTGTTTTTCTGGAGAAAGCCTGACAGATGAGTTCATTGTTGCTCTTGCTGTTGATAGTGCTGTTTTAGACAAATAAATTGTCTAGTACATGTATTTCTCCCTACCTTTAGATGAATTCTTAACTCAAAGGGCAGGAATGTTTTTAAGATTTTGCTTAACAGCATCTGAGTCCAAGCTGTAAAAAATGAAACAACGCTTAAGGAGAGCTACAGAGAAGGGACATCTACATGTCTGGCCAATGTTTCTCAAACTGTCATAACCAATTGTTCGGTTTTCTAGAAAATGTGATTTCTTAGGATTGGCAACTTGCCCGGCCAGGTGGGAAGCTAGGGATTCATTAGGGAAAAGTTCTGTCATTCTTCCAGCTTTCTGCCAGGAGCAGCCCCTACATAAATAGTCCCCAGCTTCTCACTAATGTCCCCAGGGCTCTTCCAGTATTCCCAGCTCTGTTTGGATTAGTCAGCTATTTCCTTGAAATGGTATGAAGTCAAAGCAGGTCTATCAGGGCCAGCTGAGTGACAATAAGTGAAATCACCGAAGCCTGGACTCTAGAGCTGAAAGAGAATCCAAGAAACCATTTGGCCCAATTCTCTGGTTTCAGGCAGATAAGATATTTCATTAGCAGAAGACTTTTAGATCTAGACTGCTTCTGGCAAGGAGTGGTGTCTCTCTAGTCACTGTGTTAAAATAAAATAGAAAACACAACAAGAAAAACAAATGGGAATAAAATCAAAGTGTGGAGGCATAGCTCTTAGAAGAGTAAACCGCATCTGGGCAGTGCTTTGCCCTGTCTAGCACCTGTGTTTAGTTTACCTTCAACTCCACATTCTGCCCCCTAAACTGGAATAGCAATTGCCATCAATTCACTTAGCACAGAGTGACCTGCCTCTTACCAGGGTGTTAAGATGCTTCCTTTTTCTTTTATTTTTCTCTACAAAGAATGTTTCAAAAACAAGGGAACACTACCATTGTAATACATGTCCTACCATTTCAAAACAATCCCTTTTAGCATCTTGGTGCATTTTGGTCTCTGTGGAGTATATTCCAGAAACATCTGGTTTCAGTCATAATATACCTAGACAGTAGTTTGAGGTGGCCTTTTCCCCTTAATCTTGTTTCACAATAATTTTCATGTGATTGGAAATCTATAAAACTATTTCTTTTTAATGCCCGCAGAATACCATTTTTTTGCCAACCATACCATAATTTACCTAACCTTTCCCAATTTTTAGTTATACATAACATAGTGGTAAAGGTTTTCACGCATGAAACATTCATCATATTTTGTATTATTTTTAAAAGATAGATTACTAGAAATTAAATGTCTTGTTCAGTGTATTATACATGAAAGGCTAGATCAGATACAATGAAGATATGTGTTTCACCCCAAAGTGGGGATTTTTCCAAGTGATTTCATTTTAGAACATCAAAATAGACTGGGACTGTGAAATTGTAACAATGGAGGAATGGGTAAACTTTCTGGATGATCTTTCTTACTTGAAAGTAGACGTAACCACAGGTTTTTCTTTATTTGTTGTAGCTTCAGGAGGTGACTTAGTCCCTCCCACCACTTCCAGTTGGTGGGAGGTGGATTTTGGCAGGTACCACCACTATTCCCTCTTAATTTTTTTTTTTTTTTTCAGATTATGTGACATAAAACACCATGCCGGTACTCAGTAAGTGATTAGTAAGGCTCTGTTAAATAGGTGAATGCAAGAATGGGTACAGACTTTGAACCCACGCAGAGAGGGGTCCAATCCTGTTTGTGCCACGAACTAGCTGTTGTACTTGTGAAACAGATAAATCGCTGGGGAGCACAATGAAAGCCGTGTTCTGGATCAATTTCAGCAGTCAGTGCCAAGCCCTTTTGTAGTGTTCTTATGTGAAACCTTACATTAAATTCTTAAGTAGAAAGAGCAATTCCCAAAACATATCTCAACATGAAATCTAAAGGCTATGATGGGATACAAGAGGAGATTCTTTACGGTAGGAAACCAGTGCTTGTCAGGACGATTTTTGAGAATCAGCTTTTATTTCCTTTCCTCGTTGCCAACTCTTGCAACTGCTAAACCTTTAAATGCCAAATCCCTTAATGACCTCATCTACTGAGGAAGGCAGTAGGGGCTGGGGAATGGACACCATACTTGGTTTTTGATAAGATGAGTTACCTCGGCTGGGCCAGTAACTGCTGACCTGGGGCATTTCTTTCTAATATTTCTATAGTGTCAGCACTTTCAGGCACCTAACAGGTGTAGCAAACAAAGGCAACAGCTTTGATGCAAGTCGATTTCAATAAGGGGAGTCTTTCATGGGGTGTGTCATCGGGAGCAAGCCCAGGAAACCACAAATGACAAGTTAGCTCTGGATTCTAAGGTTATTATTAATGGGCCCGTGAAATGGAGCTCTGAGGGTGAGTTCACCTGCTATAAGGAAGAGTTTCAAAGGGAAGACATTTTATAGACCGTTTTTGGCCTTCAACCAGGAAAAATTCTGTGTTTTTTTGTTTTTGTTGTTGTTTTATTTTTTAATCTTAGGAACAATTAGGGGAGTGGAGTTAGAACAAAGCAGAGAGAATGCACGCCTAAGGGGTTCAGACAGCCAAGTCCAGCCTCGCTTTGCGGGCCCACTGCGCGCCCCACCCTCCCTGCCTGGTTCTGCACAGGGGGATGCGGGGAAGGCGACTTAGGAGCCGGGCACAGCGTGGGAAGGGCACTTCGGTCAGGGTCAGGTGGCATCTCTGGAGGCCTTTTGGAAGTGAAAGGGGCCTATTTGCCCTTCAACGTAAGAACTCGTGTTGCTCTGCTAGAGCAGGGAGCTCACCTTATCCTGCAGCTCCACCTTCTTCCTCTAAGGCAGGAACATCTGCCCACGGATGTGGCCTTTTTCTCCCTCGAGAGCAGACCCCTCTTCCCGCCTTCCTGCTGTAAGACTGCAGGAGAGAAGTAAAATGGTTCAACAGTCGGCGTTCTCCAGCGAAACAGAACCGGTGGGAGATATACACATATGATATCATATATATAAATATATATATATATATGAAGTACATTTATACATATAAAATACCTATAGAAAAATATTTATTTCAAGCAATTGGCTTACATGATTGTGGAGGAACTGGTCAGTCTGAAATTTGCAGGGTGGGCCCCAGAAATGCTTTGCTAGAGCAAGCTGATGCTACTGTCTTAAGGCAGAAGTTCTACTTTCTCAGGGAAATCTCAGTCTCATTCTTTAGGTCTTTCAATTAATTGCATAAATCCCAGGCTGAGTATCAAAGATAATCTCCTTTACTTAAAGTTTACTGATTTAACCACACCTACAGAACACCTGCCCAACACACCTAGATTAGTCTTCACTGTAGCCTTGCCCACTTGCCACATAAAACTGACCATCATGGACAGGTTTCTAACTGCATTTTTAATTGTGCTGTGAGAGACATACCAAGTGGGTTCACACTCCTCTTTTATTTTTTTAAATCCCGTTGTATTATTTAAAGAAGAGAAATCTAATAAAATTAATTCGCACCAAAATGTAATTAATCGATGCCTCCTCCTGGTATCTATCAGAGAAAATGACAAATGGAAAGAGTTAAGCTTATTTAATGAAATGCAGAATTTGACTGAAGAATTTCCAGTGGTGTGACTAACTGAAGGATTGCATCTGTGTCACCCAGAAGCTCTTCCTACGTTATGGGATTCTGCGATTCTTCAAAGCATCTTAATTATCCTATAAATATTTTATACATTCACTGATTTTCTTGCACCCAACTCAGTTTCTTTAGGGTACTTCTTAGTGGATTTCCTCCCAGACTTCAGTATGCCAAAGGATGCCCTTGAAAAATGTTAAAGTTATTGATTTCAGGCCTCATTCCTACAGATTCAGGGTCAGCAAACTTGGGTGTGTCCAAGAATCTTTATTTTTAACAAAAATCCACCCTCGCTTACTCATCCTTTGAGAAACACCATTCTAGGGCAAGATCCAGTTACTCCCTAGAGACCCAACTAAAGGAAAGCTAGGTCCAGTCCCAGGTCTGCTGTGAACCTCCCTGAGGTACTGCAGTGGCATCAAAGAAACAGGTATCAGTTACGTCCCCTCCAGGTATGTCAGGGGCTCTGGGAAATATATGAGAAGGGTAGGCTCGAAGTTGAGGGACAACAGGTAAAAACCAGGGAAGTAGTCTGATTTCCCACAATGGCAATGCTTGCTCTGTGTAGGCAGCGGGGGTGGCCTAAGTAATGGATACCTCTTGCTTCATTTACTTTTAGGCAATGCTTGCGGCAAAAACAAACTGAAGAACAACGATGGCCTATGTGTGGTTTCCCTACCAGGGCTGTCTACACTAGCCTGCTAAAATGTAGCCAGAGGTTATTAGGCCTCTCGAATAGGAAATGGGGGTGTATGTATCTCATTTCTACTTCCTGTTCCTGCACTAGCATTCATTCCAACCATCACTTCAGGGTTACATTATGAAACTTGTTCATTCAAAGAACTGACTTGTTAGACACTTGACTTCCATATTGGGGGTGGGGGGGGCGGTACAGAAACCTAAGGATGTGAACAGTATCTTCTTTACTCATTTGTCCCCAGTGCCCAACACAGCGTCAGGTACAGAGTATGAGCTCAAAAAATACCAATATCTTCATATTTAGATGAGGAAGATAATGAAGGAGCATTTGCTTTCTGCAGAGGTAACATCTGGAAAGACCTCCTATGCAAACAGCACATGTTGATGGGAAGGAGTCATTACATCACACTTTGTGGGATAAATCAGTGAGAAGAAATTGGCTGCCTTTTTGCTCTTCTTAGAGATACAAGAATTTGGGTTTAATTATTTCTGATTAATCCCAATATGTTGGAAAGCTGTATTTACTCAAACATTAAAATGTGAGGAGGCTTGCCTTGGAAAAATATATAGGCATTAATTTCAATTATATTCACGAAGAATGAGACCACAGACTTGTAAATTCCCATTTGCTTTTAATGATGCCAATGCTTCCTAGCTAAGTCACAAATGTGGAATTTTCACACAGAGGGCTTGAGAAATAAAGACCTATTTTGCCAACATTTCCCCATGCTGGTATTTGAAGAAAGAGAATCAACTCTACAGTTGTGAGGAATGGGGCACTTTTATATTCAGTGAAAAAATTGCCTAAGCAAAGCCTATAATTACCCACATGTCCATTTTTAGCTGGGAAGGCAAAAAAAAAGTCTGATGGAATATTTGAGTTCTTTGATGAAAAGGTGACAGGCCACACTGAGAGTATCTCCCCAATAACAAAAGGGGCTCCCAGGACACACAGCTGCTCAGGAGAACATACATTCAGCAAACAGTGAGGACATTATTCTTAATGATAAAAAGTTTCTTCCTTTCTCAGATGCCAAGAAATAGTCAAATGTTTTGGGCCAATGCCAACTCTCTTTGGTCAACCCTCTCTTACCCTTTGTGGATGTTCTTTTAGCAGCAAGGCAAAACAAAACAAGAAACATGTGGACCAGGAGATGCAGCCTCCAAGAAGAAGAGGGAGTGAACATACCAATAGTTCCTTGGGTAGGTGTGGAGGCAGCTGTTGAGCCTCAAATACATAAATAAAGGCAAATTTAAAGATCAAGAACGTAGATAGCAATGTATCATGTTTCCCCAACTGCATTCAGTATTTCATATCTTATTCAACATAATTTTACTGCTTTTTCTCACAATAAATATAAAATTGTCTTGAACTTCACATGACAATTCTAGAGCAGGTCTCAGTTGCTGTCTTTCAGATTAATGGAGGAAATACTTTTATTCTTCTTCCAATCATCAAGCATAAAACTTGGGTCTACAAGAACCCCAGGAGTGAAAGTTTTAAGCTTTGTTCACCAAAACAAAGTTAAACAATCTTTACTTTGTTAGTGATACATAATTATTATTCACACAAGTATTTTTACATATTGACAATGTTGTAATACTGGGGAAATGTCTTAATAATAAAGTATATTTTAAAATAGTGAACAGAATGATGGATTTTCACAGATAGCGTGATGTCTTCTGGAAATGTGCACAGGAGGAAATATTGTATTGAAAAGTGGGAGCTTTTGTAATAGAAGGAGATCTAAACCAATCCCTCGGGCATATCACAGGTGATATCCCATGTTTAGCCATGTTGTCAGGAGACTCAGGGTCCCTGGCAGAGGCAGGATCAGATCATACAGAAAGGGAATTCGTGGCCACATACCTGATGTGATGATCTGAAGGCCACTGCATGACTGCCTCACCTCAGGCTGTCAAAAAAACTGGAGTTCTATTTTCAGAGCCATACTATGGCTTCCAGAAAGACCGATTAATGTGCAAGCATTTAACTTGCGAGAGGCATTACATTACCTTATTTTACGCTTGTCATGAATAAGATAAGCAAATTGTACTGTACCCTGAGAAATGGCTCAATGTTAAAGGAGATTTTGAAGATGACCAGGGAACCTTGCTTGAGCTGCAGGAGAGGGAGGAGATTGGCAAGTCAAGGGGCAATGTGAAGACCCTGAACCAGGGTGGGTAGAAGTTAGAGACAGATAAGGGTCAAGTGTCAGGATCCTGGCCCAGTACTATCTAGATCATCTCTTAAGTTCTACCAAGGGAGAGCAGAAGGTTTTAGAATATGGAAACTGGAAGACATCTCATTGTTTGGTTGGGTGAGGCTGAAACAAAAATTCACCTTAGGGAGCAGGGATGGGGTTCTTTATGAGATCAACTCTGCCGTCTGGGGGTGGGGGGTGCATTTCAATGAATTCTCTCTGCTTACAAGTTCAAGATGGTGGAATGTGAATCACTCTGGAACCAGATGGATAGTTTTATTTTAATAATTACATGTGGTTAATAACTATTAGAAAAATGTAAGTAGCATAGCAAACTTAAGACTTCATGATTATTACAACTTAGGAAGAAGGTAAAATAAAAAGAAACAGTTAATTTAAAGGAAAACATTAAACAGATAAAGAAAAAATCAAAAAAGGCATATGAATAAGGTGTGTAAAACACTGTTTAAGAAATATTTAGAAATAAATATACTACTGGATTACTTAAGCATTATGGTCTATTGATGAGCGAATCAAGGGAGCCATTTATCTTAAATGTAAATGACCTGGGGGGAAATGAAGGTGGATCTTCACTGATAGCATTCTGATTTCCACACCACTTTTTGGAAGTAATCAGCAGGCAGCCCTTCAGGGGCAGTATTGCAGGGTGTGGTCTTTGGACATCAGAGAAGGAAAACTCTGACTCCAAAAAACCTCCGCTGCCTTGCGGCATACCTCTTCAGGGGAAAGGCTAAGGGAGTAAACCCCGACAGAAAATCCGGAGCCGGAGTCCCTAAGGCGGTTTGACATTGTAGTCAACACCGGCAACTCCTGCGGCGCACCTGAACCCAAGCTGTATCGACTCCGTCTTTCCCTTGGACCCTTCAGCTGCGAAGAGAGGGGGGGTCTGCTGCATGGGCAACAGCAGACCCTCCATATCACCCTGCCCAGGCTCTGTAGCTTCAGCTTCACTGGAGAGGACACTCCAGCGTCATCGCAAGATGTCGATCCAACACGGGAGGAGACAGATACCGTGTCACTCCCGCGTCGGACTGCACAGCCATTCTCGGCGGTGCAGATAGACTCTTAAGAAGCTACACCATCGTCTCTCGAGACGGACGGCTGCCTACGACGACGACGGTCTTTGGAGTCTGGGTCCAATTCGGATTTCACAAATTACGAGGAGTGTGACCTGGCGTAAGCTACTGCATCTCTCTGAGCCTCAGCTTCCTCATCCATAAAATGAGAATAATATCTTCTTCTCAGGATTATTATAAGGGTTAAGGGAGATGATGAATGTGCAGTACTTTGCATATAAAAATAGTAAGATCTTAAAAGTGTCAAACATGGGTGTTTTGACAGTCTTGCCTCGTTCTTGATAGGGTCTTTATTCATCTTTTTTTTTTTTCTTAAATATCTTTAACTGACCTTTATCACATCTTTATAGACACATTACCTACTACTACATACTTTGGTTTTAAATGTAATCATATTAATGTAAGAGATCAAGAAAAAGTACAGGTTACTCCCAAAGGAACTCCTGATTGTCCCCCAGGTAATTTAAGCATGTTCTGTGTTTTTTTGTGCATTTTTAACTGTTTTGGTTCTACATGTAGAGCATCCCACATAATCTAGCTCCTTCTACTGCCAAAATTCCAGGAAGTCTTCGTGACGATCCTTTATCCATTTGATACTTCCATAACAGCAAATCGGCCTTGTAACTACGCGACACATTCTTTAATTTGTGGGTCATCTGCTTCTTTTGGAAAGACATGTGAAACAGAGTCCTCTGTATCTTCATCTAGATAAAGTGTGCCTATTGCTGGGGCCACCTAATACCAGGAGACGGTCAAAAGGAGACATTCCTGAAACAATTCTTTCTAGTGCCAAATTGACCAGCCTTAGCTTTCTAGAGCTGAATCATAACCCTCATTGTTGAGTGTATTAGTCTAACCAAACAGCAGCCAGAATTACCAGATAACTAAGGCCAGGTTGTTCTCTGATATTTTGAAACAGTTTTTAAATATCCCTTCTGTGTCTTTATGATAGATGTGGAATAGCAAAGACCTCCGTCATCCTCATGATGCTGCTGATCACCTCTATCACTATAGTTTGGTCAGCAGAGTGTTGTCTTTGTTGACAGCATGTTCACTGTGTGACCTGAGCCACTGACTTTGTTCCTCAGTTCTGCCTGTGCAATGGGAAACGCTTGGATGAGTGTCTGTGCGGTGGCCATCCCATAGCAACGGTATGAACTCCTGTGTAAAACTGAATATAAATGTCAAGACCGATGACGCTACATACATACAAGAGGGTGTGAAAAGTCTTACTGTAATGAGGCTTTTTGGGAAGAGCATGGCAGGCCCTCCCAAGCTGGTCCAAAAATCTCTTCAGAGAATAGGAAACTGGTGGGCAGGCTGAGAGTAGGACCTTTTGTGGTTTGAATCTTTCACAGGAGCCAGAATAGCAAGCACTAGCTTCCTCCCCATCTTGCTCAGATGTAGGCAAAAGGAGTCTTGAGGTTCAAATGCCGTCAGCATAAAAACATCTAAAAATGCAGTCAGATTCTTTTTAAAAAATTTATTTATTGTTTTTCCTATTACAGTTGTCCCATTGCTCTCCCCACCCTGCCCACCCCTCTCCCACAGTCAACCTCCACCCCATTGTCCCTGTCCATGGGTCTTTCATTCTTGTTCCTTCACTAGACCCTTCCCCTTGCAGTCAGATTCTTTACTACAGCTTGGGACAGAGCAAGTGGTCCATGATGCCCATTATCCGTTTACCTTCCATGAATGCCTGAAGTTCTCCTAAGCATGATACTCCAGGACTTTTTGACCTAATGAGACAAATCATAGAGATTTGGCATATATAGATTTGCTCTGTAATAAAAAGTTCTTTCACTTAAACCTCACATGGCTACACTACAGATTTCTGGGTCCCTGGGTGCCATTGATTGCCACATAGAGAGCATCACCTTAAATGTATTCCTGTTGCCCCCCAAAGACCAAATCAGTGTACTTGTATGAGCACTTCATTAGCAGTGGAAAAAGCCAGGGAACACCCAGGCCACTAGAAGCTGGAAGAGGGGAGGACAGTTTCTTACCTGGAGCCTTCAGAGGGAGCCCGGCCCTGCTGACACCTGGGTTTGGGACTTCTGGCCTCCAGAACTGTGAGATGATACATTTCCGTTTTTTAAAGCCACCCGGTTAGGGGTCATTTGTATGGCAGCCCTAAGACATGAATACAGCACTATTATCCTTCTTCTGCAGATAAGGAAACTGGGAGCCAGAGAGATTAAGTAACTTTGACGGTTCCAAAGCCATCCATCAGACTCATTGTTTTAAAATCTAAAGCTGTTGGGATTAATCATTACTCTATTAGCCCACCTGATACATGCTGTGTATTATGGACATCACAGAAGACGACACTGGTCTCCTTTCTTAAGACTCCTAGAATCTTTGAAACATCATTTATAAAAATACAGAAACTGGGTGTAATAGCACAAAAACAGACTGACAACTTTCTTATTACCCAATGCTGTATTATCCAGTTGTTTTGATTTTCTCTTTCCAATTGGGCTATTTTCCTTCCTTCTTTCCTTCCTTCCTTTCTTCCTTCCTTCCTTCCTTCCTTCCTTCCTTCCCTCCTTCCTTCCTTTTGTTATTCTCCTTAGCATCTATCACATGCTACCTCAGAGAGGGAACGTTGTTACTTGTACAAAGAGATGAGTGGAAGTGAAGGGAGGCTGTACAGAATAAAATGTATTTAACTTTTGTTAAGCAGAAAGGGAGGATGATGTTGAGAGGAGGATTTGAAATCTCCAACTCTAATTGTGCCCTCATCATTTCTCCTTTCAGGTCTGTCAGGTTTTGTGCCCTGTGCTTTAAAACTGTTATTAGGTCCATAAATATTTAGGATTTTTAAGTCCAGGTGAATTGGTTATCTTTATGAAATGACTCTTGATCCCCAGTGATTTTCTTTGTTCTGTAATCTACTGTATCTGATATTAATTAGTCACTCAACTTTTATACAGTTCATTTTGGCATGGTATGTATTTTTCTATCCTTGTACTTTAACTTACGTGTCTTTATATTTACCATTTTGTTTTTGTGTGTGTTTTTTTATTCTGGGTCTGGGGATCTTCTCCCCAATGCTCTAACATTTTCCTTAATTCTTTAGTTTCCCTAGGCTTAGAATTTTTATTTCCCATCCTCAGTCGATTCCTGTGGCTGGGGCTGAGTCTGGTTGTGTTCTCAACCCCCCATACTGGAAATATCTTGAACACAAACCCATGAGCTCAACACCCACGACCCCCGTATTGGAAGTTTCTTGCTCACACCCTGTATACTCAACCCCCGATACTGGAAGTTTCTTGTATACAGACCCCAAATACTCAACCCCTCTTACTGGAGATTTCTTGTATACAAAATGCCATTAGCTCAACCCCTCATATTGGAGGTTTCTTGTCTACGGCCCGAGAACTCAACCCCCATTATTGGAGGTTTCTTGTCCACACCTTGTGTACTCAACCCCCTATACTGGAGATTTCTTGCACACAAACCTGTGAGCTCAACCCCCCATATTGGAAGTTTCTGGCTCACAGCCCTCAGCCACACCCACACATTCGATCTCCGAGGATGCCCAACCACCAAGGCCGTAATTAACCCAATTTTCTTACCTTGGCTTGTGCACGAGGTTGGCTGGTTAGCACCATGTTTGCTTTTGTTTCCTCCCTGCATTGGTCTACTGCTGTCTCAACAAGAAGTCTCGGGTCTGTTTCCGGACACTGTGAGGCACGTGGGCCCGGGGTTAAGCAGGCCACCCAAAAGCAGGTAGGACGTGTCTCCCCGCCTCAGCTCAGAGACTCTTTCTGCACACAGGCAGAGGATCCTGGACGAGCCCCCAAAATGTGAGAAACGCTCACAATAAAAACCGGGACACAGGACTTGAGCAGCAAAGCGAGGTGTTTATTCATGAGTCTGCAGAGTCGGGCACACCACCAGCCAGGAGAATGTGCGCCACATATCTTTACATTTAAAGTGGGCATCTTGAAGACAGCATTTAGTTCGGCCTTGCTTTTCATCCCATCTGATAATCTCTGCCTTTTCTGTTGAGTGGTTCGCCCAGTTACACTTAATTAGCAATATGGTTGGTTTTAAATCTACCATCCTTTTAGTTAAGGCTACTCCAATAAAACACTGTACACTGGGTAACTTAAACTACAGGAATTTATTTCTCACACTTCTGGAGGCTGGGATGTCCAACATCAATGTGTCTAGTGAGGACCCGCTTCCTGGTCCATAAACTACTGTCTTTTCACTGTGTCTTCACCTGGTGGAGGAGGGCAAGGACGCACCTGGGGCCTCTTTTATAGGCCAATAATCACCTTTACATGGGCTCCATCCTCGTAATCTAATTACCTCCCAAAAGCCCCACCTCCCATTACAGTCCCATGGAGGATTAAGTTGCAACACACAAATTTGGGGGGAATGCAAACAGTCCATCTGTAGTAAGTATCTCCTCCTTGTTTTGTTTTTTCCACGGTCCCTTGTTACCTTTTTCTCCTGTTCCTACTTTCTTTTGGATTCTGTTCTTTATTATTTCATTTTATCTCTATTATTGGCTTTTCTTTTTTTCTGTGATTCTTCTTAAGTTTACAGTGTATATCTTTGACTTATTACAGTTTATCTTCAAATAATGTATCATTTTTAGATATAAGAACGTTATAGCAGTATATGTCCACACTGCCCCTCAACTTCGTGTGATTGTCGTCATCCATTTCACTTTTATAGGTTATAACTCCCACATACATTATTACTGGCTAATAATCAATTATATTTTAAAGGGAAAAGTCTAATACATTTATACACACATTTGCCATACCTGGTGCTCTTTATTCATCAGTAAAATCCATATTTCTACCTTTTTTCCTTCTGCCTAAATGACTTCCTTTTTCATGTCTTCTAGTGGCAATTTGCTGGCAATCATTTTTTTCAGGTTTTATATATATGAAAAGTCTTTTGAAAGATCTTTTTGTTAAGTTTATATACTTTCCTATGAATATTTTTAAGATGTCAATTTATTGTGTTCTGACTCGTATTTTTTTTTTTTTTTTTCATGAGAAGGCTACTGTTGTTCTTACCTTTGCTGTAGATATGGAATTATGTATCCCTCTCCCCAAATTCACACGTTGAAGCCAAATGGGACTGTATTTGGCGACAGAACTTCAGGTTACTAGGGTTAAATGAGGTCACAAGGTTGAGATCCTAGTTCCATAGGATTGGTGGCCTTATGAGAAGAAGATTCATTTTTCTCTCTCTTCTCCCCTTTCCCCCCATCCCTCTCCCCCATTCTTTCTCTTTTCTGTGTGGATGCACAGAGGGAAGGCCATGTGAGCAAACAACCAGAAAGCTGCCCTCACAGGCCAGGAAGAGATCCCTCACTATAACTCAGCCATTCCGGCACATGATCCCAGCCTCCAGAACGAGAGAAAATAAATTTTCTTGGTTTACGCCACCGGTCTATAGCATTTGGTTAAGGAATCTAGAGCTGACTAACATATCCTATTCCTCTATATGTTTTCTCTTTATTATTGGTTTCTCTTTATTACTGATTATTATGCCTTAATGTGGTTTCCTTCATGTTTCCTCCTTGGAGTGTTGAGGTTCTTGGATCTGTGCGTTTATAGTTTTCATCAAGTTTTAAAAACTGTGGCCCTCTTTTCAAACAATTTTTCTGTTTTCCTCCCTAACCAACCTTTCTGGAACTCCAATTGCACATACAGTAGGCTGCTTGACCTTGTTCTACAGCTTACCTGATGTCCCTTACTGATGGTCACTTTTTTTTAGTCTTTTTTGTTTCTCTGTGTTTTCTTTCAGTAGTTTCTATTGCTAGGTCTTCAAGTACACTATTATTTTTCTTCCGCAGTGTCTAGTCTGCTGTTAACTTTACATGAGGCAGTTTTTGCCTCAGGTATTATATATTTCATATCTAAAGGCTATATTTGATCTTTTTTATAACTTCCATTTCACATTTATGCTTTTTGCTATCTTTTTGAATGTATGTAGTACTGTTATAGATGATTTAATGTCCTTTTCTACAAACTCTGCAATCTGTGCGATTATATTTTGCTTAGTTTTATATTTTTTTAAGGTAGAAATGTAAATCTGATTCTTGTCATTCTCTTGTGTTTAGAAGCTGAGGTCTTTAATGTTGTTGGGACAACCATTAAAGAGAGTCATTTGCCTTATGTCCTCAGGATATAGGCAAAAATAAACAACCAGGAAAATATTAAAACTTACTGAGTTTATTTCAACTTGGTGAAAATTGATGTTGAATGTAATTGGGAAAAAGCTATGATTATATGATTAGAAAACAGAAATACACTATGTTTTGAGGGTTCTAAATTTTTTTCTTCAATACTGTCAAACATTTTTATATCACTATTTTTCTCATTTTATACACCATGACAATTACTAAATTAACATACAATTGATGGCATTCCCTATACTTGAATTCCTGCATGCCTCAGAAATATTCCTCTACTACTGGAAGAAGTTTTAATGTTAGGTGCTAGGTGTTCACATTTTCATTTGCAAATGCCAAGCATAGTTTCCTTACTGCAATCCCACAAATAGAGTTTTCTGACTCTGGTTAGTAACTAGCGAATGCTTACCACCTCTAAGCATATCCTCAAATTGATAAATTAAAAAAGGAACTGTAAAAATCTTGCCTTTTTGCACAAAGCTCTATTACTTGGTTATGTGAGATGAAAGTACTTGGTATTGTTTGTGGTATGGTAACTTTTCTGGGGAAAGGAATGTGTCTTGTGCATAGCTGTATGCGCAGAAAACATGCTGTGTACATAGTAAGTGCTGTGAATTCTTGTATAAATGAGTGAATAGACTGCTGCTTGTGCTCAAAGGTGGCGAGAATTACCTTGGTTAATTCACCAGTATCTCTCAGAGTGTACACACCTGCTAATTTCTACATTTTCAGTTGAGCAGCCACAAAATTGAAAGGCTATAAAAATGATAAAGTACAACTTCAGAGGTTAAAATGTGTTGGTTAGAAGCCAATATGCAGTGGCTTGTTAAAGTCTAGATGCAAAACCTAAAAAGTTTCAGTTGCTAGCATCAGACTGAATTCCCAGAGGTGTACTGTTGTTATCTGGCCCTGGCTGGTTTAGCTCAGTGGATTGAGCGTCGGCCTGCGAGTTAAGTGTCGCTGGTTCGATCTTCCAGTCAGGGTACATCAGAGAAGGAAAACTCTGATTCCAAAAAACCTCCGCTGCCTTGCGGCATACCTCTTCTGGGGAAAGGCTGAGGGAGTAAACCCCGACAGAAAATCCGGAGCCGGAGTCCCTAAGGCGGTTTGACGTTGTAGTCAACACCGGCAACTCCTGCGGCGCACCTGAAGCCAAGCTGTATCGACTCCGTCTTTCCCTTGGACCCTTCAGCTGCGAAGAGAGGGGGGGTCTGCTGCATGGGCAACAGCAGACCCTCCATATCACCCTGCCCAGGCTCTGTAGCTTCAGCTCCACTGGAGAGGACACTCCAGCGTCATCGCAAGATGTCGATTCAACACGGGAGGAGACAGATGCCGTGTCACTCCCGAGTCGGACTGCACAGCCATTCTCGGCGGTGCAGATAGACACTTAAGAAGCTACACCATCGTCTCTCGAGACGGACGGCTGCCGACGACGACGACTGTTGTTATCTTTTAATATAAAACTTGATTCTAGTAGTGTGTGTTTTCATAGTAGCATAGAGATTTAGCATCTTTTTATTCAGATTACACACCACAATTAAGAGTCTTCAGTATATATTTTGTGATGTGTATATTTCACCATTAAATTTTACAGAGGAAGAGGAGGTACACATTTTGGCACAGACTTAAAATATTTGCTGAACTTTGCTTGTTAGCAGCTGGTGTTGCTGTGTACTTTGTGTCCTTTTAACCAAGCCGAAATTTGAAAGAAAATAACAGATGTTCCGTTAATTATTTTTCCGTGCATGTGTGTGTGCGCGCGTGTGCGCGCGCGCGTGTGTGTGTGATCTGGCTACCTTCCAAAGATATCAAACATAGGCATCAGTTATTGATGGTCAACTTGTTTGGTTCCAGACTAATCAAATGGCAAAAATGAAAGGAATCCTACTGAGACGTGGCATTTAGAAAATAGTTTACAACAAAGAATTTCAATAACCCTGTTGATCAGGACTTAGACTATGCTTTGTTTTGGGTGCTTTGGGAATAAGCAGTGAAGCTCCGTAGCTATGGGAATCTTAAATGATTAACATTAATGTGCGGGATGGCTTGGGAAGCTGGCCAACTGGCCTTTCTCTTTTGAAAGCCTGCTTCCACTAGGCATTCTAGCTCATAGGTATAAATGAACAGAATGGTTTTTGCGTTCTATTTATTACAAATCGTCTATTATGTGTATGACTCAATTGTATATTTTATTTAATGTATATAGCTTCTTTCCTTCTGCGGGACAAGTAACTTTGTAAATGTTGGCGTTACCCATGGAAAATCTTCCAATTACATCCTTCCTGATAACGCTCACTTGATTAATGCCAAGATAACATTACTCTCCCTGCCTCCCACTCTTAGTTATTTCAAATATTGGAAAGGAAAAGCCCTTGCCATCGAAATGTTTAATTACTGTGTCATAGCTCATTGAAAATTGAGTTCAAAATCAAAAAAGCTGTTTAAACTAGTAGTCTATCAAAAAACACTGAGGTGCTGCCATCAACAAGAAGCGTGACATATCACTTAACTTTTTTAAATGAGAGAAAGATAGATCAGAGGGAATTTTTATTTGTCTATAATGTGGCAGCCCCAGCTGGAGCTAAACCCAGCATCAGGACATTCAGCCTCCTTCTTGTCTAGTGGCAGGAAATCTATGAATTGCTCTTACAATTAACTTTATTTATAAACCCAGAAAAAAGTAAATTAGTTAGAGTAACGATATAATAATTTCTTCTTTTTCAATGTTAGAAAGTTGCATTAGCAAAAAATCTATAATATCCAAACAAGTATGGATAATTCATACGTAACAGATTTTTAAATTATTTCAAATTAGTAATAAAAGACAATTAACCAGGTAATACTCAACAATACACTCAAACTATACTACTTATGTAGGCAAACCTCCCTGAGAAAAAGCTTAAATGCTTTGCCACCCTTGAATCACAGCTTGAAACAGGGCACTATTAAGGCTAAATGAGCTATGACTGCGATATAATGAGTCTGATAGTTTTCAAGGAAGCATCAGATCTTACTACAATTACTGTTTGACCCTCTAATGAGCGCACCATAAAAGACTACACACTTACTTCAGTTGATACCATCATTGTTCGATGAATTTTTGGTTCTTCTCTGTTGTAATTCCCTTTGAAAACTATATTTCAAAAAGCAGAATCAGTATGTATTACCATCTCACTTCTACCCCGGTATGATTACCTAGATTAGTGACACACATGCATGTATTTAGTGCATTTGCATTTATCATATCCATCTTAAAATTTTGCCGTCATCAAGCACATTAGAAAAATGAACTACAGATTCTGAAATTTCTATTTAAAAAATTTGAGCATAGACAGCATAACTGTCTTCTACTGAGAACCTTCCACACACCTACATGCACTTTGGATATTTATGTTATAGTGTCTTTTAAGGTCCTATCTTGCCTACAAATCAATTAGCAAATATTTATTAACTATGCTAAAAAAAATAATATGGCATACTGAAAAGATGTTGGCCTTTTGAGACAGATTAATCTACTTTGCCACTGATTTTATTATCCTGGTAAATTATTTTACTCTTGAGCTTCAATTTCTTAACTTGTAAGCTGGGGATGATAATGCCTACTTTGCAAGGTTGTCATGAAGTTTAATAAAGATGAATTACTCCCAAACATGTAGAACTCAAAATGTATTCATAGGACAGTTGCTTTAAGAAGGCCTCTCATTTAGGCCTCAAAACAACATTTCCTAGGTAAAAACTATTATCTTCATTTTGTAGGCAAGGAAACTGGGTGTCAGAAAGATTAACTAACTTGTTCAAGTTTCTACAGCCATCAATCAGAGAACCCATTGTGTTTAATCACTATACTACAGCCCGCCTCATACACGCTAAGGGCATCCCAGAAAAGTAAAAGACGTTGATTTTCCTTCTGATGCTTGGCATCTTTACCACCATGCCTGAGAATGTGGGAACAGGGTTTGCGGCGCAAAACCAGAGTGACAACCTCCAAATTATCCAAAGCTCTATTGTCCAGTCACCCCTTGAGTTTCTCTTTTTAATGGAACTATTTTTCTTTTGGTTTTGATGTTCTTTAGCATCTCTACATGCTAGATAGCAGAGATGAAATGTTTCATTTCTAGTACAGAAATCCAGGTGGAAAGAAAGGAAGAGGGCCTCGAGTGAAATGTACTCAGCTTGTTAAGCAGAAAGAGGTTGTCATCAGAATCACACTAGAATGTGTGACTAGATATAACTTTGTGTTCCAGCAGTTTCTCCGGAAGCCCTGCCAATGGAGAGGTTAATGCGACTGACGAGGAGTGCGAGTTTCTCCGGCTCTGTGGGTGAGTAACTGTAGCCCCTGAGAGGGTATACAGGATAGACTTCATTTTTATTGCCTTGTATTTAAAAAACAAGCAAACAGTTTTATTGATGTATAATTGACATGCAATAAGTATTTCCCCATCCATAGAAGTGTTAACCTTTGGGAACATTTTCTTTTTATATGTAAATAACTTAATTTATCTTGGAAAAGGGGGGAGGGGCAGCAGGGCAGCAAGTTACTTAACATGTTATTTCAGTTTCTATTTGTGAATGCTTGGTTGCATTCTTTCTGGGGAATTGGAATCCAATTAGGCCATTTAATTTGCCTGTAAACGTGATGACTCTATGGTTTAGCTAAGCTCTAGGACATAAGGGGAAAGAAGAGGGATTCTACCTCTTTGCCTGTAAATACTGTCTCTTTAAGAAACCCAGAAACTATTTTGTTTCCATTGCCAGGCCTGACTCACCTGTGTTAAGAAACACCTGCATACCTTCAGGGTAGTCTCTTCTGAACACTTGTTTAAATTAAAACTTGCCTTCAGGGATTCCAAAGTTCTGTGTCAAAGTTGCACTGAAGCAGAGTCTTTAGTAGTTCTCAAGTGGCACAGGCCGGGGAAACAACCCTCCTATTTTATCTGGTTAAGCCATTCACCAGTGTTTATTGAATACCTACTTTGGGCAAAACACCACACATGTGGCTTTGGGGATGGTAAAGGAGGTGCGCATATGCGTCCCGCTCTCAGAAAGCCAGCCACCCATCTAGCTGGGGAGGCAGGTAAGTTAGATGTATCAGTTTTATTCTGAGCACGCTCTTGGAGGTGGATGCCAGGATGTTAAAGCCACAAATCTCAGTTTAACAAACTTGTATTTTAGATTTTATCAATAGGCCATTCGCTGCACCTGCCACTGAGGGTTAAACTACAAATGGCCCAGGGACCCTCCCCACTGGGCTGCTGCTAGAACATCAAGTGCCTTTTAACAGAGGAGATGGAAATCCCATCCAAATTCCTCTGGGTGGGATTTACAAAAACGTGTCCCCCTTTGACTGGCCAATTAGAAAAAACAAGTGTCCCCTCTGGTCAGACTAATGAGAAAAAGGTGCCTCTTCTCTAGCCCTGGGCTGAGCATGGGGGGTGGGGGGGCTGCACTTTGGAGATCATTTGCATCCCAACGACACAATCTACATGAGGAACCTGCAATCTGTCTTCATTTTTCGCCCCTTCTATTTTCTAACAATAAGCAGTTTTAACTTTTTGAGCCAGGGAAACAGGGAGGCTCTTCCAGATGTGGGGCTGCTGCCTCAAGCTGTTGCAGCGACTTCTTGTTCCCCTCTCGGACTCCCTTCAGATTCCCCAGCCCTGGTGCTATGCTTATTATTTCAAAAGAAAAAGGTATCTCTGTGTTTTCCACATATTGTTAGATATGATGGCAGAAGATCTGAAGGACCTGTCATAAGAAGCCCTAGGCAGCTGGAGTCGTTTGTGCCAATTCATGCATTTCAGTGCCATGACTTATGGGCAAAGACAAGAGGGTTAGAGTACCTTTGAGCAAATACACAATTCTCCAGTGACCCCTCTGGCAATACATCAGAGGTTCAGTGGTGTAGCTCCAGGCAACAAATTGAGGCCAGCCAGAATTGAGGGGGAACCTCTGCTGGGCTCGGCTTTTAAAAATACCTGCACTGCGGTCAGTGTGTGACAACCGGCTTCTGCGTAAGTGCCCTTGGTGACTCCAAGCTGGGCCTGACCAATGGGCGGCCTGTGCTGTCCCTCAGGAGCACTGTGGGGAGATCACTAGTAGCTGCAAAACTTCCTCTTGAGTCAGGGTCGTCTCAAGGGTGTAACCAGAGGGTTCTTGTAATTGACTTCAAACGCATGGACGCGTAATGCTGGGATCCTCCCGCCTTTTGCAAGCGTTGTTATAAATTACCTGTGATTTGTTGGGACTACCGATGGTACTAAGTCTGTATCTTGAAAATAAACTTTGTTCTGTAGTGTTATCATCCTTGGTTAGAAAAACATTGGACGTCTAGCCCCCTTTCAGAACTGGTCTCCAATAGCTCTTTGGAAAGCATGAGAGTTGCCTCCTTTCCCTGTGCGCAGCCACGAGCCGCCGCACCATGGGAATATGCTCTGTGAAATGCATCATTAGGCAATTTCGCTGTCGTGGGAACATCACAGAGTGCACTTGGACAACCTAGACGGTCTCGCCTACTCCGCACCTGGGCCCTGTGGCCCAGCCTATTGCTTCTAGACGACAAGCCTGCACGGCATGTTACTGTACTAAATACTACAGGCAACTGTAACACAGTGCTAAGTATTTACGTATCTAAACATAGGAAAGGTGCAGAAAAAATATGGCCTAAAAGGTGAAAAACGGTACATCTATATAGGACATTTAGCACGCATGAAGCTTGCAGGACTGGCAGTTGCTCCGGGTGAGTCGGTGAGCAAGTGGCGACTGAATGTGAAGGCCATGCCGCACACGGCTGTAGACTCTATAAATGCTGCACATGCAGGCTGCACTAAATACATTAAACAACATGAGATTAAATCAAGTACGAGGTAATATGATGCAGACAAGTCACGATACGTGCGACATGTATGAGGCTGCTGCTGGTGTAACATAGACTGGTTTACAGTAACCCTTTTTTATAAGCAGAAAGAGTGCACTCTAAAATATCAGGAAGAATGTAGTGTCATACACACATAAACCTGTAGTATAGTCTTCTATTATCATTCCCAAGCATTATTTACTGTCTGTGCCATACCTCCATACTGCCGGCGGCGTAGCAGGTTTCTCTACACCAGCATCACCACGGACACGTGACGCACGCGTTGTGCTGCGACGTCAGGATGCTATGTCATCACTAGGCACTAGGAATTGTTCAGCTTTGCTATAATCATATGGGACCACTGTCATAAATGCGGTCTGTCATTGCCTGAAATGTCGCTATGCAACACATGACGATACTTGCTTACTCAACTCATCCTTCATTAAATAAATAAGAATCTCATCAAATGAGAAGGATAATTTAGGCTCTTAAAGGAGAATTAGGTTGTTTGTTGCTGCAGTGTTTGTAGCAGTGGGAAGTTGGAGGTAACCTGAGGATCTGTTGCTGTATAGTGAACAGAGTGATATATGTATCACAATAACATTTACATAAATTTAAAAATACGTGCACACAAGACAATAATACTTATAATGCAAAAAGACATACAAACACAAAGGTAACATACCACAAACATCAGAGCAGTTCCCTATGAGGGCAGGAGAAGAAAGGGAATGGGGTATGATAATGAGAGAGGATCGATGGCCTAAGAGTGGAACTCGCAAAGACCAGAGGTTAGATGGATTTTCTGTTCCTGAGGTTCAACAGCAACAATGACAACACAGTGAGATTTCTACTTTTCTCCTCTGGATAGGCTGGGGTTCCAGGAAGCTGTCTTGAACAAGCATTGCCTTTAAACCCTCTGATCAGGAAAGTTTGGGAAACATTGCTTTAAAGTCTTGCGCAATTACTGGAGCATTTGATGAGAGCCTCGCAGGAAGGGTGAACACACGGTGGGAGACGGATACAAATGAAGTATTGTACCATGGGGTTGCTGCTGTCAGCGAGCGAAGACCAACAACACCCCAGGAATAAAATGGAGAGCGAGCACACAGAGAGGAACTCCTTCTAACTGTGAGGGCAATTTGGAGACGGGAGATACTGGAGGGCACTAGACATTTGGGGAACGCCTCAGCCAGGTCCTGGGAGAGCTGATGGGCTTTGTAGGATGAGTAGTATGAATGGTTAGAAGGGGGAAATTTTGGCATCCAAGCAAAAATGTTGAGCCTAGTTTCTGCAGTGGGAACGGCACAGTGTGGGCAGTGTGTTGTGAGGCATTTGACATGCAGCGTGAAGGGTGTGGTTTGGATTGGCACGACAAATGCAGGTGAGCAGAAAGGCTGAGGACAGGTTACAAAGGATTTTAAAACCCAGGTGTAGGGGGGACGTTTTGATTGGGCCCAGGAAAACAAACTTAAAGCTCTTGTAGAAGAAGGAAATCCAGGAAGGAAGTTAGAAGAAGTATAGCCAGAGATAGGAGGAAAACCCAGATGAAGGAATTTCAGGAAGGTGGACGACGGCTCAACTATTTTGAACGTTGCTGAAATTTTAAGTAGGAGGAACGAGTTCACCTGGATTATACATAAATCAAATAAAAAGGCACTGGACAGGTGAGCAGACCAGGCAGAATATCCAGTTTTATTTTAAAGTAAAAAGATTGCGGTTATTTCATTTTAAGTGAAAAAAGTTTGCCTTCTAGAGATCACAACGTACTGTGATGTACTTCTAGCAACGGAAACGTCATGGACTGCATCAAACCAGTTGTTGAACTTGATCTTTTCCCCCCCATGGGCACATGGAAATGTGTCAAAATAAAAAAAACACAATGTGACTTACTTATCCAAATAGTTTATGAAGAATTAACAAAAACAATGTGAAAATATGTACAAAATTAAATACCAAATAAATATGTGTTTATTATATATATATATGTACTGGGCAAATTTCACCAAATTTTATGAAGTGAATAATTCTGGTTTCATGCAAACTTACACAGAAATGTAAAATGAGGAAAAACTTAGGAATGCATTCTCAGAGGCATTTGAACTGATACTAAAATTAGAATAATACAAGATAAGAAAATTACAGGTCAATCTAATCTAGGAACATAATGCAAAATTTATTAGTAAAATATCATCAGACTGAACCTAGCATGTACAGAAAAACAAAATATACCATAACTAAGTTGTGTGTTAATCCCAAGTATGCAAAAATGGTTTAATATTAGAAAATCTGTATATGACAGTTACTATATAAATATATTAAAGGAGAAAAAAACATGTAATCATGTCAACAGATGTAGAATAAATATGGTATAAATGTGTCACTCATTTTGGATTTTTTAAAATCCCTATTAAATTAGAAACAGAAGAGAATTTTCTCACCCTGATGAGGAATAACTACCAAAACCTTATATAAACTATCATTTTACATGGAAAACATTGAAAATATTCCCTTTAAAATCAGGAACAACACATATATGAGTACCTGCTATTCAACATTGTGCTGAGTATCCTAAGCCAATGCAATAAGTCAAGAGAAAGAAACAAGAGCTACAAGGAAGGGAGAAGAAGGAATAAAAGCAGTCATTCCTCATAGATGGCACACATACATAGGAAACGCAAAAGAATCTATAAACGAATTATTGGAATTATGAGTTTGGTGAGGAGGCTGACCAAAAAGATCAATACACAAAAATCAACTGCATTTATATATGCCAGCCAAAAGAGCAGATGAACTCTGAATGTCCATTTACAATGGCAGCGACAACAGAAAGGTACTTAAGAGCAAATCTCACAAGAAATGTGCAAGACTGTGATGGATAAACTATAAAATGTTATTAAAAGCCATGAAAGGAGAACTAATAAGTAAGGAAGATCCCATATTCATAAACAGGAAGACTCGATATTCTAAATACGTCCTTACTCCCCAAGTTGGCCTACAGTTTCAATGGAGCACAGTTAAAGTTCCTACTTTGCTTTTGGCGTAACTTGACAAACGGCTTCTAAAATGCATGTGGAAGAGCAGTGTGCCAGGAATCACCAATACTCCTAAGGAAGAGGAATAAGATAAATGCACTTGCCCACCAGCTATTAAAACATTATAAAACTCTAAGAATTAAGACAGTATTGTCTTTGTGCAAGAAAAGACAAATTGGCCGGTGGAACAGAACAGAGAGCTCAGAAACAGGGCATTTGATATATGGCAGAGGTTGTACTGCAGTTCTGTGGGGAAAAGATGAGACTGTCCATAACCATGTGCGGATAACTGGTTATCTGTAACTGAAGTTAGATCCCTACTGTATGTGTCTGCTCGGGTTGCTATGAAAAGTACCATGGACTGGGTGGGTTAAACAACAGAAATTAATTTTCACCACAACTCTGGAGGCTAAAGTTCAAGATCGACATGTCAGCAGGGTTGGTTTCTGATGAGACCTCCTTGGCTTGCAGATGGCCCCTCTCCCTGTGTCCTCACATGGTCTTTCCTCTGTGTGTGCCTGCTCTCCTGGTATCTCTTCATCTTCTTACAAGGACGTCAGTCCTGTTGGACTAGGTCCCCACCCTAATGACCTCATTGAATCTTAATTCCTCTTTAAAGGCCCTATCTCCAAAAACAGTCACATTGGGAGTTAGCACTTCGACATATGAATCTGGAGGGGACACAATTCAGTTATTTTCCTTTATAAAAAGTCTATTCCAGATTGACTGAGGACTTTGATGTGAAAGACAAAACCTTAAAACTTATTAAAAGTGAACAGAGACACAAAACAACCGTTTTCAGACATGGGACCTCAGGCAGCACAGGTCAGCAATCCCTGAGAGAATGGAAACTAACGAAGTAAGCCCTGGAATTAACCCAATTTAGCGCTTAAAGAAAGTTTCCAGGCTGCAGAGCGGGGAGGAGGAACCCAAACAGAGCCTGGTGGCTCCCACAGTTAAGGAGACAGAGTTGAGAAGTCAGGGAGGCCGAGGCAGCTGGAATTGCGAGTCAGACGCAGAAAGATCACTGCAAAGAGAGGAGAGACCTATGTGAATAGAGCTCCAGAGATGTGCAGAGGTTTCCCCTTGAATCTTCAGCAGAGGCTGCAGATTGATCAGCTCCTTCATGCGCTGAGAGCCAGGGAAAGAATCTTCAGTAAGGAGCAGTTGGAATAATAATCTCCAGAGATCACACAGGGCCAATGCAGCCACAATGGAAAAACCTTGTACTCCACAGGGCAACAGAGAACTCACTCAGAAAGGTATTGCTTCAGAGTGGGGCCAGATCTACCCTAGACTAAAGGCTGCTCTGGTCCCACCTAAACAAGCTTACAAGCAAACCTCAAGAAGATCCAACTGTTTCCAAGGAGCTTAACTGCATCCCAGAACAAAGTTCAAGAACAGTTAAAGGAACCAAAATATATCCATCGTGCACAGTCTGAAATTTGCAATGTCCGGCATTCAATCAAAATTTCGAAGCATGCAAAGAAGAAAAATATGCCAAAGAAGGAAAATCTATAATGAGGAGAAAAATCAATCAATAAAAACAGACCCAATGAAATAAAATATAGAACGGTGGATAAGGATGTTAAAACAGCTATTGTAAATATACCCCTTACATGTTTTAGAAAGTACGGGATAATAAGAGCAAGAGGCTTGAAAAAGAAAGAAAAAAAGACCCAGGTAAAACTGCTAGAGATTTAAAAAATACAGTATTTGAGATAAACAATACACTGAATGGGATTAACAGAGAGTGGACACTGTTTTAAGAAAAGATTAGTCATTTTGAAGACAGCAATAGAAACTATCCAAAACGAAACAACAGAGAGAAAAAGGGGGGGGGAGGGCGGGGAGAATGAACCGCCCATCTGTGTGCAGGTCCGAGGAAAGAAATAATGTTTCAGATTTCGTGAAATATATCGGAAATTTACTCCCCATTTAATTAAAACTACCTGCAATTCCAGAAACTCACTAAGTATCCATCCCTGGATGAATGGATAAAGGAAATGTGTGGGTACACACACCCACACACACACAATGAAATATTATTCAGCTAGAAGGCAATTTTGCCATTTGTGACAATATAGATGAACCCTGAGGGCATTATAAGTGAGATAAATCAGGGGAATACATATAGGGTATGATCTCACTTGGATGTAGAATCTAAAAAAAAGAAAAAAAAAAATCCAGAACTCAGAGATACAGAGAAGAGATTGGTGACTGCCAGGGCGCAGGTGGGAGAGGTCGCAGAAATTGGCAAAGGCTGTCAAAAGGTACAGACGTTCAGTTATAAAGTAAATGAGTTGCAGGGGTGTGATGTGCAGCATGTTGACTGTAGGAATTAGTACTGTATTGTATAAGGAGTTGCGAAGAGAGTAAATCTTCAAAACTCTCATCAAAAGAAAATGATCTGTAACTATGTGTGGTGATGGGTAACTAGACTTGTGATCATTCTGCAATATACAAATGTTGAATCATTATGTTGTCCATCTGAAATTTATAAAATGTGACATGTCAATCATACCTCAATTTTAAGAAATCAACAACAGTCCAGTGGGTGTTTGGGGACTGGTTTGTTGGTTTGTTGGTCTGAAGCTTTTCAAGACAGTCACTAGACACTGAAAACACGCAGGACCTGATTTTTAACGCGCTCATAAGAAGGCAGCAATTTGTATTTGAGAGAGAGAGAGAGAAAAACAAGAGATTGGAAGTGGCACATTTCCTGCTTATTCAGAAGAGACTGCAGATGTTTACTCCCATATCACTGATGCTTTTAGAACTGGAACAACTCCTCTGTTTCCTCTGCTAGAAAGGCAACAACTGAGAACAAAAAGTCAACAAGTTAACTGATTTGTCCAGGTGCCATAACATGTTAGTTACAAAATTGTCCCTAGCATTTAAGTTCTTGATTCCTAGTCTAGAGTGCTTTCCAACAAATTAAAGGGGGAAAAAAAAATTTTTTTTTTCACTAAATCTGTACTCTGGCAAGCCACAGGGCACCCCCAACAAACAACTTATTTGCCAAAATACTCATTTCAGAGAAGGGCCATGAGAAATGTAATTATGTTTGGAGGGTAAAGAAAAGTCTGCTGTAACTGGCATATGGGGCTCGGCTGAGTAGCAACGAGAGGAAAGGGCAGAGCAATGGTCTTCAGTGTGTGGTCTGGGGACCTGGGACCCCTTCAAGGGTCTGCGAGCGCAAAGCTGTTTTTCCCGTTCACATTGGGCCGCCCTGTGCCTTTTCACACTCCTCCTCTCTAAGTACACAATGGAATTTTCCAGAGGTTACATCACCTGTGATATCACAACAGATTGAATGCAGAAACAGATAGGAGAATACAGCTATTTTCCATTTTAAACCAGACATTCGAGGGAGTTACAAAAATTAAACAATACCATCCTCCTCACTAATTTTTTTTTAAGAAAAACAATTTTTTTTTTCATAAAATGTGGTATTTATGTTAACATGTCATGGGTTTGCTATTTAAAATTTTTCTTCTGTTGTAACTTCTAACACAGTACAGAGTGGCAGATACAGCCCATATAAATGAAAGCTCTTTGGGGTGCAAAATTGTTAAGAGTGAAAAGGAAAACAACTGTTAGAGAATTGCTGCTATAGAGGGTTTCTAAAACCATGTTGAAGAATTTGTCACTCACAGCCAGTGCCTTGTCACTGAAGACTTTTGATCAGGGAGGTGCAAGATTAGAGTCAGGCTTTTGGGAAGACTTATCTGGCAATTTGGGGGTCGACAGACAACAACCAGGGGGGATGTGAAGATAGCAGAGTCAGAGGCTGCGGGAGTGGAGTCAGAAGCCAGGGGATGGTGGGACCAGATAGGAGAAGCAGGCAAAGCCTACAGGAGGAGACCTCACGGGACAGACAACTGATGGGACCCCCCCCCCAGGACACCGGAGAGAAAAGTGACCAGAGGTTTGTCCTCTCGTTGACCAAGAGAGGGGTCGTACCATTAACAGAAATAAGGAAATCAGGACGAGGGCCTGCTTTTAGGTGGCATGACTTTAAGCTTTGGCATGTTAACCTTGAGGTGGAAGAGTGAATCTGACCAGCAGAGTTGGACATGCAGGAGAGGAGTCTGAGAGAGGTTAGTTCTTGTTGGGCCTGCGGAGGTGAGCGAGGTTGGAGACCTCAGCGGGAGAAGACATTCCTCAAAGAGACACTGGGAGAGATAGAGATCGGAACAGAAGGCCTGGGGCGGGTGGGGGAGAGTGGGAGCGCTGGCTGGAATCCGGGAGACCAAGGCCGAGGGAGAGCTCAGGTTTTGCCATGGCTCAGAAGCCAGAAGGAAGTGCTTCTGAACAAAAGTAGAGTCAATGAGGCCCAGAAGCCCATGCGGTGGGAGGCCGAGAGATGCCTCCAGAACCTTCCAACGTAATTTATGGAAGTGGTGAATGTTGAGTCAGATCACACGGGGCTGAGGAGTGAGTGTGGGTTGAGAAAGTCTAAAGAGAAGTTTGGCAGCAGGAGAATAAGAGTGAGAGAAGGCAGGAGCCTGCCCGGAGAATGGATAAACTCTCCGAGGATGAAGACATTCAGAGAAAGAACAGGCATCCCAGATAAACTCACTGTCTGGAGGCAGAAAGAGGAAGGCTGAAAGAGAAGAAAAGGATTGGTTAGTGTCTAGAAAAGGAAACACACAAACCTTACATGCGTACAAAACTTCTGGAGGTTTTGCCAATGTAAACTTTGAAGAGCCATTTCTACTGAAAAGTAGAAAACTTTTTCATTTTTAATCACGAGTCTGTAATTTTTATAATTAGAAGTATTCCGCATTTTGAACAACCTAGGTCCAAGGTACAATTTTAAACAATGTATTCCTGAGAACAAGAAAGGAAAGAACATCTCTCTCACTACTCCCTACCCTCATGCTTTATCATTTCTTAGCGTGTGTAAACTTCTTTTATAATTTAAAGAATGCAAGAACTTCAGAATACTGTCCCGAAGAGGGAAAGCAGTTGTTGATGTGTTCTCTGATGTTCAAAGCTTGGTCCTTGGCCCTGAAGATACCAAGTCCCTGCCCTCGGGGAATAGTGCTGGGAGATGGCGTCTAATGTCCAGCCCAGTGTGTGGAGTAGAAACATCAGGGGACAGATTTTAAGGCCATTGGAACTGATAAGAGAAAAGTAACTTGAAACTTTCAACAACAGTGTTAGTGGACTGCTGGGGACATGGGAATTTGGAAGTTCAGGAAAGACCAGGTGCTGCTGAAGGGGAGGCATTAAGTGCAAAGCACTCATCTGAAATCATTGCGGGGACAAAAGGCATGTTATGAAAGAGCGGTTAGGAGTGCGTGCTCTGGAGCCGTGGTGCGTGGATATGAGTCCTGGCTCCATCTCATTTGTGGTGTGCAGTCCTGGACAAGTTACTTAACCACAGTATTTGCCACGTACAGTTTCGTGAGCGTTATGAACATTCAGCAGGATGCCTGGCATATGATCAGCACTCAATAAATATTATTGAGTATTTGTATTATTACTCATCAAATTACATTTAGATCTATTATGTTTTAAAATATAAATGTAATCACTGTGGCCCTCCAAGAATCCCATTAATATTTGTAGCCTACTTCGTATTGTGTATGCTAATGATAAAATAACAAATTCATTACCAATAAACATTCATGGAGAACACAATGCTTGCACATGTGCTGGAAAATGAATGAGATATAATCCTTTCCTTAAATGCTGATTGGCAAACAAACTATAAAAAGATACATAGCCACGCAGGTCAGCATATGCACCTTCCAAATACGAGGTCCAGACCTAAGCATTTCTGGAATCACCAAGGACAGGAACAATTAGGAAAGCCATCCCAGAGATGAGATTTGAATGGGCTTGAAGGATAAGTAGGACTTAAATAAGTCACAGAGGAAAAGGCCTCCTCGGGAGGAAAATGTGACATGCAGAGGCTGGAAACAAACAAACAAACAAACAAATGTGCCTGGTTTAAATGCTGTGTGGTGTCCTGATTTGTCGCCTGGACCAGCCAAAGAACGTTAGTAGGAAAACTGATGTTTACTTAACAGTCACATATGTATGTTGTTTTTCTTCATTTTGACAAAGGCACCCTGGTACCAAAAGAGGTGACTGCTAGGAGAAGCTAGGTGAGGGGGTAGAGGAACTCTGTACCACCTTTGCAGGTTTTCTGTAAATCTAAAATGCTTCCACATTAAAGTCTGCCTTTAAAAATAAGCACAGTGAAGTCACGAAGTAGTGAGGGACCAACCAAAGCTCCGAACTGGGTTAGGAAACTAGCGGTCAGTTAAGATGAACAGGTGGGCAGGCCTAGGTGGGAGAAGACTTGGAGTGCCTGGCTGAAGATTTTGGACTTGACTCTGTAGTCCATGTAGTGACGCTGAACGTAGGAGGAGGAGGAGGTGTTTGAAGGAGAAAAGAGCAGAGCTGAATCCTCCAATGGGTACTGTGTCCGCAGAGAGTCTTAAATGTCATCATCATCATTGGTTTGTATTTGCTCAACACCACTTTCCCTAAAAAGCAACACAAATAACACACTAACAATTCCCCCTTAACATTTTCTTCAGTTAATAAAAATACTAATGCTCAGTAAAACTAGTAGATGTTAGGGCGGGAGACGCAAATGATCTAATTCACTTCTCCCTCCCCAGCCCATGGGCATTCAAAAGTCATAGCCCTAGAAGCTGACCTTTCTTGATGAAAAGCTCTTGTTGGAATGGGGTGCCACTTCCACTGGACAGCCAGGGACAGTCCCTTGGAGGATGCTTCTTTATCACAGAGAATCACTTAAAACACGCTCCAAGTTATGCAGATTTGAGACAGACAGGCAACCCTAGCCTGTGTGTAGAGGTAGGTGTAGGTATGCAGAACATGCAGGCGTGTGTTTGCTGCTTAGCAACACCTACCTTTCCCCTTTTTGTGCAACAAGAGATCCCTTGCTGGGATGTCGTGAGCTGGTCCGGTGGCAGGGCAGATGCCATGTGGATTGAACCAGGCTTCATGGGGAAGACTTCCTCATGATTTTTCTGTAGCTATGGGCCACCTGGCACTGTTCTGTGCATTAGGACCAATGGCTAAGCTTGGGAGTGTGATCTAAAAGAGATGTGGCCTCAGAGCTCGGGCTGGGGAGCACTGCTGGGCTGATGGGAATAAAAGAGCTGAATCAATAGGAGGATCATAGCAACCACAAACACATTTCCTGACGTCAGAATGTGTTACCTCCTGTGGTGGAGATCCAAGCCACAGCATTAGTGAACAGGTCACACTTCCCGGCTTTCTGTCTCTTCCTGGCTTTTTGCAGCAGGACCAATGTCCTTTGAATGGAGTAAGCCCCTAGTATTCCTGCACAAGAAGGGGGGTTTAAGGGAGGCCTTGGGAAGTAAGTGGACTTCTGGCACTGAGGGCAGTGGGTGCAGTAAGCTGTATACTCGAGGCGATTGTGTTTGTACTCCAGGCTGGCAAAGAGGATCGTTCCAGGTACACTATTGACATGGATTTCTACAAAGTGAGTCATTTCTCTTATGGCATTTCTTAAAATTCCTTAAATGTGTTTTCACAACACCTGCAGTTAGCCTGACGTTTCTGGGAATGTAAGTAGCAAAGCACGCAGCCTATTTCTGAGAAAAATGGACTGTCTTTATAGGTAACGTCACGAGAGCTCTGAGGACAGGAAATCTGTGTGCGCTAGTCTGGTTCTTGACTCTCCTCGTTCCTTACGTACTAGCATGCTGCCTGTTGGATGTCACCTTGCAGGACACTTGCAGGAGTGACGGGGTTGGCCATTCCATGAAAGCAAGAGTTCTTCATTGCTTCTGGACATGTAAGAGAGCCTGATGGATGCTCAGTCAATATTTTTTGAACAAGCAAATGAATCTAGTGCATGGAGGGATATGAAGGTATCCAAACATGGCAATGTAGGAGTGAAAGTCATTATAGGATGAGGGTCATTTCTGTCCACTGAAAACACAATTAGGGAGGGAGAGGTTTCCTGGGCAAGTCTTGGAGGGAGACAGGAACACATTAATACAAATACACTGGGGAGAAAGCATGTGAGATGAAGGGCTTCACGCTAGGACCCTTTAAGCTACACTGAACCGAAGGACATTTGCTTAGTGATGGGGATACCTACAGAGAGCTTCAGGGAAGGGGAAGTAAATCTCAATTCTCTGGGCAGAATGCTGGATATTCCAGCACGTTAAAAGTGACAGGCAAAGGAGACAAGAAACCTTAAGACCTATTTCAGATTGTATATTTCCCTTCCCGGTGGGTCAGTTGGCATTGTGTAATGTGGGTGTAGGTCATACAACAGGGCCTCAGGTAACATCATTTCACTATAATGTTGATGAGAAAAAAAAAATTGATTTGAACCCTGGTTTCCTTCCCTTCACCATTGGTTTTGTGTGGATTTTCCTTTGTTTCACTTAGCATAGCCTTCACTTCTTCCCTTATGCATTTGCCATACTTAAGCAAATCTGTCAAGTCCGTGAGCATCTTTATCACCAGTGTTTTAAACTCTACATCTGTTAGGTTGGCTACCTCCTCATCTGTTAGATCACCTATCTCCTCATTGCTCAGTTCTACCGCTGGAACCTTGATCTGCTCTCTCTTTTGGGCCACACTTCTCTGTCTTCTCATCTTGACAGGCTCCTGTGTTTGCCTCTGTGTCTTAGGTAGAGCTGTTGCATCTGTTACGTTGTAAGGGGCGGAGCCTTAGGTATTCATTAGTATGGGGTGACCTGTTTCACCCTGTTGTGGCGCTGTATGTGGGGGAGGGATCTGAGAGAGAACAATGCTGCTTGCTCTGCACCTGCCCCTTTTCCAGGCACCTCTCCTACTTCCCATAAGAGACTAGTGCCCCTCTAGCTGTTGCTTAGTGATGCTTCCCACGGTGGGTGGGTTTGCGGAAGTTCTAGGACCATGGGGGCCTGTAAACAAGTAGACTCTGCTGCGGGACCAGCAGTTTCTTTCTCTGACCCAACCCCCACTGGTTTTCACAGTCAGAAGCAATGAGGCTTTATTTTCCCAGCGCTGGAGCTGTGAGCTTCGTGGTCTGGTCTGAGGCTGGGATCGCTTCCCAGGTTTCCCTCTCTACTTTTAAAATGTATGACTGCATCTTCTGCCACCAGCTAGAGCCACTGCCATGCTGTCGCTGCCACACTGCGTCCTCTCCACCCTGGCTCTGCCCCTCCTACCTGTCTGGATGAGTATTTCTTCATTATTTCTTCATTTGTTAGCCTTCCATGTATGTAGTTTGATTTTCCGGTACTTCTGGTTGTTGGGTTCGTTTTTTAGTTTTGAGGTAGTTGTAAATTTCTTCTTAGTTGTAGAGGAAGCATGTCTACCTATGTCTCCATCTTGTCCCTTGTTTTGATTAATCTTTCTTCAACTTATGTATAGTTCACATTTATTTCAATGTTTAGTATTAGAAGTGTTTTGGGTCTTTATTTAGAAGTTTGGGGATGTTTTTGTGAACAGAAGTATGCTGTGGGAACTTAGCTCTTGTTTCTATCCATCAGCTTGTGGTAAACTTGGTTTTGTTATATATTCTGTCACTTAAAGTCACAAATTCCAAGAACCTAATGAAGATGTTAAGTGAGGACTTACTATAACAGAGAATGTGGGGAAACTGCGCCCACCATACAGTGGGCAGTCAATATACATTTGGTGACAGAATTAATATTGTTCTTTGACTTTTTCCAGGACCTTCTATAGTAATCTTCTCGTCTTTTTACCTATTGTTTTCTCCCCTTTGGTTTTACACCAACCATTCCAATTTGTGGCTCTGGGGGTCAATACAACTGCAGAAACTTTGAAATGGACAAAATTTGAGTGTGAGCTCCTTAAAAACAAAATGCAGACTTTAGGGAGTTTTATTTAGGCAAAGTGGAGTATCCCTTGGTTAACTGGAAAAGAACCTGATCGCTTTGTCTCAAGTGGAAAAGTGCAACATTAGCCTTTCTTTCGAAAGATGAGCCAATTCAGGGTACATACTGACGCGGAGCGGAAGAGTCGCTCAGGAAAGCAGGATGAGGGCATTCTTGGAGAGGGGGTGACCCCTGTGACTCAAGTTCAAGGAAACTTCAGGTTCTGGCTGTCCCACTATGCTAGTGCCTGAGAATTTCTAATTTGGAGGTAAAATATGGGCAAGCCAATTTAGCCACAGATCTAAAGGCTAAATATTCCAACCTTTTTTATAGGTGATAAAGATCCTGTTTTGAGTTCTGTCTGTATGACTTCTGAGTTTGGTTCTTTGTCCCCATACTCAGGAAAGGAAGCAGGTATTATTTATTGGCCATCCTCCAAAAAATCCTGAAGAGACAGTGCTTAAACGTGGTTGCTTCAGTGGGATATCCAAGCCTGGTAGATTGATTGCTGCCTGATCATTGCTTTTATTTTCAAATAAGATTGTTCATCACAGCTGCTATAGTTGGGTAACATTAGCTAATGTATACCACACAAAGCAAGATGTTTAAAAGAAAAATCTTTTAGACACAAAAAGGATTTACTATATTTATACAATGGACTTTAAAGGTGACAAAAAAATCCTGTCATGCAAAGAAATACAAAATTAAAGGACAGTTTAATGCAAAATTTCAGTCTTTTTTTGGGGGGGGAGGTCAGTCTTATCTATTTATTATAAAAGGAAAAGGAAAATGTGAGGTACAGTATCCAACTCTAATTTATGTGAGACTTTGTTTCTGGTACTCCTTTAAAAACATTTTATATTTGACTTATTGATTTGAGAGAGGGGGGGAAAGAGAAATATCAATTTGTTGTTCCACTTATTTATGCAGTCATTGGTTGATTCTTGCTTGTGCCCTGAATGGGAATCGATCCCACAATCTTGGTGTATTGGGACGATGCTCTAAGCAACTGAGCTACCCAGCCAGAGCTTGGTGCTCATTTCTAAGTGCTCTAAATTCTATTCTGGAGGCAAAACGTCTGAGGTGAGGTCACGTTCACAAGCCCTTGAAATTTACCTTTTGGTTTCTGGCTCAGCTCCTGAAATCATTCTTCTCATTGCCACCCTTCAACCAAGGGGAAGACATTCTTTGTTTTTTCTGTGTTGTGTTTTCAAGTGCCTGTTTGTATCCATAAGAAAAACTAAAAAGACTTACCTAGGGTGTCTCCTCCTTATAAGTGAAAAACCATTGATTTCTCCTTTAACCAGAGGAAAAATGTTCCACTTTCCTCATTTTCCAAGAATAAATTTTGGAAGAAGAAATTATTTTAAAGGATTTGCTGTGCCTGAGGAAAGTTATACCTTAACTTAGAAAACCTGGGCTATCTTAGCAACAGCTTCATAGTACAGTTGCCTCTAATATAAAATGCAGAGGTTGTTTCTGTCTGCGTCTGAATCACACCAAAACAGAATATTTGTACATAAAACTTTTTTGAGTTTTTTCAACAAAAATTTATAACAGTTTATGACATACCTAACTGAATATCAAAAACAACTTGTACCTTCTCTGGGTAAATACCAAAACCTAATATAAATGAATGTGCCTAGCATCTTTAGGGAATACAGAAAGGGAGATTATTAATATGCCAAGTACTTCAAAAGATTACCTGGCTCGGTGTTCCTAAGTCTCAAGCACTATGGTCAGAGACAAATGACGTGTGGAATATCGTATGGAAAATGAAAAGCCTTCTGTGGCAGGGACTTGTTGTCACCTATCCAGTGTTCAGTGGTGTGCTTGTAAATGTTTAACAACTAGCTTTCAAAGAAAAAAAAAAAGCCTTAATTTGTGGTGTTTGCCAATTTTTGTGGTGTAAATACTCCTGCTGTGACCAATTTCAGACTACCAGTATGTTTAACAACCACCTTGTAAAAAACCTAAAAATGTAACCATCAGCTCGCACAAGCCAAAGTGGACTCTTTGGAGTACATCATGGTAGTCATCCTCCCCTTCTTTATTAGCAGGAATTCCATTTTGTTGCATTGGCAATTTTCTAGGATTAAAAACAAAAACCATGACATTTTCCAGCCATCCTTGCAAACAGGAGAGGCCATCAGACAGTGGTGAATGGTGAGAAGCAGGCAGACGTCACGGTCGATGGTGCTGGTGGCAGTGTGTTCCTTAAAGGGGCTTCAGACTCAGCTCACTCCTTTGTCCTCATCCTGTTCTTTTTCCTGCCTGGGATGCAGACATGATGACTGGAACTACAGCAGCCATTTTCTAATCAACAATGAGAGAGAAGCCACGGCAATCACTGAGAGCTTGGCCTTGACATTTTTCAGTTACCTCACCATTCCTGGAATTCCTATTTTTGATCTCTTTTCTTTTCAAGAGATAAAATTAATGCCTATTTTGCGTAAGCCACTTTCATTTAGGTTTTGTATTAAAGGTAGCCAAAGCCAGCCTTTCAACATGGGCAAGCTTGCCGGTAGATGTAGGTTTAGTGAAGAGAAATTGCTACCACAAGCAACATCGTTTAAGATTTTCTTCCCTGGGAGCTATAGAGTCATTAAAACTTTAAAAAACAGAACAGTCCACTAAATATTTTGTCATTGTGAGTGTACATAAAATATTTGACTTTGAAGGTAGAAATTGTATTCTCAAGACAGTACTATGAACATCAGTGAAAAGAATTTTGGCTACTTTTACTGAACACATACAATATACCAGCTATCACATTAAAACACTTTAGAGGCATCAGCATGCTTGCTGTGTGACCTTGGGAAAGTTACTTATCATCTTGGTGCTTCAGTGTCCTCATCTATAAAGTGACAATAATATAGCTATCATAGGGTTGTTTTTAAGGATAAAGTAGTGCTCAAAACAATGCCTGGCAAATAGTAAACAGCAAATAAGTATTGGCTATTCTTCTCGTTATTATTACTATTACTATCATTATTATTACTCCCCACCAGCCCTATTCAATAGGCACCGATATTCCTGGCAGATGAGGATAATGGCATCTATCTCACAGGGAGATTCTGAGACCAGAAAGAGAAGATGCCTCTCAAGTGTTTAGACTTTTTTTGTTATTGTGCCAGGTAAAAGCTCGGTTAGCTGTTAGCTGTTACGAGCTTGATAGGCATTATTACGAGGTTGAGACATGAGAGTACTCCAATAAGGTTCTTTTACTGTGATCTGTGCCAAAATATTGTGTCAGTGAAGGGAAAAAACTAGCTTCTTTGTGGGAGGGAAGACTAGTCATTATTCATCCATCTTTGTAATGTGCTTCTGGGGTTTCATAATGTGTAATTAATGGGTTAAGTGATGGGTGACATGTGACACGCCACAGGTATAAGCACAGTGTATGGGGTGCAACAGGAGGGAGGGAGCAGAGAAGACCTTGGGGATGAGGCTTCAGGATAGAGAAGAGATAACTCTGGAATAGGAGATCTGAAATTGGACCGGATTCTGCCACTTAGGGGTTTTTGGACCTTGGGCAAATTACTTAACTTTTCCAGATCTCATTTCCCTCATGTGTTAAAATGAGAATTTTGAGCTCAACCAACATACACATCCCAGCTTTAGCAAGTATTTTTGTTTGCTTAATATCTAGGAGATGATGTGGGGCCTTAAAGAATAGACAGAATTTTGAAAATTGGAGAGGCCAGGATCCTATACCAAGTATGGACAAAGGATACAATATTTAAATGCTTTGGGGAAACTCTTTGCAACTTTGCTGGTGTTTGTGTGGGAGTATGAAGGAGACCACGTGAAAATGTGGGTCAGAATCATACATTTGAGGGACCTTGGGTGGCAGGATCTTTCTCTGGTTACACCACTCGATTTGGTAACTACCCCAAACTGTCCCAGCTCCATAATTTCAATTTCAAGCTTCCTATTCTCAGTCTGTTCTTCAGATTTTGGGAGTTGTTCCCAACTCCAGCAATTCTTGGACCCCACAGGGACCTTCAAACCAGCGATCCCATCACCTTTCCATTGTCCTGACTCCATTGTCTTCACCCCGCCCTTACCACAGTCCCCCACAGTCATTCCTTTGCTTACACCTTCTGCCCTCTGACACTCCTTTTCTCCATCACACCCTTCTGCAAAACCCCAGCCCCGCTTAAACCCCGCTCTGCCCCCGATGGTTAAGGAGGCTGGAGAAAAACCCACAGCCATGCTGACTGGTCTTGCTCTAAATTCATGACCACTAACCTCAAACAGGCATGTGAAAGCGCTGCCAGGCAATCTGACCACATTCCAAAGTTCATTTGCTCTCCGCCTTTCTCAGAAGATGACCTCCTCCACCCTCACCACCCTCAGGCAGTATGGTCTGCGGCTATACCATCAAGAGAAGAGAAGCAGAGAAAAGGGAATGTCCCTGTGTTCCCAGCCCCGCAGCCTCCAGCCCATGTGCACCTGGGCCCACACACTCTGCCTTCCCTCCTGGGGCTGGCTCCCCGAGGCTCTTCTGTAAGTGGGTGAAGGAGAGTCAGCTCCAGGGTCCCTAGGCTTGCTCTTCCCTCTGCTTGGGAGTCTGGCCAACCTCCTCCCAGGTGAGAGAGCACTCTCCCTCTTCCTTCAGGACCTCTTGTCAGTGCTGTTTCCCCTGTCCTACAGACATTTCAACCTCCCCCATTCCCAGTCCCTCTAATCCTGCAGCGTCCATCCCGTGTACCACCACCATCTAGAGTACTTACGTACAGTCATGCACGGCTTAACGATGGGGATCCTTTCTGAGAAATGCATGCTCAGGCGATTTCATCATTGTGCAAATATCACAGAGCACAGGTACACAGATCTAGGTGCTGGAGCCTACTACACACCTAGGCTATGTGGTCTGGCCTACTGCTCCTAGGCTACAAGCCTGGATGGCACATTACTGCACAAAACCACATGACATTAAATCGAGCACAGGAGAAAAGGATGCAAGCAGGAGACTCAATAAACGTGAGATATACGAGGCTACTGCTGCAGCAAACTTTTTATTTCTTTATAAGTAGAAAGAGTACCCTCTAAGCAAATGATAGAAAGTATATCATAGTAAGTGCATAAAGCAGTAACATAGCTGTTTATTATCATTGTCAAGTATTATGGGCCGTACATGATTGTACGTGCTGCACTTGATATGACCAGCAGCGCAGCAGGTTTGTTTAAGCAGCGTCCCCCAAACCTGTGAGTAATACATTGCGCTATGACATCACAAGGCAATGGGAATTATTCGGCACCATTATAATCTTATGAGACCACCTGTTGTACTATATGCTGTCCTGTGGTGACTGAAATGGTCTTCTGGGGTACAGGTGGTACATGGTTTATTTATTCACTTTTTGTCTTCCTTGATGAAAGCAGGGATTTTTATCTGTTTGGTTTGCTTCCATATCCCCTGTGCCTTAGTGCTTGATTCATTCATTCAGCAGGTGTATGATGAGCTTCCATTATGTGCCAGACTGCTCTAGGCACTGAGAATAAGTATAGCAACGAAGAGAACAGACCCCAAATCCTGCTCTTTTTGGCTAAGGAGTTAGTGATAATTGAAACATCCATGCCCAGCACAGATATGAAATGTGTGTGTTCGGGAGGGGTATGCAGTGTGTGTGTGTGTGTGTGATAAATTTTAGACAGAGTGGCCAGGGGGGACCTCACGGAGAGACAAACATGGGAGTGAAGACCTGAGAGGGTAAGGCAGAGGGCCATGTGGACATCTGTGATAAGGGAAGAAACAGCTGGTGCAAAGGTCCTGAGGTAGCAGTGTGCCCAGGTTGTTCTGGGACTTGTGAGGAGGCCAGGGCGAGTGGAGGAAATGAGCAAGGGAGAGAGTTGGAGACCAGGGGAGAGGCATAACTAAAGGAGGGTGGGGAGAAAAGATCATGCAGGGTCTTGTACGCATTTTGAGAACTTATATTTTGAGTGAAATGGGGAGGCAAGGGAAGATTTTGTTGTTCTGATACAATGATGTTATTATACAACCCGCTTTCAAGTGTTCACAATTGTTCTAGTAACGTCCTTAAAAAAAATCTAATTTTTATTACTATTTAAAGAAATAACTAGCACAATGGAAAAAATCAAATTTCATAGCTGTGTAGTATTAATAATTATCATTTGGGGCTACAAGGATTGCACTAAGAAAGGCCATCTATTGGTTTAAAAAATTAATGGTTTTATAATGCCATTTTATAGCCTCCCCAATCCATGATCCAATAAAAGATCATATACTGCATTGAGATGTCATGCTTAAAAAAAAAGAAAAAGCTTTATTGAACTAAAATTCTCATACCACATAACTCACCCATTTAAAGCGTACAATTCAACGGCTTTTTAGTATACCCACTGAATTTTGCAACTACCATCACAAACTAATTTTACGATGTTTTCTTTACCCTCAGAAAGAAACCCCATAAACTTTAGCTATCACCACCTAACTTCCCCCATTTCCCCAAACATAGGCCACCACCATTCCTTCTGTCTCTATAGATTTGTCTAGTCTGGATATCGCATGTACAGTAAGTGGAAGCATACAATTTCTGGCGTCGTTCACTTAGTATAATGTTTTTAAGGTTTGTATAGGTAGCATGTGTCAGTATTTAATTCTTTTTTATGACTGAATAATGTTCCCTTGTATGGAGATACCACCTTCTATTTATCAAGGGAGGGTTTTGAGCAGAGCTGTGACCTGATCTGAGTGGCATTTAACAAGGCTCACTCCAGCTGTTGTTCCAAGGAGCAGAGAAGGCTGAACTATGTCAAAATGCTGCTTTTAGGAAAAATAAGACGAGGCCCAAGAATTGACCAGTAAGTGCTTGAATAGTTTTAACTAAGGAATTAGCAGAAATATTCTGATCTATAATTTATAAACGGTATTTTGTGTTACGGGATTTGTTGCATTTTCTTTGGATAATTAAACACAGAATGCAGAAATAATGAAGTAGTTAATAAGAATTTCAAATGAAATGTGAACAACGGGAGAGTACCATTAATTTACAGAGGTCTTTGATATTTTCTTTATTTGGGTGGGAGCGATTCTTGTGTTTCATATAAAATTTATTCCTCAGAATAATTCTTTGTCTCTAAACATATCTCATCATTATGGTAATTATCCAAGATTTCATGCCATCTTCCAGAGAGCTGGCCACGAGAAAAATTAATTCTTAACAAAAAGGTAATTTTCAGTGTCTATGCAGACCAGGTATTTGTTTTTTGGGGGGAGGGGTGTCATCTAGTAAGATTGTGGAAATTGGATCAAAAATTTAGAATGCTATTGTGGCATCTGTCATTGGTGCAACGAGGTTACCTGCTGGAATCATTAGATCCCGAATTGGCCCAGAACACATGTATTGATTCAGGATTTAGTATAAGCACATGCAATAGTTACTAGGCTAACCGATTCTGGGTCCGTGAAACTTCTGGGGCTTGCAAATCATTGCGGGGTAGGTGAGAGACAATGAAAACTAGACATAAATAGGCGACTCTGGAAAGGTAATTGTCATCATGCACTGCGTTTATAGTACGTTCTGGTGGGCGCGGTGGACGTGCGGATGAGCATTTCAAAAATAAACCCTGACAGAGAACTTCACTTGCAGATACTGCGCCAAGTCCGCTCACCAGGACTGGAGAAGGCAGGGGGAGGGAGGTCCCAGGGCGCGGAGCATTTTTTTCCCTTTGGAATCAGTAGGGCGGGCCTCGCCTGGGGCGGAGGGGACAGGATTTAAGATCGCTGGCCGCGCAGCAGCGGCGGAGACGGCGTGCGGGTGCGCGTGTGAGCAGCGAGCAGGCGGGCGGGTACGCCGGGTATTGGCAGCGGACGAGTGGAGGCTGGGCGGCTCCGACTCCCTGACGCCAGCGCGACCAGATCAATCCAGGCTCCGGGAGCGAGCAGGCAGGCGGGAGGAGGAAGGAGAGGCCGAGCGGCTCAGTCCGGGCCGAAGCGCGGGGAAGGAGCCTGCGAGCGCAGCGCAGCGCCCAGCCGCCCGGACCGCGGACCAGGCGCCCCACTTTCCCGGCCACTCGTGCGCCCGCGCGGACAGGCTTGCCGCCAACCGGGTAAAACGAAACAGACCCGAACCCAACTTTCTCCTCTGCCGGGTCCCCGCTGTCTCCCCTCAGCGCCCTGGATTTTCTAGCGCCGCCGCCGCTTGAGCCGGGGCGGGCGCGGGCCCGCAAGGCTGCCGCGGTCCCCGGGGTCGGGGTCGGGCTCGAGTCGCGGTGGGGAAGGGGGGCTCTTTCCCGCGTGGGGCGGATCGGGGACCCCCCCTCCTCCCCATGATGGCGCCTCCCGGCCGCTCGGAGGAACGAACCTGCCACCTTCTCCGCTCGCCCCAACCAGCTGGGCAGGGCTCGACCGGGATTCCCCTCGCGTCTTTGTTGGGTCTGCGGTGGGGAAGCCGCGTTCCTCCGCCTGCGGCTCGCCCCCAGCGCTACCCCAGCGGGACCTCCCCGGCCCTCTCCCTTTCTGCCTGCGCCCCGTTTCTCTTTCCCTTTCTGCAGCCTGGCCGAGGCCCGTCCGTGCGGCCCGCGGGCCCATTGTGTCCCGCGCTGGCCCGGGCCACCCTTGCGGGAGCCGGAGTGCCACCGGCCGTCGGCGCTGCCCTTTACGCGCTGGGAGCCGATCTCGCACTTGGGGGGACACCCGTTGCCCCGGGCCCCTCTGCCTCCCGGGCAGGTTTCCTTCTTTGCCCCAACGAGCCTCTTGGGTGGAGGTCAAGGAAAGTTCGTACCGAAATTCCCTCTTAATTTATTCAAAGATTTGGCGGCGGCGGCTGCGCGTATTTTTTTTTTTTTTTCTCTTCCGCCTACACCCCTCTGCGCCTCCAAGTGTCGTCTCATTCCTTTCCCTTGACCGGATTCGATTGCCTCACTGCAAGTGTATTTGTGAGTTCCCTGTTGAACAACTGCTCCTTTACTCCGCTCCCTGGCTTCGGTAGGGTTTCTCGGGGTTGTTTCTGTAGAAGTTGGGGGTGGTGGGTGTGAGACAGAGAAAGAGATGTGGGCTTGTTTTTCTAGTTGCTTAATAAATATGAAGGCTTAAAGGGAGTGCGCTTCCTTGATGTCCTTAGGAAGGGAGGAGGGACGGATGCCTGCCGGATCTCACAACGGCAGTAGCTGCGGCTTCTGTTTATTTGGAGGCGCGTACGATTTTTAAATACGCTACGCGGTGCGAGATAACCGGGAGGGCGCTTCCCTTCCGAAAACGAGGTGGGTCGGGGAACCATCTCCCGGGAAAGCATCGTTTTCTAGAGCGTTGTGACACCCGGCCTTTTTCGTCCTCCGGGGGGGTCTCTGCTTCCCACTGTATCGGAAGTTTCCAAGTAGGTGGAATGGTTCAGAAGTTGCACGGTTTCTGGATGTTTCCTGTTCTGACAAATGCCTTTATTTCGGAACGTTTCTTGCTCTTCCAGCCGGCCCGTCGTGGGTAACATGCCTGCATTCGAGAACACAATGAGAAAACTGTTTTCTGCCTATGTTGATTTTTCACCTTGTTGATGATAACCATTTTTACGTTTTATTGAAGGTAGAGGAGCTGTATTCGAACCACTATTGAAAAAGAACAGAGGCGGAAGCAGTGTTTACTGCCCCAGCATTTTCAATTAGTGTAAATATTGTGCATCAATGTTACTGTTATGTAGGTGCCGGGCTTCAATATGCTGTACTGATTTAAGTGTTTGCCCCCCCCCCCTTTCCCATTTGCAGTTATTTGATATTTCTGTGCAGGTGGTGTGCATTTGTGTGATGCTGCAATTCTTAGGAAACTGTAACCAGGGTCGCGAGAGATGATTTTCTAGAGGTGGGTGATGCCAGAGCCTCCGGGGATCCAGGCTGGATCGGGTTTCTTCTGAGGGTCGGGATATGTCCTTGCTTTAGTTTTGACCCCTCCAACCATAGGTATGTAACCAAATCCATTTTTCCTTTTTGCATTATCCTTTGGTTTTATACCCTTGAAGAGCTGATGACCTTTGCATTAGAGAAATGACCGTTTTAGGCAATTAAAAATGTGTTAACCTTTTACACCTATTGAAATTTAATGTTTTTTTTTTCTAAGTTCATTAAAGCAGCAAGCAGAAGTAAGTCTCATTTTCCCAAATACATGTATTCAGAACTAAATTTCAGATTGTAATTTTGATTTCTAGCAATTCTGGGTTAAAGATAAAACTTAGTAACTTGGTTTGATTGGAAAAAGAATGAACTTGAGTGTAATTAGACGGGTATATTTAAGCTGCAGTCGCCTACATAATCAGGGCCAAGTTGTGTGTGTATAAAAGATCTCATTTGTGTAGTCTTACAAGACTAATGGAGGCATCATTGAAGCTTTATAAATAATGTAAGTTGTGTATAATGTAGAGTCTCCAGAGGCAGCAGAGAAAGCATTATTACCAGCCTTTTCAACCTGCTTGAGATCTTAAATTGATTTACAGCACTGAACTGGCGCAAAATGATACATCAGGATGACATGGGGTCAGCCTGTAAAAGTCTATGATGTCAGCCTATTAGTTCAGTCATCATAATTAAACCATATTACAGGGGCAGCTAAGCAAGAGTCTGGCATTATTCCTCAGATATGGGTGGTACAGAGATTTTGTTTATAGTGGAAAGGCTGAACTGGCCAGGAATACTGCTGGTGTTTTTGAAGGCTTACAGAACTCTGAATTTTTGAAAAAAATTGAAGATAAATGCACGGGTGTTCAGTCTGCGTGTTAAAGTAGCTTTCCATTTGGTGGTGAAGAAACAGATGCTTTGGAAGTGCCGATTAGGACCTTTGCAGCTCTGAGCCCTGTACCGAATCATGCTTCGTGTGCACTTCAATTTAACTTGGCCTTTGGGACCTTCTAAAATATCAGAGGACCACATACTTCTTATCTCTGATCCTTTTATTAGCACTGAATTGCCCTGTATTGATATATCAGCTGACATGTTAGTGTTTTAACTAGTCATAGTAACCAGGTCTCCACTGAAAACAAAGATAATTGAATTGAACACAAGAGCAATTCAGGAAAAGACCCGAGTGTTTTACTGAGATTTCTGGCAACCCCTGTTCACTTCATGGGTTGTCTTGTCCAATAAGGGAGCCTTAGCCACAAGTGGGTATTTAAGTTAAAATTAATAAAAATTAAATGAAAATAAAAACCCCATCTTCTCACTAACACTGGTCACACCTCAAGTGCTCGGTGGCCACGTGTGGCCTGTGGCTGCCATGTTGGATAGCACTGTATAGCGTATCCCGGTAGCAGGCTCCATTAGACATGCTGTTCTGGGATTTTCTTTCTCTTCTTCCTCCTTTTCTGCTCATCTTGCAGCAACTTCTCTGCTTGATCCCTCTACTGATGGGTTTGTGAGGTCAAAAAGAGAGATTTCAGTTGTTGCTGCTTGTTGAGATGTGCTGGCTGAAGCTATGGGGTAAAATGAGGTTCTCATTTGATGTAGAGAAATAATTAGAGCTCATTTTTTCTGTTTCATTGTTTTGAATTTTTATTTATTTTTATCCTCACCTTTTTATTTTTTACTGATTTACAGAGGGGAAGGAGGGAGAGGGAGAGAAACATCGCTGTGGGAGACAGTGCTCCCCAACCTCACACTGGAGCTCCAAACTACTGAGCCACACAGGCCAGGGCTGTTGCCCTGTTTTTAATACTGTGGTCTTCATTTAAGCCTCAGAACTTTTCTAAGTGCTGCTGTTAAGTCACATTTTACAAGTAAAGAAACTGAGGTCAGAATGCTTCACTGTCTTGCCTTTGGCTACGTAGCTAGTGGTTAGGGTAAGAGTCTTACTTATAACTATATATGTATTTATATTTATGCATATACAAATATATATACTTGCATAGGATACTCAGTCGTTGTTCTGCTGGACTTTATTATTCCAGTATAGACATGACTTTGCTTTTATTTTGTAGGCCTTTAGACAAATTTTGTGCTGATGTGCTTTTCTTGGTGCTCTCCATTTAAGTGTTTGCAAGAAAGGACACAGAATATTAATTTGTATGGAAGCAGCACGTAATTGGAAGAATAAACTTGATGTAAAACTCATGCATTTCAAAGCCAAACTAGTTTTATCTCTGCCTTTCTGGATAATTCCTGCTATTTACCCCATGGCGTTTTTCTTATATAGCCACAAGCTGATGGTACTGAAGAAGAAAGTTCTAGGAGTTCAGTTTATCTCATCAAATTTTTCTTCTCTGAGCTGGTAAACACTGCACCTTGAGATAAGAACAGTTCATTGCAAATTCCTTCAATTTTTTTTTTCCCCCCTGCGGGTGGGGCTCAGTGGACTGAATGCTGGCCTGGGAACCAGAGGGTTGCTGTTCGATTCCCAACCAAGGCACATGCCTGGGGTGCGGGCTGCGTCCCCAGTTGGGGGCGCGCAAGAGGCAACCGATCTGTTTCTCTAGCATGTCGATGTTTCTCTCCCTCGTTTTCTCACTTCCTTTCCCTCTCCTTAAAAATAAATAATGAAAAATATGTATATATATATTTTTACATTTAATGTCTACTTTCGTATGGCCTTACAGTTCAGTTGTTCATAATTATTTTTTTTTAATACGGGCTGTTTAAGAATCTTAACGAAATCAGGGGTCCTATACCTTCTTACTCCCGCCCTCCAATCCAAAAATGCTTCTGTGCCCTGGTAAGGTTGTGTGTACACTGAAGTACACACTTTGCGTGATATTTCAGGTGAAGGACCTCATCGGTCTGCCTTGCCAAGTCCGTTCATAAGCATTCAGGTTTGTAATTTCCTTTACAGAGATTAGAGCTATTTAGTGTTAAAAACGGCTTTGAGGATTTTCTAATCCAGTCGGTTTCTATCAAGTGGAGCAATCTGAGGCCCAGAGAAGATAGCTGGATCTCCTGAAAGTCCCCCATGTTGCGATCACCATAGGGAAAGCCAGAAACTGGTCGCTCTTCTGGTACTTAAGTTCTCATTTGTTTGTTTGTTCTTTCTTGCCACGCTGCTGAAGCTTGGTTCTGAGCACATCCAGTGTACTGTAATTTGGGGAGGGGAGAAATGAAGAACTTTTGGGGGTATGATACTGACTTTTTGTGCCTAACATTGTTTATACTGGGTAGGAATCAAATCTGACAACCTCAACGTTATGTTTGATTTTTTTTTTCATTTTAGATATGGAAAAGTTCTATGTCCACTTTAGTCAGTGGGACCTTACCAGAAGATAAATGGGTGATTCAAGATTGTACGAAGTTCAAATAAAGTCAGACAGTTCTATATGACTCTCCTGTCCTGACTTTCAGAAACAAATCATATCTTTAACCAAAAGCTTAAGTTTCGGGGTATTTAGGGAAAGGGCTGTGGAGTACTAGGGAGAGAATTGGAAAGGTCTGAGGAAAAAAAGGATAATTTAAATATAAAAAGGTAGAAAGTTTGATACTAAAGTATAAAACGCATTGAGGCTGCTTAAGTGTTCTCTGTAATATAGAAGTATATGTGGTTTTTCTTTTTCTGTTTGTTTTTAATTATTACTGGCTTACTGTAAAGGATGCAACTTGGGAACAGTCAGATGGAAGAGAGGCGCAGGGCAAGGTCTGGAGCAGGGCTGCAAGCTTCCCCGCCCTCTCCCAGCACGTCTGTTACCACACCTGCGTGTCTTCAATGACCTGGGCGCCCTGCTTTTACTTTCTGCTACCCACGTCCACAGGGTGTGCTTTGATAACAGATGGAGGCATCTCCTTTATTGCCCACCCTGAAAGCGCATACAGTCCTACGTCATGTTTGGGAAGAGGAAGAGAGAGTAGTTTAGCTTTTGATTCAAAAGTATATTTATATACATTATTTTAATGTTTTAGTTGTAGTATCCCCTTAATTTTAGGGCAGCGGTACTATATATTTTTTTTCCTATAATCTCAGATAGTGTATAGTTACTCAAACTATTCATTCATTTACCTCCCTTGTCTGTCTTGCGGTTTCTTATGCAAAGTGGAAGTATTTCAGAATTCGGTTGCTTTTTTCTTTCAAGAAAAAAGGAAACTAATTATTTTAAGTATTATATTTAGGCACAAAGTTAAATTATTTAGTTAGCTAAATGCATGATCTTTTGTTTAGATTGGAAGGAAATGTGTCATTTTAATGGAAAAGAAATTTTAAAAGTGCTCTTCATAATTTTGATGCAGTATTCCATAAGGATATGCTTCATTACTCATTGATTATTTGTTAGTTCGGAGCAACTCAGTCCTTGGTGAGAAGACACAAAAATGAAAAATTAAACGCACCATGGCCGGGTAGCTCAGTTGGTTGGACCATCGTCCTCTACACCAGCAGGCTGCTGTTTGATCCTGTCCGGGCACATTCCGGAGGCAGCCATCCCTGTTTTCCTCTCACATCAATGTTTCTCTCTGTCTCTTTCTCTCTCCCTCCCTCCCTCCGTTCCTCCCTCCCTTCCTTTTCCTCTTTCTCTCTCTCTCTCCCTCTCCCTTCCTTTCTAAAATCAGTTTAAAAAACATATTCTCAGGTGAGGATTTTAAAAAGTAGATAAATTAAAAATAAATGTAGCAACATTGCCAGAGCCGTTGCAAGGTGACCTAGGAGTAAGTTGCACAGACAGCTCACGTGAGGACCGCTGTGGCGCGGGAGGACACGCTAGGGCATGGCAGACGCTGGAGGTAACGTCAGAGTTGGGGCTCGGAGCCGCTCTGTCCGGCGGAACTGTCTGCAGTGGTGGCACTGTTCTGTGTTTGCGCTGTCCAACACTACGGCCATGGCCACACGTGGGTGGGTACTGAGCGCTGAAAATGTGGCTAGTGCCACCGAGAACTACGTGTTACATTTCGGTTCGTTTATGTTTCAATAGCCACGTGTGGCTAGCATAGATGACAATAGAGGCTGCTGAGCAGCCCTACCTTACCACAGGAGGCATTCCTGATGGGGCCCAGGGTGGTGAGGTGGGAGAGAGATTCAGAAACATTAAATCGGGGTGACCGTTTTGGGGGTCTTAAGAGTGCCAGAATAAGGATGCGGTGAAAGTCCCTGAAGGTGTTGGAACATGCAGTTTGGATTGGATGGGGTAGAGTCCATATGTCGGGAAATGATAAGAAAGCTATTTGATTTATCTGTCTTACGAGGTGGGTTTTGTGAGTAAAAATACACTTGCTGGTTGTTTGGCTATAGAGTAATGGGAGAGAGAGGAGGCAGAGGCTATTCTTAAGTTTCCAACCTGAGTGGCTGGAAAAGTAATCAAGCTTTTACTTAAGAATAGGGAAGAACACCTTGTAGAAGGAAGAAAGTCTATGTGAATGATGAATTAGAATTGATGGGTTAAATTTTAGGTGGGGTATCTAGGCGGTCTTCTACAGGCAGGTTGGAGATGCAAACCTAACAGGAGCTTAGAGAAGGGCTCAGAGCTTTAAGTAGATTCCCAGCCATGATTGACTTTGGAAATGATGGTTGAACTTCTAAGAATGGTGGGTATTTTGAGAGAATCCTGAACAGAGGAACAAAGAACTGGCAGGCTGATTCTTCCATTGAAATCCACGATGAGGAATTAGGAGAAGGGAGTGGTATGTTTGAAGTGGACAAAAGAAGGAACTGGAAGAAAGGTGTGCGGTCACAGGAGCGGCTACCCCAGGAAGCCAAGAGAACAGAGGTGCCAGGACTAGTGCAGAAGGGCCGTCCCTGTATGGTTCATGGTGAGGGAGCACAGGCGGGGTCGTCAAGTGACTGCTATTGAGGCAGAGAGACTTGGTGTACTAAGGAGTAAGAACTAGATTCTTCAGATTCCCTCATAACTTAGCTTAAAATAGATGAGACCTCTTGCTAAAATATGAAGGTCAAAGGAAAGAAGTTAATGGACAGAAAACAGATTGGTGGAGTTGGTGATCCTGAGCACCGATGATGAACTATTAGCCATGCAGAGCGGGAGAGTTGGTCCTGACCACTGATGATGAACTATTAGCCACGCAGAGTGGGAGAGTTGCCTGAAAAAGAAGCAGGATACGGGGCTCAGAGAGGAAAGCAGGTGGCAGAGCCCATGCCAGCGTGTGCTGGTTTTCCCGGTAGGGTAGGGGCAGGTCCCTTCATTGGGATGGGGAGGTGGGGGAGTCAGCACATGGTATTGGGAGATTAGAATAATGGAGAAGTTTTGGAAGGAGCATTGGAGAATTCAAAGTCTAAACAGTAGGGGGAAACCTGGGATGAAGTTTGATGTGGGTGCAGAGAAGACTAGGGCGTTGTTGCTTCCAGTATAACTTGGTGACTTGATAATAAGATTGGAGGGAAATGTTGGTAGAGATTATTCTGGCCTAGGGATAGCTAATCGGTTAAGAAATGAGGCTCTAGAATCTGGATGTTTGGGTTTGAGTCCAAGCCCCCAACATTTAACTTGCTTTTTATAACTCTGGGAAAGCTACCGACCATTAATATTTGTATTTCAGTTTTCCTTATCTGAAAAAAAGAAAGGTAACAGTACTAGCCTCACGATTGATGGCAAATGAAATGAGTTATACTTTAATATTTCACCTAATCTAAGAGGCTGCCAATCGTGAGACATTATTTCATGCACTACTGGCAATTAGACATGCCATGCCATTGATTATAAGTTTCCTGGTTTCGGAGGTGAAAATGGGAGGTGCACCTTCCAGTCACTGAAATACCAGTGACCCAGAGGACGTAGCCTGGGAGCTGGCCTGCAAGAAGCACTCAGAAAACGTTAGCTATTTATAAAAATCAATGGGATTGTAGAGTCTAGAATGTTAATGAGAGAGTATCGAAGCCAGTCTAGATAAGGGGTCACAGGTTACAAGAAGTCTAATGGACTAAATGAATTGGGAAGAGTTAAGCAATGGGGATGCCGGTAATGACATTGTGAAATACCAACTTTGGGAATTTGTAGATGGAGCATTTCCCTGACATTGTGGATGAAGGTTTTTAAGAAAAGCATGGAAATGGAACTAAGAGAAGAATGCCTGTTAATGCTTAAAACTTATCGAAACTGCCCAGAGAAGTGATTTGCAACCTTTTTCATTTCGTGGCATGCACAAGCTAATTACTAAAATTTTGATCTGACAGAAAATAGGTATAATTTTGATAGACACTGGTTGGGTATTGTTGCATTGGCTGTTGTAATTTTTTATTTGGCAATAGAGGGAAAGGAAGTCGGTGCCCCTGACTAATTTAGTCAGATATTGCATGTTTTAAAAATGATTGTGGCACACTGGTTGAAAATCACTGGCCTAGAGCTTTCAAAATAAGTATTCTGAATTTATCAATGACTTCTTATAGCATTCATTAGTGTTAAACTTGTTTTTTTTTTTCATTAGAGTAATATATATTCACAGAGATTCTGGCATGGAATTTTGTCATAGTATCAGAAGGAAAGGGGGGTTGATTTGTGCCATTCCAGGGGGTGGGGAGGTATTCACAGCCAGCCCCTTCTAAACAGGGCTCCCGACGCAGAACCCAGAAAGGAAAAACTTGTAGATTTGACAGCATTTATGTGGCCGCAAATGACCAAGTACCACTCACACCATCTTTCAGGTAACAAATTTGCAGCAAGTTACTATTCTTGGTAAGAAGTTTTTAAAGTGAATAGGGAACACTGTTGCTCTAGAAAAATTGGTCAAGGACAGGCATGCGCAGTTTCACAAACAGACCAGATGCAAACTACGAATGACCCTAAAAATGTCCTGCCATGTCCTGGATCAGACTCTTCAGTGGAATGGGGATGAGTTCTTCTCCTTTCCTTTCTTGTGTTCCTTTTTGTGGACTCGAATCAGTCTGAGAAAACTGGGCCTTTCTCATGGGAGGAAAGGAAACCAAAATTTCCCTGCCTCCTAAGAGAAGCTGGCGTTCCTGGGAGGTTCACTTCAGGGGCCATCAGTTCTATGCAGCTTCTTGGTTAACTGGCACAAATGAGGAGTCTCGAAGGCTCCAGTGGTCAGGGGAGCAGATGGAAACGGGCCTTGTCTTCTCCTTCCTGAGTCGCAGTGTTGGAGTTTCTTTATCGTGACATTTTCTTATTCACATGAGACACAGTGATGGTCTTGGAATATGAATTTGATGATTCAGTTGGACTACTTTATAAGGTGTTAAAGCGAGAAAAGTTCTCCCATGTAGTAAAACCTCTTATAAAGTGAGAAAAATTTAAAGAGGCACCAACCTTTAATTTGCTAGGTTTTCTCTTATGAATAATGGTTAGGGTTCTGTGTGTATAAAAGGCTTTATAGCCCTGGCTGGTGTGGCTCAGTTGGTTGGAGCATCGTCCTTGTAAACCTGAAGGTCGTAGGTTCAATTTCTGGTCAGGGCATGTGCCTAGGTTGTGGGTTCGTCCTGCCCAGTTGGGGCACATCCAAGAGGCAACCAACTGATGTCTCTCTCTCCCGCCCCCCGTCCCCCTCTACCCCCCCCCGTCCCCCCCCCCCCCCCGTCTCTCTCTCTCCCCTCCCTCCCTTCCTTGTCCTCTTAAAATCAATAAGCATGTCCTCAGGTGAGGATAAAAAAATAAAAAGGCTTTACATGTGCTGCCATTAAACAATCTGCTGGTTATTGGTGGCATCCTTACCTACGTACACTCAGTGTTTCCTCAGCAGTAAGTGAAGTCTTGCCTAGCCACTAGACAGAATCAAGTTTGTCAGCATCGTCTGCCTCACCATCTTACTTCTTTTAAATGATCTGTAAATATTTCAGAGTTGAGGGGGGAGGGCTTTTCCGTCTCCCCTACAGGCTCAGCACCTGGCCTGTGACTACCACCCCCCATTCTTAAGTTCTTTCTCAGTGACTCACTGGAGTAGGGACCCTGTACCGGGATGCCTTGGTCAGCCCTGCCCCGCAGGCTCTTTAAGTTGAGCTGGAGAGAGAAGGTGAACATTGGAACATTGTATCAGAGAGAGTAGCTTTTCCTGAAAGGTATAGGATGATGCAGGGAGTGTTGCTTTAGAAGTTACACATTTTAGCCTATGAAAGCCCAGGACAGGGGCTCCTGGGGGCTTGCCTCCCCCAGCACAGCTTCCTGTTTTGCTTGTTGCCTGTCCGCTGGCTTTGCTGTCTGGCATAATTAATAACAACCTCTTTATTTTCCCTGTGCTCATGTTTGTGTGCTCAGGACTTCTTTTTGGTTTGTTCAAGCTTGAGGGAATGTTTGAGTGGTTTAAAATGTTCTTCTGTTAACTGGGAACGAAATTAACTTATTTAAATGATTGGCACCCAAGCTCCATTTGCAACATGGGTTTGCTTTTTATTTATTTATTTATCCCGATTTTTTAACCCTCACCCAAGGATATGTTTATTGATTTTTAGAGAGAGAAGATGGAGGTAGGGAAGGGTGAGGGGAGAGAAACATCATCCCCAGGGTGGCCCTGACAAGCTCCTTAACCTTTCTGCACTTCAGTTCCATCATCTCTGAACCAGCCTTTACCATATAGGGTTGTTGGAAGGATGAAGAGAGCTCCTAGGTGTAAATGGCCCAGAAGGGAGCCTGGTGCTTCGTGGTGGTGGTGCTGGTGGTGATATTTGATGCTTAGCCCTTGAGTTGCATTGAAAACTGATGGAGACACCAAGAGTTGTGTGATGTCTTCCGTAGAAACACCTGCATGGCTACTCTGCCTTTGAAGTTGGGGGTGATGGTGATGTGGGAGTTTATTGAGTTCTTAAACCCGAGTGTTTCAGGCGTTCTGTAAAGGCTTTTTGCTTGTGAACTTTGAGAGGAAGATGGGGTGATTTATATGATAAGATGTGTTTGCAAGTTTTATACTATAATAAAACCACTGTAGTTAACTGTCATCCACGTATAGATTTTCTACAGAAATATTTGAGTCTTGAACAAGTATTTTTTTAGAATTTACTGTGTCCTTGGAGTATATCATAGTTTTATGATCAGTGTAAGCAAAACTGTGGTAAGGAATCCAGAAAAAGCTTTCTCTGATAAAGCAAAATATATACCGAAAGCAATGGCTAATTTTATGAAGGCTGCTTTGGGTTATCCATCCCATCATTCACGCCCATGGGTTCCACTGGCTGGTAGTGGAACTCATTTGGATTTCCACTGCACAGTGGGTATCACAACACAAAGCCCGGGACAGTGGGAGGTGTAGTTGTGGCAAGAAAGTGGCACGGGGTGTTGGCCGCTCTCCCTTGCACGTATGTTTCTTCTGAAGTGGCCTGAACACGGCATGTGGCTCTTAATCACTGTCAGCCTCATACTGGGGTTCTTCTGTCCCTCCCCACACCCTTTTTATACCTGTGATCTGGGCAGTGCTGGGGGGTGGATCTTACTCACTCTCTTTCCACTGCACCTTTATGTTGGTGGTAGGCACTTAAAGAATTGTTGAATTAAATAGCGAATTAGTGGAGACTAAAGCTGTCTTAGGAGCTGAACTGTGTGTAAGGAGGACCTGGGCTCTGAAGCCTGCTAAGAGCGCCCTGTTAGGGTTTTCCATTCTGATTGATCTCCTAAGTTGCTGTGGGGCGGGTGAACGGAAAGGCGGATGGAACTGCCCTGCACGCGTGATCAGAAGCAGCGAAGGCAGGATTTATGGGGCAGGTCTCACCTGATGATGGAGGTGATGCTCGCTTGTACCCAACATTATTTTTCTCACCCGGTGAAAGATGTGGCCTTTGCTGCTTCTCGCTCTTGCTGGAGAGGGTGCTCAGAGTTCTGGAAGAGGGCTTCTGCGCTTCGGCCAAGTGAACGTGTGGAGTCCAGCCCCATGTTTGGCAGATTGAAAACAGGATGTCATTGATTGTCATGTGGAGGAGAGTGAAATCTGGCTGATCTCCATGTTTGTTTCAGTGATTGTGTAAACTTTGGGTTTTAGAAGTTATTTTATATTTCTAAGTAACGGATTTATGTACTGGGAAAGGGACAGGACCAAACTGCTCTCGAGTTACTTGAATAGAACAAGACACCTTTTGGGTACGATTCACGCACTGAAAAATTGGAAGGAAATTTAAATTGTTAATGGAAAGGGGCCTAGAGGACTAGAATGGGAAGGAAACTTACCTTTTGTTACATTATGGCATTTTGTAAAATTGAATTTTATTCATTGTTTAATAAAAAAGTATATTCCCACCCATATCATATTCACCCAGAATTAGGTCATGTATTCCAACCCTGTATACGGAAATAAATTTTTCTGAAAGTTCAGGTTCAGTGATATTCCATTCTGTACAGAAACACTTTCAATTATTATATTTTTTATAAAAAGATAAGTCTTGCTATCTCTTAGTCATAATACTGTCTTCCAAGGCCATGTAGACGAAATCTCTTTATTTTTGTTATTGGGGTTTAAAATCGAAAACAGTAATTGATTATTTTTAAAAAATGGGTCTGCTGTCTTGCACTCCCCTCCGGCTGGCTCACTCTTAACAGTAACCACTACCTCCGTTTTATTTCCTTCCAGGCCTTTAAAAGATGCACATGTATTTATTGTACACGTACAGGTTTTGTTTCTGTTTGTGTTTTAGAAATGCGATTGCAGTCTATATATTCTGCAATTTAAAGAAACTGAACAATTATGGCATGGTTTTCTTTCTGTGTTAGACATGAAAGTCTATTTTTTCTTTTGTAACAGTTACATCACTGTCGGATGTACCGTAATTTATTTAATCATTCCCTTATTGTTAGACATCTGGGTTATCTGGCACGTGAATAATCGTGAGCATAGATGAAGCTGATCTGAGGGCGCTGCTTCCCTGGAGCTCTCTGAGGTCCTGGCTGCTTTCTCTTCTAACCCACCCTAGGGCTGGAGGTGTGGGCATCCTCTTCATTGTCATGTCAACCCTGGTAACCTCCATGAAGACACCCAGCTTTGAATATTGGTCAGCTGTACCAGTCACTTCCCTTCACTTCCTGCCTCGCTCTCCCTCATTCCCACAAGATTTTAGCTTCTGGTCTCTGTTCTCTCCATGCTGCTCCTGTGATTGTTCTTGACCTTTGATCCCCCTGCTAACATACTCCGTCTCCTAGTTCCCATAATATGGGGTTTTTCATTTTTGAAAATTGAACAGATTTCTCCAGGATTATGGTTAGGTATCTTCTTTATTGACATAGGCAGGGAAGTATTTGTTCATGGCTCTGCCTTCAGAATGTATCATCCAGAATCTGACCCCTTCTGCCACACTGATCCAAACCTTTATCTTCTCCAACGGGAACAATTGCTGTAGCTTCCTGACTGGTCTTCCTAGTGCTTCTTCCTTCCATCCTTTCCATCTGTTCTCAACCCAGCAAGCCCTTGTAGTCCTGCTCACTCCCAGCTCCTGGTGGTTCCTATTTCAATAGAGCGAGAGCGAACAAGTCCCTTCGGGCTCCTCTGTCCGCTCCCCTCCCCTCCTGGACCTGGTCTCCTGCTACTCAGTCCTCACTCCATTCCGGCCCCATTGGACTCCTTGCTGTGTGAGCATGTCAGCCACCCTGCTGCCCCAGGACGGTGCCTTGCCCTCTGCAATGCGCTTCCCCAGGCGGCTGCTTGGCTCAGTCCCTCACCTGTTCAGGCCTGGATTCGGATACACTATATCACCTTCTCAGCGAGGCCTTCCATAAGCACTGGAATGGAGGTGTCAGGAAAGCATAGACTTTGTAAAAATTACTTTTTTTCTTTCTTTTTTAGAGGGCAAGGGAGGGAGAAAGAGAGAGAAACATCGCTGGTTGCTTCTCACTGCATCCTGACCGGGACAGAACCTGCAACCCAGGCATGTGCCCTGATCGAGAATCAAACCAGTGACCTTTCACTTTGCGGGATGACATCCAACCCACTGAGCTACACTGGTCAGAGCTAAAAATTACTGTTTTTGCCTCTTGTTCAGTGCTGTGTCCCGTGCTTAGAAGAGGGTCTGGCGCAATACACGTGTTGGTCAGATGAATTGAATGTGGTGCTTATGGGCTTTTCTTTTTATCATTAAAAAAATAATAATAAAGTTAGAAATTTACTGAACAGATAAAAACTAGGACAAAATTTGTGGCAATTTTTTTGTATAAAATACTAGTTAGCTTTCTTAGTTGTGAAATTACTCTTTCAGTAAAATGTTTTTTAGTATGTTAGAATCTTCAGATCAGTTTTACATATTTATATTTAATCTTCATAACAGCCCAGTAGGATAGGTATTAGAATCAGAATTTTGCAGAGAAGCAAACTGAGGTTCAGAGAAGTGTTTGTTCACGGTACAGCTACTAAGTGGAAAGTTGCCAATCAAACCTACCTCTTCTTCCAAGAGAAGGGCTCTTGTTTTCTCATTTAGAAACATCTTCACGGGGCCGAAACCTTGTAGGGATTTTATTTTGAAAGTCTTCAGAATGTGCCCTGATTTCTTATTCCAGATTTAGTCTGCCTTTTGTTCCCATTTTGAAAGTACATAAAATAAATGGTTAACTTTAAAATTCCTGACAATGACAGAGCAACAAGTTTTATTTCTCTCACCTGTGGAGGAAGTGGCCTCCACCCAGTTTTACTGAATTAGGAGGGAAGTGATTTTTTCAAGTGATAAAAAGAAATAAAATTCCATGCTCTTCCCAGAGGAGGAGTTCAACAATTGGGGGAATGGTGTGAGACCATATGTTGGTTTGTAAAAGGATATAACTTGTAAAGATGTTTCCTTTGATGCCTGTGATGAATATGGATGTGTTTCCCTTCTAGAGGGTCCAGATTAAATTATTCAATTAGGCTCTGAGCTGAAGGATCTAAATATAGGGAGAGGGTTCAGGCTGTCCTGCTTTGTGCCTGTCAGCTCAGCCCTACAGATGTGCATTTTTGTTGTCATAAACAGCACCTGTGAGATCAATGGAGCAAGAGAAAAATGTTCCAAAAATGAAATAGAGCAGGATTTTTTTTTTTTTTTTAAATAAAAGGGGCAGGTTTTTCCTCCTCTAGCTTCTTCCATTTTCATGTGTGAAATTGACATTTGGATTTTTTTTTTTTAAACCTGACTAAATAGACTTTACTATCTGTTCTGGTTTAAAATGTAGACCTACCACTTGCTAGACTATGGTCTCGAGAAAGTTAGTTAACCTCTGGTCCTCAGATTTATTAATAAAATTGAGATAATGATACATACCTTGAACTCTCCTGTAAGGAGTCAGTAAGATGTTTGTGAAAATAAACATTAGAATCCTTGCATAGTAATAGCTCAAATTAATTTCATTCATTTGTTAATGATGAATCATTCATAACTGGCCACTTAGGAAATTTACCACACTTTGCAATCTGTCAAATTACTATTCCACGTAAAGGTGAAGCAAAGAAAGTTGTTTTTTCTAAGACAACTACTGTAGACTTTCCCCCTCTTATAATCAATAAAATTAACATTTTAAATGCCTCTAGTCTTCGGTATCCTGTGTTTGAGGAATGCACTTACAGGTCAATGGCTCAGTATGATTTTTGAGTTGAAGTGACTCAAAACTTTTATCAGGGTAGGTAATGAGGACCAGGCTGTCTCACAAGGCTCCCATGTGCTGAAGGACAGTTTTTCATGCCAAGCATGAATTTTAAGAACTGGGGAATCGAGGGATTAGGGAATGTTGTACAACTTTGAGAAGAAGTGGCAAGGAGATGTAGAAAGAAGCCAAGTTTGTTTGTTGAAGTTGTTGAGGACAGGAAGAAAACCTTTAAGTGCCTTCAGTCTGCCTAACTGAACAAATAGTTTTCTAATGAAGCGAAACAGAACTGACACTTGCTGTTCTATATGCAATCTCTGTGATTAAGAAAAATTTACCAGGTGCCCTCCAAGCAGCCCAGGTGTGTCAGGATGGAGGGATGGACTTGTGTACGCAGAGCTGGACCTGAAGGAACGTTTGTCTTAAACAATTTTCTGACACAATGAAGCTATATTCAACAGCACGTTCGGCACAACTGAATCTGTGAACTGCATACAGTTCTGTCCTTGGGGACACATGTATTTGTGGCATCTGTCCATTTCTCGCTTCACTTTCATCCATCGGATGCTGTTTTTGAAATCATTGGACTGAAATATTAAAGCTTGTGGTGATTTTACAAGTGTTAAGCTTGAATGCAAAGTCTATGTGGTAGTCCTTTTTTTTTCAATCCCAAGATTCCCATTCACTTAACACTGTTGAGAGACCACATGGCAACTCTTGCTAGCATGTCACTTAAATCACACCTGAGACACTGCCAGGAAGATGTGTTTCAAAGGCAGTAGTACCTGCCTAATTACCTTACTAAACAAGATTTCAAGAGCTTGTCCTCTCTTCCACCTTCAACCCCTGATTTCTCCAGATTTGGGAAATTAATCTCTGAAAATAATTTTAATGAGAAAATGGCAAACTACTCTGTTATCAATCACATATTTAGAAAGTTGGTAAGAGGCTCAGGAAAGTGAAATCTGACTTCTAGGTGCTGGTGATAGCAGGACTTGGCTGGTACTTTGGTTTGAGAATTCTTCTCTGACTTCCAGTAGCTCTTCATTCCTGTTGCTTTCTTGCCTAGGAATTTTGTTTATGTACATTTTCTTTTTCTGAGGACTCTGGTGAAGTAGAGCTCCTTTTAGCCCACCTCCCAAGCAGTGAAGTAGGTTATTTCAAAAGTGCCTTCGAGTCTGTAAAAGAATTGGAGAGGGGTTTTATCTGTTATCACTGTCCTCTTGTTCTAAGCGCCCCCCCCCAACCTCTCCTTCTGGTTGGTGGTGGGGTACATCTGGTTATTCTGGACCCATTCGAAATTGAGAAAGGTTGAGAGTCAAGGGCTTAATTGCTCTTTTAAAAGAGGAAAAAGAAGTGCAGAGACCCTTTACCTGTTACCTCTGACAATACAAATATTTCAAAACCAAGTTCCTTGAATTACTAGGGAATTACTGGGGAAAAGAAACATTTGAATAGATTATTTGTTGAAACCAAATCACAGAGCATTGTTAACTTTTGGGGTGTTTCCTGAGACTCAAATACCTTGTAGCTAGAGAAAGCCCATCTCTTTATATCCATTGTAATGCCATTGATACTTGTGTAGCAAGTTTTAACTTTTTCCTGTTTTCCTTAAGAGTAGATAAATATGCATCATTTTCCTGAAGGATCTGTACAGTGTATAATCTTTTATGCTGTATTAGGAACTGTTTAGACTTGGCAGCACTTAGAGTTGTATTCTACTTGTTCCAGAGTATTGTCTCCATCTGCCTTCATTGTATAGTAGTTTTGTTCCCCCTTATATAAGGGGGATACATTCTAAGACCCGCCCCCACGGTGGATGTCTGAAACCTTAGGACCAAGCCCTACACATAGATGTTTTTGCCTGTACATACATGCCTGAGATAAAGTTTAATGTATAAATTAGGCACAGTAAGAGATTAACAATAATAAAACGATTATAGCAGTATGCTGTAATAGAAGTTAGTGAATGTGGTCTGTGTCTCCGAATATCCCAACTGTACTCACCTTTTCACTTAAAAGAAGTGGGTGGGGCAGGCTACTGTACAGTTTTTCACGGGAACTGCTCATAGGGTGGTTTCTCCGTCTGGAAATGTGTATGTATATGCACAGCTTCTGCTTTAGCCATCCTGCTGTAAGCCAGTGTGTGGATTGCCTGCTGCTCACTTTTAAGTAATAGGTATTTTAGATTTATTAGTTTACCAAAAGTTTGGAAGTTCCCAGTTCTTCAGGCCTTTGGATTAATTCTGTAGTCTAATTTTATTTAGGCCTAACAGATATGGTTATGATACCCACCCTCCCATTTTACTCTTAAGAATAAAGTTCATTGCCATTTTTGGTTTAAGGATGGATTGTTCTTTACGTTTTCAAATGTTTACTGGCATTGGCTATCTGGAATGTTTCTCTTTGAGGCCTTCACCTTTTGAAGCATTTTTTAAACCTTAATCTATAGTGTCTAGTCTTCTGTGATTTTATGTATTTTTATGTGTCAGGAATTTTTAGGGTGCCTTTGTTTAATACAGGAAGGGAGGAAGTTCGGAGGGGCAGTTTTGAGCAGAAGTTTATTGGGAGAGAACGAGAGTTTGGGCTTCTGGCGGCTTCTCATTGGCTGAGTTGTTGCCGGGCAAGGAGAAACTCTTCTTGCTGGAATGTTTAAAGTAAGCTTTTTCTTGCTGGGATATGTAAGTAAGTGAGAATGAGTGGTATGTGCACAAGAGCCCCACTCTTGCGCGGCTTCGCTTCCCAGCTCCATTTTCACTGAGCATTTATTTGCTTTGTTCATTTTTCACAGTAAAAGTACATACAGTTTGCTCATGATTTCTCTGAAACACCTCTGTAGCTCTCTCTGGAAGCTCAAGTCTAACTTTTTCTTTACCAAGATCATTTGTTTAAGAAGAAAGCTAGTGGGCTAGTGGCGTAAGTCAGGAAATATGCACACAGTTTATTTACTGACTGAGAATCGAACCTGTGACCTTTCAGTTTATAGGAGGACACTTCAACCAACTGAGTCACACCAGCCAGGGCAGACTCAAACATTTTTAAAGAGCGATAATCTTTATAAAGTTGTCTTTTTTTTTTTTTTTTTCTTAAATAACTCAACCAACTGTTAACCAGTTCCAAAGTGAAACCTGTGATTTTAGTTCCTTAATTCTTTTGATCTTTACGCTTTGATGTTTTAGCATTCGAGTTAAGATAGAGTAATGAACCAAAGAACAAGAAGTGAATTTTAAAAAGTGAGTTGCTTGCTTCATTGAAAATAGATCATTTATCTTCTGTCAGTTACTTTTTTTAAGGTAGTAGGAGTCTAATTTTTTTCCCCAGGCACTTTTTAGAGCCTATACTTTATGTTTATTTTTATTGAATAACTTAATTAATCTCAATATTTAATGGGATCATTTATTTTGTCTAGCTCACTGAATTCCATGCCAGTGCAAGAATCGTAAATGGCGCTATTCTGAAGCTACAGAGGGCATTTGGTCATTATCTGTCTCCTCTCCTCATCCCTTTATTAAAGGGCCTTGGATTGTAACACTTGGTGGCTACCCTCCCCTGCCTTCTTAAAAAATGTATCTTCAGATACAAATTAGAATAATTTCCTTTTAAAACTTTCTGTGAAAAATTGGAATCTGAAGGACAGTGAAGGGCAGAGTATATTTTGTTGATATTCTCACAGTTGGATAATTACATGCTGCTTTATAGGTGATGCCAAGAAGAAGAAAAGGCCCATCGTTGTGCAGTTGGCTAAATAGGCTTCCTTTAAATAGAAAGCGAGTTACACAGCAGTTCAAGGTAGTTTTAATTTTTTTTTTTTTTTTTTTTTTTTTTTTGCTTTCTTTTAACCTGAAGGAATACCACATGAGTTAAAAAATTAAATCTCCAAGTGCCAAAGCATATTTTTCTCACTTGGCTTCTGGTGGTGCTTGTAGAAATCCTCCCCAGCCAGGGACAAATCCAACCTGATGTCTGCGTAGAGTTTGTGTGTGGCTTCAGCTCATGGAATTGAGTTGTATTGTTTTGTAATTAGAAAATTACATATAGAGGCTTTTGTTAAAAAAAAAGAAAATTAAAGATTTTTATTAAAGAGGGTTTGGAAAGTTTAGAAAAGTAGGAGAGATATTACTAACCTTCCAAACACACACACACGCGCGCGTGCACACACAAACACACACACCGCTTAAGGTGTTTTCCAAGTTATTATGTAGTTTTTATAAACATAATTTTTAACATTTATGTAACAGTCTGTTGAGTGAATTGTACTATAACTTACATAACTATTTTCCAATTATTAGATATTTTTTCCCTGTAATAAATAATGCTCCGATAAAAACCTTTGTACAAAAACTTTTTACCAGCCCTGGCTGGTGTGGCTCAGTGGATTGAGCATTGGCCTGCAAACCAAAAACCAACGGGTCGCTGGTTCGATTCCCAGTCACATGCTTGGGTTGCCTGCCAGGTCCCCACTGGGGGGCGCACGAGAGGCAACCACAGGTTGATGTTTCTCTCTCTTTCTCCCTTCCCTTCTCTCTACAAATAAATAAACAAAATCTTAAAAAACAAAAAACAAAAAAAATCTTTTACCTCTTCTAGTTTGGAATATTTCCTTAGAGTAAGTTTCTAGAAGTCAAGTTACTGGAACAAAGATCTCCATAGTTTTAAGGCTTCTTGACTAGATGAAGCTCTTTTTTTTGTCAGTGTGAAATGTTTGTGTTTGGAGAAGAGGGAAGGAAATCTCTGTTTGCTGACTCATGTTTTTATTTTGCACTTTAAACTGATAAGGCCACTTAACTTTTGACATAAACTAAAGCAGGAAGTACAAAAAGGGGCAGAAAAAATGAGTTGTCTTGCCAAGGCCATAGTATCATGGACTCATTTGAATTCCTAATGGAAGGTAGAGGACTTATTTGACTGTATATTTTTTTTAAAAAAAGCTTAACTCGGTAAGGCAAAAAATAGCAGTCATCCTGCATTTTGCTTCATCTCTGCATCTTTGTATGCCAAGGTTTGTGATCTTGTCACTTTAATTTTTGTGAGTGGCATCAAGACATTCACGCCCCAGCTGGCCTCTGCAGTATTTGGAGGCAGTATCTTTTGTTTTTGTTTTTTGTTCTCTGTGTGGGGAAGGCTTCCTGTATTGAGGATATCACCTTAGCTGCTTTCTAAAACAGATCTAATCATCTCCATGTTCTGATTTAAAGCCGGCCCCTTGTCTACAGGACAAGATGTATCACAGGCCCTTCCCAGCCTTGCCCCTGCCCTTCTCAATCAGCCTCGTATTGACTCCCACCACTTTGAACCTGTCTGTCAAAACTAGCAATTTGGAAAAGTGGTTTAAAAACTTGAGGCTCTAGCTCCAGACAACATGGGTTCAAACCCTGGCTCTGCCCCAGCTGTGGACATAAACTTCGGGCAAGTTATTCAACTTTTGTACATTTCACTTTCCCTACCTGTAAATTAAAGAGAATATGGAAGGTTTTATTGTGGAGATTAAGTTAGTCAATAGATGGGAAGTGCTGGGAACAGTCTCTTCGGCATCGCTCACTTGAAATGTTCGCTCTGTTGTTTCACAAAATTCTGCGCATCCTTGCAGGCCTTCCTGATGAGCTGGCACCCGGTCCAGTGTTGTTCAGTGAATGTCCGTTTGAGTAGTTAAAACACAGGTCTGAAATTCTGGCTCTTAACCTCTCCCTGCCCCTCAGCGCACTTACTTGTTAGTATAACACACCCGTCAGTGATAGGGCTTGAAGTAGCCCCAAGTGATTTTGGTGTACGCTCATCCCCCCTGTTGGAAAATCGTTGGCTAAAATATGTTTTAAAAAGCAGTTTCTGGAATAGAAGGAATAACATGTAGAATAAAAAGAAATATATTCCCTTCATCAATTGTGACTAGAGAGAGGACTAGATAGAAGTTGTCTTCTTCTTTTGCAAAACTAACCTTTAGTAAATGATCATTTCAGTAGATACACGCTGACCAAGCATGACTTGATGATAGCATAATTTTGTTTCCTGTTCTCTTTTCTGTTAAGTGAAAATAATACCAGCTTGAAAAGAACTGGTAAATTTGGGTAAAACTCTGTACTTTAAAAAAAAGGGAACAACTGACTCCCTGTGTAGCCTATTGAGTAATATTTATATTTAATAATATTCATACTTAACATTGAGTAAAGTTGAAGCCCCACACTTGGCTTCCTCATTTCCTCAGGGAGCTAAATCATTTATTAAACATTTACTGAGAATCTGCTCTGTGCCAGGTACAGTGCTGAACTCCAATGATAGGAAGACAGAAGATTGAATTCCTTATTTTCTTATCATGAAAGATGATCAATGACCATGAAGCAGGAGTAGACATGTCCAGTTTGCTGTGACAGCTGTTCATTATCATTATCCTTTTTAATTTCTGAGGATCAATAATTCCCTTCTGTTTGTTATTGGTAGTCTGTGCCTTCTCTTTCATTGACCAGTTTTCCTAGAGGTTTACCCAGTTTTAGTAGTGTTTTCAAAGACCAACTTTGATTTTCATAGGTTTTCATAGATTTTCATAGTATTTTCAAAGAAACAATTGTCATAGGTTTTCTACTATGCTTTCTAAAAATAAAAAAAATATTCTCTCATTTTCTTCTACTTCCTTTGGAATTTTTTTTTTCTTGTGGATATGTAGAACATTAGTTTTCAGCTCTTTTCCCTTTTCTAATATATGCATTTAAGAGTTTACACTTCCCTTTAAGTGTGAATTGAGCCACATCCTACAGACTTTGATTTGTCATATTTTTATAATCAGTACGTTAAAAAAGTTTTCTAATTTTCACTGTAGTTTCTTCTTTAACCCATGGGTTATTTAAAAGTATCATTTTTAATAACAAAATGTTTGTTATTGATTTCTTAGTGATCCTGTGATCAAAGGACATATTCTGTATGGTTTTGCTATGTATAGAGATTTGTTTTATGGCTCCTTCTATTCATTTGGGGTAGCTGTTCCATGTGTATTTGAAAGTATGCATTCTACAGTTCTGGGTACAGGGGTACATGTACAGGAATTGGATCAAGTTTTTCAATCAGTTGTTAATCTTCTACATCTATTGATTTTTGTTTGCTTGTGTTATCAGTTTTCATGTTAATCTTCCACTGGGTTGTGGATTTGCCTCTTTGTTATTTTAATTCTGTTTCCATTTTACATAGTTTGAGACTCATTACTGTGTGCATAAAAATTTGATATGATGGGGATTGTGATATATTCATGGTGGATCAACTCTTTTAAAGTTATGAGATGTTTCTTTTTACCTCTGATGATGCTTCTTATTTTAAAGTCTGTTGTGTCAGATTGGATAGCTTTGCCAGCTATTTGGAGAATATGATAGGTATCTTTCTCCATCCTTTTTCTATCAGCCTTTCTCTGTCCTTATATTTGATCTGTGTCTCTGATAGGTACACTGCAGTTAAGTGGTGCTCCCCGTCATTACCCTGTCTTTTACTTACATATTTAATCTGTTTATATCTAAGTAATTGCTGATGCTTTGGGGATTTAGATCTAAATCGTATTGTTTTTACTTTTCCCCATCCATTACTTGCTCCTTTTTTCCCCTTATATTCTTTGTATTAGTACTATTTAAAAAAAATAATCACATATCTTTAAACCCCTATTTTCTTTTAATTGTTTTTAAATTATTCTTTCAGTGGTTGCTTTATTATGACATGACTTCCAAACATATCAATAATATTAATTTAATTCTTACAATGGCCTGGGTAACACAAGAAGCTTAGAACACCAGCTTCATACAGCCTTTTGTGCTTTTTCACTCATGCATTTTAATTGTATTTTTAAACACCAAAAGAATTTCATATTATTGTTTTGTAAAGTCAGTGTTCATTTAGACTTAATTACGCTTCTGGAGCTTTTCATTCCTCATTCTTTGCTGCAATTCCTTACTTCTTTCTCGGATCGTTCCCTTCTGCCTGATGAATTCCTGCTGAAAGCCAATTTTCTCAGGTTTTGTTTGTTGGAAAGCATATTTGCTTCACAATCACTTCTTTGCATGATTTTTCCGCTAAGTATAGACTTCTAAGTTACCAGCTATTTATTTCCATTTGGCATGCTAACACATTATTTCATTGTCTTCTTGTTTCCATTGTTTCTGTCAAAATGTCATCTGTGAGCCTTATTGGACTTATTTGAGAATAATGTCTTTGAAGACCTCGTAGATTTCTTTATATTTATCCTTCTTGGCCTTTAGAGGGCTTTGTGAATCTGTGGCTAGGTATCTATTGTCAGTTTTGGAAAAGCCTTGGCCAGATCTACAAATATTGTCTCTGTCAGTTTTTCTCCTCTTCTCCCATCCCCTTGATCCAGTTCAAGATTATCCTAGGCTGAGATTCAGTATAAAAACTGGTCCATGTCATTATTACCCTGTGGGTCAGAACTAAAAGCCTAGTGTATTTAGCAGGGCCTTTTTCTCAGCAGGCCCTCAACCCCCCCCCCCCCCCTTTTTTTTATGAGATGGTGAAATCTCTGCTTGGTTCTTTGGCCTCTTTCAGCATGACCACTAGGCTCTTGCTACTCATAGCCTAGGCTTTACAAATGCCTTGAGAAGAAGAAAAGCAGTGGATAATGTTCCGGTCGCTTCATTGCGTTTTCCTTTTTCTCTAGTATCTTGGCCCCTCTAGTCCTGAGCACCTTGGCTGCTCTTTGATGCCTTTAAGAAGCTAGGCTTCCCTGCCCCCACCCCTGGGTTGTTTGTGTTTTATTCAGCCTTTATAGTTATTTTTAGGAGGAGGTTGACTTGGTACACGCTCCTACATCTTAGCTGGAGTTTATGTAATATTATCCTCTTTTAATCTTTCTCGCCTTTCGTTTTTGCATCTGATGAAGGGTAACTGGGAGGTTTAAGTGAGACAACGTGACAAAAAAATTGAGTCACGTATGTGTTCACGTGCATCATTTCATTCATGTTTGTGAAAAGCACATTTGGAAAAGTACAAAATGAATTTCTTACCTTCCTTGCAAGCTTGTTCCCCAAATAAATACCCTAAAATGTTGCTACGTTTATGCGGCAGAAATATAACTCCCTCTGCTTGCAGCATAAGAAATACCAAAGGAACAAACTAAAAACATTTTGATATTTTTCCTGTTGCTCTCAGTTTTTGTTGATTGAGGTGTGTCTTAAAATAAAATTTTAGTGCTATAAATGGATCTAAATAGAAAACATAATATCTGGTGAGAACTTGAACATTTTTTGTACTAAGGTGTCTATTGCTTCCGTCTCAGAATTCATGTAAACAGTGTCGTACTTTTTAAACCATGTCTCAGTTTATTCGCCTATAAAAACGACAGTACTTTTATTACCTGGCTGAAAGGATTGTGTAAAGGATTGAATACTCTATTAGGCTGCTTGGGCTGCCATAACATTATGCAGCGGGTTCTTGAATAATGTCGTTTTGTTCAGTGTTTTCTTATGACTGATGAGATGCCCTAGGAACCCTTGTTTATATCAGTTAGCCTGTGGTAAAATTGGGTTCCTTATATGTCCTCGTGCTTAAAGTTGCAGAACGTATTGAAAATGTTAGGTGAGGACTCACTGTACCGTAGATTGTTGGGTTTAAACAACAGAAATTTATTTGTCACAGTTCTGGAAGCTAGGAAGTCCAAGATCAAGGTATCGGACAGTTTGGTTTCTGGTTCTCTCTTCTGGGCTTGCAGATGGCTACCTTCTCTCTGTCCTTGCATGGCTTTTCCTCAGCGTGTGGAGAGAGAAAAGGGGAGATCTCTCCCTTCTTCCTATAAAGCCACCCTTCCTATCAGATCATGGCTCCACTCTCATGACCCCATTTAACCTTAATTTCTTCCTTTAGAGGCTCCATCTCCAAATATATTGGGTTTCAACATGAATTTTACGGGGTACATAGTTGAGTCCCTATGATACTATAATACATAAAAGCACTGAAAATTGTACCTGGCCCCTATTAATTCTTGAATAAATTGTAGTTTTGTGGTAGAGATAATTTTAAACATTTTCCTTCTTTTTTCTTTTCTTAGGTGCTGACTTGTGGTTACGTTTTGAAATCCTAGGAACAGTCATTTCTACTTTTAGCACCTCGAGATTAAAGCTACCGAGAATCCTATCTAAATAAAGGGAAATCTCTTCTGTTGTCCTGTTGCGTTTGGAGACACCTTTATTTTACCACAAGCCAGGCGTGTGTAACCAGCTAGTGCCATCATCATGAATGTGACAAGTCTATTTTCCTTCACAAGCCCAGCTGTGAAGAGGCTTCTTGGGTGGAAACAGGGCGATGAAGAAGAAAAATGGGCAGAGAAAGCCGTCGACGCTTTGGTGAAGAAACTGAAGAAGAAGAAAGGGGCCATGGAGGAGCTGGAAAAGGCCTTGAGCTGCCCAGGGCAGCCCAGCAACTGCGTGACCATCCCCCGCTCTCTGGACGGCCGGCTGCAGGTTTCCCACCGGAAGGGGCTGCCTCATGTCATCTACTGCCGCGTGTGGCGCTGGCCCGACCTTCAGAGCCACCACGAGCTCAAACCACTGGAGTGCTGCGAGTTCCCCTTCGGCTCCAAGCAGAAGGAGGTGTGCATCAACCCGTACCACTACAAGCGCGTGGAGAGCCCTGGTGAGTGAGTCTCCTCACCCTGATGCCTTGAGCAGATGCATGTTGTTTAAAATAGCCGAAGAATTCCTTTTCTTAGTTTTTAGTTGTGACTTTTAAATACAAGGGGGAAGACATACATTTGTCAGCCCATGACTGTTTCATTCATTCTAACAAGTTTGTCCTCCTCTGTTAACTTTTATTTCTCTAGGAGCAGGGGGATGGAGTTATCATAGTGGCACTAATACGTGGAACTGCTAATAACTTGGTTCTTCGTAAATTTATTTTTTGTTTCCCGTTGGTTCTGTACATCTCTAAACAAATTTAGCTGTGATTTTATTACAAGGAAAGAAAATTAGGAAAGGAAGGAAACGTGATTTCGGTGGCTACCCACTTGAGGGAAATACATCTTGAGGGCAGTTGTCAGTGACATGGATCACTTTGTCCTTAAGAATCATACCTTCCATCACCTTCAGTGGAATTTCGCTGTGGCGTATTCTATGCAGAGGATGGTGAACGGATTATATCGTGCTGTGGAATCACTTGGTACTATTACTTAGACATTTCTAGTTTTTACACGGCTGACCTCCCCTGTTCTTTACAGTGATGTGATGTGTAGGCTTACAGCAGTGTGTTAGAGCACATAGCCCAGGAGTGTATCAGGCTACAGCCTCTTGGTCTGTGGATGTTCACTCTGTGTTCACATGACAACAATGTCACATAATGATGCATTTCTCACAACGTATCCCTGTCGTTAAGTGAGGCATGAAATTACTTACGGACATGATGTTAGGAATTTCTCCTTCTGCAAGTGCGTGGACAGTTACAGGAAAGAGAAAGCTTGTGCAGCTTCTGAAGACTCTGACCCTGCTGATGATGCAACAGGTGACTATTTACTTGGACTTTTAGTAGCCTTTAGAATCAAGGCCACTTATTAGTCGTTGGGTTAAATGTTGGTTTTCTTCTCTTTACCAGAGGAAATGCTGACAGCGGTCATGTCAGTCATGTGACTGTGGTCTGGAGATGACCCTTCAGTTGCTCTCTGATGCTATTAAAACGCCTTCATGGAGACTTCCTGTCATTTGGGCTTTTTTTTAAGTTTTTTTTTTTTTTTTTTTTATATTTTTCACATGGGTCTTGGAAGTTATCTTCTGTACTTTGAACTTAATCAAAATGAAAGGCCATATTGAACCTGAGCTTGAAATTCTGAGATTTCAGTTTGATCTTTAACACCCTGCATTAGCTTCCAGGTGCTTGCTTTCATTTTCAGCGTAATGGCTCCCAGCTGTTCAAAAATAAAATACACCTAAAATCCTTTTCACCTGTTGACTGAATTCAAGGTTCTGACTCCGGCTGCCTCAGTCACCATGCAATTCATCACTTGGTAAATTTTACCTTAAAATGAAGGTCTTCAAATCATAGAAATGGAGAAGGAATTGGTGGCTGCCTGGGGCTGAGGCGGGGAGTAGGTGTGGCTATAAGGCAACAAGAGGGATCCTTGGGCTGATGGAAATGTTGTGTCCTGACTGCAGTCAGTGTCACGATTCTGGTCTTGATGTTGTTCTATAGTTTTGCAAGATGTTACCATTGGAAGAAACTGGGGAAGGCAAGGTGGGCTTACGTGGTGGTCGTGGGCTGATTTACCTCGGTTTTACTTCCTGCCTTCTTGGTCCAGGAAAGGCTCCCCCAGAAGACGAGAGATTTCTTCCCCTGAAATGGATGTCCACCCTTTGTCTTTTTCCATTTCAAATACGTATGTTCTCTTGAGAGACTCGGCATCATGCCTGACAGTCATGAATGAGCCGCATCATCAGACCTCTGCCCTGATAATTGGGAAAATCAGATTAGTTTGGGAAGGAGATAGAGAAGAGATGATATTTATTTTAAAGAGGGGGGCGTGTTAATGACCTCAAAGGGCCTGAAGAATGGGAGAGCTAAAAAGCCCACATTTTGTTAATTTGCCAGTTTGGCTGGGGATTAGCGCAGTTCCTAGAAACTCGTTTGAGGATTAGTGTGAAAAGCTGCGGACTTCTGTTTCCACTGCATTGAGTCAGTCCGGGCTTCCACTGTGTCCATGCGGCCCTTCCCCTGCGTGTGAGGTGGGAGGTGAGCACTGTCCTTGCCTCTCACCCTTTCCGCGGTGATCAGGGCCCTGGGCAGGACTTCTCCATCCCCGTGACCTTCAGCACTGAAGCCTGCCTGTGCCACTTGGGTGCAGACCTGCTTCTCATAAAACTCCTGGAGCTGATGTGGGTTGTGCAACCAGAAGTCAGTCACTTCCCTGACTGAAGATCTAGAGTCTGGAAAGAGACATGGACTATATTTAAAGAAAAAGATCTAGGTCAGCAAAGGACTGTCTGGCAGTATTCCCTGCCGACCCCCCCCACCCCCCCAGTTCTTTGAATCATCATTTTGATGCTCTGGAATCTTAGCGGACCTTCCGATGGAAGGGTGGGTGGACGTGCCCCTACGTTACTGCCTCAGTTCTGAAGCAGCTGTCCAGGCGGTGCTGCTGTTCTTAGTTCTCCACTTTTCACAGGAAAAAGCCATTTCTTGTCTAGCCAGTGGTCTGGCGTATATGTGGTCATATCACCGTCACCTGACCACCTGCCTGCTTGCCTGTCTGGAGTCTTCAATCACAATTAGGAGGAGAGTCTATGATTTTTATAAGTGATATTCGGGCAGCTTCTTGTAAACGAAAAGTAATCATGTACGTGACAACAAAGTGGAATTGCTTTGTATAGTTTTTTCCTTTGTTTCCCTGTAATTTTCCTAAATTATATCTAACTAGCTCTGTAGCAGATTCAGCAGTTTGTTTGTTTTTCCCTGTGACTGTATCTTTCTTTGAGCATCTAAATAAATAAATTGATTCAGAGTACCGTAGTGTACTAGACAAGTATTTAATTTAAAGATCAAGTTAAGAAGCAGTTGGGTAAAGGCTTTTGAAATAGGTAAGCTGTAACTTTTAAATAGGAAAAAAGAACAACTAATTTTAAAATAAGTTTTTTTTTAAGAAAATTGATGGGAGCAGGTTGTAAGGACACAGGGATCAGCTTGAAGGGGCTGCCCTGGCTAAATCAGACAAACGTGATCAGCAAGATAAGAACAGAAATGAATTATAAACCATTGGGGGTTACCAGCAACAGGAATGCACGCTGGTAGTAAATACTTGGGGTTGGGGGGTACCCTTGCTCACAGGAGAATGCTGGTTGACAACTGGAAAATCTGGAGATTTTAGGAAATTCAGGACAAATAAAACCATTTAAAGGAGAGAAATATTTCTCTTTAGTTGTAAGGTTAAAATATGGTCAAGGAGACTCTCAGGGCAGAAGGCCTGGGTTAAAATGTTGGCCCTTGATATCTTTGACCTTGGGCCAATTTCTTGTCCTCCTTGAGCTTGTGTTTGCTAACCTGTGACATGGGAGTAAACATATCTACTCTCCAGAGCTGTGGGAAGGATTCAATTAGATAATGCACGTGAAAAGACTTGATGCATTCTTGAAACATAAAGTGGCCCAAACGGTGAAATAAGAATGTAACGTGCATACAAATCTTATTTAGAATAAAAACAAAATTTATAATGTTAAGTTTTCACTCTACAAATCTTCAGAAAACTAAGGGTAATAGTGACAATAAAAATAATAATAATGATGAAAATTGAAATAGCAAATTTTTATACTTACTATGTGCCAGGCAGGCACTGTGCTGGTCACTTTCCATGTATTCTCATTTAATCCCGACCACACTGGAAGAGGTAGAAGAACTCATAGGACCACTGAGATGCAGCTAAGTTGTTACACAACTTAAAACTGGAGCGCTAGGGTTCAAATTCAAGTCCAACTTCAAAATCCATGCTCCTAACCAGCACACTGGGCCCCTTTCCAAAAAAGGCAGCTCCCCCTACCCCTTAATCAGTTTTTTCTCTTTCAAATAGGGGGAAGGGTATCCCTAGTTTTTAGTAGAAAAAATACTGCAGAATTGCTATCTTTAGGCAAAACTAGCTTAACTCTAAAAAAGAAGCTTCTCGCCTCACCCCCCCCCAAAAAAAAAAAAATGAAAAAGAACTTTCAAAACCAGTTTGCACAGTCTTTTCCAGCTTTGTAGTACTGAGTAATGGAGTCTGGTTGTTATGACCTGATTCAAACCCTGGCCCACAGTTCAGCAGCTGTGTAACCTTGGACGTGTTACTGAGCTGGGCTGAGTCCGCGTGTCCTCATCTGTGGAGAGCCATCTGCTGTGAGCTGCCTGCGGGTCGGGACAGGGACTGCCCCGTTGGCTTCTGCAGCACCGGGCCCTGCCCAGAGCCTCGCCCGCAGCCAGTGTTCCATGGGTGGATATGGAGTGCTCTGTGAACATTAGCTAATATTTTTTCAGCTCCTCCCTGCCATCACCTTATCACCAGTAAGCTACCAAAAAGACAGAGTGACACCACTCACGGATTTTTGGTTATGTAGCTATAACATTTTTAATTTAACCTCTCTTAAAGGTCCTGAGAATCTTACAGTGTAAAGTTTTTCTGACGGGTCCTGAGATAGAAATTTTATTTCATTAATGCTTGTACTATTAATTTTTAAGTGGTCTTTTCCTCGCCACCACTCTCTACTTAAAATATCTCTCTGTGGGTCACTAGACACACACAATCTAGGGCCGTCTGTCTAGGAGAGAGACCGTACTGGGCGCAGCTGCTTTGGCAGTTTGACTGCCCCTCCCCGCTCCATCCTGCCTTCAGAGGAGAATTGCTGCAGCTGGACTGGCTTTCGGGCCATTCTTGATTAGCCTGGGCCACCTTCCCATTCCTAGGTGACCTCAGTGACGTGTCCTGAGACGCAGCTGAGGGAAGTCTGGCACCGGGTGTGCAGTGAAGCTGCAGGTATACATAAGGCAGCCTTATTGTGGCTCAGGCGACTTGTACAGTGGAGAGCAGGAGGGCCCCCTGGAGTTCAAGTCCCTTGTTCTTCTGTGTGTGGAAATTGAGCCTCTGAGAGGCTGTGATTTGCTCACGGTCACAAAAGTAGTTATTATCCTAGCCAGGGCCAGAACTCGGGGGTTTTGATGCCTTCCTTTCTTACATGCCTTTTCCAAGTCTTCAGAGCTAAAAAGCATTCGCCTACCACTAGCTATTTTCCGTGTTGTCTGTGTCGACGAATACAAGCAGGAAGGAGCCTGGCAACTTGGCCGTAGAAGTCTCTTCTGTGTTTGGGGGAAAAATAAAAGCTTGTCCACAAACGCTGGGTGGGTCACTACCCAGGAGAGGACTTGTGAGCCTTGGTTTTGTTAGAGATGACTTGACCGCTGACAACCTGGTGATCGAATTTCAAATCTCGACCAAGTGCCCTGATCTGGAGGCCGCACAGACGCTTTCCAGAGGTCAGCCCTACTTTCCAGTTTTAGCCGTTTCTGTTTCATTCCGTGTCCTTGTGCCTTGGCAATGCAGAAAAGCTGGGTCCAAGTGCAGAATCACAGGCATCTCCCGAACCTCGCTTCCTGAAACGAAAGTATCTCCTGAAACTTTTTTTTTTCCCTAACCAAAAAGGGATTTTATTTCTTTTAACTGAAAGACATGCATAAATACTTTGAAAGGCAGAAGTGCATGACTGAGAAAGGGCAGAAATCTGACTTATTCGCCTCCCGAGAGGTCAGAAAAGGAAGGGAGGAACACTTTTCCTCCTTTTAAAGACATACAGCAGTTAGAGATTTTCAAGTGACTGAAGGGAGGTGCAGTGAAATCCCCCGAAGACCCTTTTATTCGCCCCCCACCCCCCCCCCCCAGAATATGTCTGAGGAGGGGGTGTGAAACGAGCTTAGGGTTTTTATCAGGGTTAGAACTCCTAGACTATAGGAATGACACACACAGTCAGATTTTTAAGTGATTCACATCCGAAAGAAATGTCTGGGTGTCAAGAAAGTGTTTTACCACTGGCCTCCTCTTTCAAAGGAGATGCTTTTAAACATTCACATTGGCCAGTAGGAGCAGCCCTCAAAGGGAAGCCACACACTGCTGTCCTTCTCTGACACTGCTGAGTTAGGAGTAACCTCACTCAGGGTCCTGAAGGAACCGGGCCCCAGGAGACTGGGTGCCCATATTTCTGTTCCTATAAAATAGAAATAGCCTGAAACATGGAAAGAAAAGATTAAGAGGAGAAACATCCCTCACCCGGCCTTCCTTCCTATTTCTGACTTGAGTCATGCCTAGAGCTTGCAGATCTTCATTCTTTTTCTTATAGTTATTACAATATTATTAACTGTATTCCCTGTGCTGTACAGTGCCAGTCCCTTGCCTGTGTTTGGTGACACAGATGGAGAACCACTAGCTGCTATGCCGTGGTCCCTAAATCCTCATTCTGTCAGCTGGGCAATCACCCGCCCCTCCACACCCTCCCCAAGAAATAAGAATCGCATGTAGATGTGTTTAAACATGGACAATTGATCTGGGTGTTGGTTCTTTCCTTGTCTGCCAATAGAAAACAGATATCTTATTTATTTCTTACCTGAAATATTGCTGATGTGAAAGGAGTGAGAACTGGGGGTGGGAAGGAATGCCGTAGAGAGCAGCAGTGTGGTCACCCTCTAGGGTCCCACACAGGTGAGCAGAGCCTGGGCCATGTCGTTAATATTCTAGAGCAACGCGCGTGAGTGTGGGCTTAGCCCTGCCTGACTAGCTTCCGTGCGGCACTTCACGTGAATGCTGCTTTCTAGGGCTGGCAGCTACCCCAGACCCATCTCTGTCCTCTTCTGAAATCAACTACTTGTAGTTGACACAGCCATATAATTTATTGTTCAAACCAGGACACTTTTGAGTGTGACAAGGGCCACCTATTAATAATTCCATCATACAACAGGTACCCCTTGGGACTCTCTCAGGCAAGCTAGAACATATACACACCCTGCTTACAAGTTGTCAAATGACACAAATCAGGTTTAATCATGATTCATTTATTTTGCATCATCAGGGAGTTAGATGCCTCTTATAACTGAACTTATTAAGAGTTTTCTCATTTAACCTGAGTGACCTTAATGGTAAGTTGTCCGGAGATGTTCTGGGATTTGTTCTATTCATCCATCCCTTCAGCAAGCCCTAAAGAATATAATGTAACATTGCTAGAGACTTCAAGTCTTTGAGGCAGTAGAACATCATGCTTGAGAGTGCACATTGCCTTCCCTGCTCTGGATTCTCTCTGTGAATGGGGGGAAGTCACCCCACAGCACTCTCATTGCAAAGTGATATAATGTGTTAAGCGTGGTGCCAGGCTCATAGCAAGTATTTGTGCTGGTGGTGGTGTTGATGGGAATTTTGTGGAGAACAGTGATCACCTAAAATGAGCTTGATACGTGTTCCCTCGCTTCCACATAAATCCCCTAGTTCTAGAGTCTAGTTTGATATCTATGTCCCTCCTTGCTGTTACCAGCCACTTTTTTACTGAGAAATTAATGACTCGTTAGAATTGTGACACTGAGTAGATAATCCACACATTCACACTAGAGTAGTACCACCCACCCCAACACGCAGGCTGCGTGCTGTGTACCCCAAGCCAAGGTAACATGGACCGTTTTCCTGGGGCATCACTTTCACTTGATTGTAAGTTATTTAAAATATTTTTTGCATTTGAGTCTCATCCCTAGGCAACTGCTGATCTGCTTTCTGTCACTGTACGTTGGCCTGCGTGTGCATGAAATCATAGCTGCACTCTTTGCCAGGCTTCTCTTGGCGTATTACTTTGCGCTTCATTTGTGTTGTGTGAATCGATATTTCATCCCTGTTTGTGACTGAGCAGAGACAACATTACAAGTGGATACTTACACCACACACACACACACACACACACACACACACACAATCTCTGTGTGTGTATATATATATATGTGTATGTGTGTGTATATATATATGTGTGTATGTATATATATATATATCTCAGTCTTAAAGTCAGCTTTTCAGTTCAGGCAACAGTAGAGGCCTTCCCACCAAGGTTAAGGGTAAAGTCAGGGAAGTTAACTATCTTGACTGCCTTTTAACATTATATTGGCACTATTAGCCAGTGCAATTAGACCAGAGAAAACAATTGAAAGGGGAAATTAAAACTATATGTTTGTTGGTGACATGATCATGTACCTGGAGAACTCTTAATGAGTCAGTTATAAAACTAAGACAACAAAAGAAGTCAGCTGGGTTGTAGGATATAAAAACATATCAGTGACTATTTATATATATATATATATATTAAAAATATATCATTGTCAGTTAGAAGATATAATGGAAGAGAAAATTCCATTTAAAATAGCAACAGAAAAGATAAAATACTTAAGAATAAATTTAACAAGAAATTTTAAACCTCTAGGCAGAGTTATAAATTGAATTGACACCCCCCCAAAAAAAATTATTTATTGAAGCCCCAATCATAAGTATGGGACTGTATTTGGAGAGAGGGCCTATAAAAAGTTACAGTGAGGCCACTGGAGTGAGCCCTAACTCAGTCTGGCTAGTGTCCCTATAAAAAGAAGAGATGAGGACATACGGGGAGACATTAGGGGGAAAAGCTATGTGAGGACAGCCAGAAAGTGGTCATCTGTGAGCCAAGAGGAAAGGCCTCAGGAGAAACCTTGATCTTGGAACTCCAGCTGCCGGAGCTTCCAGTAGATGCATCTCTTGCTGAAGCCCCCAGACTGGGGTGTATTGTGAGGGCAGCCCTGTCAAAGCCATACCGCCCAGAACTATGGCACACTTCTGAAATACACAAAAGCAGACTCTAGCAGACCTTCCTAGTTCTTGAGTGAGACACCTGAACATAATTACGATGTTCATTCTAAGTTCGTGTGTGAATACAGTGTGGTTCCAATTAGAGTACAAATAATACTTTTTTCCTGGAGGTAGGCAGGGTGATAAGTGACGCTGATGTGGAAAAATAAGCGTGTAGCATTGGGAAGGAGGACTGAGAGGGGACCAGCACTATCTGTCTATATTAAAACATACTATAAAGCCTCTGTAATTAAAACAGAGTGGTGCTGGGCACAGACTAGAATAGAATGGAATGGAATGTCTAAAAATAGACCCTAACATGTATGGAACTTTATGAGAAAGGTGGCATCTCCAGTCACTGGGACAGAGATGGGCTTTTTAATGGTGTTGGGGCAACTGTCTGACCATTTGGAAGAAGATGAAATTAGATCTGTGTCTCCTACTATAAATAAAACTGAAGTCCAAATGGATCAGAGATCAAAATAAAATAAGAAACTTTATATGCACTCCAAGAATAATAACTTGGATGGATTCCTCCTTACAACCTGGAGGTAGGAGAAAGCTTTCTATGAATCAGAATCCCTTTACAATAAAAGAAAATATTGATAAATTTGACAACCAAAAAATAAACTTCTGCACATAAGCAAACTCAAGACAGATTGTTATAAAATATTTGTAACATATAAATATCTCATGGGTTAACATCTCTATATTTACAAATGAAAAAATGGAAAAACCAAATGGGGGCAAAAGACACAAGCAGACACTTCACTCACACAAAACAAAGATATTAAAACGTCCTCCAAAATGCATTGAAAAAATGATCCGCTTTCACCATATTAAGATAAATGTAAATTAAAATTGTACCAAAATACCATTTCTTACCATCAGAATGTCCAAAAAAAAAAAAAAAAAAAAATCAAAAGCTCAACAGAATAGAATAGCCTGTTCTAGAAGTTGTGGGGAAATCGCTCTAATGATGCTGGTGGTGAAGCAAAATGGTACAGTCCCAGGGAGGGAGGGGGGATTGATTTAAATTGCTGTATGGTGCTGCCTTTGGGGGGAGGGTTTCAGGGGCCAATATTTACTCCCCTTTAAAGGTACCCATCAGAATTGAGGCTATAACTGGATGACCAAAAAAAGACAAGTTGGAAAGTAACCTAAGCTGCAGCAGCTAAAAGAAAAAGAGAATGTTTGATTGCAGAAGTAATTTAAAGGCATTTCATAGCACGAGTTTATTTTGGAGTATAGATTTCTATTGGCCTTGGGGGAGGCTTTATGAGTATTGGGAATTTTTTGTTCAGCAAACAAAATTTACTTTTTGGGTGGTCGTTAAAAGGTAGAAGGAACAATTATTCTCTTGATGGGCAGATTCCGTCACTGTGCTACAAAGACAATACATTTATTTGTTATATTAAAAAGATTTGTTTCTACAGAGTCAGATAGGAATTGCTACAGGATTATGTAAAATTACAGTCATAGTGTATGAGAAATCTTAATTATCTTCAAAAACCTATTTTCACTTATTTTTCAGCTCATGAATAAGTGATAATCCAAGTGGTAAGAGCACTTTTTCCTATAGAAATGTTAGAAACTATGGATAAATTCCCTGGAAAGCCCTCAAAAACCTACTTAATTCCTAAGGCCACTAAATATTGTTTCATTGGGAAAATAAATTCTGAATCTTAACTCCCAGCAACAATAACTGATTTTAAATCTCTTCCTCTCTCCTCCCATGCAGTTGACCAAATGGGTTGTTTGAGGCTTTCTGGCCAAGGCCACAGGAGCCTTAGGATTTCCAAGGGCCCTTGTTCTTGAAGAGAGCCACCTGGGGACCCTGGTTAGGGCTTCCTAAGCCAGCCCTTCTCTTTGAGTCTCGTTACCTTTGTAATGGCTTTGCCTCTGGAGATTTCTGACTCTACTAATTATTAACTTCTTAGGGTCCTAACACATGGCGCTTGTAGGAATGACCTGAGTTGTTTTCTTTCCTTCTATACTGATATAAACAAACATGTTTGGCTCTAAGTATTCACTTAGTGAAATGTGGATCGTATGACCTATTCCTTTTTTTTTCTTAAACCTATTCAGGCAGTGATAAGGATTACTGAAAAGTGGGTGAACACATTAAGATCCTTAGAAAAAAGATGTTCCTCAGATGCACTCATGCACCACCTACCAACTTATTGGTCAAGGTCCTGTAAGATTACAATGGAGATAAAAAAAGTTCCTATCACCTAGTAATGTCATCGCAGTTGTAACGTAGAGTGACGCATTACTCACGTGTTTGTACTGACGCTGGTCTGAACACATCTGCTGGGCTGCCAGCCGTAGAAAGCACAACACGCACAATACAGTAGCGGGCTGGACCGCGTACGCCTGTGTAGGTGCGTTCTGATGTTAGCACAGCTGCAAAGTTGCCCAACAATGCGTTTCTCAGAATTGTCCCTGTCCTTAAGCATGTGTGGCTGTATGAAGTCTGTCCCATGAAACATCATATTTTGTCTGTCTTCATTGGCATTTGGGTTTTCTGCTGTTCACTGGATCTACCCTTTCAACTTTATTTACTATGCTTCCTTTGGTTTACAGTGAGTTGTGTCAATTTAAAACACTGGTGAAAAATTCTTACCATTCAATAAAGATTATTAACTCTGAAATGTAAAATCTTGTGAGCCAGGGAGGTAACGTGGACTTGTCAATGATGCTACATGTTCTTAATTGTGTGTTGGTTTTTAGTAAATGAAAAAATTAAGGACAGGGGAGCCGTAACATTTTAATGAAAGGGAATGTATTTTGCAGGTGTAGGTGCCACTGCTTTGGGGTGTAAGCAGGGCAGGGTTCCGATCGTTTGTTCCTTACTGATTATGTTTTAACTTCATTGCAACGTTATTAGAGATTTTCATCGTTCTCATTTTGTCTTTTTTTTCCCCCCCGTTTCTGCTTTTCAGTTCTTCCTCCAGTGCTGGTTCCAAGACACAGCGAATACAATCCTCAGCACAGCCTCTTGGCTCAGTTCCGCAACTTGGGACAAAATGAGCCTCACATGCCACTGAACGCCACTTTCCCGGATTCCTTCCAGCAGCCCAGCAGCCATGCGTTCCCTCATTCTCCCAACAGCAGCTACCCAAACTCCCCCGGGAGCAGCACCAGCACCTACCCGCACTCTCCGACCAGCTCAGACCCAGGGAGCCCTTTCCAGATGCCAGGTTGGTGAGGGTGCTGGGGGCTGTTCTGCGGGCGGATCACGCAGTGTTCTTGCAGTGCCCGGGCCAAGCCAGCGCGCCGGGCGAGAGCTTTTCCGCGCTAGCGCAGGGTGCCATGCACCAGAACTCCGGACTCTATAGTGGGGGGAAACGGCACCTCCTAGTTAAGTCATAGGCACGGATCTTGTTTTACTCATCAGGCACAGAGGCTCGAATAAGTTTTGTGTTTTATTTTGAAGAGTTTCGAAACAGCTGCATCCTTCAGGGAGTGGCATCATCAGTACAGTCTTTGCTTTTGATAAAAGAGAAAGAGAAAAAGAGTGTGCTGCACACATTTGCTTTAGGAGAAACACAGGCTCCATCAACATCATTTCATACATGGAGAAAAAAACCTGCTATAAGTGCAACCTCAGAAAAGATATTTCCTGAGGGATCACAGTCCCCTACTTAATTAAATTCGTGTAAGTGGTGATGTAATCCCAAGAAACATATACTTTTAACAACAAAGGGATTGCAACAGAAGTGCTGGAAACCATCTGCTTGTTTAACTCGGCAAAGACAGAAAACAATTATCTTCCTTTTTTAGACTAACTGATGGTGTAATATTTATCAGAATAAATGATTAATTAGGACATTTTGTTTTTCAAATTAATAGGTTAATAAGCAAACACCTCAGAGAAAAGAAAAGATTAGTACCAAATGTCTTGCCAGTATACCTCAATAAACATACTCTGAATAAAGATGTACTTGACATCTCTGTACTTGACCTCTATAAGTAAGTGGCCAAGCATGTTTGTTAGGCCACTGAAATGTTTTAAGTAAACTTGAATTCTATAACAGTGCTGGTATCTCCTCAAAAATTGAAAAATGGGCCACATTTGACATTGCTATCTACAGTTTTTATATCCATTGTTTCCTTTAATTTTAATCCTGGTTACTTCGCATTGTTTTGTTTGTTTTTCAGTCCAAAACTGTTGAGGATGAGGGTAGGAGATTGATTCGTTTAAAAATCAAACTAATACCATCTGCTGATTTTCTGTCCACCCCTGTCCGCCCCCTCCAGACCCACTGGGTGTGCACAGGCTGGTGGGGAGGAGATCACTTCAGAAGGCTTTTGAACGGTGGCAAACCAGGGTGGACCCAACAGGGAATAATGGAAGATTTTTGCTTGATTTTACACTTCCTCCCCGACTGTCAAGGATGAAGGCACAGGCCAAGCAGAGGAAATACAGAGAGGAGAAAGTGGCCGGAGTCGGAGGGGGTACTTCTGGGAATAGTGGCTCTTGCCCATGGTTACCTGGTCCCTCTCAGGGGCACTGATGCCACAGGTTGCCAACCCAGGACACCTTCACCAGCGTGTTTGCCAAAATGTATTGAATTTGGTTAGAGGATGCTCTGTGTCTTCATTCCTGGCTGGAAGTCAAGCCAAGTCATTGTTCCAGCTACAGGGAAGAAGCCAAATTAAAAGAAGCTGGAGAAAGGGTGAAAAAGGCATCCAGAGAAGGTCCCCACAGGCCTGTCTTTGTGCTCCGAGCCCTCGCTTGTGAGCAGCTGGACGGTGGGTCACTAGGCTGTGCGGTTCAGCTGGAGAGCCGGGCAGTCTCGGGAAGCGCTGAGAAACTCTGTGGAGCGGCGTTAGCGATTTGCATTTGGTGGTTGCCCTCAGCGGTCCAGAGGGCTTCCCGGAGTTATTCGAGTTCTTCCCCAAGGCAAAGCTTGGCTCCGTGCGCTGTCCCACGTGCCACATGGGCTCACGCTGACCAGTGAGGAGCTTGTTTTCAGCAAGCTCATGCCCTTTATTTTAAGAAAACGGAAGACCTGTGTTATGTTCTTTGTTTCAGAAATCAGAATTATTTGCCTCTTTATTTGCCACATGGCCGTGGCCTCCCAGGAGAAACATATATGTGAATTCTGAAATTTAGAAGCTAGCTGTGGTAAACTGATTTGTTTCCCCTTAGTCTGCTACCTGGGATTTTAAAACTAGTGGTTATTTAAGTGGCTAGGGAGAAGGTAGAGAAGGTAGTCCTAACAGATCGCCTGACGTAGTCTTGGGAAATGAACAGTTTAAGGTGGTAAGTGGACTGTAATGAAACGCTGTGGTGATTCCTAAGAGCCCACAGGGCTAAGGTAAGACACCCTGAAGCCCCTTCTGTTAAGAAGTCCTGTGTGGCTTTCAAAGGAACCTGGGGAAAGCGGAGGGCCTGTCCTGTCCCCGGGGCTGTAGGGAAGATTGTTTGGATGCTGGTCTGATTGTTTTAGTGGCATGACCCTGGGTAGGCAGTGAGCTTCTGGAACTGGCAGTTGGTGCCTTTCCTCTCAGTGAATTTTTACTAAAATTGTATACATTCGCAAGACGGTATAGTCATTTTCAGAAAGCGCACAGCAAGTCCAGTATCTGTAGCGCCCAGTGTTCAGACGCGGAGGTTGAAATGGCAGCTTTTAACCTCCAGAGTTTCAGCAGGAATTCTCAGGAGAGAATATATGTTTTAAGTGTTTGTGTTTATTAAGGATAAAAGAATCCTTTTTTAAACTTTGCAGCTGATACCCCTCCACCTGCTTACCTGCCTCCTGAAGACCCCATGTCCCAGGACGTGTCTCAGCCGATGGACACAAACATGATGGCCCCTTCGCTGCCCTCAGAAATCAGCAGAGGAGGTAAAATGCACTGCTCCTCATTCCCCTTTCGAAAGTCTCAAGTTGATCTGTCCAAATGTTACTTTCTCTCACAAAATTTTACCTGTCCTTAAAAAGATAGCACAATGGGAACAAGTAGAAAGAACCTAGGGATGTGAACAACCGGTGGGGATCGGCTTGGGGGGGGCGGGGCAGGGGAGAACAACAGGGTGGGGGGAATGGGACAACCGCAATCGAACAACAATAAAATTTTAAAACATGAAAAAAAAGCACAGTAAGAGAAGTTCTATAGAAACACTTCTCTGAATTACAAGTAAGTCTTTTATATGAAGAACAACCTTAACTGATTTAACTAATAGAGGCCGAAGTGTAGTTGCGCTTCCATACCCAGTCATTTTGAATTGGTGACAAAAGAATATTTTCAGCCAAGGGTAGAAGGGTATTGAGAAACAATGAGCATAACAATACTGAAGAGGAGTTTCCACTGGTGATTTCCCAAATTAGGAGTTCACATAACAAGGCTTCCCAGAAGGTTCTTTTGTCGTTCGGGTAGATACTCATAAACCACATCTATTGCCTAGCCCTCGTGTGTGCAGAGCTGCAACTGGGACAAACGAACAGCATATGTTTCTTTCTCGCTGTTTTTATGTGTTTCTAACCTTGCTGCAAAAATGAATTGAGTCACATGTTTTTCCTGTTTCTACCCGAAATAACTTGAAGGAGACCCGAGCACTTCTGTCCCTCCCTATAGCGGAGAGCGGGTCTGTGTGTCCATGCTCCTCGGCAGTCACCGGGGAGGATGCCCTTGATGGTCCCTCCCCGGCTGCACTGCCAAGTTCAGGGGCCCGAAGCGTGCAGGGAGCTCAGGGTAGTGCAAGAGCAGCCATCGGTAACATGTAATGAATGAACACAGTGTGTTCCAATAAAGCTTTATTTATAGAAAGAGGCAACAGTCTGTCTCTGCACATCGGTACAAAGTCATGAATAAAATGCTCCCAGTTAACCTCTCATGGAGGACAGTGCTCCCAGGTGGGCGCTCAGCCCATGACCTGGATCATTGAATTTGTGTAAATGTTATGGAACTTGAGGTGAAAGTGCAATTAGATCACTAGGTTTGGCTTATTAGTTCATCCTCATCAGCTTTTTAATTAAGATCGGGGATACCTTAGACTTGGTCAGACTTGCCTGTGTTTTGTACGTTAAAAATTGATGATTAACTCAAAGAGCCTTTCGTAGGTGGGCAGTGTGATGAACTGCAGTCCACACCTTTTTAATCGATAAAGCATTTTCATGTCTCTCTCGTTGGCCCTGAAGATCTCTAGCACATCTTCTCAAACATCTAATTATGAGCCAACCAAGTCTGGTGGGAAAAAATAGCCCCCGTCTCACACATCTTAGGGATTTTTACTTGGGGAGCGGGGGAGCAGGAAAGAACAGGCACAGCATATACACAAGAGCACATAGGCCCCTGTAGCTGGTGGTGTTCGGCCTAGGATGTCTGATTTCAGGAAACTGACCTTTAAATTGTTTTAAAACTTTTCCTTTGAATAGCTTTAAGTTTTTCCCTCATTAGAATAAATTTATCGTTAATGCTTTCCTGAGGAAGGAATAGCTGACCTTTTTGTTGCTGTTTCATATTTGGTGGTTTTCCTGGAGCAGGGGTCAGCAAACCACAGACTACAGGTCCATCCCGACCGCTGCCTGTTTTTATAAATAAAGCTTTATTGGAGCACACCGTGGTCATTGTTACATCTTACCTGTGGCTGCTCTTGCACTACCTGGGTACAGTTGAATAGTTGCAGGAGAAACAAGTCTCAGACCTAGAGGAATAGTGTTTTGAACAACCCCGATAGCTGATAAAAGCCTTCTGTTAATGATGTTGCTGCCTTCTTTCAGAGTTGGCACTTATAAATCACATTCTGCTCTTTGATAAACAGCAAATTGCCAAGGGATAATCGCTTCGCAATAGGGAAGACAGTGTATACATTGGCTCACCTGCTTAAGTGTATAAAGCAAGCTAATGTTTGTGTGGTTGTCTTTCTTATTTTTTTATTAAATTTCTTGGGGTGACACTGGTTAATAAAATTATCTAGGTTTCAAGTGTACCTTCCTGTGATACATGGTCTGGAGAGTGCCTTGTGTGCTCAAAGCCACATCTTCTGTCACCGTAGACTGACCCCTTTTGCGCTTTACTGCCTCCTGCCCGGCTTCCCTCTGGTGACCGCCACACTGTTGT